>NC_090292.1:33566246-34182746 GCF_037392515.1 Haliotis asinina | reverse complement strand
AGCAGAATGGGATAGTATGGAAAATGCTCCCAGAAAATACTTGAAGAAATAATACCGTTAAAACATTTGGTTTGGACCTCAGTTCATGAGGTCTCGTACACGTCACCGGTTGAATGAACATTCTAGATTGGCAAAGATTTTTTTCTACCGGAATACACAGTAGTCTGCTATAAACTGCGCTTTGCTTTTGAAAAGGGTTTTACTAAAGGTTTTGTTAAAGGTGTTTTACGTCGCACTGAGCAATAGTCCAGATATATGGCGATGGTGTCTAAATAATCATGTCTTGACAATCCAGTGACCAACAGCATGAGCATCAGTCTTACAGAGTGTGTGTTCCCTGAGTGGCAACTGGGATACAATGACATGTGTCAACCAAATCAGTGAGCCTGACAACACGATGTCATCAATCGCCTCATACGACAACAATGAGTTGCTGACGCTCAATTTTTTCCCAACTTTAAATGGAGTTTTAAATGATTTTCAGCGACTTTCTTGATATGAGAAAGCTATTTTACAATGAACAGGCAATCCGGTGATCAACAGCATATGCATCAATCTGCATTTGGGATAAGATGGCGTTTGTCAAGTAAATCAACGAGTCTTATCACTCCACTCCGTTATACAAGCATGGGATGGGTGATGACCAATTCCTACCTGGATCCTCACGGGTAATTAACCAGAACAAGCGATGTAGTGAGTGAGATTGGTTTTACGCCGCTTTTAGCAGTATTCCAACAATATCATGGCTCGAGACACCAGAAATGGGCTTCACACATTGTGCGCATGTGGGGAATCGAACCCGGGCCTCTGGCATGACGATCAAACGCTTTAACCGCCAAGTACCATACCGCCCCACTGTGCAAAGAATCAACTGTATATCGGCCGGACAATCTCTTGATCTCATGATTCGCCGATCTGCAGTGTCAGTAATTACGACCAACAACAGAGGAGTGAGTGAGTGAGTTGAGTTGAGTTTTACACCGCACTCAGCAATATTCCAGCTATATGGCGGCGGTCTGTCAATAATCGAGTCTGGACCAGACAATCCAGTGATCAACATCTTGAGCATCGATCTACACAATTGGGAACCGATGACATGTGTCAACCAAGACAGCGAGCCTAACCACCCGATGACGATCCTCTTACAAGAATAGTCGCTTTTAATGCCAAGCATGGGTTGCTGAAGGTTTATTCTACCCCGGACCTTCACGGGTCAAAAGTAGAGGAATCAGGGGAATCAGACTAAATACGTCTATCACATACAGTGGAACTTTGATAATCCAGTAGTTGCGAATGAGTGAGTGAGTTTGGTTTTACACCGCTTTTAGCAGTTTTCCAGCAATAAAACGGCTGGGGAAACCAGAAATGGACTTCACGCATTGTGCCCATGTTGGGAACCGAACCCGGGTCTTCGACTTGACGAGCGAACGCTTTAACCACTAAGCTAACCCACCGCCCTACTTGCGATTAAGTCCGGATAGGCGAGGTTTAAATGTTTACGGTATAACGTTCATCTTCATTTGGAAAAACACAACATTCTGATTTAACTTCTTAAACTTGGAAACTTCTCCCCTGTGCTCATGCAAAAATGGACATGTATATTCATGGAGTTATTTTGAAAGTTAACTTAATGAATATTCATGAAATATTGCAAAAAATATCTTTCTTAGGCCACATGCATTTTGTTATGAGTTGTGAAAATAGTTGATTGTATGAACCCAAACAGTTCATCATGTAAATTAGCACTTAACAGGAAGCTCTATTGGATTAACTAGACGGCCTTTAACTTTATCGAACAAATATAACATGCCCCGGGTAACGACACTGTAATGCATGCATACATGCACGTCTTTGGGAAGGTCTTATTGTATTGTGAATCTTGTGCTTCTGAGAGAACAATCAGCAGACAGACAGAACGGTGGGGGAAGCCTCGTGGTAAAGCGTTTGCCGGTCACGCCCAAGACCCTGTTCGATTCCCCACATGGGAACAATGTGTGAAGCCCATTTCTGGTGTCCTCACCTGTGATATTGCTGGAATATTGCTAAACGTGAGACTTAACTTACTCCCTACAGTTTGACGCCTCTCGAACTTTAGGCTCCTTCCCTTTGTAGGCGTGGAAATAAAATGGTTATTGGCAATTAGTCTGTTCATTTATTGCATCGAAGGTTTGTGGCATCTGTATGTTGTATATCCTGTGTGCATCGGGGTGGTCGTAGAGTCGACTACTATCGGGATTGAATGATCAGACTTTGACTAGGCAGACGCCCGATGGCAAGACGTGTGACAAGACGAGACTTCGTGGATTCGGTGGTCAGACAGTAATGAGAAAATGCAGTCACTGTGAAAATTCAATGCAACTGGCACATCTGCCTGCTCTACCAGCTTGTGGCTCCCCCCACCCCCTTGAAACAAATAGCCAAAATAACTTTTTATTCGGGTGTCCAAAATTTAAGAGACAAGTAATCGGAGCCGGTTTCTCGATTTCATTTGGCCGTGCGAACTGTCTGTGTCTCTTTTGTAATTTTTAAAAATGTGTTTTAATGGGTTAATTATCTGTGTCAAACGTCACTTCCCTGCCACCTGACTGAGTGTTTGTCTGTCCGACTGTCAGTCTCACTGTCTGACGTCTTTGTTCACCGTTAACAATTGTTTTAACTTGATATAACTATGGTTACATCAAACGCAAATATAGTGCCAGTTTTAGTCAGGTGCAATAGTTTGATATACGTATTTCGGCTAACACACACCGCAAGTGGCAGGCCATCCCTCGTATTTATGACCTTGACAATACAAAAAGAATTACGAAAGTTATTGCTTGACGCCATCACCGAATTACATCGAAAAGTATAATTTCCAAACGGAAAACTTCGAAGTGAATTTCAGCTGCGAAAAAAGCGTGGTGTCGAGTATAAGGGTCGGCCTGTAAGGAGAAACAGGAAGGTTCTCATGCAAGGATGTTATCTGAAAATATATCAATAAAAACAAACATTGAAAGCGACATCGTTAGGCTACACTTTGCTGGGCTTTATTTCAAAATATGGTTTATCAAGGATAACTGGCCGGACGGCCTCGTTTCCGTTCCGCTTTTGACAACTGTGCTTTGGACAGACAATATGGCTGATGTACTTGATTCACGAGCCACTCACAAGCCCCCAGACAAGATGGCTGCCCCAGCCTAGTGCACGCAGACAGTACACCACTTAGGGCGACTCACAAGAAACAATGCCCGTCCTTGATTCACGTTCTTTTGAGAGACCTTCGTCTGATACACTTGATGCAGGAGGCAGCCGCACTTGGCGCCGGAATTCCCAAACTCGGAAAGGAGACTGGCGAGAGTCTTTGTGTATCACCGTGTAAACGAGCCTTGTAACATGAATGATTAATGAACCTGTCATCTTTACGTCTTCTCATTATAAGTAATAGATAATAGACTGACAGGATATTAGCGCAGTATTCCCGCCGCATTCATTTATTTCCCGATAATTTAGACTTACTAATCGTTACATTGTTTGCTGTTTAGCGCCACATTCTGAAATGTTTCAGCCATTTGACAGCAGTCCAGTCCGATATCTGTGTCTTTGACTGTGCTACGATCATCCACGGGTTTGTCGATCTATTAGTGGGCATTGGATGGCCTGTCTTTGTGACAGTGTGACAAGAAACCACAGTTTTGTCGATCTATCATTGGGCATTGGATGGCTTGTCTTTGTGACAGTTTTACAAGCAGCCGTAGTTTTGTCGGTCTCTCAGTGGGAATTAGATGGCCTGTCTCTGTGACAGATGTTTATCGAGATCCATCTAACTGTAAACACGAATGTGAACTTGCAATCGTAAGGCTAACCTCATTGAAAGTGTATGTACCTGTACCTCCTCACAACCACATCAACGATGCTGATCACCGACTCGTCTGGTCCAGACTCCATTATTTACAGACCGCCGCCATATAACGGCGTTATACAACAAAGAAAGCGACCAACCAACCAACCAATGACACCCGTCCACAGTACTGTGTTCCAGCATCAAGGGTTCTCACGATTTGTAAAACGAGAGACGAATCGAGCGTAATCTCAATTATGTAATAGTAATAAGGGAATTAAATTCCGCCAAATGGCTGTCCTCCGCTCCACTCTCCCACGCCAATATCGTGCATGGAATGAAACAGTTAATGACCTAGCACTTCTTGTTTAATTGGACAAATGCATCATCGGCTCCAACCTATTGCATTATATTCGCCTGAGACCAACTTTGAAATTATGAATTATGAATATAATTGTGATGGTGAAAAATATGTTCGTCGGGGCAGAGAACAATGTCAATGTCTCACAAGGGAGTCCTTTCTCCTCGGTGTTATTACAAGATATTTGACCATGCTCGCATAAATAAAAACTAATTTCTCAATGGCAAATGACTTAAGTGAAACATCAGTACTTTGTTCATTGATCTGATACGTTGTCGGGGAGAGACTGTGTGAGTGGGTTTAGTTTTACGCCGCACTCAGCAATATTGCAGGTGTATGGCGGCGGTCTGTAAATAATCGAGTCTGGACCAGGCAGTCTGGTAATCAGCAGCATTAGGACCAGTGTATGCGGTTTTGATGGGATGACATGTGTCAGTCCAGTCTGTAAATAACCGAGTCTGGATCAGGCAATCCAGTGATCAACAACATGAACATCGATCTGCACAACTGGGAACCAATGATTTGTGTCAACGAAGTCAGCGAGCCTAACCACCCGATCCCGGTATTCGCCTCTTACAGCAGGCATGGGTTATTAATGATCAGTTCTAACCCGAATCTTCACGGGGGTACTGGGAGAGATTTACCAGAAGAAACAATATATGGCGGTTCACATCACGGACATTGATGAAGTGAGGTTTAGAGTCGAACTCAAGAATGTTTCGCTCACATGTCGACTTGCACGCTTGTGTATGTGTGGATGCTTGTACTAGCCCAGACTTCAACTGTTTCTCTTTGATAGTGCTTGCTCAGTGACCATGAAACTGTTCAGCTTGAATTCTCCACTAGCGCAGGGAACAGAAGGTCCTCTTCACTGATACTGATAATGTGAGTACATTTGGGCAGGGAACAGTCGGTCCTCTTCACTGATATTGATAATGTGAGTATACTAGGTCAGGGGACTGATGGTGCTCTTCACTGATATTGATAATGTGAGTACACTGGGACAGGAAACAGAAGGTCCTCTTCACTGATATTGATAATGTGAGTACACTGGGACAGGAAACAGAAGGTCCTCTTCACTGATATTGATAATGTGAGTACACTAGGACAGGAAACAGCTGGTCCTCTTCATTGATACTGATAATATTAGTTCACTCTGACAGGGAACAGAGGGTCCTCTTCACTGATACTGATGGCGCGAGTATACTGGGATAGAGAACAGAAGGTCCTCGTCACAGACATTGATGACATAAGTACACCAGCACAGAGAACAGAAGGTCCTCGTCAGAGGCATTGATGACGTGTGTACACTGGGCAGAAGGTAATCACTTCTAGCATGTAATTAACTAACCGATCTACCCCTTAATCTACTGTCTATGTGTGACACGGTAGTGTGATTCTGTTCGGGACCTTACGGGGCTGTTTACTGCGAAGGGATTACCAGGATTTTCTCTTCTGTCCTCATTGATTATCAATAACAGACACTTGACTGATTGCGTGAATATAGTGGAGATTAGGTCGACATGGTTACGAGTGAGTTGACTGATGGGTGCTCCACTCACACGCAATAATTCGGAGTAATGAATGTATTCTTGTCAGCTAGTAGCACCGGGCCAAATTCGCCACGACCTTTGTCAAATAAACTGACGTAGCTCCGACGCCGTGAGCTTAGAGCTTATAGCAGTACACGGTGTTAATGTTTATGTGGCGGAGTATTACGGGAGAGGGCATAAGAAACAATGGGCGGATCTCCTGGAGGATGATTACGTCCGACTTTTGTTGCCGGGGTATACACATTAGTGCCGTCAGTACAATGACCGGACAGGTGAGATGAGGTGGTGGAGATGAGATGTGTTGTGGTGGTGGAGTTGTAATGAGGTGAGGTGGTTGAGGTGAGGTGAGGTGAGGTGCTGGAGGTGAGGTATGCTGGTCGATCGCGAGTTATGATGAGGTGAGGTGCTGGAGGTGAGGTATGGTGGTCGAGTTGTGATGAGATGAAGTGGTGGAGGTGAGGTGAGGTGAGGTGCTGGAGGTGAGGTATGCTGGTCGAGTTGTGATGAGATGAAGTGGTGGAGGTGAGGTGAGGTGAGGTGCTGGAGGCGAGGTATGCTGGTCGAGTTGTGATGAGATGAAGTGGTGGAGGTGAGGTGAGGTGCTGGAGGTGAGGTATGCTGGTCGAGTTGTGATGAGGTGAAGTGGGGGAGATGAGGTGAGGTGCTGGAGGTGAGGTATGCTGGTCGAGTTGTGATGAGATGAAGTGGTGGAGGTGAGGTAGGTGCTGGAGGTGAGGTATGCTGGTCGAGTTGTGATGAGATGAAGTGGTGGAGGGAGGTGAGGTGAGGTGCTGGAGGTGAGGTATGCTGGTCGAGTTGTGATGAGGTGAAGTGGTGGAGGTGAGGTGAGGTGCTGGAGGTGAGGTATGCTGGTCGAGTTGTGATGAGATGAAGTGGTGGAGATGAGGTGAGATGAGGTGCTGGAGGTGAGGTATGCTGGTCGAGTTGTGATGAGATGAAGTGGTGGAGGTGAGGTGCTGGAGGTGAGGTATGCTGGTCGAGTTGTGATGAGGGGAGGTGCTGGGGAGGGAGGTGAAGTGGTCGTGTTGTGATGAGGTGAAGTGGTGGAGGTGAGGTGAGATGGTGGAGGTGAGGTATTGGATGTGAGGTATGCTGGTCGAGTTGTGATGAGGTGGGGTGATGGAAGGAGGTGAGGTGGTGGGGGTGAGGTGCTGGATGTGAGATATGCTGGTCGCGTTGTGATGAGGTGAAGTAATGGAGGGAGGTGAGGTGGTGGGGGTGAGGTGAGATGGTTGAGGTGAGGTGCTGGAGGTGAGGTATGCTGATCGAGTTGTGATGAGGGGAGGCGCTGGAGGTGAGGTATGCTGGTCGAGTTGTGCTGAGATGAAAAGGTGGAGATGAGGTGAGGTACTGGAGGTGAGGTATGATGGTCGAGTTGTGATGAGGTGAAGTGGGGGAGATGAGGTGAGGTGCTGGAGGTGAGGTATGCTGGTCGAGTTGTGATGAGGTGAAGTGGGGGAGATGTGGTGAGGTGCTGGAGGTGAGGTATGCTGGTCGAGTTGTGCTGAGATGAAGTGGGGGAGATGAGGTGGGGTGCTGGAGGTGAGGTATGATGGTCGAGTTGTGCTGAGATGAAGTGGTGGAGGTGAGGTGAGGTGCTGGAGGTGAGGTATGCTGGTCGAGTTGTGATGAGATGAAGTGGTGGAGATGAGGTGAGGTGCTGAGGTGAGGTATGATGGTCGAGTTGTGATGAGATGAAGTGGTGGAGATGAGGTGAGGTGCTGGAGGTGAGGTATGCTGGTCGAGTTGTGATGAGGTGAAGTGGGGGAGATGAGGTGAGGTGCTGGAGGTGAGGTGTGCTGGTCGAGTTGTGATGAGATGAAGTGGTGGAGGTGAGGTGAGGTGCTGGAGGTGAGGTATGGTGGTCGAGTTGTGATGAGATGAAGTGGTGGAGGGAGGTGAGGTGAGGTGCTGGAGGTGAGGTATGGTGGTCGAGTTGTGATGAGGTGAAGTGGTGGAGGTGAGGTGAGGTGCTGGAGGTGAGGTATGCTGGTCGAGTTGTGATGAGATGAAGTGGTGGAGGTGAGGTGAGGTGCTGGAGGTGAGGTATGGTGGTCGAGTTGTGATGAGATGAAGTGGTGGAGGGAGGTGAGGTGAGGTGCTGGAGGTGAGGTATGGTGGTCGAGTTGTGATGAGGTGAAGTGGTGGAGGTGAGGTGAGGTGCTGGAGGTGAGGTATGCTGGTCGAGTTGTGATGAGATGAAGTGGTGGAGGTGAGGTGAGGTGAGGTGCTGGAGGTGAGGTATGGTGGTCGAGTTGTGATGAGATGAAGTGGTGGAGGTGAGGTGAGGTGCTGGAGGTGAGGTATGCTGGTCGAGTTGTGATGAGATGAAGTGGTGGAGGGAGGTGAGGTGAGGTGCTGGAGGTGAGGTATACTGGTCGAGTTGTGATGAGATGAAGTGGTGGAGGTGAGGTGAGGTGCTGGAGGTGAGGTATGCTGGTCGAGTTGTGATGAGGGGAGGTGCTGGGGAGGTGAGGTATGGTGGTCGAGTTGTGCTGAGATGAAGTGATGGAGGGAGGTGAAGTGGTCGTGTTGTGATGAGGCGAAGTGGTGAAGGTGAGGTGAGATGGTGGAGGTGAGGTGTTGGATGTGAGGTATGCTGGTCGAGTTGTGATGAGGTGGGGTGATGGAGGGAGGTTAGGTGGTGGGGGTGAGGTGCTGGATGTGAGATATGCTGGTCGCGGTGTAATGATGTGAAGTAATGGAGGGAGGTGAGGTGGTGGGTGTGAGGTGAGATGGTGAAGGTGAGGTGCTGGAGGTGAGGTATGCTGGTCGAGTTGTGATGAGGTGAGGTGCTGGAGGTGAGGTTTTATGGTCGAGTTGTGCTGAGATGAAGTGGTGGAGATGAGGTGAGGTGCTGGAGGTGAGGTATGATGGTCGTGTTGTGATGAGGTGAAGTGGGGGAGATGAGGTGAGGTGCTGGAGGTGAGGTATGCTGGTCGAGGTGTGCTTAGATGAAGTGGTGGAGATGAGGTGAGGTGCTGGAGGTGAGGTATGGTGGTCGAGTTGTGATGAGGTGAAGTGGGGGAGATGAGGTGAGGTGCTGAGGTGAGGTGAGATGGTGAAGGTGGGGTGCTGGAGGTGAGGTATGCTGGTCGAGTTGTGATGTGGGGTGGTGACGGAGGCGAGGTGCGGTGGTCGAGTTGTGAAGAGATGAAGTGATCGAGGTGAGGTGATGTGACGTGAGCTAGGTTATTGAGGTGATTGTGACGTAAATGTTTACGTCACACTGGCAGTACTTCTGCCATATTGAGAGCAGACCAAGTCTGTAAGCATACACGCGTGTAATTATGTTTTAGATTTACAGCTTGATAATGTGAATGCCTTGCATTTGAAATGTCCACACAGTTCAGTAGAATATGCCTGATGTTGGTTACATCGCAAGAGACACACATGGTCCATCTCCAACGGCTTGAAGCAGGTTGTTATGGGTGAACCGGCAGTGGCCAATACGACCAATACATCATCGTATAATGACCTCGTAGGTGAGGTGAGGTGAGGTGAGGTGAGGTGAGGTGAGGTGAGGTGAGGTGGGGGTGAGGTGAGGTGGGGGTGAGGTGAGGTGAGGTGAGGTGTCAGGGTTTTCACCGCTTTTAGGTTGGGGTGTTGGAGTCACCAGAAATTGTACCCATGTGAGAAACAAAACCCGGATTTCGGTGTGACTAACGGATGCACCAGACTTCACCACCACCCCCAGCAGAGAGAAATGCTGCAGTTTCAACATGAACACCACCAAGAGCGTAGAGCAGAACAACATCTTTACTATATCTGCTGGAATAACGCGTCAGGGTAATACTGACATCTGTGACGTCATCCGATCTCAGTTATTGCACTGCAACAGACATTGTCTCACGAGAGACGTAGAGTGAGTTAGTATTTTATAAATATGGCCTCCATTCTAAACAATGACTTCTGGACTACGTCGACGCATGAAGATCCGGGTTAGAACTGATCTTCAACAACCCATGCTTGTAGTTTACAAGAGGCTATGAACGGGATCGTGTGGTCAGGCTCGTCGGTACATGCTGCCACACATACACTTGCATGCATGTCGTCATATGAGCAACATATTATTAAGTAGGACGTTTTCACCTCATCTCCCTTCATCAATGTCCGTGATGTGGACTGCCTATTCTGACTAACTTTTATTGTACCTACTGGAATATCTCTTCCAGTATATCCGGTACCCTGAAGAAAGTCCCATGATTCCTTTCCATGAAATTATATTGTGTTTTCCTATGAGCATTTTTTCTGTAAAATATTTTTATTTCAGAATAACATTTTTAGTCAAAGTATACCCGTGAAGATCCAGTTAGAACTGATCTTAATTAAGCCATGTTTATCATAAGAGGCGAATAAAGGGATCGGGTGGTACGGCTCGCTAACTTGGTTGACCAGTCATCGTATCCCAATTGCGCAGATCGATTCTCATGCTGTTGATCACTGGATTGTCTGGTTCAGACTCGATTAGCTACATTTAGCTGGAATATTGCTGAGTGCGGTGTAAAACTAAACTCACTCACTCACGAAACACATGCAGCGCATACTGCAGGGGACACCTCGTACTATGCAGCTGCTAGTACATGTTGCATGCCATTATTATCATCGTGGACTGTTTCAGTCGGTCTGTGACTCACTGTTACCCGGCCCTGTCACGTGATATGTTTTACATGGGCCTCCACATCAGATCATTGCAACCAACTGCTACAAACGACTTTCCTAATGTATATCATGCATAGTCTATTATATTTTCTTTCTGTTCACACTTCTTTCTAATTACTGCATGTGGAAGGATTTTTCACAATTAAATATACTAGAAGGAATTTCCACCCCTCGCTATCTAAACTGACGTGTAAAAGAAAGTATACAAGTGGCGTTTATGAAAAAGACAGAAACAACAAGAACAAGCAACGTAAACATAAATTATATATTCCTCTTGATTGTGCGTTTTCATTCCCACTATTTCTTCGGAAAATGAATTTCGTATTTGTTGAACTTCTCAAAGTCAGAATAATGCAACTTATGTTTCCGGAAACAGTCGGGATGTTTTCACCAAAACAATGACGTATTATATATCCGGCCTTTTATTACTGGACATGATGACCAACACGTTTGTGTAACACGTTCGCCACGTCTCACGTTAATAATAACAATGATAATATTTGTGTCTAGAATTCAACGCGGTACAGTTCTCTGGCGTTATACCATTACTCTGATGGAATTGTACTTTCAAAGCGTCTGCTATAAGCGTTGAGCGCGACCATACCGGTCCGTACATCCTCTTCTCATAGGACCCATTATAACAGCTACTTGGACTGAGTGCAGTGTGGACGAAGCGTCTTGCCGGGTTACAGGGATGAGAAAGGGGGAGGTGTAGGGGGTTTCAACTTCTGTTGTCTGACATACATGTACGAACACAGCCTAGATGAATGGACATTAACGTTTAGAAAAGGTGTTTTATAAATTAACCGAACGGATAGATTAATGATGAACTGTACGTTTACACGCTTATCGATAATGTGACATCGATCATAGCCCGTTATTTATCGCGTTATCGATGTTAGGACTGTACCCATTCACCACAGCGCCCAGTGTCTGAGTCAATGTGAGTCAATGATGTTTTAAGCATTATTTGACAGAGTTATTAGAGGCTACTAATGCCAAATTGTGTTTTTCTAGCACCAATGCCAGCTACACGACGACACTCAATCTAATGAACTGATATACGATGTTTGAAGAGAGTTACCTACAACTATTTTCATGTAACAGAGACTGAGGTCGAAGTTCATAGTAAGAATGTGTTACACGACGCCTTTAGCAATACTCTTTCAATACATCAGACATAGGGGACACCAGACATAGGGGAACACCAGACATGGGGGACACCAGACATAGGGGAATACCAGACATGGGGGAACACCAGACATAGGGGAACACCAGACATGGGGGGCACCAGACATCGGGAAATACCAGACATGGGGGAACACCAGACATGGGGGGACACCAGACATGGGGGAGCCACCAGACACGGGGGACACCAGAGATAGGGAAACACCAGACATGGGGGACACCAGACATGGGGGAACACAAGACATGGGCTTCACACATTGTAACCGTGTAGGGAAACGAATCTGGCCCTAAAAACAAGCCTAGCAAGATCATGACAGGGCACACCAAACATAAACTTTTCATATTGTACAAAAGCGAACAAAACTTTGGAAAATAATATTTTATGCTTTATTTTATCATATTTGCATAGCGCCAATACCTAGCTCAGCTCAGCTGCTCAAATCGGTTTGTTTTTCCCTCGATCATAGGATGCCAGTCTCAAATGCACATCATATTTTTCAATCTCAACACATTAGGGATCTTTTGCGGTCACTAGGCGCACCGTGTTAGTGAGACTTTCCCATCCTAACGAGGTACCCATTCACAGCTGGGTGGACTGGGACACATAGTCAAAGTACTTTGTCCAAGTTCACTGCACGTTGCTGTACCCTCAAATACGTGTATGCACGTATTCATGTGGCCACAATCTGATCATATACCAACGCATTCGTGGGTTCTTTGTATTGCACAGGGTTATGTACTGTACACTACAGGTTGAGACAACACTGAAAGAGTCTGCACACAAAGCTGACTTCAAGGTTTCTACACCCGGTCACGGGTGTGTTCGACCATGGCACCCACAAAGAACAGACACTTCACGCACGTTTAGTTCCTGCTGGAGCGTATCTGTGCTAGCCACGTAATACACACAGATTGGTGTGATACAGTGTTATAGCGCGCCACCATCCGACATTGTGCATTTCGGCTCGAATTCCAGATTCTTCATGTCATTGGTTTGTCAGCTCTCAAATATCACAATCGTGATGTGACAAACATGAATGGCGAAAAACGCCAACCTCAAACTGTCACGTACCCCTTAACTAGTTAGGGCTGTGATTAAAGTGTTCGCCCGTCACGCTTTCAGTTCGAATCCAGTTTATTGGATGAAACGCCAATCAAATAAGACTTAATCTGCTAAAAAAACAATGTTAAATAACATTCACTCAACGTCTTAAGTGGTTGTATAAAGTCTTTCCCAAAGACTCCCTCTATAAAAGGTTATGTTTACACACCCAGTTGCAGTATGGAGCCTGAGAAACATTGTGCACGTGTAGTTTTCCGTCCAATTTAGAATTATCAGTGCCTATAAGGCTACGTTTGTGTTAATGAAATATACATTTGTGTCAATATTTCAAGCCCTCTTCTGCCGACCCCTTCAGAACATGGCGCCCCTCGTTAACATCGCGGCTGTAAACGTCGACGTTAACGTTTTACGGCGTCGAGGGTTATTACGCCAGGGAGCAGTCATTAACTCCGTATTGGCACTATCTCCGTGAACCCTTCCAGGGACCAGCTAGTATTACGTCAGAAAATCACTCCACCTCAATGCACCATTTGTGTTCCCGTCACATGTCTGCCTTGCGTTGCAGAGATACCAGGGACGCGGAGTTTTAGAATATTATTTTAAGATTGCTATTTTCTCACTTGTTCCGCCATGAAGCGACTGCAGTGTTTAGGACCAATTTTCCAGCCCCACTAGAACAGGTCAGATCCAAGACACAATTACCTCAATGTCCTGAACGAATTGCTAAACATTTTGATAAGTAAACATTGTGAATAAAAGTGATTGAATATGGTTTTAACCCGTTTATGTCAGCGTACCAGTGATACACCAGATATGACTTCATTCACTGTAAATATATATTAAGCATGTAATAATATGTGAAAAAAACATCCAGGCACTAATACCCCCCATGGCGCTACAGTGCTATAGGAGAAGTTAATAAAAACTATATACAGCAGAGGAAGAGAGACAACCGAACGTAGAAAATCTAGTAAGTGAGTGAGTGAGTTTAGTTTTACTCCGCACTCAGCAATATTCCAGCTATATGGCAGCGGTCTGTAAATAATCGAGTCTGGACCAGACAATCCAGTGATCAACAACATGAGCATCGATCTGCGCAATTGGGAACCGATGACATGTGTCAACCAAGTCACCGAGCCTGACCACCCGATCCCGTTAGTCGCCTCTTACGACAAGCATGGTCACCTTTTATGGCAAGCATGGGTTTCTGAAGGCCTATTCTACCCCTGGACCGTCACGGGATCGTAGAAAATCTAACAACTGGCAAGACGGGGGATGTGGGGAATCGAACCCGGGTTTTGAACGTGCCACGCGGGCGCTATAAGCCAGTACTAGGCTATGACACCGCCCTTTGCGAATACGAAAATAAATCTACCTTAAATGGATATCTTAAAGCTTTGTATTTTCCAGCTGAATACACTATAACTCGTTGAAAACAAGTCAGACATACTGAATACGGATATGACAGTTATACTGCATTAGTTGCTCAAAATGGCGACCGAGGGAGAGCGGTGATCGTCATGATGCCCACAAATGAAAACCAATACGTCTGACATGGTGATAAGGACGAGCTGAAAATCCACCAAGTCCAACTATGAACAAAAATTTCGTTAAGTTACATCTGATTTTATACACGTAAAATCTTTGTTAACTAATGTTCTGAATTTGCGTGGGTTCACAGCAAAGGTTTCTTGGCTGTATTAGTATATCGAAGTCGTCACATAAAGCTCTCCAAGTGGACAACGTTACAGACGTGATACAGAACGTTTCAGACTAACACTCAGAAGGTCAAGGACACATCGCCTCGTACAGTGACATCCAATCCGATTAAGAAACGATCACTTACAGCTGTTTACTAGAACACCTGACGGGGAAATTCAACCAGATTATATTACCCAATGTGCAACTGTATTTCCATCAAGGTGTCTCTGATCTTGTATGTAATCACTGTGTCAAGGACACCATTTACTCACATAACGAACAACCCCAATATATCTACTTTCAATCACTGACCGCGCATACCAATGATAATAGTGAGTGCGTGTACTCAATGCAAAGTGCCTGTTATATGCAAGTCTTCATTGCGCTAATGTGGCCCCACAAGGAATAATTATAAGATGACGTACTACTATTAATCAGGGGCGATATTCATAAAACTACTTAAGTCAGAAAAAAACTTAAGTTTTTGAAAAAACTACTTTCTTCACTCTTTCTGACTTAAGTTTTGTGATTTTACTTAAGTCATATTCATAAAGCAGCTAAAGCTTAAGTTTTGGCGATTTCTGACTCAAATCTTAAGATTGGGCAGAGGTAGGTCAGTAAACAACATGGCTGCCGTAGCGTCGTTCGTTTCACCAAAGAAGGCAATCTCGTTGAATACAGTAATGAAGAACTAATTCGGCGATACCCTCTTGAGTACTAGTAATTCTTCTTTTCTTTGCATATTCTTCCACTTTTTTCGATTTCTTCTTTGGTCCTTTTCCCTGAGACCGCAGCATTTAGGCTGTCAGTTCTACTCTGAAAATGATTTGTTCTACTAAACTCACATTCATTTTACAACCCCATATTATAATATTTATGACATTTCATAACAGTGAATCATCAACAAAAACAATTAAATAAGTTTTTGAAAATCACTGAACCAAGACCGACAGAAATTAAAGGTAACAAGTGATAAAGCAATTCAGTTTAATCATCGTTCATTTAATAGGTTACTGTTAGGTTACTTTTACAGCAGCAAGTAATAAATGACTCGGGTGAAGTGTAAATGACTATAGTTTTTACAAATGACTTAGCATGGTCACATGGTCAGGGATCTGTGAACACATTTATCTTTACGTTCTCAACATAATTTTAAAAAGAAAGGATATATTTTGTTAGGAAGACTTTAGAGACTTAACAAAAACCCTCTATCCTCTTCATCACAATCTTTACACAAAGAGAGTCTGATATATTAATGGAACAACAACATCTTACATGGAATGATATTGTTCATTATTTTAAACTGAAAAAGACATTATAAATTAGTGCTGCCAGGATGATGGGGTTTGTCTATATCACAGTATGATATTTTCACTTGTATTAAGTCTGTGCAGTGGTAATGTTTATCATGTCAACACGTTAATGCATTTTTTTAACCAAAACAAAAAATCCGAAGAGACATAACATTAACATATCATATAGATCTATACTTCAATATTCATAAAAAATATATTTTTACTAACACTTCTCAAATGCATTTAATTGGTGCCCGTGAAGTGCTATACAAAGGAGTGATATTGAAGGTTTGTACAACGTTCGGTACATATTAACACAAACAATTAATAATTAAGTAAATAATTGTTCTCCGGCCAACACTAATTCAAAGTTCTTATTCACATTGAATGCACTCACCTGCCACGCCTCCCGAGTCCATGTTTGTTTGCCGAGGTCAAACCTGGCCCGAATTTTCCCGCTATCACAATCTTCCTTTGCTTCACAAATTCTGATAACTGCAAACAATCGTTAGGTTTTCTTTTCTTTGCACTGTGCGTGTCAGTTTCTGCCATTTTGGCGACAGTATTGTTGTCTGCAATACGATGACAGAGGGGAATCCCCGCTTGACGTCACTTTATATTTTCTTGCATTAAAGAGTTCCACCCGAAGTTTTCCTTCGCTGGTATTTCCCATTAGCAACGATGCGTACGCACATCTGTCAAGAACTTACGTTTATGACCGACCTAACCTCCGACTAAGCTAAGTGTTTGACTAAGTCACTTTATGAATACGAACTTAAGTTTCTGACTTAGCTAAATCAATTTTTTTTTTAAAAATTAAAAAAAACAAAACAAAAAAACTTAAGACAAAACTTAAGAAAAATCCTAAACTTACTCCGATTACTCCGATAATGATTACTATGCACTTCCATGATGACTATAATATGGAAGGTGGTTTGTATGTATGTAGGTAGGTGTGTATTCGATACAAACTGCCTGTTACATGTAAGTGTGCCTAGACCTACCGCGGTCCCACATGGAATAGTTACATGATGATATACTACTAATAATCACATATTGACGATGATGACGGCGACTTGGCAGCTGGTGTGTATGTATGCATGTATGTATTCTATAAGTGCCTACTGTATGTAATATTTATCTCTTGGAAATAAAAACTTCAAGGAAAATAAATAGTGAGTGCGTGAGTATCAGCTTTCCAGCAATGTCCCGGCGGGGAAACCAGAAATAGGCATCACACATTGTACTGAGGTGGGGTATCGAACCCAAGTTTTAGGCGTGACGAGCCAACGGTTCTTCCAGAAGGCTTGCCCAGCGCCCACCGCCCACCGCCCACCGCCCGCAATGTGTATGCACATTACATGATCCATCATTGTACATGCGCCAGTGCTCTCACGAATGTCGGTCACGGTCGGACTGAGGATACAGCTGAACGATGGACGTGCTCTTGCCCTGAATGCGGGGCACATTCCTGAAAGTAGTCTGTCATACAGACCCTGAAGTATATATATCCAAGAAAGCCCATGCAAGTCTAGAAAATGTGGCAAGTCTAGATTTCCAGAGTTTCAGAGTCTCTGAAAATGAAACAAAAGGTTTCGGGGCTCCTTTTCAAAATATTAGATTCTCTCTTTGTTTTTGTTTTTTAATTATGGACTTTTTTTCAGTAAAATATGTTCAGTTCAGAAACTAGTTGTTAGCCTATACTGGAAGCAGGAGGAAAGTTAGTCTGTTTCACGATCTATGGACCACATTATTTTCCCTTCTGCCGAGTTTTCCCGGCAATGCTGAAGCTCTAAATGAAGTAAGTCTGGATCTCTCCAAGTTCAGGAATCTCCCACCTCGCTCGGCACTTTCTCCAATTTAAATGGGTGTATTTGTTACTATAAATTTTTTTCATATTATCAGGGAGTAAGCGTTAGTCTTGGGGAAAGTCGGCGATTTCAGACAGAAAATGCTGACGTCACAACTGACAGCATGTCCCCAACAGGGGACTTTCTACACAGCTAACCTAATGAAGCTGTCACTAGTTTGGATGAAAAACAGGGTCACGGTCACTGCCAAATTAATATTGTATGAACAGCTCACCGAATTAGCTGTCACTTACAATAAAACATGAAACAATATTGACCTTGACCGTGTGTCATCAACGGGTAACATGGCGACAAATGTCGACGAACACGCCAGTGGGATGAATATTTCCTGGCATGCATACCTTGAAGTCTCATAATTTCTCACACAGTGATTTGACAAAGTTGCACCCATAAGGCCACATCAAAAGAAAATTCTTGTTTCTTATCACTTTTTCACCCAAAAATGTAATTTTTTACACTTTAGCTTGTTTCGTTTTATTATCCCAAGCTGGCCCCCACAGTAGATATCATGTACAGATATTTATGTGAGATCAAGCGGTATATCTACAGACCAGTGAAGGTCCCGTGGTAGAATAGGCCTTCAGCAACCCATGCTTGCCATAAAAGGCGACTATGCTGTTGATCACTGGATTGTCTGGTTCAGACTCGATTATTTACATACCGCCGCCATATAGTTGGAATATTGCTGAGTGCGGCGTAAAACTAAACTAACTCACTCACTCACGGTATATCTACCACAACTGAACTGTCATAATGCCATTACTTACATCATCTGTTAATGTCAATGCTTTGACGTCACTCAGAACACAGCTGACAATGCTGAGACGTCACAACGTTGATGATCTCAGAATGCTATGATGTCACTAAGCCGATGACGTCACAATGCTATGGCCCCACTGAGATCACTGATTAAGAAGCCTAATGGAAGTTTTGCGTTCAGATAAATTGGTACTTTTACTAATAACTGATGAATGATTTTGTGTCATAAATAAAATTTCACACTTGAGTCTTCTGATATCAAACAGCAACATTTGTTGATTAAAGTTTAAAATATCCCCGGCAAGCCGCATATATTTGTCATTGTAATCAACTCATGTTGATACATACATATACATGCATATTAACATTTGTATAGCGCCGATATCCAGTTGAGCTGCTCAAGGAGCTCTGTTGTTCCCCAATCATTGGATGTCCACCACAAGTGCACATCATATTTTCAAACTCAACTCCCTGGGGATCATACAACTCTTGCAGCCTACTAGGCACACCTAGCTAATGTGGCTTTCCCATCATAACGAGGTACCCATTCACAGCTGGGTGGACTGGGCCACACAGTCACAGTACTTCGTTCGAGGTTACTGCACGCTGCTGTACCCCCAACTAGGTGCTGGCATGTATTCACGTCGCCACTATCATATACCAGCGGATTCGTGGGTTCTTGTAAATGCACAAGGTTGTGTACTGTGTACTAGGGGTTGAGACAACACTGAAAGAGTCTGAACACAAAGTTGACACCAAGGTTTCTACACCCGGCCGCAGGTGGGCTCCATCTCTGCATCTCCTAGCTTACTGGAAACTAGCCTGGCGCTTTAGACAGCTTGTCCAATGCGAAATACTGGATATCAGAATCAGTAAGTGAATTTTGTTTTACGTCGCTTTTAGCAATATTCCAGCAATATCATGCGAGGCTACCCCACTGCCCACACTTGGCCGAGATTCTCTATTTATATCCCAAACCACCTGATTTCTGTGAAAATTTACATCTTTTCTCCAACTGAACATCAAAACTTAGAAGTGTGTACAATTCATGCACACTTTGTGAGTCAAAGCTAGATCTCTAGTGTAAACAATCTTAGGGTCGGGCGGTGATGAGTGAGTGAGTTTAGTTTTCCGCCGCACTCAGCAATATTCCAGCTATATGGTGGCGGTCTGTAAATAATCGAGTTTGGACCAGACGATCCAGTGATCAACAACATGAGCATCGATCTGCACAAATGGAAACCGATGACATGTGTCAAAACAAGTCAGTGAGCCTGAGCACCCGATCCCGTCAGTTGCCTCTTACGACAAGCATAGTCGCCTTTTATGGCAAGCATGGGTTTCTGAAGGCCTCTTCTACCCTGAATCATCACGTGTAGCGGTAATGAGAAACAAGAATACTTGTATATATAGTCTAACGTATACTTGTATTTTTAAAAAATGCAGTTTTGAGATCGAAAGCTTTAAAAAAACACTTCCGTTAACATTGAAATACGTAATGAACATAAGGGGCAGATACGGCTTTATGAAAAAGGGGGTGGAAGGGTGCACACAACTGAAAAAGGGGGACTATATATGCTTTGAGAGGCATTGAGAAGTTGTGGCAGTAAGGAAGGATAACAATGTATGGATGCACGGGGTCTTCCCACTTACCCAACTCCTATTTTGTCAGTACAAGAAATCACTGGAGTGTGATTATCACCTTTAATCCCTTATTTTGGTCCTTTTGGAATAGTATCCGTTGGCAAATTTGATAAAATTTCAGCTTCTTTTGACTCAGTGTTTATCTATATTTATTAATTATATAAATACAAATTATCAAGTTATACAGTTATACAAGTTATCACGTTTTCCAACTCAAAACAGCATCAACATCATATGAAGTCATATAACATGGTCTTCAATATTTCACAGCAATAACACTAATATCCAGTTACATTTGATACTCAGTCAATGTACGACATTCGACTTCAGTCAACAGGCACTTCAGGCACTTCTTGTACCTTTCCATGGCATGTTTGAGTTCAGCATATCTTCTCTTCCTTGGTGGAGGTCCGGCACCCTGGCGTGTTCCTTCTTTCAAAGTCCATGGCCTTATAAACGTCGGGGTGGCGTTCTGCAAACACATCACTCACTTTGCGATGCCACCCCTCTACGTTATTTGAATGTTGTCCTTGTACGTTCGGGTCTGAAATGGTTAATATACATTAACACGGCTGTGATGCTGGGTTGATAACGGAACCTTCACCGAAACGTCGCTCTCACAGCAAGAGTGGCAATCAAAGAAATAAAGAAGTTGTTCATCCACATGTTGTTATCCTTCCAGGAATTGATCTGGCAATGTAGAACATTCTACAGTATAGTCAGTTTGTGGTTTTGCCGTGATGGCTGGATCACGGAAGAGTGTGATAGTGTCTGAAGAACCACCTTCTCCTTCCGGTCCGCATATAGATCTTACCCTATCTCAGTGACGTGTTTCTAAACGCAATTCTTGACCCTTCTTAACCCCCTTTAACAAAATATTGAAATATGGGAAATATCACAAACTTCTATGGGATTATAGCATGTATTGGGGAACCGTTATCCTGAGCTAAAGTTCAGGTGTTGCAAGTCGCCCAGCAGATATATAGTGGACGTACCAGATAGATAGAAGGTTCGAATCCCGTCTCGATCTGATTATGCTTGTAGGTTTGCCAGCACCATGCCTGAGTTTCGCCAAGGTAGTAAATCTGTATCACTTCGGTCCATCAAATACGTTTCTTCACAATCCTTTATGATTTGTTATATCAATAGCATGAGAGACATCTCAATTTGGTAGCCCAAACTCAGAACGAGACTAAATTTAAGATGGCGCCAAAAATCCCCAAAGTTTGAAAAATGTCAATTCCAAGCTTTTATCATACCACAAAGTAGTTGGACATGACAACAAGGGAGGTAAAATATTTAATTAATGTCAAGTGGCGTGTTTTGATAACTTTAAATAATATTTTCCTGATTTTGTCAAAACTGTAAGTTTACATGAAGAATACTTAGAATACAGTATAGGCTACAATGCGATCATTGTCCTTGTATAATCGCCTGTGTGTGACACAAGTTTGGTGGAACACATCTCTGTAATTACATAATCACTATTTCGTTATCATGGTATATCATTGCATACATTTGCGCTTTCGTGCAACAAATGCCAGACTGAAAGAGAAGTGTAAATAATGGAAAGATAAATGGCGATACTTTTTCAAAATCCAAACCAATATTTTAATAAAGCATCTGCCCATCCACCCCATCCCCCATCCCAACCCCGCCTACCATTCACTAGGTTTTCAGCACGATGGAAAAAATCCTTCGACTCATCATAAAAGGACCTCTTAAAAGGACCAAAACAGAACAAAAATCACCAAAATAGGAAAATAAACTTCCTAAACTGCATCCATATCCTCTAAAACCGAAATAAACGCTCTGTAACGGAAAGCTAATCGTTTGAAATGGAAACAAAACTCGCTTATCAGCTAAAACAGCGCCCGAGAACGGTCGCTGAACGCACTAAACGGCAGTCATAGCATCAAAAAAACCGGCATAAATATCGTCGAAGATGGCGGCGAGGAGAGACGAACAGGCCTTGGTCAAAGATGTTTGTCGTCACCATGAGTCTAATCTTGAAAATTAGTGGACTGAGTTTGCACTCGTTCACTGTATGGTTAAAGTCCAAATGACAGTTCGATATGCAATGCACAGATAGCGATCGACGTTGTAAACCGCCAAAGTAGATTAACGTTGAATGTGACGCTATGAATACTGTATTTACTTTTGTTTACAAAACTGAAGAGAAACAGTAGCACAACAACAAAGTACGAAACCTATTCGGTCGAACGAGGGACCAAATTGTGCAGAATCGCAAGGTACTGAGAGGTATGAACATAGGTTTGAAGCTTAATACAATAACAGGTTGGTTACATCCTGATATCATTTTTTCAAGATTAGACTCATGGTGGCGGAAAACATTATTGACCAAAGCCTGTTTTCATTTCAAACAATTGATTTTCCGTTGTAGAGCGTTTGTTTCGGTTTTAGAGGATACTGTTGCAATTTTGGAGTTTGGTAGTTTGGTAGGCCTGAATTTCAATACCGAGAGTTTGGCCGCCACCACCATCTTCATTCCCCTTGTCCGCCTCCAAAACCTCTGAAGGGATAGACTACTCCTTTCCTCCACGTGGGCCTGGTTCTGTAAAGGAGGGTTCCTTTGTTGCACACGACGATGAATGATGGCTCAGATATGCTCCAAAGGGTTAAGATCGGGACATATGTCAGGGGTTGCGTTCGTGCGTTCGTGTGTGTGTGTGTGTGTGTGTGTGTGTGTGTGTGTGTGTGTGCGTGCGTGTGCGTGTGTGTGTGTGTTCGGGATAAAACCAGAATATAGAGCACAGTTGTCCTCCCACGCACGGCAAAATCACCAGTTTTACTAAGTCAAATAACAACATTATAACTCAGTCTGAACAAAATCTCCCATCTACTGTACGTATGAAAAAACTTAAGAAAATATCAATTCATGAATACTATGAGTAGTTTACTAGTCACATTTCGTTTCCAATAAAACAACCTTGTGCCTCTTGATGAATTATTTCTTCAGTAATGTATTCAGCGTTCTAAGATTTCAGTTTTTGCAAATTCTTTACGATTCATTGCCAGCGATGATGTAATGATTGGGACTAACTATATTTCTTGTTTTGTAAGAACACGTTGCTCATGAACATTACTCGGTGGTAAATCTCTCTCTGACGGAATCTAGCGGTCACCCTTAGCTGACCTGGTTGACACATGTCATCGTATCACAATTGCGTAGATCGATGTTCATGATGTTGATCACTGGATCGTTTGGTACAGACTCGATTGGTTACAGATCGGAGTCATATACCTGAAATATTACTGAAAGAGGCGTAAAACGTAATTCCTTCACTCACGAGTAATGTGTACTATGTAATATCTTCAACTGTTTATTAGCCAGTCAGGGATAAGTAGTGATGTATCTTTGATCTTATGTTAACTTGTCGAAATTACCTATCTTTAATTGTAATTGAAGGCCTTAACAGTCGTTCCAAGTTCAGGGTATCCGAGTTAGCGAGACTTGAGTGCGAGGTGTAACTGTCTTTACTTCACTGACTGACTGACTGACTGACTCATTCACTCACTCACTCATTCATTATTCTGAGGAAATGTGATAGAATCCCGCTCACAAGGACTATGGCAATTCTGGCAACGGGCCAGGTATGATGGCGCTCAGCTGGGAGTGATATATCCCACAGCTGTTGACAACAGGTAGACAGAGCGCTACGTACCTCCTTCACAGACAATGCTAGGGGTAATTAGACACCACATGCACTGCCAGACAGCGCCTGAGGAGGCCGGACTACAATACTTTGAAGATATATATGAGATCATATTACACCTTTGTCAACGTGAGGAGATATTGTCGTCCCGGGAATGCTAAATGTATGAAATGTTACCCAGTCTGATTGTGCAGGCCTATACATGCATGTCGAGTGCTTGATTGACGTCACGTGAGGCCGAGAGACAATCCACCGTTCTCTTGGTTGTTTACCTGTCTGGTGTAAACGTACCAGAGACTGCAGTAGGAGTGGTTCGAGCCTACCAAGATCGTCAAGGGACATAACTTTTTCCGGGAAGTTTGCATTGTAGAAAGACAAGGCACCCAGGAACGTTCCAACATATGATCAGGGCCCCCGATAGCCCAGCGGGGCAGGGGGCAGCTACCCCCTAGAATTCTTTTACAGATTATTTTTGTGCATCAAAGTATTGTTTATAACGCTCGTTTAAGTGTTATATACCATCACTACAGTCCACCTCAATGTTAATGCCATCTGACATGATTGCGGACATCTGACAGATGGTCAGTACCAGAATGATACACTTGTTGTACATATAGTTGCACATCCACTGGTAAATAAAATAAGGAACCCAGGGCAATGACATAGACAATCAGGGACCCTATAAACCGAAGGGATATTGCGCAATACCTAATGATAATTAACTAACAAAAGACTTAGGTAAGGATTGCATTCACTCCGCGTGACTCCAAAATACTGAACAAAAAACAAAAAAAAAACCCTGAAGATATCCAGTCTAAGTAAACTTATCCTCAGTACTTTTCGTTACACTCCACTACTGAGTCTAACAAAACCTTATGGGAGGTCGCGTCAGGTAACCTTTGAGATTGACCAATCAGAACACAGCTTACCAAATCGCGAAAGTGCACATTCGCACATACCTTTTGAACTTTTTATCTCGAAAAGGTTCGTACCCGAACGAATGCTGTTTAACGTACGAACGCTTCCGGGTGATGCACACGGCGTACGTACAACCATTACAACGGTGAGTAAACAGTCGCTGAAAATAGTGTTTTTGGCAATATTCAAGGATGTCATCTTAGGATGAAATATTAGCTAATGGTAACCATGTCAACAGAAACCCCAAAGCGTATATACTGCAGGTCAAATAACTGTGTTATATGCGGATTTCTGTTTGTGGAGAGATCTGTTTCAGTGACCTGAATATTTTGAAAGTTCCCCCCGATCTCTAGTAGCCGTTGTCTGATTGGACGGCCATTGGTCTCTCAACGGTTACCTGACGCGACCTTCTACTAGGTTTTGTTAGATAAGAGACCACATAATCTGTTATATGGTCTCTGGGTAGACTCAGTGGTGGAGTGTAACGAAATACACTGAGACTAAGTTTACTTTGACTGGGAGATATCATTCATATGATATAAATTTTTAAGGTTCTGGACTGTCTGCTGACTTTAATAATACAGCTAGCGTATACATGTATACTTAAACTGAACAAAGTAGCTGTTTTGCGTATATACACTTATGTCTATACGTAGTTAAAAAGTTCAGTTCTGAATATTGTGCACAGATGCAATTATTTTTACCGGAAGAAACGTTTTTAAGAAACGTGAAAAGAAATTGGTCAACCGTAGCAGGACAAAAATACTATTTCATACAACACTGGACATTACATAAATGTGGAAAATTTTATCTTCAGAAAACAGGAAATTGCTTCTAAGAAGCAATTCACGGGGAGCATGCCCCCGGACCTCCCGAGATCCCCGGCCTCGAACGTCAATAGTGCCCTATCTATGGCATTTACTTAAAAGACAAATTAATTACACTAGCAAAGAAAACTCCCTTACATATTAGGACAGAACATGGAGATTTAGAACTGAAAAACATCGGCTTTACTTGTTCTACTTCCTGCTTATGTTATCCGTTTTACCACGTGTCTCGGTTATCCGTTTTACCACGTGTCTCGGTTATCCGTTTTACCATGTGCATGTGCTACCCGTGTCATCATGTGCGTGTGATAACTGTCATGTTCTGGTATTTCGCGAGGTGCTTGTGGTATCAGTTTTACCATGTGCTTGTGTTACCCGTGTCACCATGTGCTTGTGACATTCTGTTCTGCCCTGCGTTTCGCGAGGTGCTTGTGTTACTGCACATACCACTGAAATGTTTGCATTTTCCATACGAAATGAGAAGGAGCACCAGTGACTTGGGCGATTCAGAGCCTGCGAGAAATCTACATTTGCTTCATTTAGGACTTTAACATTGCAAAAGGGTTTGGCGGTAGGTTCAAAATAAATTATCTCTGAATATACTTAATTTTGATTGTAACAAATAAACCCACTTTAACTGAAAAGGAGCCCCAGGGCAATGAGAGATTCTAGACTTGCTTCATTCCGGGCTTAACACTGCTGCGAGGGCTTGGCAGTAGGGAATATAAAATGGTTTGGGGTGTGTGAGACAGACACGGGTCATTAATGTGTTTCACGGACTGTGATACAGACGAGGGACGCTGTCGTGGTTCAGGGACTGTGAGATATATACACTTACATAATGATACAGTTAGTGTATATCAGAGTCACGTGATCTCACGTGAGAGATCATGTCGTTCAATAATAACATATAGACATTACTGACACCGGGGTCTAATGTCATAAGATCTTCCGTGCTGATATTACAATACCAACTTGAGATACTGTTACAGTAATTAGCATCATAATAGGCTAAAGGTGGCGTAAACTCACAATTACTGTTATAAACTCGCCAGTGTTATATGTACTGGTGAGCCTGGTCACGTCTGTTACCAGGTCGTCGTCTTATAGGAGGGACATTGTCAACGGTGGCGTTAAATACTCGCCTACTCACTCACTCACTCACTCACTCACTCGCTCGCTCACTTGCTCACTCGCTCACTTCTAACAAATAAAACCACACACTCAAGGCGGTTATAGTACATGCAGCCAGTCACTGTCTTAAAGAAAGTCACACCTTAAATGTCCTTCAGCGCCTGTCGTGCAGAAGGGGAATGGAAATGACCTGATGAATCACGAAGAGCAGTAAAAGAACAGAAAAAAAACAACAAAAGAGGAATTAAGATTCGACATTTTTTATTTTAAATTTCAAAGTGAGGTTTGCCACGACAGCCTAATTAAACACCAGCTCACTTCAAATATTCAAGGAAAAAGAGCTACGCGAATCACAAAGCGAGGAAAGAACAACAGTCAGTTTTGAGGGGTTTTTTGTCTGTTTTTTACTCTTGAGCATAGGTTCCCCGGGGAACTAATCAACGTACATTGATGCTGATTTCAACAGCTGTTGACGTAGTGCCCGGATGTACTTTGTGTGGACGACCTCTACAGCAGTACATGGGAGACTGTGCTCAGTACTGCCATCAACACGGGTCCTCTGCAGCAGTACATGGGAGTCTGTGCTCAATGCTGCCATCAACACGGGTCCTCTGCAGTAGTACATGGGAGACTGTGCTCAATACTGCCATCAACACGTGCATACTGCAGCAGTATACCCGTGCTGAGACTGTGCTCAATATTGCAATCAGTACGGGTATACTACAGCAGTACATGGGCGTCTTTGCTCAATACTGCCATCAACACGGGTCCTCTGCAGCAGTACATGGGAGACTGTGCTCAGTGCTGCCATCAACACGGTTTCTCTGCAGCAGTACATGGGAGACTGTGCTTAGTTCACCGAGTGTTCACTGTTTACAGGTGGGATTAAATAGGGTTTAATCTCTGCTCTACTTCTATCTCGTGCAAACTCGTAGATGTTCATGCATGCCGTCTCTAGACAGGAGCAAAATAAGCCCTTGGGTGTTGATGTACTAAGGGCTGAAAGTTGGAAGTCCAGCAAGTTCAGCGTCTTTCAGTTTCTCCTGGGTTGTAAATAGTAGACGTTGGCCATGTAGATCGCCATGGATGTGCTAAATCTGATGATTAGGATGAGGAAATGTGCCGCAAAACACTGTACAATCGATGCTCAAGATTTCCGTTGGTGGTGAATATCAGTTGTTTGTATATATTTTATTCAATGCTAAAAAGGATTGGGCACAAATTACGTAGCCTATCACCGCCCACTTCCATCATAAACATGGACAATAATGAATGGACGTAATTAGTGGACATAATAATATTACATCATTCACTAATCGAAGCGCTTACTTCGCACAATGTGTTTATATACACATAAGTAAAGATATATGTATTTTCATTAACAGTGTTTGCGAGCAGGGTTGCCTTAAAGATATATATCAATGTCCAAGTGAACATTTGATAGGTCAAAGTCTTGCTCCAGATCAAACAACAGCTGACAAATGTTGCAGATTTTAAAAAGAAATGGCTTGCATCTTCCACTAGAGCACCACAAGTGCGTGCTTTACTCTGAAAAATTGACACCGGCGAAAGAATTACATGAATGTCTGAACTTTTTGTGTTAGTATATTTGTCTTTCTTTCACCAAGTAGAAAATATTTAGGAACTTTGTCTTTTTTCAGATTGTTTTGATTTAAACTGTGGTGATGAATTAGTACATTTTGTTGTGGATGAGAGAGAGCATGAACTTGCAGAATCATAAAGACATAAATTCGTGAATGTCAGTAATTCTGTCCCACAGTCCCTGAACCATATTAATTTCCCTGCAACCTAGACTCCTGACTCCTTTGTGTTGTGTGTGTGTGTGTGTGCGTGACCAGATTTTGGATCAGACTCAGACACTTATGCTAATGGACACTTATGCTAATGGACTCGTGTAGAATAGTGCTAGAACTTATTTTCAGTAACCCATGTTTGTCGCAAGAGGCGACTAGCGGGATCGGGTGGTCAGACTCGTTGACTTGCTTCACTGCTTCACACATGTCATCGGTTCCCAATTGTGCGTAGATCGATGCTCATGATGTTCATCACTAGATTGTCTGGTCCAGGCTCGATTAATTAAAGACAGCCGCCATATAACTGGTGTATTGCAGAGGGTGGTGTAAAACTAAATTCACTCACTCAAACCAGAGACCATATAATAGATCTTTAATTATAGGGTCTCAGCTCACATATATTTACATACACATCGAGATGTGACCTTACCCGCCATCACTACTTCCCAAGTGACTCAGAGGTAAAAGCAAGAGCCACACAAAAAATGACAACCATAAAACGAATTAAATCAACAGCTTGCAAATACAGGCAGACAGCAGGGATTAATTGCAACAATTCCTGTTCTCATATTGCTTTGTTTCGTTGAAATTCATTAACTACCGTCTGCATCTCACTCCTGTCCCGACATGTTGGATTTCGGCAGACGACAGCAAAGATGTAATCTATTCAGAGTCGCCCATCTCGGAAACTTCTGACTGCGCGGGACAATAATCGATGCCTATACTACATGGAAACTGCCTGTTGGATCCAGGTGAAGTGCACTGCGAGGAGCGAGAACAGGCCCGGAGAGCGCGCGCGCGCTCACGTCTGCCGAGGGTAGGGTTCCGTTTCATATAGGCGTCTCGGTTACTGCCCAGCTTTTTCACAGAGGTACCTTTGAGCATAGAAATATCAGTAATTATTTAACTGATGGAAATGTTTTGTCAGGGTCACTTGGAAGGCCGGATTCAGGTCTGTGTTTAATCTTTATTTCAGCAATTTATTATCCCGCCTTTCGCCAAAGACATAATCTCCCGCGATTTGTTTTGCTTTTAGCTAATGTGCACAGTAGGTTTTACATCTAGATTATCATAAACTGAAGTGAAGTCCCATTACGGAGCGACATCCAGTCGACGTTGTGCGATGCCTATCCATGAAAGTCCAGCGCCAGAGCCGAGATATAGCAAAACAAGATGGCCGCCCACGTGCACAGGTCGACCACATGGCATCTCTCGCTATCCGACACTGTCCTTTTCGTCACTCCAATTAAGATATCTCCATCACGACTGTGTATCAGTTTTCAGAATGACAGCTATGCGGAGGCTCACTGCCACTCAAGCCAAGTCAGTACGACTTCATAGGGGTAGACAGTCTACCAGTCCTTGAACCACATTATTTTCCCTTCTGCCAAGCCCTTCCTACAATGCTTATGTCCTAAATGAAGCAAGTCTAGATTTCACCAGGTTCTGTAACTTTGGTCTCCGTGGGGCTCCATTTTTATATTATCTAGGGTATACCAGGGGCGGCTGTCGGTTCCTTTTCCAGAACGAGGCAGCACATTACTAAGTACATGTGGGGCAGTACACGCGTGTAAAGTTCTTTGAGAGTCAAATAGAAGTACACGGAACCGCAAAAACTCGTCACTCCCATTGTGAAATTGGTAATCAGATCACATATAAATAACATCTATAATAATTGTCGGAAAGATTTCAAAATTGACATGTTTGATCATCAATACTTAAAGACGAGTTTCAGACGATTACAAGTCAAAATGACGACAGGTGTCGCGACAGTGCGACCCGTAAGTCAATATAACGTGTATGGCCTCCTTGTGCGTTGACAACAGCGTTGCATCGTCTGTACATGGAGTGGATGAGACGGCTGATGAATGCCATAGGAACTTGTACCCTGACCAGCGTTCGAAATAACAGCCGGTCCGGAGGCCCAGCGCTGGTTGTTAATGTATCGGTCCGGCAGTTTCAAATATGTGCAGGTCCTTATGGCCTTCAATAAATTATCTGTCAATTATTTTTTCACCATTTTTTTTTTATTAACTTCCGGGAATCATCCACGATCCATCATGTTACGATAACTTACAATTCAATTCCTGGTATTTCTGCGGTTTTGCGTAGGATTGTCGACACCAGTTTAACAAATAAAAAATGTCTGTCATAGGTTTCGCTTGATTTTGTAGAGTGACACTGTGTACAATGTAGTCTATTTTGTTGGCCTACAGATTTCATTCAGGGCCCGCGGGTAGCAGCAGGTCCTGATGACCAACTGGTAAATTATAGTGTTGCAAACACTGGCCAAGACTCGGTGGCACACCTGAGAGAGGTCAGCTGCAGTTGTCCATCTTGGTCGCACATCATTGAGCCTCCACCGAATCTCATCGCACAAGTGTTCTATCGGGTTTAAGTCTGGACTGAGGACAGACCATTAATTGAAGAGTTTGTATGCAGTGTTGACGGAGAAAGTCTCTAGCTGCTCTGGCAGTGTGGGCACCCTCGTCCTGGTGGGAGACCGGGTTTCCATGACGACCAAAATGTGGCTCGACGAAGGGTCTCAGCGCTTGATCAATGTAGCGGGTAGAAATTACACCATTTTCTCTACCAGAATCAATATTCTTGGACACCATATGATGTAGTTTGTGACTGAGAGCAATGGCACACCACACCTTTATGCTCGGACCTCTCCACGAGTATCTTTCCAGGACACAAGCATCTGCAAAACGCTCCCCGCCACACTCTCACTCTCCAATCAGCTGTTGGGACGCAATATCGGCCTTCGTCGGAGAAGACCACAGTTCTCTACTCCCGGTGACGCCAATTCCGATGTGTGATCCACTGGAGACGATGATTGCCAATAGTTGTCTGTGCAGTTACCGTAGCCCTAGCAAAACGATATTGCAGGTGATGAAGGACAATCTTCCGATTTTGCCTCAACGTTGTCACAGGCGTTCTTAGACTGCGAGGACGGTCGACTGTGTCTCCAGTGGCTTGGACTCATTGCTGCAGGCGGTATATTGTTCGAACATGAACAGAAAAATGATTTGCAACATGAGTTCCAGTTTGGCCCGCATTCAGTCCTCCTGAAGTATTGTTGGAACATGAGCAGGAAACTGATTTGCAACATGGCTTTCAGTCTGGCCAGCATTCAGTCCTCCTGAAGTATTGTTTGAACATGAGCAGGAAAATGATTTGCAACATGTCTTCCAGTTTGGCCCGCATTCAGTCCTCCTGAAGTATTGTTGGAACATGAGCAGGAAAATGATTTGCAGCATGTCTTTCAGTCTGGCCCGCATTCAGTCCTCCTGAAGTATTGTTGGAACATGAGCAGGAAACTGATTTGCAGCATGTCTTTCAGTCTGACCCGCATTCAGTCCTCCTGAAGTATTGTTGGAACATGAGCAGGAAAATGATTTGCAACATGTCTTCCAGTTTGGCCCGCATTCAGTCCTCCTGAAGTATTGTTGGAACATGAGCAGGAAACTGATTTGCAGCATGTCTTTCAGTCTGGCCCGCATTCAGTCCTCCTGAAGTATTGTTGGAACATGAGCAGGAAACTGATTTGCAACATGGCTTTCAGTCTGGCCAGCATTCAGTCCTCCTGAAGTATTGTTGGAACATGAGCAGGAAACTGATTTGCAGCATGTCTTTCAGTCTGACCCGCATTCAGGCCTCCTGAAGTATTGTTGGAACATGAGCAGGAAACTGATTTGCAGCATGTCTTTCAGTCTGGCCAGCATTCAGTCCTCCTGAAGTATTGTTTGAACGTGAGCAGGAAAATGATTTGCAGCACGTCCTTCATTCTGGCCAGCATTCAGTTTTCCTACAGCTTGGTCCCCCTGTTCTCATGATAATCGTTGCATGTCGCGTAATGAATGAATCGGTGCATGTTCGGTGGCTTTTCTTGTAGGTATGACACGTCGGGACACGCACGTGTATTGTCATTTTCACTAAAACACTCGTCCCGTCATTACTTTAGTAACTGCGTTTTGACGACTTCAAAAACAGAATCTGAGACCAAATTTTCTTGAACATTGGCTGCGAACCAGGTCTAGCTAACATATACAAAGTTAAAAAAGTCATTAGAATTAAAATGAAACATACTAGTATCTGGCAAAATGTTTGGTAGAGCGTCGTTTCTTTTGCGGTTCAGTATATTAGGACTAATTGCGGCTATGATATATGGACGGACAACTTAACTTTTGTAAATACAGAAGTAAGCATGTAATATATGGGTGAAAAAGGTCTGTAAACACAGAGGTAAGGATAAGATACATCTGTGAACAACTTCAGTAAATACAGAAGTAAGGATTATAAGATAAATGGGTGAAGAAAGATCTGTAAGTACAGAAGCAGAGATAAGGTATACGCATGAACAACATCCGTACACAGAAGTAAAGATCAACATCTGTGTTTACAGAAGCTGTTCATCCATATATACTTTCCTTACTAAGCAAACGAACGCAGGAAACTTCTGAATTTGAAGCGATTTTGTGATTCTACTTTCAGATAGATGCTGCCAGATAGATACTGTCAGGTAGATACTGTCAGGTAGATACTGCCAGATCCTGTTTCGGTGTGAGGAATATGGACGTTTTGAGTTTCTGATACTGTATTCTGATTTTGTTTTGGATACTAAAAAATCCTGACATCCTCGAACACATTTATGGTTACCATGCCAACAACCAACTCTCCAGCTTCATTAGCATGGTGAGGCACTAGTCCAGACTTAAAGTGGTTTTATAGTGCTTGCTCACGTGGATCCATGCCGCAGTAAAGCAGGAATACCCACTCAGACACATTATAATGACTCCGAGCCGACCAGATCTTGTTGTACCGTCGCGCTCCAGGCAGGGCTCAACAAGTACCATATTTTAAGGTCTTTTTGTATGACCCGGCTGGGGATGGAACCGAGGACCTTCCGCTCTAACCGCTACATCACGGAAGCGGCCTCACTACCATGGAATTGAACAGGTCTGTACACTGACCTGGGACAGGGATATATCAGACGCCTAAAGTGCCCAAATTTGCTGGGCAGTGTAACAGAAACGTAGATCGAACCCCAGAATTAATCGCATTGTGTTTACAACTTCAAGGTCAAGGACAAATATGTTAATCCAATCAGACGATCCTGACTCGAAAAGGAACATAACTCTAGGCGCCGTAGATCACTTTTACATATGTTTTGTCTGGTTGTTGTGTAACGCCACACTGAACAATATTCCAGCTACATGGCAACGGTCGGTGAATAATCGGAACTGGACCACAGAAGCCAGTGATCAACAGTATGAGCATCGATCCACGTAACTGAGATACGATGACATGTATGAACCTAGTCCACGAGTCTGACCACCCATCCAATCTTGTTAGCCGTTTTATTAAGACAAGCATGGGTTATTGAAGACCTATGCTAACCCGGGATCTTCACGGGTCTCTTTTAAATATGTAATTTTGCTACTGGAGTTGCTTGTACGTCTTGTTATGAGTCTAGGGCCTCCGTCGGGAAGTATACATGCCACCGGACACCCAGACATCACATGCTAGCAGCTGTAACTACTCCGAGGACCGTGTTTTGGTCTATTTTAATCTTTAAGGAGAATGTTAATACAAGGTCGACTATGCCCTCGAGTAGACAGCTGAGAGTGACACCTTAACCTGCTGGATGGGACGAGGTCGATTGTTGACAGGATGAATGGCAAGGCCAGCAGATCTCTAGACCTCATATTTTACTATAAGTATGCATTTGTGCTGTAATGGACATGCTATTTGCAATGTGATACGACGAAGAGCATCAGAATTAAGTCGCAAAATGAGCACGAATATTTTTCAGACAGTTGTGGTGGGTTGGCTTGTTGTAAAATGCTGCACTCAGAATTATTCCAGCTATACGGAAATTCGAAAGAAATTCCACTCTGGACTAGACAATCCAGTGTCGATCTACGCAACTGGGATACGATGGCGTGTGCCAAACAATCAACCCAGTTTGTTATTTGTCCAAGACATAACCGGATCTTCACTGGGTTTCTGAAGACCAGTTCTAACCCCATCTTCATGGTTACCGATAACTGTGCATGGCATCAATGAAACATGCGGATTATTTCCGCTTTGAAATGCTTGCCATCATCTTACTGCGGAAGGAAGGTGATGTTTGACGTGGTGGATCATGGACCGCCCAAGGGAAGTAACTCTGTATCTCGAAATGCGGCGCCATGATGCCCCATGTCCCCTGGCGGTTTGCACTGAGAGCGAGTTTCTGAATGTCCCGTAGCAACAGGAATGAACCCCTATATATTTCAGTTCAAATACATTCTGAAATGGTCGTAGTTAGTTGACTGACGCGGAGTTTAGTTTTTCGCACTCAGCAATATGGCGGGAATTCCTCAATAATCCAATAATCGGCAATCTGAACATATCGATATCCATGTCAAAGCAAGCATCCTGTTAGGTCACAGTTAGTTATTAGTCTTATTATTAGTCTTATTATTAGTCTTATTCCAACGCTCGGTGAACAGAGGCAATTTTGAACTCACTAGGGTGAGATCACATGGGGCAGGACTGAAGTCAAGCTGCCAGTCACCCATCCGAGCACTGTCCGCGCCATCGTTGCTTAACTGATTGTGACCTGGGCTTTATGCACTGGACACACCCCGATACGATGGCCCGTGTTAAGCCAACGAGCTTGACTACCCAACCCTGTTAGTTAGTCGTCTCTTACGAGAGAGCTATCAGAACACTGTCCGCGCCACCGTCACCTGATTGTGACCTGATGTTTATGCACAGGACCACACGCCACCACGATACGATGTCTCGTGTTAACCAAGTCAGCGAGCTTGACCACCCGACACTGTTAATCGCCTCTTACGATAGGAAAGGTCACCCATCCGAGCACTGTCCGCGCCCAACGTTGCTTAATTTCACCAGATTGTGAGCAGAGCTTCATGCACAGTACCACACGGCCACCACGAGAGCAGCTTGACCACCCGACGCTGTTAGTCGTCTCTTACGACAGGAAAGGTCACCCGCTTGACCACCCGACGCTGTTAGTCGTCTCTTACGACAGGAAAGGTCACCCATCCGAGCACTGTCCGCGCCCAACGTTGCTTAACTTCACCAGATTGTGACCAGAGCTTTATGCACAGGACCACACGCCACCACGAGAGCAGCTTGACCACCCGACGCTGATAGTCGTCTCTTACGACAGGAAAGGTCACCCATCCGAGCACTGTCCGCGCCCAACGTTGCTTAACTTCACCAGATTGTGACCAGAGCTTTATGCACAGGACCACACGCCACCACGAGAGCAGCTTGACCACCCGACGCTGATAGTCGTCTCTTACGACAGGAAAGGTCACCCATCCGAGCACTGTCCGCGCCCAACGTTGCTTAACTTCACCAGATTGTGACCAGAGCTTTATGCACAGGACCACACGCCACCACGAGAGCAGCTTGACCACCCGACGCTGTTAGTCGTCTCTTACGATAGGAAGGCTCAGTAGCTTTGTGGTTAAAGCGTGGTGAAACTCATTTCCGGTGTCCGTCGCCTTGATCTGAAGCGCGCAACCAGCCAGGTCTTTCGTGTATGCCCGATGGGCTCCAAAGCTTTATATTTAGGAAGTACTGACACCTCGTCCAACCTTTCAGAAACAATCATGTGTAAGCCCGGGCTTTTATGCATAATAGTAGCTACGCTCCTGGATATTGCTGGAGTGCATATTGCTAAAAGCGGCGTAAAAACATACTGATTCAATTACAAGCATGGGTAGCTGAAGACCAGTTCTAACCCCAATCTTCACTGAGTACGACAAGCTGATAAAGATTTTTGTGTTTGGGGTTTTTTGGCCTTGATTCCGCAGTGTATCGGCGACAGTTTGAGATATGTTTTTTTTTATCACGTTGGTCTCACTTTCAGTTTAAAATGAGCGAGTTATAGTTTTACGCCGCCCTCAGCAATATCCCAGCAATATAACGGCGGGCACAGCTACGTTTTGGTGTAAAGTTTTGTTCAGAATTCGTCAGTTTTCACTGAATTTCTTCATTTATTGAACTCAGGATAATAATCTTTTCAACGTAACGAATTTGTTTTACAATACACCAGTTCATGTGTAAACAGTAGCTTTACATAGTGTGGGTTATCTTGAAAGAAAGTCTAAACTTTTGTTAGGTGGTATATGATACACGGGACAATGGTGAAGGATCTCCTTCCGGCTCACGTGCCATATAGAATGACGGTATATATCACGCTAAAGATGAGGCTCGTACAACGTGTGGCCTTCCATTACTGACAGTTGTAATGGCAAGTCTTATCAGTCACCATCTGATATGAAATTAAATGGCTGCTATTTGTCCAGATGAGGGAATAAAAACCAAGCTGCCGACCCCCGCACCCGGCGACCCTCGTCGCCTCTAGTGTTGATGAATCAGCTGTCGCCATGCTGTAGACGTTCTGTCTCTCGGCGTGTCATAACGACCATCTCCGGGACCTTGTTGTTTTTACCCTAGTCTTAATAACCCCACCTAAGCCTTTTTATCCACAATATCGCCTCGTTGGCGTTGCTCTATAATGACTACAACCGTTACCCAGGGGAGGTAATTAATCCCAAGGGAGACAATCAACTGGTGATTAATTTATAGCCCACGAGATAGTGTCATTGTAACGCACATACAGCCTACAAGCAAAATTGGTTTCGAAACTGATGAATAAAAGAAATTAAAGGGTGTTGGATAAAAGATATTAAAGGCGCCCCTCCCTCCCCCACTCTCTCTCTCACTTTGCGTCTTCTGTCTGTCTGTGCATCTTTGCCTGTCTCTGTGTCACTTTCTTTCTCTTTCTGTCTTTTTCTCTCTGTGTACATCTGTACCTCTCCCCCTCCCTGCGTCCCGTCTGTATCTCCCTTCCGAGTCCCTGCGTCTCATTCTTTTTTCTCTCTTTCTCTGCGGCTCTCTGTCTGTACCTGTCTTTCTCTCTCTCTTCCTCCCTCCGTGCTTCTCTTTCTCTCTCTTTCTCTCTCTGCGTCTCTTTCTCTGTCTGCGGTTCTCTCTGTCACTACCTGTCTTTCTGTCTCTCTTCCCCCGTGTCTTTTCTCTCTCTTTCCCTCTCTCTCTGCGTCCTTTCTCTCACACCCTCTCTGTATGTGTGTCACTCTCTGTCTCTATCTCTGAGCGCCTCTCTATCTGTAACCACCCCCCACCCCACCCCCTCTTTGAATAGTATACAGAAAAGTGTAATTCTTTGAAAACCATCGTAAACAAATAACTCATGCTGGCGCCTGTCACTGCCTATGATCATATCTTCTTCTCTAACAAACAACTGAAAGTAATTGAAAATATTTCAAATGACAATTTAAGTTGTTTATTTTAAAAATAAGAAAAACAAAACAAAATAAAAAACAACGAAAAAACCAACAACAACATTGTCACAGTGTCTCTTATTTCCATTCCTGCTATAGTATTAAGAGAAAGATAGTTGTATTTGGGGGCTGAGAACGAAAACACCATGAGACAGTTTCACAAACTATAATTCGAGCTGTCGAGACAGCACTGGAATAAGATCACATTGCAAATGTTTAATTAATATGAGTAATTATTTAAATCTTGTTAACAAACGTTGCCTGGACGGTGGTAAGTTGAGAACGTAGTCACCGCTCGAGCTGGATAAGCTGCAGTCCCCTTAGACCGTATAATCTAGTCAGCTGCATTAACAGGTTCTTGAGTCGCCGGTCTATGTTGACTGGCGCCCCGTCCCGCTTGCGTATTCTCTTTGATCTACAATTAACATTATGTTATCTGTAGAGCTGTGAAATTGGGCCCCAACCACAAATTTTGCAGACGTAGCGGCATTGCAGGATCATTTGACGTTCTTTGATGAATATTTGATGACCGGCGCGAAGTGGCTGATGTGCAGTGACGTTGTGGAGGAACATGCTTCAAGCGGGAATTCAACTTCTGGCTGTTTCTGTTGCTAACTGAAGACTGAAATTTGCTTTTAAAAAATAATTACACGCTACTTGATATATCAACGATTTATTTTCGTAAGTGGACTTTTCTATAGAGTTTACAGTAGGGAGTGTGATGGGCGTTCTATAATTGGTTGAAATATCGCTTTCTATGTACTAAACATACTACGATTACCCAATGGAAATAACAATCCAAGACAAGGTACTTTTATAACAAGGTCACACTAACATGCCCACACATTTGGGTACAGAACACAGGGTGCCGTTGTACTCCCTTGCCTAAAAGACTGAAGGTAGTCTAGCTTAGCGCAAAGGTGACAGTAACTCCCAAACCGCAACATAGACTGAAGGTAGTCTAGCTCAGTGCAAAGGTGACCGTAACTCCCATGGCTTACCAAAGATAGTCTAAGCGCTATAATGTGACCGTAACTTCCATACCTTAACACTGACTGAAAGTTGTCTAAGCGCTATAAGGTGACCGTAACCCCCATACCTTAACACTGACTGAAGGTAGTCTAAGCGCTATAAGGTGACCGTAACTCCCATACCTTAACACTGACTGAAGGTAGTCTAAGCGCTATAAGGTGACCGTAACCCACATACCTTAACATTGGCTGAAGGTAGTCTAAGCGCTATAAGGTGACCGTAACCCACATACCTTAACACTGACTGAAGGTAGTCTAAGCGCTATAAGGTGACCGTAACCCACATCCCTTAACACTGACTGAAAGTTGTCTAAGCGCTATAAGGTGACCGTAACCCCCATACCTTAACACTGACTGAAGGTAGTCTAAGCGCTATAAGGTGACTGTAACCCCCATACCTTAACATTGACTGAAGGTAGTCTAAGCGCTATAAGGTGACCGTAACCCACATACCTTAACACTGACTGAAAGTTGTCTAAGCGCTATAAGGTGACCGTAACCCACATACCTTAACATTGACTGAAGGTAGTCTAAGCGCTATAAGGTGACCGCAACCCACATACCTTAACATTGACTGAAGGTAGTCTAAGCGCTATAAGGTGACCGTAACCCACATACCTTAACATTGACTGAAGGTAGTCTAAGCTCTATAAGGTGACCGTAACCCCCATACCTTAACATTGACTGAAGGTAGTCTAAGCGCTATAAGGTGACCGCAACCCCCATACATTAACATTGACTGAAGGTAGTCTAAGCTCTATAAGGTGACCGTAACCCCCATACCTTAACACTGACTGAAGGTAGTCTAAGCGCTATAAGGTGACCGTAACTTCCATACCTTAACATTGACTGAAGGTAGTCTAAGCGCTATAAGGTGACCGTAGCCCACATACCTTAACATTGACTGAAGGTAGTCTAAGCGCTATAAGGTGACAGTAACCCACATACCTTACCATTGACTGAAGGTAGTCTAAGCGCTATAATGTGACAGTAACCCACATACCTTAACATTGACTGAAGGTAGTCTAAGCGCTGTAAGGTGACCGTAACCCCCATACCTTAACATTGACTGAAGGTAGTCTAAGCGCTATAAGGTGACCGTAACTTCCATACCTTAACATTGACTGAAGGTAGTTTAAGCGCTATAATGTGACCGTAACCCACATACCTTACCATTGACTGAAGGTAGTCTAAGCGCTATAAGGTGACCGTAACCCACATACCTTAACATTGACTGAAGGTAGTCTAAGCGCTATAAGGTGACCGTAACCCCCATACCTTAACATTGACTGAAGGTAGTCTAAGCGCTATAAGGTGACCGTAACTCACATACCTTAACATTGACTGAAGGTAGTCTAAGCGCTATAAGGTGACCGTAACTCACATACCTTAACATTGACTGAAGGTAGTCTAAGCGCTATAAGGTGACCGTAGCCCACATACCTTAACACTGACTGAAAGTAGTCTAAGCGCTATAAGGTGACCGTAACCCCCATACCTTAACATTGACTGAAGGTAGTCTAAGCGCTATAAGGTGACCGTAACCCCCATACCTTAACATTGACTGAAGGTAGTCTAAGCGCTATAAGGTGACCGTAACCCACATACCTTAACATTGACTGAAGGTAGTCTAAGCTCTATAAGGTGACCGTAACCCCCATACCTTAACATTGACTGAAGGTAGTCTAAGCGCTATAAGGTGACCGTAACCCCCATACATTAACATTGACTGAAGGTAGTCTAAGCGCTATAAGGTGACCGTAACTTCCATACCTTAACATTGACTGAAGGTAGTCTAAGCGCTATAAGGTGACCGTAGCCCACATACCTTAACATTGACTGAAGGTAGTCTAAGCGCTATAAGGTGACAGTAACCCACATACCTTAACATTGACTGAAGGTAGTCTAAGCGCTATAAGGTGACAGTAACCCACATACCTTAACATTGACTGAAGGTAGTCTAAGCGCTGTAAGGTGACCGTAACCCCCATACCTTAACATTGACTGAAGGTAGTCTAAGCGCTATAAGGTGACAGTAACTTCCATACCTTAACATTGACTGAAGGTAGTTTAAGCGCTATAATGTGACCGTAACCCACATACCTTACCATTGACTGAAGGTAGTCTAAGCGCTATAAGGTGACCGTAACCCACATACCTTAACATTGACTGAAGGTAGTCTAAGCGCTATAAGGTGACCGTAACCCCCATACCTTAACATTGACTGAAGGTAGTCTAAGCGCTATAAGGTGACCGTAACTCACATACCTTAACATTGACTGAAGGTAGTCTAAGCGCTATAAGGTGACCGTAACTCACATACCTTAACATTGACTGAAGGTAGTCTAAGCGCTATAAGGTGACCGTAGCCCACATACCTTAACACTGACTGAAAGTAGTCTAAGCGCTATAAGGTGACCGTAACCCCCATACCTTAACATTGACTGAAGGTAGTCTAAGCGCTATAAGGTGACCGTAACCCCCATACCTTAACATTGACTGAAGGTAGTCTAAGCGCTATAAGGTGACCGTAACTCCCATACCTTAACATTGACTGAAGGTAGTCTAAGCGCTATAAGGTGACCGTAGCTCACATACCTTAACATTGACTGAAAGTTGTGTAAGCGCGTTAAGGTGACCGTAACTCCTGCCTTAACCTGAGACCTAAGAAGGTGACCGTAACTCCAATGCTTTGAAATACACTGAAGTCAGTCTTGCTTTAACATACACTGGAGGCAGTCTTGCTTTAACATACACTGGAGGCAGTCTTGCTTTAACATGCACTGAAGGCAGTCTTGCTTTAACATACACTGGAGGCAGTCTTAACGCTAAGGTTGTTTGTACAACGGGTTACAGGTGACTCGTCAGGTGAAGCGACGCTGGCGGTGACGAGCAGATGGATGGGGACCGTCGTCGACGACGTCACTTCTAATTGTTTCTTGTACTACACAAGTGATGTCTTTTCAGGCAAGTGACATCGAAATATGACTGTGAGCTACTTCTGTTCGCTTTCATTAACAGTACCTAAGTTGACGTACAAAAGAAACTACACACCTGTTTTTCACCACATCTTCCCAAAATAACGGCTTTGTAAGATACAGGTCACACATCGTGTTCGTGTTGACTAAATGCCACAGACATCAAACATCATCATAAAAAAAAATTACATGCGAATTGTTAAGAGAGTACACTGTAGTTGCCTCAGAACCTTTTAACCGTCTGAATACACATCATATCTTTCATATTCGTTTGGTTGGTCTGCTGTTTAAGTCGAACTCAGCAATGTTACAGTTATGTGGCTGTGGCCTGTAAATATTTAAGTTTGACAAATCCAATGTTCTACGTAACAGGGATACGATGACGTGTGTCAACCAAGTCAGAGAGCCTAACTAGAGACTGGTGCCAGTCTTAGTAAAGTCGGGACTGTTTACCGACACTTCTAGAAACATTACTGAGAATAGAAAACGCATTGATAAATGTATGTTCAAAGGCTGCGGGCGAACCCCCAGCACGTTGTTGATGAGAATGGCGACACAGTACGTGTGGGTCTGAGACGTCCCGACCCGGGCAGACTCGAAACACATGCAGAAACCATCGGACAATTGACCTTGGAAATACGTCTCGCAAGAGATAAACTGCATATGATCTTTTTTGTGTGAATTACATACATACTAATGTTTGTTCCATAGAAGTATTGTCATATGTTTCAGGTATTGTATTTACAGGACTTTAGAATTCTTCTCTGTAATTAGAAAGACTGGCTTTGGATTGTGTATCTGATACTGAACTTGAACACAACTATAGATGGGGCAAGAAATGGGCCAACGTCGGTCTTGGTGTTGGTGAACTTTAGGAGAGTTTAAATTTTGAAAATCCGTTAATTTCAACTTGGGCGAGTGTGAATTCTGGCACAGGTAAGACATAACTATACAAAAGTTCTATTTGAACAACCACGCATTAAACTTTCCCTGAAGTATACCTCTAAACTACGTTCAAGTCTAGAGCATACAATTTATTGTCCAGCACTCTCTTTGAAAACCCTTTTCTTTACCTGCCATGTATCGAAGGCATTTTGGGACATGGTTTACAGGAATATTCATATATACCCTGAGTTACGTGAATTACATATATCTCTAATTACATGTAATGACATTGCCAAAAGAAATGAAATCAAAGCAGCTTGACCATTGTCATCATGGTTGCGAACACATGAGTCATTGGCTGCCTGTAATCAAAGTTAGACAAAGGCCGGTTGTCCTGTGGAGCATGGCATTGTGGATGAGGTGCGGGGTACTGCAGGCTGACCAGACACTTATCGCAAACTCGACACGTGACAGTCTGATAAAGGATTCGACCATGGACCGTCTTATCCCAGAATACATCCTAGTACTAGTTGTAACATCATGTAGTTATGTATGCTGAAGCATGAATAAGGTGTTGCGGACACATGCACTGATGGACTACTGTGTGGGACGAAGCAGTTATCCTTTCTACACAGCCCTGGACACACGGAATCTGTAGTTAAAATTGATCTCGATATCGAACTCGCTGACTACGGAAGCCAAACAATGGATCTTTCTCTCATCAAACTCAAAATGTTGCGTTCCGGGTATAACACCCAGAGTTACCAGTTCCTCTGTCTCTGATCCAAGACTAGCTTCTCCAGAATTGCATTTTCACTGCTGAGACCATTTGGTCAACATACATGGTCTTGCCTTCAGGAATTTGGTCACTTCGATTCACCCCGTTACCCTGGACATTTTAGAACTCTGCAACGATCTGTCCACTGACCAATATGAAATGACATCGCCCTCTGCTGGCTACCGGGTCACGTAGGCATTACAGCTAATACAAAAGCGAATGCTGAATCGAAATCAGCTCTTGACAAACCGTCATCTACACTACTGATCCTTACAGTGATTTCAAACCCATTAACGAAACTTACACTCAGGACGTCATAAACTTCACGAACTGAAACCAGCAATCTGTTATACCTACTTTGGTTGTGAGTCAAGACATGATGGGGTCTTTGTACATCGATGCACATGTATCTCATGGCTATACGGACGGAGATGGACACCCTAAGTGTGTCTCTTACGATTTACGATGAAGTGTAGACCATCAGGCACATTTTGCTTGACTGTGTTGAATTTTCAGCTACGAGCTCACGTTATGAAGCATTTAATTTGAAAGATATGTTTTCCCGCGTCAACGTCATCTCATTGTAAACTATTTGAGGGAGACTGACATGCTTGGTTGTTGTTATTTGGTTATAAGACATTTTCTGTTTTTTTTATAATAATGTAATGAATAATGTATTTTAAAACACAAAAGTTTGTACTTAAAATGAGTGCGCTTTATGGCAGAAATAATGTCGACAGCTCAACTAAACTCTTGAAAACCTGAAGAAATTCAAGAACCCAGTCTCCAACAAAACCAGTTTAGTAGTTATCAACCCTTGTTTAATTTTCCCTTATGCTTTATTTTTGTGCTTTCGTGGGTTTAACGCTTGTCATGTGAATGCTGAAGGATGGGGTTAAGAACTTAGTGTATCAGCATGGCGTTGTGGAGAAACCGGTCGTCAGATCCAGACTTCTGTGTGAGGGCTATCTCTGTATACGGCCTGTAATCCACCAGGACCCAGAACCCCGTCTCGTCACATCCCTGGCTCCAGGTTTAACCAGCTCCTATCGTATGGCAATCAACATACATAACTTAATAAGTTCTGTCCAGTTTCAAGTCTCTCCCTCAACCAGAATGAACAGCTTTAAGCAAAATCGTCCCATCTGAATCTAACAGGCGCCATTTTCAATGGAAACAGGCGATTGGAAATGAAAGGGCTTCGGTTCTCGCTATGAATGAATAATACAACTATTATTAGCATTACTCGGTGCATAATGAACCTTTGTGACTCGGCAAGATCTAATTAACCAAGAGTATTAGTGGTCTTTAAAGCACGTGGGGGACTGACCACTTGTAGTCGCCCCTCCATCGTCCTGTCGCCCGGGCCCGTGCCAGGCCTGTCTAACAAATCCTTCATTATAAATGGCGTGTTAGACCGCCTACCGCGGGAGGAGGTCGATTGTTTATGTGCGGGTTTTGGCACTGGTTGCGTTGTGGAGCTCCATTTTTTTCAGGAATAATAAGTTTGTTTCTATTTCAAAGAACGCAGTAAGGAGTTGTAGGTATTCCATTTCACTGGTGATTTTAGAAGGGGAAGGTCATCATTTCGCCGTGGGTTCTGAAACAAAAAGGGCTGCAGTTTGATTATTAGCAATTTGATACACTACGAGGCAATGGCTAGCGTAACTGGTAAACAATTGCTTATTTGTTAGTGTTACTACTACTACTACTACTGCTGCTGCTGCTGCTACTGCTACTTGCTCTAAACTGTGGGTGAGTGAGTGAGTTTAGTTTTTCACCGCGTTTATCAATATTCCAGCAACATCGCGACGGGAACAGAAATTGACTTCACATGTTGTATCCATGTGGGGAATCGAACCCGATGCCAACAATGGGTTGGGTGTCTTAGTTTCAGGGTCTATATTACAGATTGCCAAGGGGTGGTGACGTTGAGCTACGGGATTCTGAAACCGTGCAACTGGATAACATCACACTCAAGCAGGGCGATCCACAAAGTTAAAGCGGTATCTCAATTCATCAATAAAACGTACTGGGGGCCAGTCCTGGTCAGTTTATTTGACGTGCTTTCCAGCCAAATCCAAATCCTGCCTGTGATGTTTGGTCTGTGTGGGTGTAATTGTATGCCCTCCGTGACTGCACGGGAGTCAGCCTTACGGAGCCGACTGTGCGCTATTGCATGCCCTCTGTGACTGCATGGGGGTCAGCCTTACGGAGCCGACTGTGCGCTATTGCATGCCCTCTGTGATTGCATGAGCGTCAGCCTTACGGAGCCGACTGTGCGCTATTGCATGCCCTCTGTGACTGCACGGGGACCAACCTTACGGAGCCGACTGAGCGCTGTGTGAGTAGAATCGTAACCACCAGTGGCGTTCCCAAAGCCATTTCTGGTTGTGGTAAGCGCTGGTTACATGACGTTTTGCTCGATTCAGGCGAAATCTGTCTTCCCGATGTATAGGGCAGTGGGGATGCCCGGTGGTTAAAGCGTCATCAAGACTCGGGTTCGATCCCCCACATGTGTACAATGTCAGAAGCACATTTCTAGTGTCCATTTGATATTGTTGAAATTTTGCTTAAAGAGGCGTTAAAACAAACTTCACGATGTGATGACCGCTGTCCAAGAAGAAGAAGAAGAAGAAGAAGAAGAAGAAGAAGAAGAAGAAGAAGAAGAAGAAGTTTATGCTCATAAACTACATGAAGTGTCACAGAGAACGTACAGATTGTTTATAGTGTGAACGGTATAAATTTATACATGGGGACAATTAAAGTGAGTGAAGTTAGTTTTACGCCGCACTGAGCAATATTCCAGTCATCTGGCGGCGGTCTGTAAATAATCGAACCGATGACATGTGTCTACCAAGTCAGCTAGTCTGACCACCCGATCCCGTTAGTCGCCTCTTACGACATGCATAGTCGCCTGTTATGCCAAGCGTGGGTTGCCGAAGGCCTATTCTACCCCGGGACCTTCACGAGTCCTTGGTCACTGAGTATATAAAATTTGGATAGTAACAAATAAACCCATTTCAATAGAAAGGAGCCCCAGTGAGTTGGGGGATTCATGGGGAAATCTAGGCTTGCATCATTTAGGGCTTTAGGACTGCAGCGAGAGCTAGGCAGTGGAGAAACAATTTGGTTCAAGGACCGTGAGACAAACTAGGAGAGCGGTTCAGGGACTGTGAGACCGTATAATCACGTGGCTACAAACTGGCAGCGGATCATCTGTCAGTTTGCTATGAGTTGCTACAGGTCACAAATACTTTACATAGGACACATCTACACGTCTTTTTCCCTTTCAGTTCGTTTCATATTCAAACAGCGTTGCATGTGGACATGTTGTCTGTGTGTCTATGTCACTCCATAGAACCACGATACACTTCATTATGATTTCCTCGCAGCAGGCGTGAAAACCATTAGCAGAAAGAAATCAAGAAAGTTTCCTCTGAATTTAATCCTAACCAAAAGCCTGTTGTCGCTTCATTGAACGGAGCAACTCCAACGGCAGCGGGCAGCAGCATCTCGTCTGCGGACCAAACAAGGTCGGGTTATGGGTTAATGCGGGCAACAATAAATACGTGTGTTAAAACGTGACTAACACAGAACGGCTCGTTCAAACGGAACAATGTTCTGACCGCTCGTGTTTAGTGGCGCGGGAAAACAAAAAGGGCGCCCCCTTTCGGCTACATGGCGACGGACTTACGTTGAGCACGTGCAGTGTACAATTACGAGGCTCCAGATCGCATTAAGTTTGACTGAAATATTTTGTGTTTATCCAGAAATGAGCAATAAGCCATACTTCATATGATGCTATTACCAGTACGTCTGCGGTCGGAGACTTGGATGTTGAGGGCAATAATTTAGTCTTCGCGGAGCTGATGTGCGCGGTGTTGAGCTGGCTTGTCATTCGGGCGAGAGATCGCGGCAACATCTCACGGTAACGGACGAGAAATTAGCAATTTAAAGAAATGTGTCTACACTAAGTACACAAATGGCTTCCTCGATTGCCCCCTCTTTCACAGGCCGTGTGGTTTGGGGGAATACATGAATAGACCAACGACACACATCGAGACTTGGGGTCGGCACAAAACGAGAGTTTGTTAAATCATAGCTTGCAGATTATACTCAAGATGGTGATATTTAACACTGTGTTTCAGATTAAACGCCATCAAAGGAAGTCTCACTAATGAATGATCGCAAGCCATTGAGCTCTCTGCTGGCTATTCGAGGACAGAGTTACAGCATCTGGTTGCTATACAGGCGAGCGACGCCACGGGGACGATTTGGCGTCGCTCTGTTGGGTCGTTTGTCTGATTGGTAACGTAACCCAATAATTTGTACGGAGTAAGAGCTCGAGGTTAAGAAGTGACCATTGCCCAGTAATGACCCTCTGCTGCACCTCTGTCTGCCTGTTTTCAAGGTCACAGAGAGTATAGACCCGATACTTCCTGTACATCTTCAAAGTAAAAGGTGGCCACTAGTATTTAGGTGCTGGGGCTATGGTAATTCACATTCTTTAGTGCAGTGTTGAGGTCGACTTTACGAGTCCCCGATAAAAAATCTTTATGTCCGCTTTTTGAAATAGATTGTGGTAGGATCAGTTTCGATCGTAAGACATTGGTGACTTTATATTTTGTAAACGGGAGCCTGTGGCCCATTCATTTTAGCAGCCACAGATCGCTGTGAAGAGTTGCGTCCTTTGGGCATGACAAATCTACAGATGTGGATTCCAGTTCGACTCTGTTCCCAGGTTTGTAAGCACAAGAAATATTTTCGCGCTTTGGAATAATGTTGTAAATGTTTAAGGCCTGCATTACTTTGGGGCGTTTCTAACACATCAGAGCGGTGAGGTAGCTTAGTGTTTAAAGCGTTCACACGTGTCACTGAAGACCCGGGTTCGATTCCCCACATTTGGTTCAATGTTTGATATTGCTGCAATGTTTGCTAATAGCTACGTAAAACTAAACTCACTCACTCCTAACACGTCAAGTGAACACGCTGTGATGTAACTGAAGTATGTTCCAACGTGACTTTAACTCAGAGTTACTATTCCGTAAAGTAAGGATTAGTTCCAATGTCCTAGGCTTGATCGACGTATGTGGTGACGATTGAGTGTGTGCGTGAGTGTGTGGGGGTGGGGGTGGTGGTGGGGTGGGGTGGGGTGGGGTGGGGGGATGAGGTATAGGAGGCCTGAATTATCCATCATGTTCAGATACCAGGTACTTATGGTGGACACATTGGAATATTCCACGTGTGGGGCGAATGGTTCGAAGACCCAGGTTCCATTCCGATACAGCGTATTGAACCCATTCCTGGTATCCTATGCCGTGATGTTGCAGGAATATGGCTTAATGTGGCGTAAATCATACTCTCTCACTCCAGCGTGTGACCTGAAGGATAAGGTACCATCGTACACTAACGGCGTGGGCCCTTCTTTCATCATATAACCTCAGTTCCTCACTGGGTACTTTAAGACTGTTGTGGCGTAAAACAACATACGTTTACACTCTGAAACCACACGTGACATTGGGATTCTCTTTGAAATGACGTGATGCCTGTTCTTAAGGATTTTTACTAGCTTCCTGTTGAAGCGAGAGTTAACTTTACAGTTCTATATATGCTGTACAAATGTCGAAATGACATTGAACCATCGTATATCTGTAATATGCTGGTAGACTACATCCATATATGGACTTTTCGATGTCAGTATCTGAATCATCTGAATATATGAAATCAATAAACTGTGGCCAGAAGTCATTACGTCACGCAGCTCAACTATGGAAAAAACTTCCTCTGGACATCAAACTTTCATCTTCATTAACTGCATTCAAATCAAAACTCAAAACTCAGCTATTTTCAGACTATTATTCATAGACGTTAATTACTGCTGTTATTCGTAGTGTCTATTTCACTATTTGATTACGTTTACATTCTCTCTCATTCTTCCCTCGGTGCTTTGTAAATTCTTCTCATTATCATTATTGACCCGTGAAGGTCTGGGTTAGAATAGGCCTTCAGCAACCCACGCTTGGCATAAAAGGCGGCTATGCTTGTCGTCAGAGGCAACTAACGGGATCGGGTGGTCAGGCTGGCTGACTTAGTTGACACATGTCGTCGTTTCCCAGTTGCGCAGATCGATGTTCATGCTTTTGATCACTGGATTGTCTGGTCCAGACTAGATTATTCACAGACCGCCGCCATATAGCTGGAAGATTGCTGAGTGCGGCGTAAAACTGAACTCACTCACTGATATCATTATTATTAAATGATGGTTGAATTTCCAACTTGATACACAGATGATGCTGAATTATTTAAGACCATAGTGCTAAGACTAGTTCCACCAAACTGACGAACTCGTTCAAGCGGTTTTTGTGTTTCGGACGGACCAGATGAACTTCTTCCAAATGTTCATATGCTTCGATGACCTGAAGAAGAACCTGTTTTAACGGTGTAGTTGGCTTGCTGTATGTCCATTTATGGTCATGTGTAAAGATTCAGTGTGATCTCAGATCAAATTAAGTTTCTCCCGAGGCCCATTCACCCCGGCCGATGATGACATGTCTGTGGGTGCACATTCATGGCTGGTGTTCCATCTAACCCGAACACCATGAGTGATATTGTATTGAACATAACCATAGATCACTGCTGAAGTCTTCGTCGGAGTAACATATGGCCGGGGAGGTGTAGACAAATAATCGTCTGCTCTCGAGTCAACGGCGTCAGCGAATGTAGTTCCCGGTCACTGAGGTGTGATTAGGCCTCGTTAAAACGTCATCGTTGGAGAGTTATTTGCCCATCAATGCGAACAACGGTGCGTATTGATCTCACTCATCTGCAGCGCCATCTACAATCGATAGCCACTTCTAAAGGTAAACTATCGTCGAGGGTAACTATGTTTTGTCGCGTATGTATTTCCGACCCGACACAGTGTCTGGCCCGGCACGTGCTGTTGACGCCGACTGATTATCCCCCGACATAGCGTTAATCTGGGGTCAATTATTGCAATGTTATACATCCAATTGTCTTCTTGAAGAATGGAACAGCCGGCAATTTGGCTTTATTATCAAAATGTTCTTGCATGTCGAGAACAATGAAGAAACAAATCCCCCTGGAGACAGGACGGGGGAACTAAATAGCGTCTACGGCGGGGACAGCGACGTCAAACCACTCAGCAACATGGGCGGCACATCACTCAATCCCTGAACCCGCACAAACACTCTCTGTTTCTCGAATAGATCTCGTTCTTTCACGTTCATACGTGACACGCAATCTCGTCGGTCAGAATTCATAAAGGATTGTTCTCCCATTTAATATGGCCTATTTCACAGTCCGACATCAGGCAATAAAACCTGGAGTCAGATAGGAACTGGTGATTGCCGACTCCTGAGGAATGTTTTTTATTGGTTAACACGCGTGAATCGAACCTGCTTTATCAAACTATGTTCAGTAATTCCTGGCTCCACTGAAGAGGGGGCTGGAGGAGATGGTTGCAGCAAAACTAGTCTGTCTCACGGTCCCTGAACCATATCATTTTCCCTACCGCCTAGCCCTCCCCGCGGTGCTAAAGCTCTAAATGATGCAAGCCTAGATTTCCCCAGGTTCTGAATCTCTGGTATACCTTGGGCTCCTTTTCAATTTAAATGGGTTTGTTTTTACAATCAAAATTCTATATTCAGAGACAAAGCGTATGTCTATAGTAAAACGTGTACGGAGTGAAAGGTACATATCAGGGAATATAACCCATGCCAATAAGTAACACACGGTGTGTGAGAGCGTGTACGTAGATTATTGACAGAATATAAAACCCTAGAGATTATCGACTACATATCCTGAGGATGGAAAGTTAAGCACCGTCAGAAGTTTATAACCTCCCACGCCAATAACACTGAATTAATGCACTGGAATGTCTGCCTGAAGAAGGTCTATCTTCACCTCACATCAGATATGATCAATTACTGTCAAACCTGATTGTTGATCGGAGTCACACTGCCCCCGATGATGAATAACTAACGTTCTTCAAAATGCGAATGCAAGTACAATGTGGTCCGGTTTAGAACGTTAGTCGGTTTAAAAGAGGCACCCAACACATCTGAATTGGATCGTGTCGCCAGGTTTGAAGATTTGCGAGGCATCGTACCCAAAGAGAGTGAGATGATCACATTATCATCGCTTTGACTGCTGCAGGCCGTTGGATACTCGACAACACTTGACTGTGTTGTTAAATATAAATACACTATTCATGACAGCTACATATTAGTCAGTGTCTAAGTTCAGTCAATTTCTGAAATAACTGACACAGACAATACTACACGAGGTATGTTTACATGCGTATTGTAAGAAAAGAATAGAACATTGTTTTGCATTACGTCACACTGTATTGGCGTCACTTCGCCATTTTAGTCTGTCATCTTGGTAATGCACGTCAGTAGTCATCACTTCGTACAGCCTTCTACAGAAACGGGTTGTAGCACCCCGTTTCCTGGTTTGCAGCTAGTTGCTTCACTCGGCTAACATCACTGGTGGAAATATTACGTTTATTTTTTTCAACAGATATAATGTCTCAGTTCGACTCACAATTAAACAACGACAAGACTTCGTTCGAAATCTTTACATTTTCACAATGAATATAAGTTGTAGAATGGTATGTTATGAATGAAAAAGTGACGTAATTGAAGGGTCCTCAGTTATCCAGTCAAATAGTTAGAATGTCATGTCAGGCCGTTACACACACAGGACATAGGTCAACGAGATACGACAACCGTGTGGCGTACGAGATTAGTATGCATCAGCTACACATAAGTTGACCACGTGGTAAACAAATATCTATATTACTCGCCCGCGGAAGATACTGCAGTGTAATATTTGTACAGCAGTATTACACTGCTAGATGCATGACGTCATAACGCTTCACAGTTATGAAGTCACAATGCTACTGCCGCTGTAAGAATGGTACAAGACCTTGCTGGACTCGAGAAAAGCAGAGTCATCACACTGTAGGCAATTTCGCAGCAGTTTCAATCAATTTATGATGGGGAGTAATAAACAGAATACAGTAACTGAACTCGCTTCCGTGAAATGCCACTTTTATTTAGGATCAAACTCGCTTTCGCTCGTTTGATACCAAATCATTAACTCGTTTAATAAAAATGGTATTACAAGGAAGGTCGTTGAGAATCCTCTGTTTATTACTTGCCCGTGGAAGATACTGCAGTGTAATACTTAACGGCAATATTACAGTTGTGTAATACCACTAGTCATAGAACGTCATAATGGATCACAACTATGACGTCACAATGCTATTACAGTTGTTGCAGTAGTGTCAGACCTTGCTTGATTCACGGAGTCATCACACTGCAGGCAATACTGCCGCCGTCTCTGTCAATGCATGTTGGAGAGTAATAAACAGAATACTAAACTCGCTTCTGTGAAATACCATTATTTTATTAAACTCGTGAAATATTTAGTATTTAGTACCGAATCATTAACTCGTTCTACAAAAATGGTATTGATCGTATAGTATCCAACACCCCCCACCCCCACCCCACTCCTCTCTTGATGTGTAATGTCAGTCATATCTAGCTTTCAACAACGATGGCACATATGGTAGCAGAACTACTGGAAAGACGGGAACCAGGATCCGAGGTTCCTGGGTCCGAACTTGTGTGCCTGCGAGTGCATATGTTAAAACACCGGAAATTATTGAATGAGAGAGTGAGTTCAGTTTTTCATGTGCGACGTAAAACTAAACGCACTCACTCACCAAACTGCAGATCCTGGCTCCCTCTTTTCTTACTACGTCTGCTACCTTATGCGTCATCATTCGGACGACCATCATGCTAATCAATAACAAAGTATGTTTCCGTAAGTCGTAAAATACTTTCAAAATCAAGCATTATGAACTAAAATGTTATGAACTTAAAAAAACATCGCCTTCTACGAATTGATTACCCACTGCATATGACAATATCGATCACCACGTTGAAGAACAAACTGCCAAAAACAATAATTGGTGATTAATCATTTCCGCCTTGGCACTTTCCAATGCCTCTACTGAATTAAAGTTATCAATCTTTAATTTCTGTCAAGCTTAAACATATGTTTGATACTATAAAGAATGGGCTAATGTACGCGATCCTTTAATATATTTTTCCTTAATAACATATTAATGAATATTTAAGAAGATCGCCATCGAAGAGTCGCCACCATATTGTTCTCTTATTCCAAGAAAAGTCATCTCTCGTCGACCTGGTGACTGCAGGTATAACTATTGCTGTTTGATCTCTAGTCGTGGTAGCGTCATTAATTGACTGCCGTATCTCTCCTTACTGCGATGCCCATCTGTGGCCCGATCATAATAGGTTTCATTCCTCTCAGCTTTCCACAACTAATCAACATTTTCAATAACTCGGCGACAGGAATCTTCCTACCTGTTAACGGCTACGACGGAGCAGACGACATCAAACAAACACGCGCCCTCCCGCGGATTAATAGCATTTGCACATGGCACGTGCACACCTGACGTCACGGCATGTCTACACTTCCTGTCGACTTGTCGTCTGCTTGGCGCGACAAAATCTCCTGCCGTCGTTCTGTTGACAGTTGGGGGCCTATCATCAATAATCATAGATATAACGATGTATATCCAGGTTACCTTCAAAGAGAAATTTATGTCCGCCCTTAATATGTATGTTATCACGACATGGCTTAGCTAATCGACATGAAATATGTATTGCAGTTCCCTGGCGCACGGTTTTTACTTTTGGCCCAGACCATGGGTTTTTATGTCAGCTTCTATGTAAAGTTAGAAGCGATACTGACCACCAATTAGTCCTCAGGTGTAGAGCTGACATTGCCCGGGGGATTAATCACGGGATCGGATAGTAATTAGTGAGACTGATATCCTCAAATTAAAATAGATTCAATCAGCCATGTCTACAAGAACGCGCCATACTCCAGGGCATTGTTTGTTATATGGCTCCACGATCTGTCCTCCACGTAATCAGCCCGAGAATTAACTTGATATGGCGAGCTTATTACGAGCGGGGCTCATTGAGCCAACAAGACGGTAGCTTCTCAAATATTGACGGTTACAGATATTTGTTCTGCTTGAGAAGTATCAAGATGCTGCTATAACAGTTTAGTGTGTTGATGTGAGGGGAGAGGCGATAGAACATTAAACGAAATTTCAATTAAAAATGCACCAAAGACAGACTTTAGTAGCTATGACTCTCCTCGCAGCGAAAGACGGTTCACACGCTATTAGGAATGTTTCGTTTTACAACTATAAGGACCCCAGACTCTTACTTTAAAGAGATAGCAGATGACCTTTGCATTCGACAGAAAAAAGTTGTAAGAAATCGCGGTGGTTTAGAAACATCAATAATCTAATAGTGTAGTGTGACGGGGTTTACCTCGCCACGACGGGAGGCACCAAAGGGAGTGAGTGAGTGAGTTAGTATGGTTTACACAGCCTTCAGCAATATTCCAGCAACATCACGGTAGGGGGCACCAGAAATGGGCTCGACACATTGTACTCATGTGGGGAATCGAACCTGGGTGTTCGGTAAGAGAAGTCAAGGCATTAACCACTTGAAACTAATCTGGCATCAATCCACAATGTAGGGCATTCTAACACATCTATTACATTTCACAATCATATGAAGGAGAGTACACATTGACGTCTACCACACTTAACCGTCGTATCAAGGAGAGTACACCTTGACGTCTACCACACTTAACCATCGTATCAAGGAGTGTACACCTTGATTTCTACCACCCATAATCATCGTATCAAGGAGAGTACACATTGACGTCTACCACACTTAACCATCGTATCAAGGAGTGTACACCTTGATTTCTACCACACTTAACCATCGTATCAAAGAATCGAGGAGAGTACACCTTGACGTCTACCACACTTAACCGTCGTATCAAGGAGAGTACACCTTGACGTCTACCACACTTAACCATCGTATCAAGGAGAGTACACCTTGACGTCTACCACACTTAACCATCGTATCAAGGAGAGTACACCTTGACGTCTACCACTCTTAACCATCGCATCAAGAGGAGTAATCCTTGACATTGACCACATTTAACCATGGTATCAAGGAAAGTACACCTTGACGTCTACCATACTTAACCATCGCATCAAGCTATCAAGGAGAGTACACCTTGACGTCTACCACATTTAACCATCGCATCAAGCTATCAAGGAGAGTACACCTTGACGTCTACCACACTTAACCATCGCATCAAGCTATCAAGGAGAGTACACCTTGACGTCTACCACATTTAACCATCGCATCAAGCTATCAAGGAGAGTACACCTTGACGTCTACCACACTTAACCATCGCATCAAGCTATCAAGGAGAGTACACCTTGACGTCTACCACACTTAACCGTCGTATCAAGGAGAGTACACCTTGACGTCTACCACACTTAACCATCGTATCAAGGAGAGTACACCTTGACGTCTACCACTCTTAACCATCGCATCAAGAGGAGTAATCCTTGACATTGACCACATTTAACCATGGTATCAAGGAAAGTACACCTTGACGTCTACCATACTTAACCATCGCATCAAGCTATCAAGGAGAGTACACCTTGACGTCTACCACATTTAACCATCGCATCAAGCTATCAAGGAGAGTACACCTTGACGTCTACCATACTTAACCATCGCATCAAGCTATCAAGGAGAGTACACCTTGACGTCTACCACACTTAACCATCGCATCAAGCTATCAAGGAGAGTACACCTTGACGTCTACCACACTTAACCGTCGTATCAAGGAGAGTACACCTTGACGTCTACCACACTTAACCATCGTATCAAGGAGAGTACACCTTGACGTCTACCACTCTTAACCATCGCATCAAGAGGAGTAATCCTTGACATTGACCACATTTAACCATGGTATCAAGGAAAGTACACCTTGACGTCTACCACTCTTAACCATCGCATCAAGAGGAGTAATCCTTGACATTGACCACATTTAACCATCGTATCAAGGAGAGTACACCTTGACGTCTACCACTCTTAACCATCGCATCAAGAGGAGTAATCCTTGACATTGACCACATTTAACCATGGTATCAAGGAGAGTACACCTTGACGTCTACCATACTTAACCATCGCATCAAGCTATCAAGGAGAGTACACCTTGACGTCTGCCACACTTAACCATCGCATCAAGCTATCAAGGAGAGTACACCTTGACGTCTACCACATTTAACCATCGCATCAAGCTATCAAGGAGAGTACATCTTGACGTCTACCACATTTAACCATCGTATCAAAGAAATCAAGGAGAGTACACCTTGACGTCTACCACACTTAACCAACGCATCAAGCTATCAAGGAGAGTACACCTTGACGTCTACCACACTTAATCATCGTATCGAAAGTACACCTTGACATCGACCACATCAAGGAGAGTACACCCTCACATCTACCACACTAAACCACCATATCAACGAGAGAACATCTTGACATTCATCACAACGTCAAGAGAATACACTTGAGCACTAGATACAGCGCCATTTGGAAATGTGTAAGCAGGTAACCAAACGTAAGCTTCCATCACGGAGAAGCGCACCTTGGTCTTGGACTCGACGCGCCAGCGCTTCGACCACTAAGCTACCCTGTTTTCTTATAGTAAGTACAGGAATCCTGAACGTGTAAACATAAAGGCCGAACAACGTCCGCAACTAAAACAACTTTTGGACATGTTTCCTCGTATAGTAGATTTACTTAAACTTGTGAAGTGCGACTGAAAAAAGTGAAGAAAAAAACAATAAAAACCCCACAAACACTCATAGTTGTGTTTGACCCATGAAAATCTGTGTTAGAACTGATCCTCAGTAGTCCATACTTGTTTTAAGAGGCGAAAAACTGGATTTTGCAGACCTCCGCCATATAAATGTAGTTCTAATATTGCTGAGAACGTCTTATGACTATATTCGCCATTCTCATTTGTGTTCGTAAACAACATAATCATGCAGTTAGGAACGGAATATTGTACTGGTTTCGTTCGCTCTACAGAAACTATTGCTCATGTCACTCTCAGTGCATTCACAATGAGAAAACCACTGCATGAACACCAAGACGTTATCAACCATTGTTTTCGGCTTGACGAATCAAAAGGGAGGTAACTCCAGCCGGCTACGGGTAACGATCTGACCGTCAATCAGCCGACAGGGGATTATCGTGTCAGTTTTGCTGTCGTCTGCTCGTCCTGCTTGGTTCTCACTTCACACCCTCTGTATGAGATTGTCGAGTTATCTCTAGGCATCGGACTGGCGTTAGACGTCCTCAGGTCGAGCCCTGTATCTCAACAGTCACTCAAGTAGCCATATCAGCAAGGAGGGCAGGTGACAGGATCGGGCAGATGAATATTCACGAGGTCACATTATATCTGATGAAAGGTCAATCGGTAAGGTGTTGCGAGTTTGTGATGATGTTGATATCTGTCATTTCCTTTGAAATATGATCACGATTAAATCGGACCTGCTGTTGATGTTATGAAAATAGGCGTTTTGTGCGTAGACGACCGACCTCTGAAGTCCATTTGAGTCAAAACTCCACAATGATTTGCACCCAAAACCCAAAAACAAATAATCGCAAATGACTCAAACTAACGCCAAAATAAACAGGAAAAAACAAACCAACTGTGCAGAATTTTGTTATAATTTTTGTCAACAAAATATAAAAGTTCTGTAACAAACCATCATTATTTTCATTCGATATCAGCTACTACTGTCGTCTGTTATACAGACGATGATACCACTATATCTAAGAAAGCCATGCAAGATCATGTGGCAAGTCTAGATTTCCACAGTTTCTAAAATGAAGAAAGTCTCAAGGCTTCTTTTCATGACATTTAATTATTTTTATTATGAACCATTGCTTTTTGTTTGTTTGTTTGTTTGTTTTGTTTTGTTTGTTTTTTGTGAAATGTCTTCATTTCAGAGACAAGTTGTTAGTCTTCTATTGCTGATCATGCGTGATGATATGTTTGCACCGCACTCAGGCACGTGACAGGTACACAAAGAATTGTGCATAAAGAATTGCGAGAGTGACACCCATGAGTCCAAAAAAACGTCTGGACAAATATTTTCTCGTAAATAACTAACATAGATCACTACTTGTGATGGTTGATGAGCGGGATAAAACGAGTGTGAGTGAAAGAGGTGCCACTGGTTCTTGGTCAGGAACCCGGCAATATTCCAGCTATATGACGGCGGCCTGTAAATAATCCAGTCTGGGTCAGACAATCCACTGTTCAACGGCATGAGCATCAACCCTGATCAGGAACCCGGCAATATTCCAGCTATATATGACGGCGGCCTGTAAATAATAGAGTCTGGGTCAGACAATCCACTGTTCAACGGCGTGAGCATCAATTGTGGTCAGGAACCCGGCAATATTCCAGCTATATGACGGCGGTCTGTAAATAATCCAGTCTGGATCAGACAATCCACTGATCAACGGCGTGAGCATCAATTGTGGTCAGGAACTCGATATTCCAATATTCCAGCTATATGGTGGCGATCTGTAAACAAACCAGTCTGGACCAGTCAATCCATTGATCAACAGCATGAGCATCAATCTACGCAAGCGGAATGCGATGATATCACTGTGTCAACCAGCCAGGATTCCCACCTGATTACGACAAGCATGGAATACTGCCGAGTACTGCGATAAACAACACGCCAACAAAGCAATCCTCTGGCAAGGAAATAACAATCCCATGGCCTATGCCGCAGAACTAGGTACTAGTTCCTTGCATTAAGGTGTGTAAGGCCGACTTCCACCAGTGCGGTACGAAAGAGGACACGGGCTGCTTGTCTGCCCTCCAATCAGAAACGTCTGGTGTGGTGCAGGCTCAGGGAATTTGAGCACATGGCGTAGGGTCTGATCGGTATCGTCTATGTTCCCGACGTTATACGACCCTGTCACGTACGGAGACATCGTAACCAGCAGATGACCCATGAAGATGAAATATGTTTTGGTGGCTACGAAATGCTGTGGTGTCTGTATGACAGCATTAATGATCTAACCTTACTACTCGGGACACTCGGAAATTACTGTATACCGCCGTCGTGCCACATTTTCATAACCACCCCATTGAATGTGGTCCCATATTCATGAAAGACAACGTCTGACCTCACCGTCGTCAAGCCGTCACCGCCCATTTACAGAACTATCGAAGTATTACTCTGACCCGCAACGCGCCCAGATATAAGCCCCATAGAACATGTTTGGGACATCCTGGGCAAGCTAGTCATCCTCACCCTGTTCAAAATTTGAAGGGACTGACACAGCCGCTCCACGGGTAATGGCAGAGTGAGTGAGTGAGTGAGTGAATGAGCTGGGGTTTACACCACATTTAGCAATGTTCCAGCAATATCACGGCGGGGGACACCAGAAATGGTGTTCACACTTTGCACCCATGTACTCGAACCCGGGTCTTCGGCGTGACGATCGAACGTTTTAACCTCTAGACTGCCCCACCGCTCCATTGATGTCAGAGGATTTTGATGCTGTAAATTCGAGGCTTTATTGCCAATATGAGGAGGAAACTGGCAGGTGGTATCCATGCGTGGGCTGGCTTTACCAGGTACTGATGTAATCGCCTGTAGTGGTTTATACAGTTACAACTGTCACTGTTTGAGCACTGCGTCGCAGTTAGATTGGTGGAGTCATGGTGACCCTACTTTACGGTCACCATACGGTTTTTATGAATTCCTCCCAGAATGCAAGTAAACAGTAATCAAATTTCCATTTCCGTTGTATTTAGTTGAATCGAGTAAAATATGCTACAGTTACCGAAGCATTCACAACAACATGAAGATTTTCTTACCTATCATATAAATAAACCATCGCAATATTACGCAAACATCTGTCACCGCAAACAATGTAATGTTAGCAAAGGGTGTCAGCAATACACTTACCTGATATATACCTCTTGCAGCAAAGCTAAAGTAGTGACGGTCTAACAAGAGTCATTAGAGTCGACTTTGTGTGCAGACTCCTTCAGTATTGTCATAACCCTTAGTGTACAATACACAACCCATAGTGTACAGTACACAATCCTGTGCACTTTGAAGAACCCACGAATCCGTTGGTAGATGACCAGATGGTGGCCACATAAATACATGCTATCGCCTGGCTGCAGGTATAGAAACGTGCTGTAAACTTGGATAAAGTACTGTGACTGTCTGTCCCAGTCCACCCAGTAGGCAATGGGTACCTCGTATGGAAGAGTTGTATGGGGAGTTGATATTGACATCCAGGCACGGAGCATGTGCTAGTTGCGTGGATATGTGCACTATATAAATACCCTAGAATAATCAAAGACACATTGCCTTATGACGTATTAAATATTCTGTTATCTATTGTAAGCTTCCAGCCAATGAATGGTAAACTGATAAAATGCCATCATTTCTCTCATACAAACATATAAATTGAATAATTACTATACCTTAACATTGAAGAGCGATTCATTATAAGTGATCTAAAGCTGATTAAATGATAAAACAATCCATTTAATATCTTTATTATACTTTCAGAAGAAAACTGTATCTCAGTATGTACGTGTGAATACATCGATTGTTAACCCACATCCTTAATCCATATAAGAATGTTATCGGATGGATTTTTCACATACTGGTAGGATCACGGATAATCTACAACAGGGATAGGTCACTCCCTTGCTTTCTTTACCATTTGTACTAATTAACGTGTGCCTCATCATGCTCCAACGCACATGGTGACTTGGCTTGTTCCCCAGCGCAACTTGCGCAAAGTTGCGTTTAACAGAACTTTAGCCAGTTTATTGTATCAGTCGGAATTTTACAATGAATGATTGAATGAATTATAGTAAGAATTAAGAGCAAGAATAAATTGTGAATGAATTAAAGAATAAGAATAAAAGAAAGAAGTACATATGTGAATGAGTGAAAGAATAAATGATACACCACGGCCTTCCCTCCCAAAATATGTTAAAGAATGCAGAAGTATCGCGAGAACACATATGTTAACACCAGCTGTCCTTTTTTAAGAATCTACTTTGAGACATTTTGTTTACATTAATGATTACTTCAGACATACTTATATATATACTGCATGTGTTGAATGGCATAGGCATTAACTAAATGTTAAATGTGTAAAACTGTCACAAAGCATTGTAAACACATTTCCAGTTTTGTCAAATAATCAGATCAACAAGAGAGAAAGAACAAGCCTCAAGGCATATTTTTCACACACATCAAATACACCCTAACATTTTTGTAGATTATGAAACTATCACTATTGCTTGCAAACACGTGTCACCTGATAGTATATTCCCTCATAAGAATTTAAGGTGTATGAAAAAGATGTTTTTGAAGTAATAACTAGGAACACTAAAATAGTCGTGTAGTATTTATTTCAATGGCGGATCAGAACAGATCGGCGATATATCATATTTTTCACACTCCTCAAATACACCCTAACAATTTTTAAAGTCTTAAAACTGTCACTATTACTTGCAAATACATTTCAAGTAAAGGCATATCTCCGTTCTGAAAATTAAACGAATGTGTGAAAGAAGTTTTTATCGGCACAAATAGTCTATCTTCGCGGTGAATCGAGAATGGAAGCCAGTGAGCTATAACGTACTGACTTGAAACTTAACAACAAATTTGCTGTCCCAATACTGACACTAATAACAATTATTTGACTTAAACTGAAGTGACAAAATAGTTAACGTATCTTCTAGGTATAGGTTTTCAGTTGTTACAACACTCAGCGAATGTAATCAGCTGTTGAAAATACACCGCGCTCAATCTTAAAAACTAAGCTGCCGCCATATTGGATACACTGGTTACGTGACGACCCGCGACATACTTTAAGGGGTTTTTCGAGGAGTTTCATCCAACCTCTATATAGTCTCCCTGGTAGGCTGCACTCAAATGCAAGCCGAGTGTCATTTAAAGAAAATAACACTTATGACTAATGAGTATTCTTTAAAAATCAATCACTCTGCATTTTGGCATTTCAAAAGGGATTAAAAGAAACAGCCTTATATTTACCTTTACTCCTGAAACAGATTGTATAAAGTATATTAACGTTTGTGTCTGAATTATGGAAGACAGTCGTACTTGAGAAAGGTTGACTGTAGCCCATCTTGTAAACCGTCACCTCGAAAGTATTTTACGTGCTCTTCTTTCCTTCGGATTTTCTGAGGCTGTCGTGTCTTCTTTCTAAGCCCGTTAGGAGAGGTAATATTGCAACGGGTATCGTTTGAACAGCTTATACCGTTAATTAATACAGTGTAGTCCTCGCGACGACCCTCGAAAACAAACATCGTAATTTATCATGGACACCCTACCACCCTATCATACCGTGATACCGAAGGTTAGGCAGTGTAACAAACATTAGTGGCACTGTGTAATACCATCATGGTTTAACGTCGTTTGGTATAATGTTTGGGAGGATGCAGTGATGAACCTCCCGTTTCCAGGACAACATTCTATCCACTAAACCAGATAGGCTCAAACGTGGACTGTGTGAGTTTCAGCGCTATGCGAAACAACTCAGACACGTATTGTGACAGAAATAGTTACGCTTTTTGGTGCCATATTTACATTTAACAAAAGGTGTGAGGTTTACCACGGACTACAATTAGGGGATTTAAAGTAATAGACTCGATGTGTCAAAATCCACTACATCTGTGCTGTAGAGAGTGAGTATAGTTTAACGCCGCTAAAAAGCGACATTCCAGCAATATTATGGCCGGGGACACCAAAAATGAACTTCACACATCTGTGCTGTAGTGAGTGAATATGGTTTTACTCCGCTTTTATCAATATTCCAGCAATATCACAACGGGGACACCAGAAATGGACTTCAAACATCTGCAGGAAAGGATGGAGATGGTGAAGTTTCTTCAGAAACAATCCTCTGGCAGTGAAAGCATCCATGGTATATTTCATATATTTCATACTGGAAAATAATACATTCATAGCGTGGATAGACAGAGCATCGTAATTTATATTTTCCATCACATCTGAAAACCAACTGTGCTCATTTGCTTGATATGTGCAACAATGACACCATCAGGTGTGAGAAAGAGAGGGTTAAGGGTTGGTTACAGGGCATTCATCCAGTCTGGTACAGCCACAGCAGATGCTGTATAGAATTAAATAGCGTAAGGTATTAAAGCCACCCTGTTCTAATGTAAATGACCACGGGTAGGTTCCTTTGACTGAACCTGTGGGTAAAATGGAAAATGGAATGCACAAGTGGTTTAATGGGAAGGTTAGAGCCAAGACCAGCCAAAAAACTCTCTGACTCTATATGGTCACATTTCAATGTTGAATATTTTCAATGTCTTCCACTGTATTTATCATTCCTTGTTGATTATTACTACCTGAGGAAACTATTTCCAGTAATCACAAGACAAGAACTTTCATGGGAGTGTACTGTTTATTACCAAGTAGATGCATACTGTCTGTTGAAGGTACTTCACAATCAGCACAACCATTGGCAGGAAAACAAAAAGACTTCCAGCAAATATAGACTTGAGAGGCATTGGGCACGACACGGAGAGTGTGCAGCTGAGAGATAGCTGGCCATTTTCACATGTCATTTAAATATCATCCATATACTAGTACCTTTCATGCAGATCATGTTTCCACGGGAGTTACATGAGAAGGGTAAGTAATTCCATAGTCTTTCAAATAACTTTTTCATACACCCAACTGCAGAATGTTCTTTTGTGCCAATATTCATACTTTGATTATCATACCACTGATTTAAACCAAGAAACAAAACAAAGAAGCCAGTCAGCAGGGGGAGATAATTCACACTCAATGAGGATCAGCAGTGTCACACATTGCCTGCTTCAGCTCTCTTCAGCTGACACCCAGAAATAATCACAGTAAGCCTCAAAGTCTCTTGTTTCCCACAAATTCTACTTCTAAAGATAAGAGATTCCAATAAAAGAAAGCAAATCCGTAATAGGTAAGGAAACATGAGTTTAAAATAAAGCAATCAATATTCTTGATCTGGGCCCATAAATGTAAGTGAAGGCCCTGAGTATGGATATTAAACAGTTTAATGACAAGTTGATGATGGTGAAACTACAAGACTAGTAAGGCGAGGTGTGATCTAATACTAAATTGCCATTGACAATACTGGAGATCTACGCAAGGTAAGCTCTTGCTATAGCTCTGGGCCAACCTGCATCATACGTGAACTCAACCACCACAAATTCTTCAGCAACCACTGGAGGTGTTACTTAATTGATAACACTCTGTGAATAAAGGAAAAAAAACCAACAGTATGTTTCCAGTCAGTTTGCCTGTTAGTGAGTGATTTTGATTTTACACCACGTTTAGAAATGTTCCAGCAACATCATGGTGAGGAACACCAGGAATGGGCTTCACGTTGTATCCATGTGGGAATCAAATCCAGCTGGTCAGCGTGATGAGCCAATGCTTTAACCACTAGAATACCACACTGCCCAGTTTCCCTCATAGACAAAATAGAGAAATATCAGTTTCCAAAGACAACTTCATAGTGAAGAATCATTATGAAGTTTGTTCATTTGTTTCTATGTGTATATGGTTTTCAGCTTGGTGATTGCACTATCCATTTCACTGAGCACCCTGAAGCGGAACAAATGTAGGCAGTCCCATTCTCTGACTACAAACACTGCTGTGTCCGTGTACAGGCACTTCATCAGGAATACTTCACATTCTGCTGTGTCAGACTCACACATTTTTACTCTCACTGTGAATAACCTGCTTACTTTAGACTTACTCAAAACTGAACTCTGACAAAAGAAAAAGTGTGCGAGTTCAGTTTTATGCTGCACTCAGCAATGTTTCAACTACATGGAAGCAGTCTGTAAATAAGTCTGGACAAGACAATCCAGTGATCAACAGCATGAGTATCGATCTATGCAACTGGGATATGATGACGTGTCAATCAATTCAGCGAGCCTGACAAAAAGAAGGGTTCATGGTTTGTGTCATGGTTGGATTCTGATGGAAGTTACTTATAAAATGTATAAACGTTGAGGAACTACATCAATTATGCCTGTTTGTTGACTGTCCTCAAACATTGCACTGAGCTGTGCTACTTGGTCTATCTGGACACACTTCAGAGGGCAGCCCAACACTTAAGACATACTTTCAACACATCAGTGACATTGGCTGTGAGAAGTAGTATACACATAAACACCAGGTGTTCAGTCACGCAATACGCATGCATCATATAAAACATATGACCTGGAAACATCTGGGTCTTCCCTTTGTTGGGTGTCAACATACACAATTCCGTGTACAAAATGTATTCATTTGTTGACTTCACTTTAATCACATATGTAGGATTTTAAAAATAGTTACACATTTCTTTTACCTGTGTACATGCACTATGATAAATCAATCCTAGAAATTTGTCAAATAACATTAAAACTGTAAAATATAAAACACTCTGAACCTCAGATACTTCAAAATTAATGGTGTGATTTTACAACATATTAACAAACAAACAAAATTTAAAATTTAAAAAAAAAAACCCATTTGGGTTGAAATGACATCCTATGTAACAAATGTAAAAGCTTAATACATGTATATTTACTACTTATGTACAGACACTACTGAAGCGCTGCTTCTATAGCAGAGTCAGGATTATGTGAAACATGGTATAAGATTTTTTGTCAAAAGGTCATTGCTGGCAAATACTAACAACAGTCTGAGCTATGTATAGTTCAGACAAAACAAAGGCCCCCGATTAACAGTTTTATCAATTACATTGCAATGTAACAGTGAGACTAAAAAAACGTTCATTTATAGTTCATATATTTCTAGCTTAACAAGATGTAGTTCAAAGTAAGAACATACCATCATGGCAATGCACATCAATGGCCAAGCATTCTAGTATATGAATGGAAGATGTTATCTACAAATCTATGCCCTATACAAAAACTAATGAAGCAAATAAATAATGTAGGCAGCAGGTAATGTGAGTGAAGAAATCCTGAACAGAATCATCTTCAACAATGTTCAATGGGAGGTAACTCCAGAAAATCGTCCAAGGGAGGCTACTCTGCACAATGCAAGCATGGTTGCCCACAATCTACGAAGCACTACATAAAGTCTGAACATTCCTGTAATACTGTGGTCAGGAACTGTTGTGAAGAAGGTTGACCTTGTAATCCTTTCTTTCATCTGTATAGTCACTTTGTTTTTAGTTCTGGTCAATGACACACAAACCCTGGTTGGTCACACAGCTGAGAGCTTCAGTCTTTTCCCGTGCGTTTCTTTCGTACTGCAAAAGTAAGTGGAAAAAGGTCAAGAAGGAGTATTTGATAGCAGATGTACAGGTGACAAAATTCAAGACAAACATATATCCACATGTTGCACATTTACTGCAGTCATGAGAATCAACCTCATACGTTTCTTTGGGTGTGGGCATTGACTGGGATTACTTGCACCCTGCAAATAATGGGATTGGGTGGAGCATTATGATGATATCACTGAATAACTGTTGATATCACACATAAACTGAGTGAGTGAGTTTAGCTTTACGCTGCACTCAGCAATATGCCAGCTACATGGCGACGGTCTGTAAATAATCAATCTGCGCAATGGGGAACCGATGACAAGTCAGCGAGTCTGACCACCCGATCCCGTTAGTTGCCACTTACGACAAGCACAGATGCCTTTTATGGCAAGCATGGGTTGCTGAAGGCCTATTCTACCCCGGGACCTTCACGAGTCAACATCAGAGGCACAAGTAAATAACTGATGATATCAAGCAATAATCACATCTCTGAATCACACAGAATGTTCATTTGTTGATTTTACACAATTGCAACATCAAGGAATATTTTGAAAATGCCATACCAGGATTCGAATTAGTGCACTGAAGCAGTGCTATTTATGGACGTTTCGACTATCACAGCTCTTGTAAACACGGATCTGCTGCATCTCTGTGTTGGTTTCATGGGCACATGAATGGAATTGACTGGGTGCAACTTTGTTTTTATCTTAGGCTGCACCTGGTGCAAGTTGATTAACATCTCTTAAATTGAGCCCTGCATATGTATTTGTCATGCTCGTTTTTGATACGGTAAACAACAAGGTGATGCTACTCACAGGCATCGTAGTTGGCCTTCAACTTGTTAATGACTCGAATCCTGGGGTCTGGGAACTCGAAGGTCAGACCAAACCTAAGCAGCGTGTTGTTCTCCAGGATTAACTTCAGCAAGTTCATCTCCACCTGGTTGCCAAGTAACTCGGGTTTCTGGGGGAAACAGGATAGCAGATTAAGCAAGGATCAAGTCACTCACGGGACACAGTGTTCATACAGAATATCAGCATTCACAAGGAACAATCAACAATTTCAGAAACTATAGAAACAAATAAAACACAAGTAGGTGAATAAACACAAGGTAAATGTGCGACATTCTCAACGCACCCTGACCCACTGTCCTGAACCAGTACCTCAACCCACATCCTGACCCTATGTCTTGAAACCTACACCTGATTGCACTGCCCTGAAACCCACTGTCAAGAAACCTACACCTCGACCCACTGTCCTGAAACCTACACCTCAAACCACTGTCTTGAAACCCACTGCACTGAAACCCACACCTCAATCCTCACCCATGAGTTGTCCACTGAAGACAGTACCTCACGCCACACCCTGACCCTATGTCTTGAAACCAACACCTCAACCCCCCACTCCCTGACCCATTGTCCTCAAACCCACACCTCAACCTCCACCCCCTGTCCTGAAACCCACACTTTGACCCACTGTCCTGGAACCCACACCTCAACCCTTTGCTCTTAAGCCCACACCTCGACCCATTGTCCTGAAATCCACACCATAACAGATGACCCACTGTCCAGAAACCCACATCTGACCCAATGGGCTGAAACCTACACCTCAACACACAGACCTGAGACCCACACCTGCCCTGAAACCCACACCTCGACCCACTGCTCTGAACCACACCTCGACCCACTGTCCTGAAACCCACACCTCAATCCTCACCCATGAGTTGTTCAGTGTCCCTATGCCTTGCCCTCTTTCCCTACTCCTCACATTCCTTCCGTTTGCCTCAACTCACCTGGTTGGCGACTCTCAACTCTGTGACGACCTGATTGGTGTTGATGGCCCGCATCAGCGACACCAAACACTCTCCGCTGATATAGTTGGACTCCACGTTCACTGTACGCAGTGTCTTATTCTCCTCCAGTGCTTCTGCTAATTTCTGTGGATCAATTGCAGAAATTTATGACTCATTTTAATTACAATAGACCGGAAGAACATTAAGTAATCCTGCACAATGACTTATCAACATCTTCCAGTTGGACAGTATGATGTTGTGAATGGTGACCGGGCAATAACTGATGTTGTATAGTGCCATTACCTTGGCTACCTTGTCGGTGGCTGCCACGCCGGCCATCTCAAACACTTTCACTGTGGTGTTTGTTTTTAAGGCCTCACATACATTCAGTAACTGCTCAACAGAGAGATTCTGAAACAAAGTAACACACAGAGGAAATAAATATGGTTATATCACTGGCTGAAACATTCAGAACATGTGTACAAGAGCTGTTATCTCAGTTACACAAAGTTTTTCAGTGTAAGATAATATCACTTCTTTAAGAGATTATACAATTCTTTCTTGAAAGTTTTCTTCTTAAAGGGGATGTGGGTTAGCCTATACGTTAAAGCGTTCATCTGTCACCGAAGGTTCGATTCCCTTATGGGCACACTATAAGAAGACCATTCCTGTTGTCCTCCACCATGACATTGTTTAAAGTGTTGTATAACCCAACTCACTAACTCTTTCTGTTAAGCATAGCAGTACCAGGATCGATTCACTCCAACATCGACCTTGCATGTGTTTATAACGTAAGCTTCAATATAAATACAACCTGGGCTCCCTAGCTATCTTACCTTGATATTATTGAGGTTTAGGTGTATAAGCTTGGCATCATTGCTCTTTATCTGCTCTATGCTCTTCTCAACGTCAGTGTCATTCATGGGCTCGTCTGGGACAGCCTTGAACTGCTGGGCTCGTGCATGACCTGCATCCAACACAATCATGTTAAGCATAGCGACACCCAACACAGTATTGTCAAACATAGCGACACCCAGCTCAGTATTGTTAAACACAGCGACACCCAACGCAGTAATGTTAAACATAGGGACACCCAACACAGTATTGTTAAACATAGCGATACCCAACTCAATATTGTTACACATAGCAATACCCAACTCAGTATTGTTAAACACAGTTCAAGTAAACAAACAGGAAGCACAGTCTGTCACAGTGGCCTCAGTGTCATTCTGCAAGCTGGTGGTATAGAAACACACAGTGGCCTCAGTGGCATTCTGCAAGCTGGTGGTACAGAAACAAAGATGTTGATTGTCCATAAAGTTTTGTCATCTCTGTCACAGGAGCCTAAGGAACATGTACTCACTCACTGTCACAGGAATACTCCCCACTTGCGATGTACAATACTGATAAACTTGTGGGAAGTGACTTAATGTATGTACGTACCTGTGAACCCGCCTTCACTGATCTTCTCGTCCTGCAAGGAGGCGTAGTACTGAGTTTGGGTCAGCATACTGTGGAAGCCCAGAACAGCTGTAACAGACGCAAGACATGTGTAGGAGGGGAGATAACTTTGGTCAACATATATACTGATCTGCAGTCTGGATGTGGACACTATCAACATATGGACACGTATGTGAAAGGGAGAAAATTCTGTACAGTGACACTTACTCAAGGATGCGTAGTGAGGGAAATAACTCTGAGCACTGATCTCTGGTGAAGTGATTTACACAACACTTGAACGGATGTTCTAACCATTACATCAGAGGCAGTTGTGTGTAGAAGGCGTAGGAGTGGTGGTGATGAGGTAGTGGTAATGGTGGGTGTACTGTGGATGGGGTATGGCTGTGTGGTGAGTGGTGATGGGGTGTCACTACATTGGTGTGAATGGGGTAGGGGAGGTGTGGCGGTGTGGTGGTGTGGCGGTGGTGGTGTGGCGGTGAGGTGGTGGGGTTGGTGTGGCGCTGAGGATAGGGGGTAGGAGTGTTATGGAAATGGTGATGGGGTATGGCTACGAATGAGGGTAGGGATGGTGTGGACAGGGGAGGGGTGGTGTGTGGATGAGGTAGGTGTGGTGTGGTGTGGTGTGGTGTGGTGTGGTGTGGTGTGGTGTGGTGTGGTGTGGTGTGGTGTGGTGTGGTGTGGTGTGGTGTGGTGTGGGAGTTTGGTTGATGGAGCAGGGAGGTCCAAGAAGAAGAAAAAGAAGGAGCAGGAGAGCTTGCTGCAGGGAACTTGGGGGTGGGTTAGTACCTGCCAGGTCTACCAGCTCCTCTTCTGAAGCTTCTTTAAGTATGTCGTCCCACTCTGTGTCGATATTGATGTCGCCATCATTGGTCTGTTTCTTTGGCTTTTCCTCTTCCTTCTTCTTGAACACCTTGCCTGTACAACAATCAGACACATTATCATAGAGAGCAACAAACATACACAATTCTCCCATTGTTTCAGTATTGTCACCAGTGTATGCCATGGAAGTCAGTATGTTACTTCCATTGTTCATTGTACATTGTCATCTTATTGGAACAAAGAATGCATTACTTCTGTGAAGTTTAATGTCTTGACTCATCCGTGACATCTCTCTATCGCCCCGAGGAACACTTTTTCTCATAATATCCCTCAAATCTGATTCAGTCTCGCTTCCTCTGGCAATTATCGAAACAATGCCCCTCTGCCCTGGGCATTATCTTATTAATGTCCCTCTGCCCCGTGCATTAACTTTATAATGTCTCTCTGCACAGGGATTTTCTGAGGAATAGCCCTTCTACTTGAATCATTACTTGTTTAGAAGATTGATACGACTTTGTCTTGCCATCTCTGAATGCGATCTCATAATGTGACATTATTGACAATTTCCAAAACATACTGCTGACACCCGGTTTCGAAATTACTATAGTCCATTTGGCTCAAAAGCGGACTCATGAAGCGCAATGTAAATTACTAAATTTAAAAAAATAAGCATGACATACTCAATAAAACACTGATAATAATCGAAACATCATACCAACTGTGTGAGGTTTTTGCAGAATTTTTGTCCTAATAAAAAAGTTCATTAACAAACTATCATTAAAATACTGACACAGTTCACTGTATATTACGAGGAGGCGCGCGAGAAAGGCATTACGCCAATACATGTCACTTCCTCATTTCATTTCTCTCAGGTCACATATAATTATCAGTGGTTAAGATTACTAGTCATTGTTTAAGGGCACTCAAGCCAGACCAGACATTCTCAGGATGATTTTGTGGTCTTTGCTCACCTTTGAAGCATTTCAAGTTGGATTACATCTAAAAATGTTCTCATAAGTTGTAGAAAGCAAATCACATGATCAAAACATGGCAGCCTAATGAAAACATCGTCAGCTCATTTCTATTCCTTGCTTAACAAGGGCAATTCAGGTTATTTGGTAAATATTAAGCATAAAAATGAACATCAAAGATTGAAGGTGTCACTTATTATCATCAACACAAGTTCCAGAGCTCACATTAATATCGTGATACACTTTAGACTAGACCCTTGCACTTGCATTAATTTCATGACTTATAATATTGAATAGTAAGCCCCCCTGTTCCGGCGGGAATCTGGCTTACTTCTCAGTAATGCCTGCGGGTCATGTTATAACCTACACAAAAACCCAGGCAGATATGTGTATTGTTGAAGGTTACCTCTTGTTTCCTTGACGTAAGCCTTGTTCTGCTCCCAGTCCTTCTCCTGTTTGGCTTGGTTCTCGATGAACTTAAGCAGCTTCTGGCGGTTGAACGGTCCAGTTGGGGCCTTGGTGGTCTGGTCCCTGCATCTCAGGTGGGGTGGCAGCAGGGAGTTCTGACAACAGAAAGACATTGTAATAGTGTCAACTGACAACAGAGGGACATTGTAATAGTGTCAACTGACAACAGAGGGACATTGAAATAGTGTCAACTGACAACAGTAGGACACAGGAGTGGTATCAGTTGACACAAGAGTTAGACTGTAGTAGTGTCAGTAGAGTCAGATGACAAGAGAGAGGCAATGTGTTAACGTTAGATGACTACAGGGCTGATTTAGTGACAAGACAACAAACTGTCATAAAAAGCTTTATTCCACATACAAACAAAACTTGTTTTTAACTGACAAACTCAAGGAAATTCTTGTTTTGAGACAGTGGCAACACTTCTGAAATGGAACTATCACTGTGAGGACAAGACACAAATATAATACATAACAAGCCTAAATGCCAGGACACTTACATCAGGGTCAAAATCTCCATTGAGTTCCTCCAACTCCTCTGCTGTGAGCTGAGTCAGCAGATCGTCAAGATCCTCCAACTCAATGTCTGGGACATCCTTGTCCTTGTCCTTGTGTAGAATAGCCGACATTGCAGAGGTGAGATCTGAAACATGGTAGTACACACAGTGTTCACAGTGAAACCTCCACAGAAAGCATGCCAAAAGCACATACAAAAAGGTACCATTATGACACAATGTAACTGCTGTGTTACTCAGTTTCAGTAACATCACAACTGTTCAACATGTTTACCATGCACCATCAGGTTGGCCTAGGTTGAGAAAGTTACCATCATTGATTGATTGATTGCTTGACTGATTGCTTGCTTGCTTGCTTGATTGTTTAAGTGTGCTTTCTCGCTGCTTTTAGAAATATTAAAACAATACTGAGGTACGTGACACCAGAAATTCGCTTTACATGTCGCACCAATGTGGGGAACTGAACCTGATCTACGGTGTGGCGAGTGAACGCTTTAACCACCAGGCTACCACACCATCTCCATATAGAGTGGCTGTGCCAGGGCCATCTGCCATTTAAAGACCATCCAATTTTCCGGTCTGATTATATATTTCCCCATCATCACGTACAACTGACAGCTGAGTGGGGGATTGACACAGTACCATGGTGACTGGTAGTGGGATTGTTCTTCATACCAATCATTACATACCTCATTGTCACAAGTTTACTACCTGAATCATGTGTCATGGAATAGTTATGAAAGACAGGGTATGAATGAGTGTTTTCAAAACACCGCATGTCAAAGAAGGGGTGGGATCAGTATAAATGGATTTGACATTCTCGTCAAACATATTTCAAGAGAGTATTTTGTCTTGAGCCTTGCAATATTGGAACTATTGGATTGAACCATGGAGAGAGTTTCTACTTTTCTTCAGTTTTGGCAACAAGAATTAGAGGGTATAACTTTATAATTTCATGCTAAAATAAATGACGTGAAAATGAACACATTCCTGAAAAACAGTGAATGAGCCCTGTAAATCACTGTTTGGTGAAGAGTAGACAGGCTGGCACTGTACCTGAAAACATTCATTCGTTGACGATACACAAGTATCTACTACTGAAGACAGAAGTAAGTTCATGTGTCCAACCATGCTAATCTCTGAGACAGTACTAAAGGACACTGTTGTCAGAACAAGAACACCAACCTCTACCCATCCCTAGTGCTTCTGTCAGCTGTAATTCAATCCCTAATAGTAATGCAATCCAAACAACATCAAGGACAAACGCCATTTCTACCCATCAGGACCTGTCACAGGAAAATGCCCAAACTCACCAGCCATTTTGAAAGTTTGCTTGTTTAAGTGTGTTGATGGATAGTTCTATAAGTCAGGAGAGAGGTAATCCCACCACAGTAAAGGAAACACGTCAGACTTAGGTGTTCTACCTATGATGCAAAGAACAAGCCACGCACTGCCAGTGCAGTTGGGCATACTACTGGGGCTCCCCATCCATGGGCAGCACAGTGCTACTCAAACAATTATATCATATAGAATTACAAATCAATTTCCAGTTCTGTAGAGTGAGTGACAAGACACTCCAGTGACCAACAGCATTTGGGATACGATGTGTAAACCTAGTCAACTAGTCTGAGCACCCAATTCCATCAATTGCCTGTGACATGCATGGGTTACTGAAGATCAGTAATGAATCTGATCTTCACAGGGTCCAGAATTGCTGAGCTATCAAGTTACATATGTTTTTCTGAAAGACAAATTCTAACACAATCATGTTTTTTAAACATTTTAGATGGCAAAAATCAATATTATTAAAATTAACTCTCATTCTTAACTATTTTGGAAAAAGCCTTTTAATTGCCACATCAATTCTGAGTTAATCCTGAAAAGATTGCTGAAATAAATGACACTATTTCTGCTTAAATATGTCAAAAACAACCATAAAGGTGCTGTTACGGGAGTTGTCAGTCCTTTTATCTCTTCCATCCAGCCCTTTATGTTGAGCAAAGGCAAATAACAATTTTACATTTCTCTATTGTTCAGATTCTCAAGCTTGGACTCCTTTTCATTTTAAATGGAGTTACGTTGTTGTCAAAATTAAATTTACAGAAATGAAGCACTAGTCAGAGTTGCCATCAACAGAGATTGGGAAAGACAGGGGCCATGGGCCATTTTTCACATTAGAATCAAAAAGGCCTATTAAAATTTTGAAGTTTACTATTGATACATGGGCAGTGGGCCATTTTAAATTCAGAAAATAGTCAATAATCCTGAAAATGGCCCATTGTCAAAGTTTTCTATCCCAATCCTTGCACGAATCCTTGTACGAAACAAGAACATGATGCTAGGTCTAGATTTTCAAAGTTCTCTTAGCGCTAAGTCGCAGTGTCGTAAGTTAATGTTAATGTATGGCACTTAAGACTGTATTAGCACTAAGAAATGTGAATTGAGCTGCTTTTAGCAATATTCTAGCAATATCATGGTTGGGGACACCAGAAATGGGATTCACACATTGTACTTATATGACGAATTCAACCTGGCCTTAGGCATGACCAGTGAAGGCTTTTACTACACTCCACCACCTGCTGACTTATGACATATCATTTCAAATTTGTTCATCTACTTACGTTTTCCTCCCCCCTTGGAAGCCTCATTTCTTCCAAACCATCTATATTTACCAAGGAATCAGTGATATGTACTCATTACTCATTAACCTCATTATAAGGCCACAATTAAAATCAAACCATGTCAACCCATTAACCCCCTCACTAAGTATTCAGCCAGAAGCTTTCCATATAGCATTGTCAGTGCTTAATCCATCAGTAATAAACATGAACATTACATTGTTAGTTTAGTTGCCATGTTCCCTCTATAGTGAGGAGGACCAGAATACATCTGTGTGTGGATGTCTCAAAACCATATGTTTAGGTTTAATGTCATAAACAAAGTACTCCCTCTCATCAGTAGTGATGGTTGGGGGGCTCCACAGGGGGGAGGGATTACTGATGAGTTCCATCGCCATGGTATCTTGTTTTGCATTAATAACATGATGGTAATCAGAATTAGGAGTTAATCATGGTATAACACTAATTTAAAAGGCTAAAAATTCAGGCAATTCCTAGATTTAAATACTATGGAAAAAACAATTTTGAACATAAATGTGTAGGAGACAAATGATAAGTCGTGATAAAGGCTGTTAAACCTGTGATATTAGTTGTTATTGCGTTAAAATTCATATCTAATGTCACTGATAATTATTAAATTAAAAAGTAAAATAATTACCATTCTGCCATTTTTCCTTGACACAATAAACAACATGGCATGGTGAGATAACATGAGAATTTAGTTTATTTAGGATGTGTGCAGAACAAACGCCATTGACCAATGCATTGCATGAGCATGATAAAAACATATTCCTCTTAGGAACAGCATTAAGTTTCGGTAAATATTATAAGGCTACATAAACATCTGACCGTTGATCAAATTAAGACATTTCACATTCCACCATAACACTGTTATTGTACCTAAATATGAATGCAGTATACTTTGCAACTGTTTTACTGTTAAAAAAGTCATGCTGTGATAGTTTAAAGAAATCAAGAAATTAAAATCAAATTTGAAGTGATTGCAGATGGAGCAGTACATCTGTACAAGGCCTCAGATTATTTTTGGCAGGTCTTGGCAACACAGGATCATCGAAGAAGTTGGTGGGTAACCTGAGCTGCTGCACTGAACACTTGGAGAGTCTGGTAATAGTGCTTCATCTCACCTCAGCTGCACTTCCTTCAAAACCAAGGACAGGTATAGTTTGGAGTTTTGAAGATTTAAATGTATTGACGGAAGAGATTCATTCTTGGATATATCAACATGCAGATGGAGCTGAGATTCCAAGGGAAGCTTTTCAGGTTGGTCAGTGTTTGTAATGAATAGAGCTAAAAGCTTTGTGTTAAAAGCATCTCATACAGTAGACTCCGCAGTGGACTGGGTGTATAATGAATAGAACTAGAAGCTTTGTGTTAAAAGCATGTCATACAGTAGACTCCTCCCTGGGCTGGGTGTAAAACTGTTGCAGCCATCAGTTAAGGAAATTTGTTTTCTTTAACTGTTAAGTCCAGCATGAAGGACTGATGGGGCAGCAGGTACAAGATTACTGCAGTCATATCACTGCAGGATCAATCCTGGCACAAGTAAACCATACTAAATGGTGTTACAGACTGAGCACAGTACACTCAATGAGTGTCTTCTGTGGGAGTTACACAAGGAATGTCAATTTTACATGGGAACAAATATGTATTAAATATTTACTCCTAGTTTCTTGTGATAAGAGGGGACTAATAGGAATCAGGATCGGGTGGTCGGGCTTGCTGGCTTCACTAAATAGTCACTGTCTTCCATCTGTGAAGATTGATGCTCATGGTGTTGATCACTGGATAATTTACAGACTGCAGTCATATAGCTGGAATATTGGTAAGGCTGCATTAGACAACAAGCAAACAAATAAAAACTAAGTTCTTTTAAACATATTTCTTCATGCATGACAGCTAACAGGATTAAAATTACAACCTGGTGCCCCCAGCCACGATAATCCTGGAACTTTGCTAAAAGCAGCATAAAACTAAACCCACTGAGACAAACCACAACTCATTCACAGGTTTAATGACTGTCAGTATGGTCACACCCTGTAAATACTGGATTTGTATTTCAGTTTAGTTCAACAAGCAAGAGGCACTGAAGCTTACACCACAATAGGCCATAAACTGAATGTTGGGATTTATCAAGTCCATGATTAAATGAAGCATGACAGTCAAACACAACAGTTATATCCCTATGTCAAGTTATTAATCAGTTTCTATCAAAATAGGGTGACTATTTCTTCATAACAGGTTAAGTATTATATAAATGTGATGCACTTGATAAAGCATCCCATTATACACCACTCTAATACTAAAGCTATCTGGTGCTTAATGTTTAGATGTACATGATACATGAAAAACAATTTAAGATTGAATTAAAATTTTAAAAAGATTTAAAATAGGACCGTTTCATAGTTATATTTATTATAAACATGATGCACTTGAAAAGGTGTTCTATACACTACTGTTGACACTACTGGGGGACATTCAGATATACATCATACATAAGCATGTGATACGACACAAGGAAATAGGGAGCTGACTGAATACAGTCAAGGTTTGAATCAGAACAAGGATTTTAGATACAATTAGGACTGTACGCTTGATTTGGATGTACAAATTTAGATTTTAATGTTGTAATATGGCTAACACAGAAAAACACAGAATAACGTATTACAAGTATTAAACAGGGCATTTGTCCCATGATTAGTGTCTAAAGGCACAGATCCTCATTTCATGCAGCTCAAGAATATCAATGAATTACTATTGTTTGTACAGCTTTGAACAGAAAGACCTCTATGAAAATGGTGACTATTATTTTACCATAGGCTGGCAGATATCACAAAAATAGAAAGATCATTATCTTCGGTTGTTGAACATGATTTTCTCGTGTCTGACAACTTTCCTAATGCTACGTAACTATGCTACGTTAGCAGTAATATCAGTTTTAACATCATTTGAATTCTTACACAAGGATAACATGTGATGAAAACACACTCGTAATCCAAACACGACAACTTCACAAAGAAGCTCTACTCTTGTGCTTATTTCAGACAAAACACAACCCACAATCATCAATATAGTAAACAAGGACCTCAACACTCTAACAACTAAACATGGTTTCGCTTTTGGAACTCCATCAAGGCAATCAAGCCTGGAAACACCATCTTTGGTTTTAATTTCTATCACAGTTTTTAGAGGAAATCTGTCCCCATCTTTTGCAATGTAGTTCTGTGCATCCTTCGGACCAGAATAAGTCCACAGTCATACATTCGATAACATAACAAACAAGGGCAATAACTCTGTAACAAATGGGTTTAAGATCGTAACAAATTTTAAAACAGTTTCCACTTTTGACTCCATCAAGGCATTCATGTCCTGAAACACATTCCAAATTTGCTTTCCACATCTAAAAGGGTTTTTGACAAAATCTGTCCCCATCAAATCGGATGGAAGGAGCTCAAACCTATTCCCCCCCCCCACTTCATGGCGAGGGATAATAAAAAAAACCTCAGTCAACATATACCATCAATGCCCCAAAACTGGTCGCAATTTCTAAGGACAAGATAACTGACCTTCCTTGAACTGCTCCATGGTGTGGAGTACTGCAGGGCTAGAGTCTTGTCCACCAACGTCAGTACAGGTGGACTCTCCCAGGAATGTCCCCTAATGTTTACTCCTAATTACAAAGGCCATTGATGATGGCACTGTTTGACCCTTTCACACTCAGCCATACACACAGGCAGGTTGAAACATCAGGCAATGAACCTATTCTCACACGTAATCCGGAGATTGTGTAATGTCATTTGTGCTAATGAAGTTATTTTGTCACTAGTAGCTAGCTTGTGGAACAGGGAAATGTATTCTAATCAATGTAGATTTATTGCAGCGTCCACATAATGTCACATTTGCTTAAGTAAATGGACATCATATTATCCTGATTAACACAGGAATCTCATGGTTGTCATGGCAATATGGATTGTAAACAGATAAATAAATACAGGAATGATAACAGTAGTATATTCAAGATTACAAATGTAATGTGAAATAATCATCAGCTGAAAAATACTCTATACTATATTACCAAAGGCAAAAGACTTCTTTGTACATGTTACAGATTTAGGTTATCAAACCAGTAGTAACCCTGAATGCTATGAACTCAACTTATCTGGACAAGTCCAAAACAGGAGGCCAACAAGCACTGAGTAATAAATATGAAAACTGAATAAATACAAGGATCTGACACAGTAGTGAGGAGGTGAATATTTTTTTAAAGTTTAGATTTGATATGCACTTTCAATTTTGTCAAGAATATGATACAATAAACATTATCATGATTTATAGTGTGTTCATGTCATGCAACATTACCCCCTTTTTTGTTCTATGGACATCGGAAATATAGAAATAATTATGTTTCTGAGAGATACAACATTTGTTGAAGTGGACAATACAAGTAAGAACCATTATCTAGCCTCATGTAAGAATGTTGAGTTTTGATTGGTCCACGCGACTCTGATAAAATATTATGTACATCCATCACGATCCGCCAGCGGGAGTATAAAAGTCATAAACTCCCGCTGCGAAAGTCATATCATCCCGTTACGCCTCGGTCACGACATGAAGTGAGAAAAGCGTGCATCGACAAGCCTTTAGTAACGTGCTGTGCATTGAGGTCAAACGATCAGCTGGTGTCAACATGGCAGCAAGTCGATTCGATGTGTGTTGCTTTGTTTTGATTTAGTGAAAATATTCAGCTAGATAAATGCGTTATCACATCGTGTCTCAGGAAATACGGGGTTTTCTCAGTCCCGAGTAAGGTTGTAATACAACCTTACAACCTTATAAGTTATCACATCGTGTCTCATCTGTTTACAACTTACGAGGGACTGATAAAACCCTGTATTTCCCAATACATGATATGATAACTTATAAGGTCCCTTTTGTGAACAGACAATTGTGACCATGAAAAGTCCAATATCTGGAACCTACCGCAACCAGGCAGCAATGTTCTGTATATGTCTTCTTTTGCAGACACAAACCCTATGTTGCATATATTTAATTAGACAATCCTTCCTTCCTCCATGAAAAATCACAACCCTTCTCTATACAAGCAGCATATAGTCATCCAGTTGTTAGTTCTTCAATTATCAATCAATCAGAATTATCAATCAGACACAAGGCTTCCACAGTTCTTGCCGATTGTGTTAATGGAACTACATGTATATATGATTTACTTTGCCTCTGCATTCACCTTCATATTTCACATAGTTCATATTTGATAAACATAGTGTTATTTCTCACACAGAAATGTGATTTAAACTTAATTATCTTCTGTAACTGGTGTTATCTAACATGCATCTTTTAAATATTAATAATGCCTAAAGCTACAAATTTCATAGTATACTTTTAATACAGACTCCATCAAGTACACAAGATCACTAGATAAGAGCAATGATTACATGGACCCTTAAATAAGCAACCGTGTAGATCCTTACCCCAAGCAATCCCAATGTGAACTGGCCACGTCTACCCCTATACTGAACCACCAACCCAGGATTTGCCTCCCTCCCCACTTCAGTGTAAGTAATGTAATATGTGCAACCCTCGTCTCCCCCAGATGACATACTATTACATAAAGCCAAGCTGTGTGTACAGACTCCCACCAGCAGAGGTGGGCCACAAGGGGACTTCCTCACTGGACTCTCATTAAGCCTTAACTCTATACATTGTATACATAGTGTATAACACTCTGCACCAAGTTTTATTAAGATATGGAAGCCTTATCCTTGAAATAAGATTGTATTAAGATCACTATCATGTAATTTCAGCTTAATGTCTTGAAATTTCAGTTTAGTATTTCACTCAGTATGAAATTTCAATGGAAACAAAACATAAAAACAAATGACCCTGAAAGGTTGAACATCCTCACTGTATGTATCTATTTGCTGTGTAATAAACGTGCCTCTCTTCCATTTCATGGATTTTATTGACTTTTATTTCATGTCCTGCAGATATTATTGGTTGAAAGTAGTCTGTAGGGAGAAAGTTAAAAAAGACATTTCAGTATTTCACTTGAGTTTTTTGAGGAGTAGGATATGGGAGACATGTTGACATGGGAGGCCGGTCTGTCATAGTTTCTACAAAAGCTCATGATTTTGATCACTGTATTGTCACACTGAGTGAGTGCTGCATGAAACTAAACTAAACTCACACACTAACTTAACCAAAGCACAATATTATCATAAGCAGTCTTTATGTTTATTTTACTCCCATCTTCATTAATTTAGGGATAAGAAAACCAAGTTCCTATGTCATCTATTAATGAGGTGGAAGTAAATTAGGTTTAACAATCGTGCACTTTAAGCTAATCCTGCACTTCACTGATGCAGAAAAGCTTCTACTGGAGGTTACGGGGTTAATAAGCTGAACACACCAGGCTGAATCTCCTGTGTGTGGTGAGACAACAGACTGGCCGATGTCCACTAAGCCCCTCCCGAATGATTGTTTGCTGGCACCACAACACAGCACCTACTTTCAACACAACCCCTCCCTGACCTACTGGTATCTGCATACACCCGTCTTCATCATGTCATTACTGTAGTGTGCACTCTTACCAGACAAACAGATGTGTTTTGTAGCAGAGATGGAAACTCCACCTTTCTATTACAGGGTCTTTCCTAGCTGCGTATAGACACACATTCTTACCGATATCTTGCCTTCCTTGAATAGCAAACACGCTTTCAAACTGGGATATTTGGGCCTTTCTCCTAATTAAAACAAATCTAGTGGTTCTGAATGTCATGTACACTGGAGCTTCAATTTCAAAGGAATAATTGGTCTCTATCAAAACTACATAGAAACAGAGACAAAGTGTTAGTTTAGCTCAGTGCCATGCCAGTAGAATACCCTACTAACAACATGGTGTGCCTTTGAGAATGACATCCAATGAGATGGATAGAATCCCAGCGCCTTAAGCAAAACACTAGTTGTGTGGATATGTGCATTATATAAATGTCCTAAAATAACAAATAATAATAGAAACCTGATTTCAGTTCAGCTCAAATCGCCAAAGCGCAAAAATTTTAACATGAGTACATGAATCTTCTTCCTATGTTCCTGCCATGATGCTGCTGAATTTTTGCTGAAAAGTGGCATTAGTGTAAAACTGAAACTCACAGACTCAGTCACCAAACACTGACCCTAAATGGAAGATTTAGACAAATAAAATTAGACAGGGACATATGTCATACTAAACATGGCAAATGGCCATATCATCACAAAACGCTTCTTCATTCTGAAGACAGTGAAAAATATTCACCCACTTATTCTGTTGAGTATATGGAAGGTGAGCAGATGATGAGTCCTTGAACCTAATCATTCTATTAATCCTGCCAATCAATACAATATTCTGTAGCATAACAATGTAGATACGATCCTTTAACAGGAAGAATGTACAACAGATGTTTGGAAGACAGGGCAGATACAAATTACACATCCAGAAACCATGTGCTCAAGACATCCTTAATTGTATCCACATGATAGTAATAATGTTGCAATAACCAAAAGTATTTACTGTAACAGGTGTGTTATTGCTCAAGACATACGAGACACATCTTTGATATGTAAGGTTGCCATGGTAACTGTTATCATACACCTCTGACAATCCCTCAGGAATAATTGGTTCCATGCTGAAGGACCACAACAGCAATCTCCATGATAATGTATGGAATGCACATGCATCTGAACATTTTACATTAGGCAAGACAATTTTATTTCTTGTTTTATGGATTTTTGTCAGGAGGAAAAAGAACTTCTTAAATTTCTGGTAATACTGATCCAGAAATATATATTCAATACAGCCAAGGCAAGGTTATATCAGACGGCAGGTTTAGATCACTGTAACTCAGTTTCTGGGGTCAGTTCTATAAAATTAGTCAACACTGTTAATTTTTCACTAGTTCTGTAACAAAGGACAGAACTATCAATGGATTGCAATTGTTTAATGTCTCATGGCAATTATTCAATAGTAGAAATGAAAACCTATGGATGAATCTATGGTATCTATGAATATTGACAGTTTAATAGCAGTGTTTGCCATGACGCAGTAAATCTGAGTATTTGAAGCACTAGCTATCTCATATGCAGTGAATTTTGAAGCTTGAGAAGCTTACATCATTGTTGACGTAATGCTACTGGGCCCATAGCTCAGACAATCTAAACTTCTAAAACTAAAGGTTTGCGAGTTAACTGCTCAGTGCTGATGAAATACCTGATCTACCTTACCTTTTTTTTGTCATTATTAAACATGTTGATGTCATGATGAAAGTTACAAACTGTAGCTGACTTCCCAAAACATGTCCATGACTCTCAAAACACTTTCATGCTTTGGCCAAACACTGGAGTAATTGACTTCAAGCGATAAGCTATTAATGTTGAGTGCAAAAGACAGGAAGTATGAGATTCCTTCACTTGATTTAGAGTTATTTGTCCCTGATAACTGTTTACTTGATGTGGGTTTCAAGTTTCTTGTCAGTTATTAAAAGAAAAAAAACAATTTCAACTTGCTTCTATTTTACATAAATTTATACATTCATTTGGGAATAGATGTCAGATGAGACAATCAAGGAGAGAAAAACAATAGACTATTGCTATCACAAAGGTTGTTTCCCCCTCAATACAATCACCGTTCTTTTTCACTATTCCTGGTCCAAATCACAAATCAGACTTACTGAAGACAAGCCAAGCTGTACGAGGTACAAGATCTAGAAAGCCAGTTGTCACACTTCCATTTTGTTAACCTGAAGTCACAGAGGCTGAGTAGCTTAGATGGTCGACTTTATGTGTCATCATTTTGATTTTCAATACATTCTCTCCATAATACTCCATAAGTTAGCATCTTACCAAATTTGCCAGCTGTGGGCACTTTGTTCAGAGTGCAATAAAACTTCCCATACTACTTTACTGCCATGAACAATGTTAGTGATACGAACCAATGTAGATTCATAAAGTTTTATGCCCGTATATCTCATGTCATAATCATGTCATGCTATAAAGTATAATAAAGTTTGATGTCGTAAACATGTGATTGTGTTCCTTCAGATTGATATACAACTACATCACCAACATGCTGGCAAACTGGGGACAGCACTAGCGTTCCACTACTGGAATAGTATGCTGTGGCTTTACAGCTGTATCAGTTGGTTAAGAAGATGAAATGACACACAAAAAAATTACAAAAGAAAATATAAAGAACTATACACATAAAATACTGTGATGACTTTAAACAGGAGATAAAAATAAAGATTTCCATCACCACTGTTTGTAAATAACTGTGATAAATCATACACAATCTTTCTTCTATCAAAAATATAAATGTCCTTTAACTTTTTCACTATCTTACCATAGTAAAACCCGTTTGTCTTGCACATTCTAAAATTATTTATATTTTTGTATCTGAACCACACATACTGAAACTTCATGCCAAGTATTCAGCAAACTACTATAAACAGAATAAATACAATAACCAAATAGTCATCATGGCATGAGAATAATGATCAGCTGTTAGTGGTTTGTCAAAAACATCAGGCATAATACTGTGACAATGAAACAGTAAAATTCTGATAACTTGATCGTGGCATAGCTAATCTAGATCCAGTCTGAGATCACTGTCTACCTGTATTCATATTACCTGTCCAGCTACTTCCAACAGCTAACTCACAGTTCACCAGTAGTCACAAACCAATGAACTAAGTTCACCTTCTGTCCAGAAATAGACAAAATGAAGCTGAACCTACAGGTCCAGCATGGCCTGTGTAATCTGCAGTAAACGTAAATTAGGATTCGTATCAGCTTTATCCAAATTCCAATGTGTGTTTTCGACTGTACAATGAACAGGGCACTGGGCAACAAATCAAGCCCTACCTGTGTTTGTTTTACAACCTGTACGGCATGGGTTACTGTCGTCACCTGCCTGTGGTACAGTAAACAGAGCACGGAATGTCAAACAGTCTCACCATTTACAAAAACAATTAATATGGAATTCTGCTAATTGATGTTGTATTCAGTGGCTTTAACTTAGATCCTGCATATCTGGATTCAAACTTTCAGTATATGATCAGTATAATATGTAGAGTGGCAAAATCTAACAACTCTTATTTCTGTGTTGTATCTAGCCATGTTCCTACATAACTATATTGGTTCATGAGGCTACTTACCCTATTTATGGGTCCGCTATGAGTTTGGTTAGACTAACAGCTAGTCTCTGAAATGAACATATTTTACTGAAAAAAAATGTTCATAGTGAAAGAAAAATTAATATAATGAAATGGAGCCCTGAGACTTTCTTCATTTTCAGGCCTGAAGCTATGGAAATCTAGACTTGCCACATTTTCTAGACTTGCGTGGGCTTTCTTGGATATATACCGGTATATACTTCAGGGTCTGTACGACAGACTAGAGTTTGGTCTGCTATGGAGTCCATTCATCCTTACATATCAAGTCACGGCTGATTTGCGACTTAGCTCATGAATATGAGGCAATATTTGTAATCTTTGCAGATAAAACAATGCCAGAAAAGAAGACATAGTTTATATCTTGTGATGCTTAGTTTAAATTCTTACTGACCAAGATTGTTAATACATGTTCGGCGATACCAAATTGAAGAAGGGATACAGAATTGTTTATATTATTATAACCTCAGAATATTCCAATCCAAATTACTGAATCCCTTACAGAGAATTGTACTTGGGTGCATAAGATACTTAAGAAAATATGGCACATCCATATCTGATCTGATCATTATTGTGTTTATGCTATCAAGGAACAGAACTGACGTTCTTGAAAAGCAAGTTGTCTTTAACATGTTTAAGTCCCATATCCAATGTCCATTTGCTTCTAGGCCCATGCATTTTCCATGAAAACAAGAGCAGTCAATGAAAGGCCAGTTTGTCACATGCTCCTAGACTAAGGTGTAGTCTCTAAATACATATAACTTTGATACTACTGATAGAAACAAACAAACCCATTTTCATTGAAAAGGAGCCCCAGGGAGACCAGAGATTCAGACACCTACTGAAACATTGACTTGCTTTATTTAGAGTCTTAGCACTGCAGGGAGGGCTAGACTGTAGGGAAAATAATGTGGTTTAGGGACTGTGAGACAGACTGTCACACTCCCTGAACCATATTATTTTCCCTTCAGCCAAGCCATTTCTTTTAGCATGACAGATAGGGCTGCACAGACAGGGAAATGATGTCTAAGTTTGCGGGTGCACTGAGTGCCCAGCAGCTGGACATCTGATCTGTCTGCAGCTGTGATACTGAGCCATGTCAGGCCAAGTGAGGGTGAATACACTCTGGACCCTGACTTATGTTGGACAGGCAACTACTTACTATCATGTTCATCTAGTTTCATTCCATTCTTCAAACAAATGTTGAGATAGAGACTAGACTCAGCTTGAGGAACTGGACAAGCAAGTCCTGGCTTCAGTATGATCCAATAGTCCATGGTGACCCACTTTCTCAGGAAAACTCAAGGAATCAAAGATAACCATATGTAAATTTTAGGACAAGATATCTAATTATCTATTAAGGATTTTTTCTATGGACTTTCCGATATAAACATGAGCAAAAACAGAGGTCAAACAATCAAGATGTGACATCTGAGACAGCCCTGTCAAATATTCACGGTAATATAACAAACTCTGCCGTCTGTTCAGCTTAAATGAAATGAAGACTTCACATTCAGAAGCTGGAGAGACAGATAAGGTCAAACTTTATGGATGAACAACTTCTTTATTCAGGTGATGCCTTTAGTGCTGAAAGAACTGATGGAATAATTGATCAAACTTGCTTGCATCAGCGATCATCAACAAGCTCATTAGCTCATTAAAAACTGAAACTTTAAGAAGTATGTATCTTATTGTTATGTTTGTTAACGCATGACATAAACAACTGAGGCATTGTCCTGACTCACAGAACTGCAACGTAAACAACATACTCTTGTGCATGTCTCAACAGGAAGTACCCTAGATAGTGGTAATCGATGCTGGTTTTGTTTGCATTATGATTGTCTCTTGTTATTACTCACATGAGATTTGTGATTACAATCAATTACTGATTGATTATCCATCTACATATTGTGACAACCATCACTACCGCCTGCATAAATTTTATTTGTGGCATCAAGTCCACCTCATGTTAGACAACTTTTCCAAAGCTCCTAACATTATTCAACAACATCGTGATGTAGCGGTGGTGGGTGCCAATGTAACACTACTTACCTTACTGTCACTTCAACCACAACCTCGCTTCCAAGGAAGAAATTGTTGTTACAAGTTGTGTCATGCAAAATCCTTCTGGTCATCAATCATTTATTACAACTAGTAAGTGGTCCGTTTGCAGTGCTCTGGCGACAGAGTTACATAACCTGTCTGTGGTTTCACTTGTCGGCAAGAGTGAAGCAGGCAACTTTTTGGCAATTTTTAGTTGCTCAGTATTAATTAATCACCAGTTTTTAAAGAATGAATTTGATGTTCCGTTTATAACTAACCACAACTCTTTCAGAAGTAATGATTGAAAACTTTGAGAAAACAAAAGTGTATTTGTTCTATAAAAATATGGGCATGATAAAATGATACAGGCTGAAAACCAAACTTTAATGTGACTAGCATACACTGAAACTACAAGGCTACCACACAGCTCTATTAGCACTGAAACTGAAACACATTTTACCTTATTTTGGTCTTCATTATATGTTAAGATATGGTGATGGAATGAATCATACAAAAGAACTGAGCTTTCCATAATCCCAGAGATGTCTTATTAAAATTAACAAACTTTACGGATAACAAATTCTTCGATGCAAGAATGTGATGGTTTGATACAGATTCTTGTACCATTGGCAGTTTTTTACTTCCCAGCTTCAACAATGCCATTCAAAAAAGTGAGATCATATTGGGATAAATGTACAAACAGACTAATATTCTTTCTATAATGGCATGTCTAACAGTGCACAAGATATGATGTGAGTGCAGACCTTTATCTGTGTTGGTGATTCCATTTCACAGCCAGCTCTCTGCCATTGCTACTGCTAGTACTGGCCAGGAGCCAAAGTAAGCAGTCAACATTATCACTAACCCAGTGATATGTTCTGTTAGACTGGGTAACAGATATATCTAGTCACTCATTCCAATTTCTATACAGCAATGCATGACGATTCCTAGAGTAGAAACTTGTACCAAACCACAGGGTAGACCTACCACCTCTACTGAAAACCATCCAGTAATATCAACATAATCAACATTGTCTAAAAGTGTTCCTTAACTGCATATAATCAAAAAAATGGTATGTGCGATGAGTGGTATTTACTCGAACAACTTCCACAAACTAATAAGTTCTGAAATAATGGACTAACATCAACTTCACAGATAAATTCTTTAATTATATACAATGGAGGTAAAGGTATGTGTGATGAAATGTGAACAGCTTCCACAAGCTATCTTTTGACATAATGGACCCACATCAAGTTCTCAAACTCATCCTAGTGTCACTGTCACTAAAGCATCACATTAACGTTCAAATATTTATCTGTCCATCGGTCAGGAAACTGAGGCAGCGGTAAGTCTATGATATAGCATATAAATATGGGGAATGATTTAATGCTAGGATCACTGAAATGACCTCCATTTCACAAAGCTTTCTTACCACTGTGGTGATCTGAACTCTCATACTCAACAACCAGTTTACTATCACCATAGATCTGATTGCTTTGTGATACAGGAACATTTGTGAATGATCCAACTTCCAAGTATGCTGTCACAAGAAAATGCCCAATGTAAGTTACCATAATAAGAGATTTCTGAAATGTTTCTAAAGTTGAAATATGTTACCATGCTGTCTGTCAAAAAGTGATTCAAGTTTGAATCATTCCCGAATGGTGTACAGAAACATTTCTTGGATGGCCTATTAATCCACAACATCAAACCGAGAAGTGAACATCACAAGTTTGCTTATTCTCATTTAAAAATCTGGGGGTTTTGTTAGTTTTGTGAAAGTCACAATTGCCATGACCAATGGAAGAGCGATCATTCCTTCCCTAATCCATTATGTATACTAAAGTTTAATTTTCAACTACTTTCAAGTTTCATGTCTCATTTGTCTATGGTGAGTTACTCACAAACCTGAACTATCACATCAACAACCTATATGATACACACTAATCTAGAGATCAGACAGATAAAAGAATCAGGAACACTGTCATATAAAAGCTGAACATCTACAACAAAACTATTAACAGCAGACAATGGCTAATGGTATGTACTTGGGCACCAATAATTTTGACATTTTAACATTTTGCTTAATGCATGGGTTTCTATGTGAGACTGTATCCTACATCATCTATATGCAGGCTAGTACACTTCTCAAGTACAAATGCATTAAAAAATCAACATCTCTCTTGTCATTGTTTACCCGAAGAATTGGCTGAAGTGGCCTCTAATGAGTAAATGTGTGCAATAAACCTTACAGTACTTATCAATGGGCACAGTGTTCGGTAGAATGATGACACAATTCCATCTGACACAGTTCAGCCATGAGCTGAAGCGCAGCTTCTATTGAAACCAATAATCAGAGCAGAGGATTCATGTGTGTAGTGTCATTGTGCACTGAGGCGGAGCTGGAACCACAATATTGACTGGCAGCAGTGAAAGACATGTTGCTGAAAATAAACTGAATTCATGTCCTCATAATCACACACATGAATTAGCATATGCTTATTTTTGATGACACAACAACAGCGTCAATTACCTAGAAATCCAGCCTGTATCTTCGATCATATATATTTATTATATATTCACAGAGACCAGTAGTGAGGGACTACATCTCACAGACAGGGGGCAATTTACAATTTCAGTCATATGTTTTCATTTGTGCATTGAATGAAACTTGTCTTTTCAGTGTCATTACTACCAATATCATATGCATTAACACATCTACAACATGCACAAGACTCAGCAGACAAAAGGCATTGGAAGAAAGAATGAAACTGGCTAGAACTAAGTGTCGTCTTTGACAACAGCATGTACATTAAGATCAACAGGGATAAAATTCCTCCACTTTTCCATTCTCCACATTGCAGGGAAAGCTCTTCTTACAACTTGTTCCATTTAATCCAAATTATCACCAGAAAGTTATATTTCAACTTGAACAAAATCAATTCAACAATATTCAGTCCCTTATTAGACCTGTGACCTGATTCAGATCTCGTTTTTCCTACATCAGAACAAGATAACCAAGTTTTATCCATCACATATTTATCTGGTCACAATCTGTTGTGGCACTTTATCATGTTTATTGTGGTGATTTCCAATAATATTTATATGAGATAGGATGTAACTAAGAAGCACACTGAGATCAATCTCTTACCACATGCTGAAGTGATGGTCTAACACCCTGAAGTTCACTCAAAAGAGTTGCAACCTTTTGTATATTTTGTCATACCAGAATCTATCCAGTTACGATTGGTCTGATCTTGAATTTTGGCTAATGAGTGCCATACACTTGTCTGTGGGTTAGTTCATCCAGTATATTGCCAAAGGTTAACAAATCATGCTATATACTCATAAATACTAAATACTGAGTTAGTTCCTCCTACCATTTGTTCGTTTCACGTTAATGTTAAGACTCACTATGCACGTGCACTGTGTGTGTAACAATATCTACTGGCAAACTTCCGCTTTGGTTGTATGTTTACAGATAGTGTAAAGACACTCAAAATAAAATAAGTAAATAAATAATTATTTATGTGTGACAACTGTTCATAGATGACTAAATATATCAATTTGCAATTGCTTTTCGATTATTGACTTCCTAATTTGGTTGCAGCTGCATCAGAAATGGGTTTTTGTTAGTTTTGAGAAGGGAATCTGCAGGAAGGACGGTGGTGGTGAAAGGTGCTTATACAAGAACTTATGGACATAAATTAAGCTATTTATTTCACCACTCCTAGTCTTTGTTTCATAAAAGAATTAAGACAAGTTGCAGTTGACATAAAACAACATGTTTGTTTTGCTTTTAGTTTTCTTTAGAATGTGTTTACACCGCATGTGCACAGTGAGTCGAAACTGAATGTGAAACCAACAAAGACCACAGATATGTAGAAAACACATAGAATTTACTAATTAAACAAATACAAGATCATGATCAGTGGTAGAACTAATGTAACTCACGGTTTTAATTTGTGTGTGTACAGGTGTGACTAAGCTACACTTGTTTTTCTTGTTAACATGGTTAAGCTGCGCTTACTTTAAGCTGGCCTACCTTTAGAACAGAGCACCACAAACTTCAAAAACAGGTCATAATTTTCCTGTACTTAATGAATCCTGATTATGGATAGGTTAGGATTAAGATAACCTAACATGCTCATGAGATGTGATGCTGTAGTCAAACATTCCTTTACCTGATAAAGTGTATCAGGTATAAATATTAAGTTTATCCTCAAACACATTGTGCTCCTCAAGTCAAAACGATGACATCCATGAATTTCTCTGTGTTATGTGTGTATCTTCTACATGCCACTCAGATATTTGAAGAGGACTTTTGCAAAGATGAAATAAAAATTATCCGTGTAGCTACAGTTGTATCGAGACATTACTGTTCAAGGTCAAATCTATGGCATGAAAATATGCGCAAGGATACTAAAGAAGATACTGGTAAGATGCGATATTGAACAAAATATGCTTAGTATGCTATTGTTATTGACAGAGAAGCCATACCGAGTTCTTTTAATAAAATCTGAACAACAGTTTTAAAGGGACACAGACACATACGTATGCATTAGCTGGGAGTAAAGGTGCACAACATATCAACGCAATGTTATATACAAAACTGAGATGCGGTGGGACATTATGATTAAGGCTGCACTGTAATATGTGTAGGCTCGAAAGATGACAGTTCTGAAATGAACAGGTGCCCCTTGAAGTTGAATCCCTGCCCATTTATGGAAAATAATGAGAAACGGTAAACACATCTGATAATGAGAATGCATCTACCGACACAGGCGTAGGAGGTGAATTTCTGAGTTAACTGTCAACAACGTAAATGTTTTTAATTAGAAAAAGGTACTAACCGGTCTAAATACCAAATCTTTTCTTGTCTGCTTCCTTTTATCAAGTCTCGCCAACTATCGTAAGCGGAAGTGTTCTACGCGTGATTTGGCGATTTTTTGTTATTAACTAAATTTATCGTATGGTAGAGATATCCCTTTTACATGTATTTCATTTACATTTAAGATTACTCCGAAAGTTGATTTTTGGAAATTGCTGAAATTGCAATGTTGTTACGTATTCCGGTGAGATTCGGTCATGTCCGACTCGTTGCCATGCGATATCTATCAACCAACATGGCGGACTAGGTTGCGTGAAAACATTGGGCAGAGTAATGAATATTTTATCATAGTGTGTAGCGTACAGATTCCCAAGGCATCAGTTTAGATAAACACTATCAAGAAAAGGTGAGGTAAGATAATTGCTCATAACTGTCAATTTACAGTTTTGAATATAATTGCCGACATAATATCGCAAATGTAAACATTTTGACTAATATTCTTATAAAGTTTACAAAATGTTCACAATCTGTATTTTCTCTCTGAAAACGACGAAATGAAAAAAGGCTATGGTATAATTGTTTTCCACACCTATCTAGCAGTGAGGATTTTTTAATAAATTAAATGTTCTGAAATTAGCTTAGACATCGTTTGTGTAACTATGCTACGCAGGATTGAAAGGCTGCTGGGAGTACCAGTGGTCCTTACTTTTTAACCTTTAGGTCCAGAGGTATTGTGACCATAGACTGTATGAACCAGCTGAGGAAGAAAACAAAAGCTGTTTTCGTTTTGACCTTTATTTGCATTAAATGTCATTTAAGGTTGCATTCATATAATGAAGTAGTAATGAATGATGATAATATCTAGTACGTTTTAGGCTTATTATTATGTGGGCATTTATAAAGGTGTACTTTTCTTAAGGTCTGATAACGTTTGTATTTGTTCAGTATCAAAGCTATCGCTGTGCATATTTTTACGATATCTTCTTCTTCTCCTTCTTCATGAATTGCTGACTCACTGTTCTCTATTTTAGTAGATGTTTGACAATGTTGTCATTTGGAATAACTTTGTTTATAGCAAAATCTTAACTAGATGTAGTTTGCCTGGTAATCAAAGGCAGACCCACAATAAGTATGCTTAACATTAATGTTACACACATGATCATTGCAAAGTAATTTAGATACATGTTCAAACTCAATGGTTTTGTGTTACAGCACAACAGTCAGAATACATACCACTGAGATAAAAAAATAAGATAACTAACATACAAACTAAGATAACACAAATTCACAAAATTTCACAAATTATTTTCTTACTGTCAGTCTGTGTGAATGATATCATAATCAGCATCATTCTGTGTTAAATCAAGATAGCATGATTTGGTTTTAGGTAAAGATCACATAATTCATTACCTTGTTATATTTGTACTATGCATGTTCTAATACCTTCCTGGGGAAATAGAGTTAACAGATTCTATAAGTCCAGTTTCCACCCATACCAAACTAGGAATTTCTTAAAGGTCACATGCAACCAAAAAATCAAACATAATTAAAACACATTTATCACTTATTCATGACATATAATATACATTGCTGCTTTTAAAAAAACAAATAAACAAAATTATAAGCGTACAATCGCGATTCAAAAGTGCAATATTTTGTACTTGGGCTTACTTCCCCCGAAACGAAGCCCTCGGGAGACCGAACCCAGTCATAGCGGGTGGATATGCACTCAAGTGTAACGACGGATTCTGATTGGCTGTTCCATTTGCTGACATGCTGAGGGTTCATTGTGTCAGGGATACTCTCTATATAGGCTCCCTGATTGTGTGTACAGAAAGATGATCTGTTTCATGGGCATTTTAGAAGTATAGCCAGTCACAAGAAAGTAAGATTCTTTATGGATAACAACTTCTTTTTGTGTACTTGATGCGTCGTTTCAGTATGGATTCATATTCTGTTGTCAGGCAAAATCATATACACCAAAAGAAGTCGATATCCATCACGAATGTATATAGAGATGTTAGGTTTTGAAAATACATGTTCTCTGAATTTGCGCTCGATCCAATAAAAAATCATGTCAGTAGAGATGGTAAACTACTGCGTGGCTCCAGCCATCTGTCATTCGTCCAAGTACAAAACAGGACTGGAATCTGGAGTTTGGACAAGTTTCCGTCACATCCAGTCATCCGAATAAAATGAATGTAGTTTGTTTGCAACCCACAGACATAAAAACATGTCATGTGTATCACACATGCCTAATTACATAATGTGGCAGACACGGGACTCGGGTGCACGAGTCATAAATCAACTTATTTTCTTTATGTCGTATAGTCTGATAGGTGTTAAGTTCAAATTGCACGTTGTCAATGATTGAAGCTGTGTATTGCATGTTGTCTTTAGCAGACAGGCAGACAGACATATAGGTGTGAATAAACGAGACACTGAGTTTTCTCTGTGACAGAGACTGCTTGCCACAGTCAACAAGTTGTTTTACGTAACGAGTAGATTATGTACTTGTTTGTGTACACAACCGAGATTAGACTATTGCTCACGACCTCAGACGCTGGGCATGCATACTGTTTCAAGCTCCGCGAACCTATTCACTGCGCATGCGTTATGGACGCAGCGCAGCACAGCTGTTGAAACCAGTTTTCCCCCCAGCGCTGGGGGGAATTTAGTGAAACGTTTGAACTCCGATTTCGCGGGCTTTTTTTCATCGCGTTTTTTTTCAACTTTACAGGTTGAATTGGCATTTTTTATGATTTGTTTCGGTAAGTGCACACCGAAAGGTACCAGAATCTGCAAAGTTGTATTTTACGTTGCATGTGACCTTTAAGTATATTTTGGACCTTCTAAGAAGCTGATGCATGGTACACTGAAAAATTCGAATTGACATGTGATTCATTATCCACAGTGTCACTTTCACAGATTTTGTTTAAACTGAGCTTTAAGAAGGCATGCATTTTGTCAACTTAGCTTTGACATTATTTTCAAATCTGTTCATTGATTTAATCAACATACTCAAGTGATTTGATGCAGTGTGTGAGGTAAGACCTGTATTATTAAATATTTCTTCTTGAACATTGATCGGATTGTCCTGACTGCAAGCTTCCATTTTGCATGAAGCAAATGCACTTTGTATTCAGTGTGCATATTGGAATTGGCAGAATATAAGGGACATGACTCATAGCTGCCCTAGTGTTGCTATGATTGAGCCATACAAGATTAACTTTGCTCGGTAGGAGTGGAACTTTGACTTACATAGTCTGTTGACTTCCTTGCCTGTGGGATGATGGATCTTACAGACATATATTTACCAAAAGAATTTTACAATTTGGTTTGAAGAAATGTCACAGCTGTGAATAAAAATGGCCATAACAAAAGTAGCATCTGCATTTTCATGTTACATATTGTTCAGATTTGGTCATGGCGTCTGGCCAGAATGGATTCACTGGGAGCATGGGATTCCCTCCTGGCATGGAGGGAATCAACCCAGAGAAGTTGAAGGCCAGACTCTACTCCTATGCACCACAACAAGCTCCTGTCAACCCCAGGGCCCTCCACTTCAAGGGAGTGACTCAAGCCCAGGCTAACAGAGTTAAGACTCCCCTTGGACCAAGAGTTGAACCATTGGTTAGTGCTGTTTTCAGTGAATTTCAATGATGATTTTAACAGACAAGTGTGTACAATGTGAATGACCCCTACAAAAACAATGAAACCCCCTCCCCCATACTGTTAACTTTAAAGCTTACTTTTTAAATATTCTATGTACAAATTTATTAACCCCCATCCTGCCTGACCGCTTCAAATTTAGACATGCATGTAAACAAGATATTTTGTAGGGGGTAAATTTTGGTCAGGGCTGGCAAGATTTACGTGTAACCAGCCCTGAGGTCTGGCTGAAATGTTTTGGAATCTCTTACCCCAGTACATATGTTCGAAATTGATGACCCCCTACATCCCCAGAACAAAATGGGTGACCCCTCTTAAAATCATCATCACCCCACTAGCAATAAATTATGAATGGTCTCTAATATCTATCCTTGATATAATCCTCATGCTAATTTTGTTTTGCATCCAATACGATTGCTATAATGCTGAAAAGTGCCGTTAGAATGGTTTTCATTGGTTTTTCATTGAAAAGAGAAGTGATGCCAGCTCCCATTGTGTGTGTGTCCTCTCAAACTGATGAATCTTCAGATCTAGAAGTTCATTCAAAACTGTCTTCTGATGAAAAGATACTTAATGAAGGCAACTTTTATGAAGACCAAATTCGCAATTAAATGAATTTTGAATGTTTATATATTTTGAGCTCATGAGTTAGTTTTAAGGGAATTGAAATGTACATGTCTCTGTGGAAACAGCTGTGATGTTGAATGTGTATGGCATGGATCATAACAGAATGGAGACATAATTCTCTTTATAAGGGACCATTCATAATTTATGGCTAGGGGGGGGGGGTGATGATTATTTTTATGGAGAAGCATGTACAATGTGATTGACCCCTTAAATGTATGTACAAAGTGAGTGGCCTCTTCCTGTGCACATCATGTGCAAAATTGCTAATATCCTTCTAGTGTATGTGTACAAAATCGATTACCCCCTACCTTGGAACAAAATGGGTGTCCCGATGACCCCCGCTGAAATCATCATCACCCCCTAGCCAAAAATTATGAATGTTCCCTAATCACAATTGGCTAGTGTTCCCTGTATTCTTCAAAACTAAGCACACTAGGGGCAGTGGGGTAGCCCAGTGGTACTAGTGTTTGCTCATCGTGCTGAATACCCAGTTTTGATTCCCCATATGAGTACAATGTGTGAAGCCTATTCCTTGTGTCCCTCAGCGTGATATTGCTGGAATATTGCTAAGAGTGGCATAAACCTCACTCACTCACTCACTCACTATCTCCACACTGTTGCAAGGTAATTCTTTGTTTTAATCTGAAACATGACTTTCAGACATGTCTTCAAAAGCATCAGATGCGGAACCAGCCCCACTACATCCACAAAGTCAACAAGGAACGCATCCTGGCAGAACGCCGAAACAAGAAAGATGAACCGTCCAGCAAGAAACTACGACGGGCAGGGTCAGTGGAACCAATGGAGGTCACAAGTGGGTCACAATCACCCTTGCCAGACCTTCCAGAAGATCTCAAGCTCAAACAGGTTAGCATTAAATATTATCTTACCTCACACATGAATATCGTTTCTGATTGGCTGAGAGCTCTTTTGTTATAATTTTCAAAGTACCCCACTTACATGCAAGGTACTTTTCCATGTACTCTGCTGCCAATGGCAACTCGTTTAGTACTTTTTGGTGGTACTTCTCCAATAACATTGAATCACGCACGGGAATTACCAGTTTACAATTGCAAATCTATGGAGGGGAAATAGCTCTAAATCTGTCTTTCTTGCATTGCCTGAAAAATCTAGCTATGGGTTCGTAACAATTTGTCTTGCATTCTAATGTATAAATTATTACAAAACATTCAAATGTAAATGTCCCTGTGAATGTCAAGAAGGGGAATTACCCTGTGATGACTTTGCTGAGACAATACCTGTAGGAAAAACATCAAGATGCAAGATACGATTCGTTCAATTCATACAGGTTGGCTGAAGTGTACGATTTGATACTCATGCTTCAAACAGTTCAAAATTAACATTGAGGTGTTCTGTAAGATAAATATGTTGATCACTGGTCCTTCGGGGGCCCATGGGTTGATGTACCCTTGGAGTTTGTTTATGTGTTTGTTATTGTGTCAAGTCCATTTCTGGTGTTCCCCTCCGTCATATTGCTGGACTATAGCTAAAAGTGATGTAAAACCAAACTCAAGCACTCATCTGTATGGTATGTGGACACTGGATTTACCAGAAAAGATAATACTGTCTCCCTCTTCATGTGTCGACGAGATAAATTGTTTGTCCAAGCCTGTGCCTCACCTTGCGTTCTGTCCCAGGATGCTATGGTCCATCTGACAACCCCACGGCTACCCACACCACCACAAGAACCCAAACCAGAGTCCCCACGGGGACGAACTCACATACAGGCTGCTTCAATACCACAGTCAACAAGACCAAAGTGTAAGTTGAGGTTTTTTTATAAAAACTAGTGCTATCTGAAGTAAAGGTTTCAAACGTGAACACCTCAAACATGTTTCAAACACAAAGCACTCCCAGCTGAAGTTTCATAGATGAACACCACACCAACCCTCATTTTAGTAAATACTTCAGATATTAAGACCATGCCATCAGTTAATGAAATTAAGAAATCACACTTTGACACACTCCCTTTTCAACAAATTATTGACCGGCCTTTCTCCATACTTACCTTGACCTTTCAGTTGGTGAGACATATGAAGGGGTCAAGGATGCCCACCAGATCATCAACGTGATCCGAGAGAACTCACGTGTTGGTTTCCTGTACCTGAGTCCAGCTGTACCCAAATCATCAGTAGATTATCACTACTACAACCTCAGGTGAGGTCATTTCACATTGACCCAGAAGTAATGCTCACAGATTTGTCAGTAGGGCAGTAACTTTTTGATTTTCAGGGGCAGGGTTTGTTTTATTTGATTTCTGTTTAACACAGCACTCAGTAAGATCTCTTCCATATGACAGCTGTCTGTAAATGATTGACCAGACAATCCAGTGATCAATGGCATGAACATTGACCTATGCAATTGGGATCCAGTGATATGTGTCAACGAAGTCAGTGAACATTTCTCATTCACTAAACTGGCAATGACAAGTGTTGTATTGTATTAAAGCATCAGAAGTTTAATGTGAAATTAAAATTTTCAAAGAGATACAAGAGTCATGAAGTGTTAATAGAGTAAGCTTGAATCTGTTATGCATATGATCAAAATTAACATTGAGTTTGTCACAGATATTTGTTTGAGGTGAGTACACATGCTGAAATATCTTTTGACTTTACAGGGTAGTAAAACATGAACATGTTCACAAGAATGACCACTGCACCATCAGCCGGAAGGGAGTGACGAGGATGCGCAGTGATGATGAGACAGAGTTTATCACACTGGACAGATGGGAGCAAGAAGTCAACTACTTCAACAAACTCATCAAGGTAGGTTCAGTCCTCCTACATAAAGTACACATTTCATACTTTACACACATTACACACATTTGCAAACATTGCACAAATTACAAATTACCCATTTACAAATATTGCACACCACACACATTTGCAATCTTTTCACATCATACACATTTGCAAACATTGCAAACATTGCACACATTGCACAGCACCCACATTTGTGACCATTGCACATATTACAAACTTGACACATTTGCAAGCATTACACAAACGTTTTACATGTTAACCACTAAGCAGTGTTCTAAGTAAATAATAATATGTTAAACAACAAAACATGACCATTTATTCAGATAAAATATTGACTTAAAGACGCCCAATTAATAACAGTTCGTGCTTGTTTTTCACGCTTACCAAACAGGATTTCCATGGAAAATTCTGTGAATAATATCATTTGTAAAAGAAAGATTCAATGGAGTATCTTCCCTGAAATGATATCGTGCCTAATGATATGTGCATCACTTTCATGTATATTTTACAGTACTGGTCTGGTTACATTGGTTTAACTTGACACTATGTAATGGTTTTGGACAAAAGTAGATGGAGGTTGTAAACATATTAAACTGAGTAGCTATCAAGGGGAGGTAACTCATGACTGCACATTATTATGCCCCCTTGATGGTGTGATTAATATATTCTTGTGTCCTGGTGGGTAGAATAACATTTGTGCACAGAAGAAATGTTTCTTATATTAGTATTGACTAGTTCTTATTGGAATTGTTCCCTGTTTCCAGATACCTGCATTCGCTCTCTTCCGGAAATGGAAGGCTTTCAGCGTTTGGAGGAAGAATGTCCGCACAAAGAAAATACAGGGCTGTAAGAAACAGCTAAATGAAAATCTGTTCATCGTCAACCCGGTAAGCTTCATGTTTGTAGTGGACATGTGTCTGGTGCTGGTAGGGTAACGATTTTCTGAATATTCAGTGTGTTTATTTGGTCAAAGTCATGTTATGATCGCTGTTCTATATTTTAGAAGCAGTTTTTCATTTAAATTGACCGGATATGATTTATTCATAATTGTATTTGTTTCCCCAGTCTCTGCGACCAGCTCTGTTGAATGTCCGTGAGATGTGCCACCGTATCAGTGAGATGGGTTTGTGTCAGATTGACAAAGATCACACGTACACACTTACTGACTTCCGAGAGGCACAGTTCAACCAGCTCAATGATGTAAGTGGCTGATATTTATTATGACCGTTTACATATAACTTAAATGTAGATAAACAGTCTTTAATCATCTGTTGTATTATTTTCATGTCTTCAAGCACAAATAGTATGTTGATGCAGCTATTGTTACTCTATTCCTTTAAAATCTGCAATTTTATAAAAAAAACAAGAAAATATAAACAAAATGAGAACAAATAATACTAGTAATAAACTTCTGGAGCTCTACGGACCACACTGATGCATTTTCAAAACAAATCACATGTTTTAAAATGAATCTTTGCATTCAAATTTCTATTGTCAACTCTGTGGTTTAGTATACATGGTCTGTACAGGAAACATTTGGTTGGACAGGCCCCAAACTTTGGGATGCTCTTCATTGGTCATGATATGTCATTAGCTTTTCGAAAGCTTCATTTCATCATTGAAGAAACTGGACCTTAAATTTTCCCATTCACAAGCCTGGAGGTTTTGATGAGTTGTTCTGTTCCAGGTGGCAGGGCGGCTTCAAGACTTCCGAGAGCTGGTGAAAGAGGTAGTGCGTAGTGCCTGTCGGACTGCGCTTCTGGAAGCCGGATTCACCCCAGATGATTACTTCTATGATGGTCAGGACAGCCCTGGGTTGTATGGTGAGTGCTAGTCACCTTCATCACACTTGGCTGATACAGTGATTCGAAGAAGACAGAGAGAAGACTCCTTCATCTGTCCTTCATTCGATATGGGAAAGGATGGTTTTGTCCAACACAGAAAATTATTATGCTTTCATTTTATCCCCATATTTATCTGCTATGGCAGATTGAGACTTTATCCATGACCAAAAAAGAATAAGACTACTCAGATGTGGAGGATAACTTTGTGTCCATATGTTTATTGTTTCATGACTTTCACTTGAGATCCCCAAATAAATCCATCCTACACTATTCCCAGTCTGATTTATGTCAACCATTGTGATATGTTCAGGTGATGGCAATATGGCTCCTGGGACAGCCTCCAGCTACCTGATGCAGAGCAACTATGACATGGACATATATGGAGAGGCTCCAGACAAGATGACCTACACTGAGCAGGCCAACAAGAGGACACACTGCAAGAGACTTACTTGGTCAGTACACTGTAGCAGCTGTTGCTGGCAAGTCCTCAACATCTTGGCCCTGTTTCACAATATAACATTTTAAGACTGTCTTAACTGATTATTTTTGTGAAAATTGTGAGTCATTGACTTGGGTTTAACAATCACTTTAACCAGTGTTCTAGTTCTGTGAGTGGTAACTCATCGCAGGTCTCAGATGTTTACCACTTTTGCAAAATCCATGAATGTGGGTGGGTATGGTGCTCACTCATCTGACAAGCATTACTCAGAGGTGATAGATTTGTACATGACATGCAGGGGGGTCACTTACCTTGTACAAAAAATTGGGGATGGGTTGGGGTGGATGACGTCACTCACATTGTACATGCTTCACCATGAAAAAAACATCATCGCCCTCCCTTGCCATAAATCATGAACGGTTCCTTTGGCACTTATGCTGTCCCAGTCTGAGGGTAGGTGGGAGTCCACCTATAATTAGTAGAGCTAAAGGGTTTAAGGACATGAAACTGCAAATGGCTACATGGACACATCTAGGAAGTGTTTGTGTTGCCTCTTCAGCTTCATCCGACTGGCAGATTATCTGATAGTGAACACAATGCATGTGCTGGCGGTGAACTCGGTGTCCACTTTGCTCAACTACCTGTCTGAGCAGCTGCAGAACACACCCACACTTGCCCAGATACAGGGTCTGGAGGAGGAGGGGGAGAAGAAGACAGAGGAGGAGAAGAAGCCAACAGAGGACAAGAGTGGAGAGGTTAGCTTGGGGAGAAGTTGGGGAGGTGTTAGTGGAGATCAAAGTAAAATGCTTCAGATGACGGGGTTCTCTTTAAGATGTATTGGTGCCCAGGAAGGTGTAATTAAGTCAAAATACTCTACAGCTCTTTAGAAAGAAGAGGTACTTTCAGTAAACACAAGTTAAATAGAGGTTTGGGGGTAGCCTACTTCACCGAAGACTGGTGTTTGATTCTCTACATGGGTACAATCTGTGAAGCCCATTTCTGTTTACCCCTGCAATATTCATTCACTCACTCTCAAAAGTGAAATATAGACACTAGATGTAGACAAATAATCTTAGAAGCTACTTATTGTTGACAGCTGTGTTATTTTGATTGAAACTATATGAGTGAATTGTGATTCAATAAATTTTAATGTCCCTTGTACCAATTTCAAAGAATACATTTTATGTATGTTTAAACAAATTAGTTAAAATGAGGTTCAGCTGCATTTTTTACTTTACATCATGTGTAAAAATTTGACCTCATTCTATGTCAATATAATGTTATACTCATGTATACTCATACTTAAACTCACACAGACACAGGACGAGGAGGAGGAGATTCCCAAGTTACCTCCCCTGTTCATCAGTGAGTTTATTCTGGAGCCGATGCAGCTGTTGTTCTCTCCGGATGTTGATGACTTCCAGGACGGCCTGGCGGAGGTCATCAAGAGATTCCAGGATTCTGTCCTCAGTGTCATGAATCTAGTGCCAGATCCCTACTTTGATGCTTTTACCAGGTCAGTCTTCCTTGAGTGAGTGAGTGAGTGAGTGAGTGAGTGAGTGAGTGAGTGAGTGAGTGAGTGAGTGAGTGAGTGAGTGAGTGAGTGAGTTTTAGTGTTACGTTGCACTCATCAATATTCCACCTGTATGGTGCACTGTGTAAATAATCGGGTCAGGACCAGAAAATCCAGTGATCAACAGCATGAACTTTGATCTACGCATTTGGGATCTGATGACGTGACTCAACTGAGTCAGCAAACCTGACCATCTGATCTTGTTAGTCGCCTCTTACGACAAGCATGGGTTACTGAAGACCGTCTTCATGGGCATAAGGGAAAGTTATGTATGAGTGAATGTGTGGCTTTTAGCAATGTTCCAGCAATATGTCGGGGACACCAGAAAAGTATTTCACACATTGTACCCATCGTGGGGAATCGAACCTGGGTCTTCGGCATGCCGACCAAATACTTTAACCACTTTGCTACCCCACCGCCCCCAGGTATGAAGTATATATGGAGGGAATTATTGCTTTAATATTCATAAATGTCGACAATGGTCTGATATGTGAGTTAAAGTTTCTAGTCACCTCGCCAGATTTTCAGCCATGACATGGCTACAGTGTGTGAGAAGTTATTAAAGTGTCAGTGATGAATTTGACCAGCCACACACAATGAAATGATTCATGATTGTAAACAATCTGATATGAGGAGCTGGAGGCATTCTGATTTTTATTCAGAAATATTTTGTGTCTCTGAACATTAACAATTTATGATTAGAAATGCTATACATAAAGTATGAATGTTCGTAAGGCAAATGAAACACACATGACTTCAGCAATATATTTGCAACTAAGGAGAGCAGAATGAAAATCTTGTTATATAATGTATTCTGCCTACTGCCAGACCTATCATCAACAACAAGTTTGAGGAGAAGACCTGTGGTGATGGCCCCAGTCTAGCCACCATGTTTGAGGATGACAAACATCTCCAGACAATCATCTACAGCATCAGGGTGAGGTTATACACATCTAGGTAGGGGTGAATTCGTACACTCTTACCATAGTGCTACATGTATTGGTTCTGTCCAGTTTGGTTTGGTATATGAGATCTTATTCTGGATAAATAGCTAAGAAATACATAGATTTTGACAAACTGATTCAATTACTAGTAATTTTAGAAAATGTTTTGAAAAGGTTAATAAAGTGATGGTAGGAAACTGAAAAAAAACGAATGTTTGGATTGCATTATGGTATGGTCCAGCTGCTCTACATCTAGGTCACCCTCCTCATACTTTAACTGATAAGTTGTGTTTCTTAACTGCTCCAAGATCTGCTGTCCTTGTTTGAAATTTTTGGATTAGCACTGATTTTAAGAAAACTTTACTGTATGAAGATTCTGAATCAGAATAGGTTTATAGGCTGGTAATGCCAAAAGTGGATAGACTTTTGCAACAATTTTGTAGCAAACCTGATGCTCAAGCCATCAATCACTGGTTGATTTCCACTTTGTCACCTACTGGGATGGTACAACTGGAATATTGCTGACTATACACAACATTACCCTATTTAGTTACATTTACAATGTCTTCCACATGTAAAGGATCTGTATGAGCCTGATTGTTTATGCAGGATGCCATCTCAGCAGCCTTCAATGCTGCCAGCCAGTACGCCGACACGTTTGAGCCGTACCGAGAGTTCTACAAGGAGAATGAGAGCATGGACTTGGAGAGTGTACGAGCTGAGGAACATGGTGAGTCTCGGTTCATTGGAAGGATTTTTTGTAAGTGGATGCTGTCTTGGGTCCTTGGTTCTCAAACCCATATATCCCCAACAATAGCACACTTGATTACTTGTAATTGAATCAGTTCATATATGAGACACCATCGTGATGAAGGAGCAAGTATACACCCCGAAATGTCTGTTATTCACAAATAAAGATGTTGATATCCATAAATCTTGCTTTTCTTATGTATTTCACTGCTAAATGCCCTTCAAAGATCTGGTCAGGTAACAAGTTCAGGGGTTAAAGCGTTGGCTTGTAATGCAGAAGATCGGGTTCAGTTACCGACATGGGTACAATGTGTGCAGCCCATTTCTGGTATTCCCTGCTATGATTTTGCTAGAATATTGCTAAAAACACTGTAAAACCATACTCACTCATACCATGTATTACCTGATTGTCCTGTGGATTAGTACTGACTTTAATGTTTCTCCATGTTTCATCACACAGTATTAGTTGATGGATGTTTTTCTTCCTCAGATGTGGCTTTCTTCTCTGAACACCTTGAAAAGTATCACAGTCAACACAAGATGGCTGAGAGTATTGTTGCTAAGCGACCAATTGGAATGCTGTTGGTGGATGCCCTGAAGATGAAGAATCAGTTGATACCGTCACCCCTCCGTTGTCTGGATGTAAGTCACTACATGGTTCCTTCAATGTTAAAGTTTAGTGAAGGGTTTTTGTTCATGTATTTCACTGGTGCTATTTAGTAGGCCTGGGACAGGTGGATAATGAGTTGAACCCGGGTATCTGTCTCAATACCCGGACATGCTATGATCATTTGACTAACAGATTAAATGATAGAATATGCTATTCTTTCATGATTAAAAGGCTGTATTGTCTTTGAACATTTAGACATAATTGTGCAGTAGTCACCTGTTTTGAATATAATATGTGGTTCAGATACTGAAAAATTGAAAAAAGCCCTCAAAATTGTAGCCTCCAACCTTAAGAATATATTAGTATAGAAGAATATATACATATTAGTATAGTTTTTCTTACTCTTTGTGAAAGTATTTTCTCTTTCATAACTAAATTGTAATATGTTATTAAGATCCTTTGGGACAAAAAGGGTAAATTTTGTATGTTATTTTTATCTGGCAGTGTTTAGGGTATAAATACTTCATTAAAACTGTCAAGCCAAACAATAACTCAAACAAAACACTGTTAAGTATAATAGTAACTGGTATCAACAGTTGAAATATGTACAATCTACTCGTAAGAATGAGCGCACTTTTTTGCATGTTACCACAAGATAATGGTGAGCTACAGTACCTATTTGGTGAATGAAAACAAATGTTACTGCGAATGGTTGTATGAATAATAGATGTCTTGGTGAGAGTGTGTTGATTGTGGCTGTGATCGCACTTGGAGAGGGACAGCGAATCATGGCATGCTTTCTTGCTGTGCTTGTAGCTATGTATAATTAATGACAGGTTTAGACACGCAAATTGGCACCGATAACGATCAGTCATTGATTGTCTGGCATTGTCTACAAGTGAAGAGGGTGGCTGAAAAGTGAAATGATTTAACATGGGTGCTGAGAGATTGTCGTTTGATTAAAGTTTCAGCTGACTGCTATTTGACATGAAATAATGAATCAGGACCTGCAGAAGGGGAGATAACTCTTTTAATATTCTTATAGGGGCAGACGTTCTGACTTCACTTGAATAGAGTTATTTCACTTGTGGGTTGTTTGTTTTGCATTACATTTTGTGAACACAGTCAAATACACTGAGATTGAAAATATTTTGAAAATTAGACACTTTTGTCAGTTGTCAGTTGTCACTACATGAATAATTCTACAATTATGACAACAGCTGGAGTTTCCTCAAAGGAAAGTTTGCCCTACGCCAGAGTTTCCCCAGGGAAGGTTTCACCAGGGGGGAACGTGTGGCCTGTTGCACCGGGTTCAGTTCCCCACATGGGTACAATGTGTGAAGCCCATTTATGGTGTCCCCTGCCATGATATTGCTTGAATATTGCAGAGAGCTGTGTAATTATTAACTCACTCACTTACTCAAAAGTCTGGGCATGTTTGTCAGTGATTTCTGTGTTCAGCACATTAACTTATATGTGATAGTGTTGTGTGTTTCTAATGATTGATGACATGTAAATTTCAGGTGATCAACGACATGCTGCCTATACTGGCTAAGAGCGAAGTTGACCGGCTGATTGCTGAACTACAGGATGCACAGTTCAAGCTGGAGACCACCCCCACCACCACTCTGGAGTTTGTCCACTGTCTCACATTCCTGGACGACATACAAGTCAGGGTAGGGTCATATTAAACACTCATAGAGAGCTTGTGGAGATTACTCAAATGCGAAAACATTATCCTGTGAACAATGTCTCCATTAAACATATGATGTACCCTTTCACTACCAAAGTGGCAGTGGGCAGGGGGCATTGGGAAGGGGGCAGGGGGCACGGGGATAGCCTTGTGGTAAAAGTGTTCCCTTGTCACACTCAAGAAATTGGTTTGATTCCACACATGGGTACAATGTGTGAAGATCTTTTCTGGTGTCTGTGATATTGCTGGATTATTGCTAAAAAAGGCAAAAAAATATACTCCCTCACCCAGTCACCTCAGTGGCAAACACGGTGACCCTAAGTGGAAAATTTAGACAATTAAAATGTGAAAGGGATATATTATCTCATCCTGAAAGCTTCACAATGTTCATTTCACAACAAAACCTTATTTCATTCTGAAGTTACCAGTGTTAATTGTCTGTGTATTTCAGATTGAACCACTGGAGAAAGAGGCAATGGTCGTCAAGGATATGTACGACCTTATTGACGAGTACAAAGTACCAACACCTCCAGAGGACTTTGCTGTCTATCAGGCAAGATATCATGTTCAAATACCTATTAACTTTTTCCATTAGTTAGACAACAGATTTCAGTGACTACAATGTTGGTGTTTATTGTAGTTATTTTTCACAGATTTATTTGTTTTGGGTTTGATGTTGAAACTGGAAAGTGTGCAAATGTTTTCTGTAATTTTGTATTTTCGTGCAGTCGGTGTGATTTTCTCATCAAATGTTTTGTTTATATTGTTCATTAGACACATATTTGAAATATATGGCACCTCAAATGGACCTCATGATACATATTTTATGAATTTTATTACTTTACATATCATAGGGGCAGTGAGGTAGCCTAGTGGTTAAAGCATTCACTCATCACTGATGAAACAGGGTTCAATTCTCCACTTGGATACAAAGTGTGACGCCAATTTCTGGTGTCCCCACTGTGATACTGCTGGATTAATGCTGAAAGCAGCTTAAAACCATACTCACTCACTGTCATATCATATCATGCTTTATATTTTTATGTAGACTCTGGGCCCATCAATCACCAATGTACGTAATGCAATAGACAAGTGTCTTACTGAAAGAGATGCCAATATCGACAAGTTCTGTACCCACCTGGACAAGGACATTGCTGAACTGGCGAAGGAGGTGAAGGAAATCAAGCAGGAGGCTCAGGTAACTAACACTGTCAAACCTTCATTATCCAGACAGTGTGGTGGGGTAGCTTAGTGCTTAAAGTGTCCGCCCGCCGTGCTGAAGACCTGGGTTGATTCCCCACATAGGTACAGTGTGTGAAGCCCATTTCTTGTGTTTCTAAATATTTCTAGAAGAGCTTAAAACCCAACTGATACAGTTACTCATTATCCAGACACGCCCACAGACTGATGGAACTACTGCACCTTTAGATAATGGAAAGGAGACACACTAATAAATATTTGGTTAACTTACTCCAGAGGTTTAAGTGATGTGTATACAAACACTGACTCAGATGTGTAATGTAATTAGTTGACATATCTTGAGAGGACCACTCTCTCTCTGTTGTTTGATTGGCTTCTTTGTGCTGTGGGGCTGTGGAGTGTACCCTGGTGGTTAAGGTATTTGCTCATTACCCTGAAGAAATGGGTTCATTTCTCAACAATATGTGAAGTCCATTTCTAATGTCCCCTGTCATGATATTGCTGGAATATTGCTATAAGCTGCATGAAACTAACATCACCCACTCACTCCATTTGTTGTAGAACCCCATCATCCTAGACGTGAACTCAGACACAGACAAGGTGAAGCAGGTGCTCACCAAGCTTCTCAACCAGATGGAGGATCTACAGAAGCGAGCCTACACATACAAGTCCTACCAGAAGAACTTCAAGGTATTCACACTGTCTCACTGCATCTGTCTACACTGTCTACGAGGCTTCAGCAACATTATCTTAATTTACATGTTACCATGGAAATATAAAGTTACTGACTGTGATAATGAGGTCCTTACCACTTACCTCCAATGTGAGATACTGTCCCTTCTGTGAACTCTCCCTCCCTCCCTTACTCCCTCCTTCCCTCCATCCTTCCATCCCTCACTAACTCCCTCTTTCACTCCCTCCCACTCTCCATCCTTCCCTACATCCTTCCATCCCTCCCTCACTCCACCCTTCTATCCCTCACTCACTCACTCACTCCCTCCTTCACTCCCTTCCTCACTCCATCCTTTCCTCCATCCTTCCATCACTCATTCACTCCCTTCTTCACTCTCTCCCTCACTCCATCCCTCACTCCCTCCTTCACTCATTCACTCACTGACGACTGTTTTAGGTTGAGGTTACCAAGTTTGATGCTCTGGAGGAGGCATATGCTGAGCTGAAGCTGAAGGAGTTGCTATGGACGGCCATTGACGAGTGGGACGTCTTGCTGGAGGAATGGACGACTGTAAGTCTCAGCAATTGAAACAGTATACATTTCACTCTCAGTTAGGTTGACATGATTTTGATTACTTTATATTTGAGACAAATTATGGTTATGCTGGAATTTTATTCGTCATTTTCCAGATTTCAGTAGGTTGCCATGTCCCATGCTTAGTGTGAAAACAAGATTTTAGAGGCCAGTCACATGACTCATTGAGGTCATTGCACCAAAAGGTGTTTAGCTTTGTTTATTCTTTCAGTCATTAATTTGTTTATTGATTATTCATCTACCTCCATCTTTTACCGTGTATACTGACTAGCATGTTAAACAACAAACGCCAGTGTTCAATATTCACATTACTCTTTAGCAAAAGGCAAATGGGTTCCTGACTTATTCTTGTCTTGTGGATTTTTGCTGTCACACAGATGTCAGCTCTGCAGCAGATCAAGGTGCCATAGTACAAAGTGATCTTAACTCCCATAGCATAGACTAAGAACTGGTGTAGCACTAAGGTTGCTTCTTAGTTGCTTCTTAACGGCACCCTGATCATTTTTTCAGACAACTTCAAAATATTATTGTAAGCATGTTCACTGATATTATGGAAGCTTTGTTTTCCCAAACAAGTGCATGTGTGTTTCAGTCGTCGTTCGAGGCCTTGGATCCTGAGATGATGACTAATACGACTCTCAGGTATTCAAAGTCTGTCCTGCAGCTGGAGAAGGGCCTGCCGCCAAATGCTGTCGTCCCCAAACTAAAGGAGAGAGTGGAACTTATGAGGGAAAGGGTGAGTGACTCACCAGGCTGTGATAGAGCCTTCTTTTGTAAGTTTAGTTTTACGCTGCACTCAGCAATATTCCAGCTATATGGTGGTGGTCTGTAAATAATTGAGTCTGGTCCAGACAATCCTGTAATGAACCGTGTACCTACTCATGAATGTCCCGGATAGAATCGTTCTTGAGTAACTTTTGCTTGTCATAAGAGGTGACTAACAGGATCACGTGATCAAACTTGTGGACGTGGCTGGCACATGTCATCATATCCCACTTTCGTAGATCAATGCTCATGCTGTTGATCACTGGATTGTCTGATTGACACACGATTATTTACAGACCACTGCCACATGCCTGGAGTATTGCTGAGTGCAGCATAAAACCAAACTCACCAACTCTTTTGTAAGGGACCATTCACAATTTATGGCTGGGGGATATATAGAAGCATGTACACTTTGAATGACCAGACCTATAATTTAGGTACAAAGTAAGTGACCTGATCTGAGATGTCATGTTCAAAATCTGTGACCCTCCTCCCTAGTATATGTATACAAAATTGATGACTAATAATAACAACTGAGGTATAAGTCTATCTAGTTAAAGTCATGTGGTTTGTGCAGTTGCCAGTGATCACAGATCTACGCAATCCAACACTGAAGCCAAGACACTGGGACCAGATCCAGGAGGTCCTTGATGTTCAGTTTACACCTGAGGATCCCCTCACCCTCGGCAAACTGTCCGACATCAATGCCTTCAAACATGGCGAAGCTTTGCAGGAGATCTCTGGACAAGCATCATCAGAGGCCAGCCTGGAGGCCATTTTGAAAAAGGTTTGTAGTCATTTTAAGAATTGCTGTGTAAAGGTTTAGATATAAGTTGAAAAGAACTATTTGTAGAGACTTTGTGTGAAGTTGGTGTGTAATCTGACCTCCTCATTCTCTTGTTTTTTCTACAAGGCTGTCATCTCCAGAAATACTTACTTTGTCCATGTTTCTATACTAAATGTGTAAAACATTCCTAATATGAGGCTTACATGATATATTACCTCATGATATCGTATGATAACAGTCTGTTTACATTTGATATCATTTTGAAAATGTAAGTTAAAACTTCAGTATCAAATTAGAATTATTGAATGTGAAAATCTCTTCTCATTAAATCTGTATTGCAGATGACATCCATGTAAAACTCTCTTTTCTCATGGTTACTTAGCTGCAAATTGTTTCAAAGTGGTAATTTTGTACTTCCTTTTATTGCATTTAACACACATCAGGAGAGATTTGGACATGTCTATTTCTAATAACCTGTCAAATTCAGCTGTATATTGTAGATTGTCTATGTCTTTGACTGTCATGCTGTCTATGTTGAAGACTGATGCAATCTGTGTTGTAGGTGGAGGATTCATGGAAATCCACAGAGTTTGTTGTGCTGCCACACAAGGACTCAAAAGATGTGTATATCCTGGGTGGGACAGATGACATCCAGCAACTACTTGATGACAGCAACATCAATGTTGCTACCATTGCCAGCTCTCGTAACGTTGGTCCCATCAAACCTCGTGTTGACGAGTGGGGAAAGCAGCTGGATCTGTTCAACAAAACACTGGTTAGTGCAGACATGGATAAAATTGTCACTCTTCCACTGATTAATCTTCCTGGTACTAGTTTTCAGTTGTTTTTTTTCTCATGTGCCTGGTCACATACTGTTGGGCTTATCTACAGTAGTTGTGTTTGTCATCTTCAAAACCAGGCTGGGATGTGGATAGGTGTGAGCATTCATCCATGTTATAATGGACAACTACAACGTGGCATCGATGATCATGATGGTCATAATGACCTAGCTGTTAGTGTTCCTGTGCTCATAGTGTCAACCAGTTGTATGCCTAGAGGAAACATTGACAGGCTTGTTCAAGTTCTTTTCAAAGGAAAATACTAAAATCAGCTTCAGTGTCAAAAGATGACAGATTATGTTTCAATTCTAATTCTTCAAGCAATATTAAAAACAAACAATGAAAATCTGAAATGTTGAGCAAGTCTTTGTTGAAAGGTGACTCCTCATTCAGTTGTTGTATAATGATTGTTATTTCCAATCCTATAATGACAGGAAGAATGGCTAAACTGTCAACGAAGCTGGCTGTACCTGGAGAGCATCTTCTCGGCTCCAGACATCCAACGTCAGCTGCCAGCCGAGGCCAAAATGTTCATGCAAGTGGACAAGTCGTACAAGGACATCATGAGAAAGGTCAACAAAGTGCCCCTGGCCATTCGTGCCGGCACCCAACCAGGTATGTTCAACCACTGTCTAGAGTTTGTCAGCAAGTGCGGTGGGAATGGAGGGATTTCAGTGATGTTTTTACAAAATTATACTGATTACCAGTATTTGTAGCAGTTGTATCTTACATTTCTAGCCCCTAGTTCAGCTAGTATTTGTATCTTACCTTTTTAGCCCCATACCCAGCCTCCTTAAAAATACCATGGTTAATTATCAAAACTGAAAAGAGACAAAGATATAAAAATGTATCAAACTGAATGAAGCAATGTGTGTATTCCATCTTTGTTGTGATCATGTCTAGCTGTTAAGATGGTGTGGGGATTTTGGCATTTGGTGGCATTCTGGTGTTTCACTTGCAGCAATGTTGCTGTTGAAGGGTTAGAGACTTCTAAAAATTATTCCATTTACACAAGACTAAATATACAATGTGATAATGTGTATTGTGAGACAAGGTGATAGTGTGATCGTGTGTTTCAGGTCTGCTGGAGACATTCCAGAACAACAATGCCCTGCTGGACCAGATCATGAAGTGCCTGGAGGCCTACCTTGAGTCAAAGAGAGTCATCTTCCCGCGGTAATTATGTGTTTCCTATTTCACGACATATTATTTTCTCCTTTTGCAACAGGCATTTCTCAGCTATTTTGAGTAAACTTAGTGGTACAGAGAAGGTCTTTGTGACTATTGACAGGTATTTTGTGTTTGTTTACAAATGTTTCCATTAAAAGTTCATTTCTCAGCTATTTTGAGTAAACTTAGTGGTACAGAGAAGGTCTTTGTGACTATTGACAGGTATTTCGTGTTTGTTTACAAATGTTTCCATTAAAAGTTCACCCTGCAATAAATCTAAAATATATCTGATCTATAACTTCTGGCAAACAGGGATAAGTTGAGCACTGACCTGACAGTTGATCCATATTAGCATGTATGAGTGCCGTCCACTGGTGCCTGCCATTGTCAGCGAAGGGGCCCCAGGGAGTCTGCTATCAAGTGTTATGCAATGAGTGAAGTGCTGATTGAATCTAGCCTACATTTGCACTCTGTTTCACAATCAAATGGGTTTTCTCATGGCTGTGCACTGCCTACTTCTAGTAAATGCTTACTCTCTGCTGGTCCATCTTATCCTTGTCAGCCATTAATATTTGATTTAATTCTCTTGCAATAGTTTTTCACTTTATTGTATTTTGTAGATTCTACTTCTTGTCTAATGATGAGCTGCTGGAGATCTTAGCTCAGACAAGGAACCCCCTGGCTGTACAACCACATCTCAGGAAATGTTTTGATGCCATTGCGAAGCTGGAGTTTGGGATACAAGCTGCATCAGAAGGCAAGGCATCACCTGAAGGTAGGTTGTCATGATGATATTATGGCAAGGGCCATTTGGTAATTTGATCCAGACAATGAGAGATATACCTTGGTCAAGATTATATAAACAATGGTAACCTTGATCGAGACAATATGAACAATGGTACCTTGGTTCGGACAATATGAACAATAGTAACCTTGGTTGAGACAAGATGAACAATGGTAACCTTGGTTCAGACAATATGAGCAATGCTAACCTTGGTCAAGACAATATGAACAATGGTAACCTTGGTCAAAACTATATGGACAATGGTAACCTCGGCCCAGACAGTGTGAACAATGGTAACCTTGTTGAGACAATGTGAAGAATGGTAACCTTTTGTCTGATGAGTTTGAATTGTAACCATGGCCCAGACAATATAACAATGGCAACATTGTTTATACAATATGAGCAACAGTAACCTTTTTAAGACAATATAAACATTGGTAGCCTTGGTTCAGACAATATCAATAATAGTAACCTTAGTCCAGACAATATGAAAAGTGGGAACAATCCTGAAACTTTTAACAATGTTTAAACGCAGAGCACAGATGTAGTAAGTTATCATTACAATGCTGATGATTATGTTAATGTAAACAGTTATTATTCCGAGACTGACAATAGTCAAGGCAGTGAGTTTGTTGCAGTGATATATAGAAAAGATGACGCTTGTGTTGTAGATGGAGAGAAGGCTGAGATTCAGTACACCAATGACATCATAGCCATGTTGTCCCCTGAAGGAGAGAAAGTGTCTCTCGGCAAGGTAGGATTTAACACATGATCTATGTAAACATTACCTTAAATGGAATAAACTCCATTCAATTCTCCACCAAGCATCACTCAAAGCAGAACATTCCTAACCAAGGGGCAGATAACTCAGGAATCGAGATTTTCTTTGTGTCTGATATGGTACAAGGTTACTCCTTTTATTGAGACAACAGGATCAAGAATATGTTTGAAATTTGTGACGTCATTCACAAAGCATGATCATTTTATTGAGTCCCATCAGAACCAACAGTTTCTCATTAAAAGACTGAATCATGGTCCATCTTGGTTTTCTTAACTTAGTTTTAAAAGTCCCCAGTCCTCAGCTTATTATATAGTTCTAATTAAGTGAATGGTAGATATTTCCTCACAGCAAGTGACAGTAATACTGTGTGTGTGTGCTGTAGGGCCTGAAGGCTCGTGGCAATGTGGAGGACTGGCTGGGCAAGGTGGAAGAAGGAATGTTCTCCAATCTCAGGAAACTCACAAAGGCTGCCATCACAGACTTTGAACGCAGGACTAGGGAAGAATGGGTTGTCTGCCATGCTTCTCAGGTATATCGTCAATTTGTTTTACAGTGTTAAGTATCAAAATATTTTAGATAAAAGTATCAAGTGGAAGCTTCTTTTTTATTCTTGTAGGGATGTAAAAGAAACATCACTGTCTAAAGAGAAAATGTTTTGGATGATGATATTGATGGTTTACACAATGATGCAGAATTGGACAATTGTAACACCTGCTAAATGATGTTTTGTAGATTGTGCTGACAGTGTCCCAGCTGATGTGGTGTCGGGATGTCTCTGAGATCCTAGAGGGAGATTTTGACAGACTTGCAGCCATGAAAGACTTTGAGCAAAAGAATTACAGAGTAAACACATTACTTTCAATTCATTCTTATCAGATATGTTTTCAACCTTAACATTTACACACAGATTTAAAGCAATGAAATAATCTGTGTTGATAAGCTGTAGGATATGAGGTATGAGAAATTTGAGGAAATCAGTTTTCTTTCATTCCAGGATTTGAACAAGCTGGCTGCCATCGTACGTGGTGAACTGCCCAAGTTGGCTCGTGCTGTGTTGTGTGCTCTCATCACTATTGACGTCCATGCCAGGGACATGATCACAGAGATTGTGCAGATGGAGGTAGGGGAGAACATTGACACATATCCATCAAGTTGTTACTGTCAACCATCTTCAACCAACATCACAATGAGCATTTCTCCCACACTAACATGTTCATTCATGAGTAGCTTCTGTGACCTGCATGCCAGTGTGACCTGATACAGGCTTATACATGTATAGGTTGATATCTTGACAAAATGACCTGAACATGTCTGGTGTGTATGTTCATAGTTTTACAATGTGACCTGAACTGAGTGTTGGTTCACAACATCATTTATGTCACCTGACCATGCCCTGTATCTAGTTTGACATCACTTATGTAACTTGACCATGCCCTGTGTGTAGGTTGACAGCATCAACAGCTTCCAGTGGCAGAAGCAGCTGCGGTACTACTGGGATATGGACTTGGACAACTGTGTAGTGAGGATGTCCAACTCCCTTTATGAGTATGGCTATGAGTACCTCGGGGCATCCCCACGACTCGTCATCACACCACTGACCGTGAGTTCATCTTTCTTCTTGTATTTTATTTTCATGATTGCATTTTGCTATGCTGAACAAGTACCAGGTATCACATGGCTAACAACCTCTTTATGTGACATCATCCCATTTTTGAAATAGCTTTTAACTTGCTTCTTTTAATGACCTTCAGTATTTTAACTGATTCACATTGCAGATGTGTTCATTTTCTTTTTGCATGGTTTTGAATGTTGCAGTATGTCATAATGTACCATGATTATTATGATACGTACATATGATCTGATGATAAGTATTTATAAACTGATTATTAAAAATGCAACTCTTTTTTGTTAAGTTTTTAAACAGAAGGCATAAACATAAATTCTTACTTTTATGAGGTTTCATTTTTTGAAAAATTGCATTTCCTTTGCTGTTCAGTACAGTATCCAAGTGTTTGAGATAAGAATTAAAATTTGCAAAATATTTTTTTCTCTGTTATTTACTCAATGCAGAATTGTTTTGCTGCATATTTCTTGCTTGACTTGTTTCTTGCAAAAATTAAGATGTTCATTTACTGTAAATCAGTGTGTGGAAGTTGAGATGAAGCTGGTTGTTTTTTTCCAGGATCGCTGTTACCTGTGTTTAATGGGAGCATTACAGCTTGACCTTGGGGGTGCTCCGGCTGGTCCTGCAGGAACTGGGAAGACTGAGACCACTAAAGATCTGGCCAAGGCTCTGGCCAAACAGTGTGTGGTCTTCAACTGCTCCGACGGTCTTGACTACAAGGTAAACACTAACATTTTAGGTGAACCAACATGAAAGCTTTGTGGTTGATAGTCCAGTGGCTTTAGCAAGGCGTGTCTTTCATTCCCGAACTGATACAGTGAGTGAAACCTGTAAAGAGCTGGATTAGAATTAGGCTTCAGTAAGCCATGCCTGTCAAAAGAGGTGACTAACGGGATTGAGTAGTCGGGCACACTGACTCGGTCGACACATGTCATCATATCCTGCCTGTGTAGATTGATGCTCATGCTGTTGATCATTGGATTGTCTGGTCCAGACTTGCTTATTTACAGACCGCTGCCGTATAGATGAGTGCTTCATAAAACTCACTCACTACAATGAGTGAAGTCCATATGTGTGTGTTGCCTCATCAGCTGACAGACAGTCAGCATTTAAACTGTTGTTCATGAGTTCTATTCTTTTGTCATATCAATCTTGCAGATGATGGTTTAGGGAACAGGTAGTATATGGTGTGCGTGTTTCAGATGATGGGACGTTTCTTCTCTGGTCTGGCCCAGTCCGGGGCTTGGTGCTGCTTTGATGAGTTCAACAGAATTGACATCGAAGTGTTGTCTGTTATAGCACAACAGCTTATTACCATCAGGAACGCCAAGGCACAGAAGGTGGGAGAACGCAGCTAGGCTCCATCATTATTGTTATACACCATTTAACATTTCTAGTCTCGAATCCCGTATCAAAACTGATTCAGGAAATTCAGTGTTTTGTGTGTTTTATTCTGCTTTGTATATTCCAAAAGGAGTAAAAAGATGTGAAAAGGAATTCATTCTCAAATTATTGATAGTCCTTTGGGGCACAGGTTGTTCAGTCAGCTAAGACAATTTAATTCAGTGTTCTGAGTTATGTACCTTGGGTGATTAAGGATTTGATGAGTTTTAATCCCAGAATAACCCTGATTAGTTCTCCTCCCTTGTCAAGCTGGCATACAGTATATATAGAACTGATATAATTTAATACTTTTCAAGCATGTTAAACCATCTCACATCTTCCAAATGCCACAAGGTCAGTAAAATGAAATTTGTGATCCATCTCCTCTTTTTGCAGTTGTCCAGATTCATGTTTGAAGGGCGTGAGATCAAGCTACTGCCGACATGTGCAGCCTTCATCACCATGAACCCGGGGTATGCTGGGAGGACTGAGTTGCCAGACAACCTCAAGGCTCTCTTCAGACCCATTGCTATGATGGTCCCTGACTATCGTAAGTCCCACACTAAAGTTGTCTTTTCTGTCAGTGTTAGTTACAATGTTATGTTATGTCGGAATACACAACAGATAGTTTTGTCCAAGTAATTGACAGCATGATTTGTTTGTTTGTTGTTTAAAGCTACACAGAACAATATTCCATCTTTATGTTGGCAGTCTGTAAATAATCTTGACCAGACAATCCAGTGATCAACATCTGGACCAGGCAATCCAGTCATCAATATCATGAGCACTGATCTATGCTGGGATACTATGACATGTGTCAACCCAGTCAGTGGGCTTGACCACCTGTTAGTAGGCTCCTATGACAGGCATGAGTTGCTGAAGAATTTTCCTCATTTTGACACAACAACAGCAAACTAGACATTTTTAATGATGTCTTATGTTCACAAAAACATGCTGATCCCTCTGATGGAGGGATTGGTAGGAGATCTAGGGAAAGTTGTGGGATAAGAACCTAATATGATTTATCATCCCCATGTCGTTTGGAGCTTCTGAAAGTATTAATGAACATACTGGTACATTCTAAAATGTTGCTATTGATGATAACAGTGCTGATAGTGATGATGACTGCTTTTCAGGTCTCATTGCTGAAGTGATTCTGTACTCTGAGGGCTTCGAGTCATCCAAGAATCTGGCGCAGAAGATGGTGCAGATGTACAAGCTTTGCAGCGAGCAACTCTCACAGCAGGATCACTATGACTTCGGTATGCGTGCCGTCAAGTCCGTGCTGGTCATGGCTGGCTCGCTCAAACGTCAGAACCCAGACAAACACGAAGATGTGGTGCTCATCCGAGCTCTCCGAGACAGCAACCTGCCCAAGTTCTTAAAGCAGGATGCTGTCCTGTTCCGAGCCATCCTGTCTGACTTGTTCCCTGGTGTGGAGATCCCAGACCACGATTATGGCCGCCTCCAGACAGAGATCGAAAGCGTTCAGGCCAGCATGAAACTTCAGCATGTGGAGGCGCAAGTGAAGAAAGTCATCCAGTTCTATGAGACTATGCTGGTCCGACATGGAGTTATGTTGGTTGGGCCGACAGGAGGTGGAAAAACAACCATCTACAAGGTAGGCTAGAGTTAGTGGTTCCTAAATATATTTTGCAAAGAACACTATCAGAACCAACATTTTCATGAACTCTGATAGTCTATGTAGTCTATATCTGTCCTTTCTTGTCGCAGATGGAACTTGTCCCCTGTCAAGTTTCACCTTGATTTATAAAAAGTAACTCAGCAATAAAATCCCAGGCTCCATACATGGAATAATAAGGTCTTGTAAAATATGAAATGTTTTATGTCCGGGACCATTATAATTGATAATTGCTTATGTTCCAGGGTACTGTTTCACACAAGGATTTCAGCATTGCGACTGTCGTTAAACTATTTGTTAACATGTTGTAGATACTAGAGTCGTATTGTTATGATTGTTTTGTGAAACGAGGCCAAGCACCTTTATATTTCTTGTCAGGAAGTTGCTACAGTATGCTGCTTCTCTCAAGATGCAATATGTTGGGGTTTTTTTCTGTGTCCATTCTCAACATTTATTCATACTGGAATACATTTCTATGTCCAGTAAAATCTGGCAAAGTTTCAAGTGCTTCAAGTCCTCCAATGACATAGATTGTAGTTTCTGTCTTCATCTCGTCCAGACTTAGCTGGAATATTGCTAACCCTAACCCTAACTTTTGCATGAAACAACATTCAGTTTCTCACCCAGAGGGTAGTCCAGTGATCAAAACTTTGTCTTATCTGGGCCTTCATTCCCTATATCGGAGCAATGTGTCTATCTCCCGCTTGATATTTGCTTAAAGAAATGTGAAACTACTCAGTCCATAACTGATTTTCTTTTCTATAACTATAGATATTATACATGCTGGTATATGATTTGGTTTGGTCAGATATTGGCAACCACTCTGACGAACCTCCATGCTGAAGGGCTGTCTACTGAGAATGCATTCTATCAGCCTGTCTACTGCCACCTGATGAATCCGAAGGCCATTTCCATGGAGGAGCTATATGGTGGCATCGACAAGCTGACGCTGGAGTGGCACGATGGGCTCATGGGTCTGACAGTCAGGAAGACAGTGCAGGTACACTCACACAACTTGTTACCATGGTTACATAGGGGGCAGGGTGTCAGAAGGGTGACTAAAATAGCACACTGCAGCTGTATGTTCAGATTCAAATTGTCCAATAAGGGTGGGGTAGCCTAGTGGATAAGGTGTTTGCTTACTGGACTGAAAGAAGGTTCAGTTACTGACAAGGGTACAAAGTGTGAAGTCCATTTCTGCTGTCCTTCAGATATTGCTGGAATATTGCTACAAGCAGCATAAAATCGTACTCTCGTTTGTTTTATGTGAAAGGCTGTGCAATTCACTCTGCAGAGTTGTGTCCCTTGGTTGTGCCAGCATTCTGGACATATCTAGGTTTGGCAGCACCATGGGGCATGGAGCACGTTAGTGTAGAGGTGAGGCATCTGCCTAACATGTTGAAGACCTGGGTTCAGTTCCCGGTTGAGGAACCTAGGTTCGGGTCCCGAGGTGGGCACATTTGCATAGTATCCTTAAACAATATACTTTGATCCACATTGTCACAGTTCACCCAACTGTTAAATGACTACATGTGAGGATGTGTTGGCAGTGTGAATGCTTATTTCAATGCCCCTAACAGGCAGCATGGAGTTAAAAAAGTATGTGAAAGTATGATAGTGTCCTATTACTGGGGATAGAAATGCGTGTAGCGCTGTGAGCAGGCAGTGTGTCTGGATATGCGTGCTATATTTAAGTGGACCATGATTTACACCATATCTGCCTCATGGATTTATGAACTGGTTCATTCCATGGGGATCACTAACTATGGTGGGTTCTTGGAATGTGTAAGGTTCAGTGGTTTCTATGTTTCCGCCTCAGGACACTTCTGAAGACCATCAGTGGATCGTGTGTGACGGCCCTGTAGATGCTCTGTGGATTGAGAACATGAACACTGTGTTGGATGACAACAAGATGCTGTGTCTGGCCAACAGTGAGAGAATCAAGTTCACACCCTATATACACATGTTGTTTGAAGTGCAGGATCTCGCAGTTGCCTCCCCTGCCACAGTCAGTCGGTCAGTCACAGCTCAGCTTTTCTGTATCAACACAATAACTCACTAAAAACACATGAAGTTGAAATGGATATTTTAAGCATATGGGCAGTTTAGGGATATGTGCGCATACATTATGTTTTATGGTGTATAAATCTCCTGTCAGATTTCCACAGGGATTTCCTATGATTTCTGTGCATCCAGATATTTTGGTAACATGTAATAAGCTTGTTAAAATAATATTCTCAAAATGAATGAATATTTTTGACAAATTATGAAATGGATGGCAAGAGGTATCTGTGCAATATCAAGCTTTTCCCCTGATTAAATCGCCTGACCTGTTATCAGTGCATGAAGTAAACCTCACTTGAGACAATTGCTACATATCTGACAGGTGGTCTCAACCCGATGTCTGGTTTCAGATGTTCCATACATCTGAGTAAATTCACCATATCTTTGTGTCTGCTCTGGGTAAATCCATTTTGGTCTGGTAACATTTTGAAGTTACCAGTCCTGATATCTGGTTGGGTTTTTGTCTTATTTCATACGCTGCTGTTTTTCGAATTTTCAAATTACTCCTGGCCCCTTCTTACTCTGTTCTTGATGTCTGTTATGGTGTACCATGTTCCCAGGTGTGGTATGGTGTTTGTGGACCCAGAGGAGCTTCAGTGGCTGCCGTTTGTGAAGACATGGATGGAGAGCTGGTCACACAAGCTGAAGGAGGAGACAAGAGACTTCCTTTTAGAGCTCTTCACCAAATATGTCGCTGATGGGCTCAAGTTTGTCAATAAGAAATGTGTGCAGACCATTAATCAGGTAAGTGCAGTGTCCTACATGAGGGCCCCGTTTCACAAAGTTATGACTTGTAAATGTGTGTTAGAGTATAGGAGGTATGATAGTTGGAGCACTATGACCTTTGTGAAACAGGGCCCAGGATTGTGAACTGTGGATCTGATGCAGGGTTAACTGATCCTCAGATATTCACAAAATGTTAATGTGATCCCTCCCATTGGATAATTAATTATTTGAAATTATTGATGTCCAGGAGGTCCAGCTCTAGTTGTTATTGTATTGGGCTGGCAGTTTCAAATATTTGCAGGTCCTTTTGGCATTCAGTAAATTTTGCTTATCAAGTGGAATCTGTCCTATGATTTCTTTCTTTCTCAATTTTCGGAAATCTTCCATGATAACTTACAGTTTCACTTCCTGGTATTTCAGTGTCTCGCATAGGAATGTCAGTGCGTCTTTACCAAATAGAAGTGAAGTGATTCTGATGATCAGGAGCTGTTTGACCTGGCATACTCACTAGAGACTTAAATTTGATGTACTTCCACATTTCCTGTCTTTGCACTAGTTATAATGACAGAAGCAAACAGTGTGTGTTCCATGTTGTTTGTTTTCATTGTTTTGACTTTAACAAAATGGGCCAGCAGACTTCATTAAGGGCGTGTAGATTTTACAGCCTGTAGGTGTTTGCAGATCCTGATGGCCAACTCGCAGATATCAAAGTATTGCAAACACATCCTGACTCTTATGTCCTCAGGTTGACATAAGCAAGGTGACCACTCTGTGTAAGCTACTGGAGGCCCTTCTCTTCCCTGCAAAGGGGGGACCAGACTTGGGCCAGGACACCAATAAGCTCCACCCCATCATTTGCACCACCTTCGTCTTCTCCTACATCTGGGCCATTGGCGGCAACATTGTGGAGACGTTCTGGGATGCCTTTGATACGTTTGCCAGGGGACAGTTTGATGATAATGGCGATGCCAAGGTATGTACCTGACTTTTTAACGATGAGAAGGATTGATTTGGGCCAGATTTTTGTCCATGATTCTTTAGAGCAAAACTTAAGGTTGTAGTTCAAGTTCAAGCTAAAATCAGACAACGATTTTTATTTGGCTGCTTTACAAATGTTGTGACATGAAAAAATGGAAATATAAATGACTATAACTATACCATAACCTCTGTTTGTGAAACTCTATGTCCCTTTGATATGGCATCTGATTATGGAGTAATTTAAGTTTGAAAATGGAATTTCAGACTCATCCCAGTATCATGTCTCTGTACCCTTTCCACCTGACTTCCCTTGACCTGACCTGGCCTCATTTGACCTCTCACTTGACCTGACCTGACCTCACTTGACCTGACCTTACTTCACTTGACCCCACCTCTCTGCTTTTGTCTACAGCTGCCATCTGGAGGTGATCTGTGGGGCTGCTACATGGACTTTGAGACCCGCCGCATGGACTCCTGGGAGAAAATTGTACCTCAATTCAAGTACAACAAGGAGATGTCCTTCTTTGAAATGCTGGTCCCCACTGTGGACACTGTCCGTTTCGGCTACCTACTGGAAAAGCTGTTGTCAGTCAAGCGGTCAGTCCTCTACACAGGAGGGACTGGTGTTGGAAAGGTATGTTTAGGGGATGCCTCACATCCTATTTGCACTAGGAAAGAAGGAAATTCTGTCTTTGTTGAATATGACAGGTTGTGTGATATTGCTGTAAGTTTATATATCTTTGAGGTCTTATTTTGGATGCTTATGACCTCAATTCCTGTTTTTGTCAGGTACACACAGTTTCACACACAACTGCTATAATGCTGAAATATTGCTGAGAGTGGCGTTAAACAACAAACCCCAAAATCAAAACCATCTTAACTCTTTGTAAACAGGGGTACAGGATAATAGCATTGGCCACCAGTCTCAGACAGGTGAAAATTTGTTAGTTTTTTCAGATTGGAGTCATGTTACACATACTACAAATCTGAACTGAACTGAACTGTTGCTTCTTGAACATACTTCATGCCTACCACTGCATGTCTACCATCTAAATACCTGCAGTTGGTTTGGTCATGTAACTAGAAATTTCAAGTACTCAAAGTTGTGTGTTCACAACAGCTAGTGCTTTCATTTGATATCTGAAGGAAAACAATAGATAACTGGAAGGTATTGTCTACCCTAAAGTTTGAATATATTATAAGGTCTATGTGTCTTGTTACATAAAAGTTTTACTAAGATTGGAAAAGTAAGGAGATTTAATGTAATACCTGCTATATCTTGTTTAGTCTGTGATTGCCCGGGGCCTCTTGAACAACATCTCAGAACGCCAGAACTATGTTCCGGTGTTCATCAACTTCTCTGCCCAGACCAGCAGTGCCAGAACACAGGAGATGATTGAAGGGAAGCTGGAGAAGAGGAGGAAGACGGTTCTGGGTCAGTGTATATCCTGGGCTCAATCCTGTTTCATTGTCATAGAACACAACACATCCATTCTGATGCAGAAACTATCTTTTAGGTGAAGGTGAAGTTGAAATTGGATTCAATGTCATACTTTAGATTATTCAAGCATATGACAATGTGCACTTGGTGTATGCATGACTGCTTGTACTAGCTCAGACTTAAGCTGGTTTCATAGTGCTAGCTCACTGAGATACCATGCCACAGTTAAGCAGTTAATACCCCACTCAGACACATTATTTTGACTACGAGCCAACCAGTCATGCCCATTCATGCCAAGCGCCGGACAGGGACCAACAAGAACCATCTTTTGAGGTCTTTTGGTGTGATGTGTCTAGGGATTGAACCTGACCTTCAGCTGTCTGTGGGGACGTGCTAACCACTACACCATGGGGGCAGTTATCTTCAAATAGAACCACTTCAAGATCAGTTATATGTGAAGATGATATAAACTGCTTTATCCTGCTCAGGTATAAATGTTGTTGAAAACAACAAAGTACCTGGATCATTTTGTATACATCAGCAGTATTTCCAAAACTTACATCTGCCATTATAGATGTCTACAACTGATGGTGAGATTGTAGAGGAAGGAGTTAGCTCCCTTTGCATGTTAGCCCTGCATTACTCTGTACAAGTATGGTATATCCTCTAATAAGCCCCCATGTGCTTATTTTTTCAACAGACTCGGTGCTTTTGCACTTACTGGCTATAATTACTGTAGTTATTAATGAGTTGCTTTATCCGGTGTTTATTAGAGGTCCGGCTCTTATTAGAGACATAGCACTTATTAGAGGAAATACGGTAATCTGGATGTACAGTAGAAAGAATTCATAGAACACTGTCTTCATTGTATTTCCAGGTGCCCCTATTGGCAAGCGTGTTGTCTTCTTCATTGATGACTTGAACATGCCCAAGTTGGACACATATGGATCTCAGCCTCCTATTGAATTGCTCCGGCAATACCAAGACTTTGGGGGATTCTATGACAGAGAAAAACTCTTCTGGAAAGATATACAAGTATGATCTAATTACATTCTTTCATATTTTGCCAGGTGTGTCTTTCTGTTGAAAAGGTCAAGGTCATTGTGGCCCAAGATTTTCTCAAGTACCCTACATTAATGTATGAAGCAATGTGTTTTCACAAATGTGACAAATGGGTTTTGGTGATATGGTTTTAACAATTCCCATGATCCTCTCTTACAGGATGTGACCTTGTCTGCTGCATGCGCACCCCCTGGTGGTGGCCGTAACCCAGTGACCCCACGTCTAGTCCGCCACTTCAGTATGCTGACCATTCCCCCACCTACTGAACACAGTCTCAAACACATGTTCATGGTCAGTAGCAGACATTAGTGGAGTTCCAATAAGTAATAATTAAAGTGTATTTACAACACAGATGTTGGCACCCTGTTGAGTATCATGACACAACAAAAGCTTATCCCAGTCAATGGATCAGTTGATGCTCAGATGACATTTTCAGCTCCCTAAGACTTATACAACCCAAGGCATTTGACATAACTCTTGTTGACTGGTGACCCAGAGTTAGGGATACCAGTTCACATGTGTAGGTCAAAACCGGGTTCTCAGATTATGTTTGAGAGTTTAAAACCCAGTCTGACAGAGGTACTGGAAGTTACTCCTGTATGCAACGTATGCACACCATGGATATTTTTTGTTTCACATTTATGATGACGAGTGATTCAATCTTGACATCCGAAGAGTGGTGGGGTAGCCTAGCTGTTAAAGTGTTTGCTCATCACTCTAAATGCCTAGGTTCAATTCCCTAAATGTTTAAAGCCCATTTCTGCTGTTCACCGCCATAATACTGATGGCATGTTGCTAAAAGCAGTATAGAACCCAACTCACTCACTCACTCACACTTGACATAGGGAAGATATCATCATATCTATCATTACTAGTTATCAGGTTTATAAATGAGATATGATTGCAAGAGTGTAAGATATGGTTTGTTTGTCGTCAAGGCCATTTTGACTGGGTTCTTCATGGACTTCCCCCATGCTGTGAGACAAGCCACTGAGTCAATTGTATCTGCTGCTGTTGAGATCTACGGCAGAATGAGCACAGATCTGCTGCCCACCCCAGCCAAGTCTCATTATGTCTTCAACCTCAGAGATCTGTCCAAATGCGTACAAGGTATGTCTCCTCTACATTTCTGTAGTGTTCTTTTAACTGAAGGGGACAGGTGGATTGATCATATATTGTACTGCAATGCATTTTGCAGAGTTGTCTCCCTTTGATGTCTCAGGAACTGAAGTTCTAGATTTGTCCTGATTATGTTTCTAGGTAATTTCAGCAATATACCCATGCATGTGGGTTTCCACATAGAGGTAATCATAAATGACTTGTGTCACTAAAGGCTTTCCTCCTACACCAGACCAACAGACATTTATGTAACTGAAACATTGTTGAAAATGGTTTGTAAAACTCCACCGCTTTTCATGGTCCATTCTTTGGAACGAATATGTTTGCATAATATATCCTTGACATAGATGTTTACCATATTTCAGGTTATTATTTCTGAGTGTAAACTTCATACCTGATCATGGATTTCTTGTTAAGGGAAGTCAGGGATGATTTATTTTCTTTCATGTTACTTTCCTTGAATGAGACAAAAAGTGCCTTGAAAAATCCTTGGAAAGGCCTTGAATTTGTTGACGGCATGTCTTTATCTTTCCTGTTGGTTGTGTTGTAGGTATCTTACAAGCAGACCCGGGAGTTATCCGTGACAACAAGCAGGTTTTCCGTCTGTTCTGTCACGAGTGTCAACGTGTCTTCCATGATCGGCTCATCAACAATGAGGACAAGCTGTACTTTCACCAGATCATGTCAGAGATGGCCAGCAAGCACTTTGGAGAGGTAACTCGCACTTTTGTGGGTGTAAAATCTTAACCTTCCTAACATTTGTTCAACAGATATATTCTTCACCATTTTACTTCATAATTGACAACATTTATTGTTTTCTTGACAGAGAGATATTGATATCTCAAGCAAGTGGATCCTAGTGATTTTAATGTTTCATATATTTCTGTATAATGAATATATCTTTGGAAACATTCCATGCAGATGTGGATTAGTTATATTATTACTGACCCTCTTCCACAGTCTATTGTCGTGTCAGACAATTGTGACAACCATACTTTGAACAGTAACATCTCTTTGTAGAACAGTTACTGTTCTTGATAAGAAAATCCTTGAAATGTGAAACTATTTTCTTTAGGAACTGGCACTATCTTTTATTTTTGCCTGTTTGGTTTAATTCGTAAAATAAAGGTGTATATGCGTATTGTTGAAATATTTCTGTGGATTGAATATCTTTGCCTTTGACAATTTCAGTAGTTTGGGGATAATTATCTTGGCACAGTCGCATGGTTTGAGAAGAGCACCTAGGCTGAGGTGTTAAAAACACATTTCTGAATATGTTATTGTATATGATGATTTGATGATATTTCATGTTATGTTTCTTTCCTCAGAATATGGAGCCAAATTCGTTTATCACCAATCCTATAATATTTGGTAATTTCCTGAAAATGGGCGCCAACCCTGAAGATAAGATGTATGAAGAGCTGAGCGACTTCACCAAACTAAAGAGTGTGTTGCAAGATGTAAGTCATGTTATGACAGAACTAATACAGTTGAATACTATTATATATAACTCTAATGTGCTGGCTTCTCTGTTAATTGTTTGTCTTGTATTGTAAGATAGTGATTCAATGATGAAGCATCCGACTGTATGGAGTCAGCGTCTTGTTTATTGTATAGAGAAACATTTTGGTGTAGATTCTACAGCACAGATTTTTATCCATAAAGTTCTATTATATCATTGATTTCTCTGCTGAGTCATTCATATGACACAGTTCTGCGTAATGTAGACTGCAGTCATATTACACAGTTCTGCGTAATGTAGACTGCAGTCATATTACACAGTTCTGTGTAATGTAGACTGCAGTCATTTTACACTGTTCTGCGTAATGTAGACTGCAGTCATTTTACACTGTTCTGCGTAATGTAGACTGCAGTCATATTACACAGTTCTGCGTAATGTAGACTGCAGTCATATTACACAGTTCTGCGTAATGTAGACTGCAGTCATATTACACAGTTCTACGTAATGTAGACTGCAGTCATATTACACAGTTCTGCGTAATGTAGACTGCAGTCATATTACACAGTTCTGTATAATACAGACTATTCTTATTTTATACAGTTCTATAATATGTTGAATCGTCAGTTTACACAGTTCTGTATAATGCCAACTTGTCATTCCACACATTTCTGTTAAATGCAGACTGTTGTCATATGAAACATTTCTGTTGAATGCAGACTTGTCATTTTACACAGTCCTGTACAATGCTGACTGTTGGTGTAATACTAGGCACTGACAAAAGCCACCCTAAATCTTAGTGTAAGTCCAGCACATTGTCTCTCTTCAGTACCTGGATGACTTCAATATGCAGTCTGCTAAGGAAATGAAGCTAGTGTTTTTCCTGGATGCTATCGAGCATGTGTCTCGTATTGTGAGGATGCTGCAGCAGGAGAGAGGCAATGCCTTGCTTGTTGGCGTTGGCGGCACAGGGAAACAGTCACTGACCAGGTATCTTAGTTCACTTGAAAACACAATTCAGCAGACATACACTCCTTTGATTGTCATTCTAGAAGTTGGATTCATGAAGAAAGAGGACTATTTTCATGGATATACAACTTCTTTATTCTGTAGAGGCAACGTTTCAACATAGATACCAATGTTGTAAATGTCAACTATGATGAAATGTCACTGTACAGAATAAAGATGTTGTATATCCATGAAAATAGTCCTCATTCTTTAGACATCAACTCTTTAAACATTGATACAGAAACAATCAATAATTGCCTCACTATTCCTATAATTAACAAACTGATAACATTTCTAGTGAGTAAATGTGTGTGAATTTTAGTTTTAGCATTATCACGGCAGGGGACAAGAAATTGGCTTCTCACATTGTCACCATGTCTGGAATCACACCTAGGTCTTTGGCAAGATGATCAAACACTTCAATCACTAAACTACCCCTCCACCCCGTTGTTTGCGCATTTTTTTCAGTTGACTGTTTTCTCATTTCAGACTAGCGTCTCACATCTGTGGTTACAAGTGTTTCCAGATTGAGCTGAGTCGCGGCTACGATTACACGGCATTCCATGATGACATCAAGAAGCTATACGACATGGCTGGTGTTCAAAATCTCAACACAGTTTTCCTTTTCACGGACACACAGGTGTGAGACCAGGATGGTTACAGAGTGATGACTTAGCACTAATTACTGATTGATAACAAGTTTGTTTCTACTCATGTCATGTTGTGTCTTCAGTATAGGGGATAAGGAAATAACTCGAACAACATTTCAAATGGAAGTTGACATAACTGTCCATACTTCGAAGTCATGAGATGTTTTTTCTCTTGTGAATAAGTAGAACATAACACCTTGCTCCAAAGACAAAATTTTCATGACGTCACTCAAATCTTTGAAGAGCATTTAGAAGTGGAATGCAGTTAAAAAGCAAGATTTATGGATGTCAACATCTATATTATGACTAACAAAACAGTTCAGAGCATATGCTTGCTCCTTCATCAACTGACCATGCTCTGTCACCTCCATGCTCTGTCACCTCCATGCTCTGTCATCCCCATGCTCTGTCATCCCCATGCTCTGTCATCTCCATGCTCTGTCATCCCCATGCTCTGTCATCTCCATGCTCTGTCATCTCCATGCTCTGTCATCTCCATGCTCTGTCATCCCCATGCTCTGTCACCTTCATGCTCTGTCACCTTCATGCTCTGTCATCCCCATGCTCTGTCATCCCCATGCTCTGTCTATATGCAGATTGTTGTGGAGGAGTTCCTGGAAGACATCAACAATATTCTCAACTCAGGGGAGGTCCCTAACCTCTTTGAACCAGATGAATACGAGAAGCTGATCATTGGATGTCGACCTGGAGCCAAAGAGGCTGGCATCCCCGAGGGCAACAGGGATGCCATCTATGAGTTCTGTATCAACAGAGTCAGGTAAGTTATCTCTTTAAGTGGGACACAGTTTAAACTGCATGCTACGCAAGTCTGGAGTGGACTGCTGTGGCAGGATTCCACAGCTGTAAAAGACCGCAAAGTGCCTTTTGTTTTTTCTCAACCAGCTGTTCTCATTATTTTCAGGATTTGTTTATTTCCACCTTTGTTTTGGCACTATATTGGTTGTGTGCATATTTTCTGGAGTATTATTGTTTATTGTAGATGAATTAGTTATCTTCATAATACATCACACTCATATTGACATTTTGTCAAGTAACAGAAAACAGTGACTTGGTTTGGCTGGAAGAGGAAACACATTATGATAAACCTTTCATAGAGCCGATTTGTACATTACTTAGACAGTTTAAGAATTTATTAAGGAAAATGTTAAATGTTTATGAATGGCAACATTTTGTGCCATTGTTCCACATTCATTCTGACACATAATCCCACAAGTGGAGGGGTGGTGAGGTAGCCTGGTGGTTAAGGCATTTGCTGGTCATGCCAAAGTCCTAGATTTGATTCCCCATATGGATACAATGAGTGAAGTCCATTTCTGATGCCATGATATTGCTGCAATACTTATAAAAGTGGCATAAAATTAAACTCACTCTCTCATTATTTGTGGAGTATTGTTCCAGATAGAGTCATCACATCTCGCGCACTCACACAGGATTCTCCTACACTTTCAGAAATAATCTGCATGTTGTTTTGTGCATGAGCCCTGTTGGGTCAGCGTTCAGATCACGGTGTCGCATGTTCCCATCGCTCGTCAACTGTTGCACTATTGACTGGTTTGTGGAGTGGCCTAGGGAGGCCCTTCTTGGGGTGTCCACTTCCTTCTTTGAGAATGTGGAACTTGGAGCAGAGGAACTCAAGGTCAGTGTCTTCATTACCAGCATGAGTGTTAAATACTTTATCATCAATAGTTCATGCTTAGTATTGCTGCAAACACCTTTAATGTGGAAATGAGAAATAGAATTGAATCTCAGTAGAAGATTAATTATACTGATGTATGGATGGAATTAGAAGAAGAAATACTATTTGATGCACAATTTCAGTCGTAACATTTTTTATTGATTTTTTGTGCGGCATAATGTCTCAATGACCAGTTTGTGATCAGGCCCTGACAGGTGGTTGATTGTTTGTCTATGTACCTCAGCAGTGTAGAATGATGCTTATAATATCAATCACTGGCTTGTGTCTGGCCTATAGATCTGTGAAGATCCGGGTTAGAATTGTGACTAACTTGATCAGGTGGTCAGACCCGCTGACTTGGTTGATACATGTCATCATATCCCAGTTGTGTAGCACAATGCTCATGCTGTTGAGCAGTGGATTCTCTGGTCCAGACTTCATTATTAACAGACAGCCACTATATAGCTTGAATTATGCTGAGTGTGGCGTGACACAGAAAACAAAATGAAGCGAAACCTGGTTAATTACGTGATACAGCTGTTGTATTGAGGTTTTGATGCAAAACCACACCCACTCACTTAAGGAGAACACACTGAAGAGTGTTTGGTCAATTGACAACCCCTGACAGCAGCTGTAATGGTTTTGCAATCTATTTGTTTTATACAGAGTAAAATCTCGGAGCTTTGTGTGGACATCCACATGAGCGTCTCAGACATGTCGGAGCGCTTCTACCAGGAACTGAAGCGCCGCTTCTACACCACACCAACCAGCTACCTGGAACTCATCAACCTCTACCTCTCCATGCTGTCAGAGAAGACAAAGTAAGCTGGCAACCAGTCATTGTGTTCAGCTATTCTATCAATTGTATATTTTACATCAAAATTTGTTATTCATTGTGTGTCATTACAGTTAGACTGTCATTACAGTTAGACTGTAATGATACCACATTTGATCACATCCTCAGCAAACTACACAGGTCATGAGAAGCGGCCTCAAGGATTGGGTGGTCGGCTTGGGGACTTGATTGACTTCATGTCAATGTACAGACATTTTTTCATAATCTCAATACCTTAATTGTCTGGTCCCAAATTAATTATTTACATTCTATGATGATGTAACTTGAATATTGTTGAGTGCTGCAAAAATAAAATGCATGCCTGTTGTTTGGATCATTGCTCAACTTACTTTGTAGTGGTTGGCCTGGCGCATGGTCCACAATATTGCTGGAATACAGCTGCATGTGTAGAACAAAAATTCACTGCCTCACTGATTATTAGGACTGTAATGATGCTTCGAACTATCGACGTATTGCAGTTGATGACTCTCTGATAGCAATTGTGGTAGAAACAAAAAACTATCAGTGCATCAATATTATATGTGAGTATCGATAGTTTAGTAATTAACATCCAGTGATAAATGCACAGTGCAAAATACAGGAAGTACCAGATTTGTTCACTTTGACTGATATAGAGTTTTACCATACATTCATTTGGGAAATGACTTCAAATGAGACAATTCAATGATTAAAAAAATATTGCCATAGAATTGCAACATTTGGCTGCAATAGACTATCGCTATCACAATAGTATGCTGCAGTGGACTGTCGCTATCACAATAGTATGCTGCAGCAGACTATCCCTATCACAATAGCCGTTTCCCCCTTAACATTCACCCCTGCTAGTTAAAGTACTGTACAGGAACCTCATCCTTCCTTACATGTGGAGGTAGATTGGGCTGCAGCTGTTAGATTGAGGGATCAGTTTAGTGCTTGGTACAGTACTGTTAGGGAGTTGGGTAAGGTTGTTATTGTCAAGTTCCACATACTTCTGGTTGTCCACTGTTCAAGTTTGTGACTTGTGACTTTGATGATGATGACACTGTCAACAGAGGAGTGAGGAAATTGGATTTAGTCATTATGTTCCAAACTGTTATGAATCCATGATGCTCAAAGCAATGTGAATTCCCAGTGTTAAGTTGTTTTTTGAGTTTGCATGCATCTGTTATACAATCTTTCTTACGTTCCTTTAGGATTCTGAAGAATGCCAGAGACCGTGTGAAGAATGGCTTAGCCAAGCTTCTGGAGACTAATGAGCTGGTTGACAATATGAAGATAGAGCTGGTAGCTCTGGAACCTGAGTTGAAGAAGAAGTCCGAGGACACCAATGCCCTGATGGAGAGACTGGTAGTTGACCAGGAGAAGGCTGATGCTGTGAGTATCAGTCGTCCTTATGATGTCTTGTCCTCCAGTCCACCACTCATATTACATGTCCACAAATCCTCATGTCCCATGTCCTCCACTATTACACATCTCACTCCTACACTTACATTACATGTTCTCAAATAACTATATCCATTTAGCTCCACTTACATTACATGTCTGCTCCTATCCAATGTCCTCATAGCTCTAGTCCTCAAGTTACATCCCACTGCCTGAATTTTCAGTGTGAGCCAGAAGCTTGGGAGATGTGAGGCGTCTTGATATTAGCTGTTGCCCATAGCAGTGCATACCAGGAAATTTCTTTGTTAGTTCATGGTTGGTAGATGGGAAAAGTTGATATATATCATCTTGTTCTTGAAAGTATGTTCTCAATGCTTGCCTTTCTTTGTGATTTCAGGTGCGGAAGGTGGTGATGGAGGATGAGGCTGTAGCCAAGGTGAAGGCAGAGGAGACCCAGGCTATTGCTGATGATGCCCAACGAGACCTGGATGAAGCCCTCCCTGCCCTGGAAGCAGCTGTCAAGGTCAGGGTCATGTTGTCTAAAAACAGAATTCCGAGACCGAAATGTTGATATTGTTATCATTATGATTGAAATGAGACAAAACATCTGAAAGGGTAGTAACCACATTTTATGTGTACACTAAAATCTTTGAAATATTGTACAGGCGCTGGATGCTCTGGACAAGAGTGACATTGCTGAGATCCGAGTTTTCACCAAGCCCCCAGAGTTGGTGCAGACGGTCATGGAGGCTGTGTGCATCCTGCTGGGGCAGAAGTGAGTATCTCAAGGTCACTCCCTCTCACTTGAAATACATCCATGTGTAACCTATGAGGACGCTTGGTTACATTGTTCTGGACAATCTATGCTTTGCATAAGAGATGACATGGTGGATAGATGGACAGGATTAATGAGAGTACCACTACGATTTTATCGTGGTTGCTACAAATGTTAGCCTCTAACTGCAATTGTAGTTTATGTATTTGTTGTTGCAATTCAAAGTTGTCAGGTGTATTTTAATGGGCATCATTCTCTATTCCACAACATTCATCAAATGACCTTCGTCATCCAACAATCAAGAGGCAGTGGGGTAGCCTAGTGGTTAAAGCATCCCCTCATCATGCTGAACACCAGGGTTTCAGAAAGCCCATTTCTGGTTTCCCCTGCCATGATTTGCTAAAACTGGTGTAAAACCATACTCACTAACTGACTCCAGGAATCAATAGTTTTCTTCTGATGTACATATATCAGTAACTGACTCTTATTGACATCATTGCTGAACAAATTACGACCAACATTTAGCAAATCGCTAAATCAACAGACATGTTTTTGCAACCATTATTCAACTTTCCACAAGTAACCTCACACAATAAACCCATCTCCTTCCAGAATTGACTGGGCTTCAGCTAAGACTGTACTTGGAGATTCCAACTTCCTGAAGAAACTGGCAGAGTACGATAAGGACAACATCCCAGAAACGATGCTGAAGAAACTTAAGAAGTATATTGAAAACCCAAAGTTTGTTCCTGAAGCTGTTGAAAAGGTGTCCAAGGTACGTTGGTGCAGAAATCTAATGTAATTCTGTTTGAGTTTGACTTGTTCCAGTGATGTTGGTCATTGTGAAGAGAATATATTTGTGAGATTCAAAGGACGGAATCAAAGGGGCGTTTGTTGGGGGATTGTCTAGGTGGAATCTGGTGGTAAGGGTGTAATTTCACTGTTTTCAACCTGCACTACTAGCTGGTGCAGGTTACCTTCATTAACAAATTTCAGCCGCTTAAAAGTTACCTCACTGCCTCTCACAGGCAGCTTGGTTTGTCTGGGGTAATAATGATCAGATCTTGCAGCAGGATGTAAACCTGGAAGGGGCATGTTATAAATACTCTTGTTATTATTATCATAACTATTCTTACTTTGTGTGACAGGCCTGCAAGTCCATGGTGATGTGGGTGAGAGCGATGGACCTGTATGCTCATGTCTTCCGAACTGTCGAACCCAAGAAACAGAGGTAAGAGATTTCCTGTGCTTTCCAAGCAAGTACAGCTAATACACGAAGTGTAGGTATGGAATCCAGGGCTGTAGGTAGCCCAGGGGAGGCAGGAATCAAGAGTTCAGATGCCCTCTTAGAATTTCTTTATTGATTACTTTTTGTATTTCAAAGTTTTGATATTACACTCTTTTGAGCCGTGAAATCCACACCTCAATAAATGGAGTTCACCTACTTTTGATTAAGGGTATGATATAGAAAGCATATTAGTCCTTTAATACTCACATGTTATCTTCCAGACTGGCGTCTGCCCAAGCAGAGCTTGACGTGGTGATGAAGCTGTTGAAGGAGAAGCAGGACAAGTTGGCTGATGTTGAGGCAAAGATTGCACAGCTGCAGAAGTCATATGATGACAGTGTTGCATCGAAACAGAAACTTGAGCGCAACATTGCAACGACAGGTGCACGACTCAAGCGTGCATCTAAACTAACATCAGCTCTTGCAGATGAACAGGTTAGGTGGGAAGAGAGTGTCAAGGTAAGAACTATTTCAACTGCTTTCTGTTGCTTGGTTAGGCGTGTAGGTCCAGTGGGGATTGGGTGGCACAGTGACTGCATGTTGTGGATAGAACTTGGGTTTAGTTTGGAATTGATTAAAGCCTCATGATCTCATGATTGGTCCATAAATCATTGAAAATACTTGTTTTTTATCATTTATCAAATGTACCTGTCATCTTTGTTCATGTACATAAACCTAAAGAAAAAACTTGTAGTTCTTTGTTTGTTTGATTTTGGCAAATTGCACAGAATTCATTTGTGAATTTTTACAGCATTAAAGGTTGACTAGTATGTCAGGAACATAAATTTCCGGGAGTCTTTAAGATAAATTCAATCATGACATGGAATGAGCTTGTAGTGAAAAATATTGTTAATGCAAAGAAGTGTTCCAAAATTGTTTCTGTTTGCTTAAAAGAAAACATGATCCTTTGCTTGATTGTTTAGTTACTGTGACCAATCTTCAATTATTCAAGTCAATCAAACCACCGCTACTTGGCTCACTACCTCCGATATCATATATTGCCAATATCTTCTTGTGATATAGTTAAGAACTAGTTGGGTTTGTATACAAAAGCAATATTTCAGTTCAGTCAGTGTGTTGTTTGAAGTAGTGACTGATATCGTCTATGATGAGGGGATAATGGAGGATGCCATTGTTGACTATCTATGGCAAATCTCTGTGACATGTCATGCATTTCACAAACGACGAAGTGAGAGTTACCAAAATTGTTTCACAGATATCCATTCTCCTGGTACGTTTTAATTGAATATGACTCTGAAGTCTGTGGTGGGCTTAGATCTAGATTGGACTATTCGCTTGAACTGACGAAGTTTTCTGGATGTGTTGTTGTTAGTTGAAGCCCAAGTCAGAGTATCCCAGTCTCATCAATAGGTGCCAGCTTACAAGGGACTTGTGAACTCTCAGAAGTGATTAATTAAAGATTGTAACAACATGAAATAATTTCAATTGGCCTCCCATTTATTAATGCATTTCAATCAAGAGGCTTCTTTCAGGAAGACCCAAACTGCTCAAAAGGTTAAGAGTTATATGACTTGTACCACCAGATACACATTTTTCGCTGGGGAAACAGAGGCTATTTAGAATAAGTTCACTTGCCTAAGGTGAGACCTCACAGGTGCTTTGTCATAGGGCAGGACCGAAATTCTAGGAACTCTCAAGAGTCAAGCTGCCAAACACGGTCACCCATCCAAAGACTCTGTGACCAAGATTGCTTAACATCAGCTGTTGTGTGACCTGAGCTCTATGCACCATCAGATGATGATGATAATACATTTATGATGAATTTTGTTGTTTTTATAGCAATTCAACATTGAAATCGGCAATGTGACTGGTGACGTGTTTATCTCTGCTGCCTGTGTGGCATACTATGGAGCTTTCACCAGTGTGTACCGCCAGGAGCTAGTCAGCCACTGGATTGACAAGTGCAAGGAGCTTGAGATACCAGTAACTGATGGCATGACACTGGAGAAGGTCCTTGCTGACCCCTTTGAGATTAGGCAGTGGAATTCTGATGGCCTACCTCGAGATCAGGTGTCCACGGAGAACGCTATCTTGGTGACACGAGGTCGACGGTGGCCCCTCATGATTGATCCACAAGAACAGGTGATTGACACATTCAAGAATTTAGAAAGCAGACTTAGTTATGTCACAGTTAATATGTATGCTACATCAAAGTTATTTTAAAGAGATTCTTTGACAGGAAAGTGCCATGAACTAATTGGTTCATATCTTTATACTTAAGGTATATATCAATATATGATGATGTCATTAACTGTACTAAAGGCGTATTCATAGATGCAGGCGGTAGGTAGCAGAGTGTTGATAGCATTCGCTCGTCACATCAAAGATCTGGGCTTGATTTATTTTTGTAGTCAGTGTGCAAAATAGCAAATAGCTCGCTAGCCTGTGGCTAGTAAAAATCTAGCGGGGCCAGTAAATCTCCACATCACTGGCCCTACTGTTAAATATTTATGTGGTTGTTTTGTAATATATCACTCTCTCTGGCTTGTTAAGTTATCATGCCCTTTTAAATCAATATGCAAGATTATGGTATTGTCAAAATGTTCATCATAACAGCAGCTTAATGATGAAAACCTTATGCCGACAATATCTTATTCTCATCTATGTTTGTAATGTTTTCCTTAGTTTTTACCTTCTAATTTTGGGTTATTTAATTATTTTGTGACTTGTGACTTTCAGGCCTAGCTAGCCCGTCTGGCTAGTAAATGCTAAAAATTATTTCACACACAGGATCAAGTTCTGTTCTTCTCCCTTTATTTTGGGTTAGATTGTTATATGAACATACTGCCTTGGTGCTAAGTCTACAATCATTTCTTTGTGTTCTGATTGTTATTTATCTTTATCAAAAGATACATGTCTAAACTTGTATATAGAGTAATAAAGAAACTATCTTTGCATTTCCAGGCCAATCGATGGGTGAGGAACCGTGAGGCTAAGAATGGCTTGAAGGTTATTAAGCTGACTGATGGTCAGTTCCTGCGGACCCTGGAGAACTGTATCCGTATCGGAATGCCTGTCCTTCTGGAAGATATTGGAGAGAGTCTGGATCCCGCCCTGGAACCCGTGCTGCTCAAACAGACATTCATGTCGGTAAGTGATTGTCTTCCACTCCGTGGACTGTAGTTGTTGGCAGATAACATCATACAAGACAGTTAATGTTTTTAGGACTCTATGATTTCATATATAAAAACAGGACATTTTTATGGGGAAGTGTGCTGAGCTGAGCTATGATTACTCTTTTACAAAAACTGATCCCATGTTAAACAGTGGAATGATTTTGATGAAAGCAGAAATGTTTTATGTACAACTGAAAGTGTGATGTTTTGTTATTTAGGGAGGGCGTCTTCTGATTCGATTGGGTGACAGTGACATAGACTATGATCGTAACTTCCGCTTCTACATGACAACGAAGCTGGCAAACCCCCACTATCTGCCCGAGGTTTGCATCAAAGTAACCATCATCAACTTCACTGTCACTAAGTCTGGCTTAGAGGACCAGCTTCTCAGGTAGGTCAAGGTCATCATGACATTCAGATCTAGGTTGTTATTGCATACAGGTCAAGGTTATGACCTATATACCAAGATGACATTTTTCATTTGATAGTAAATACTGTAAACGTACTTATATTCGCTGGGTGCAAATTTTGTGGAGTAATTTTTAAGAACGTATGAAGTGACACATTGTGATGGTATACTACATAAAGTGCTGAAAAACACATCAGTGTTATGTTCCGAATTCTGACGATTTGATGATGGCATTGCGAATGTGGCTAAAGAAAGCACTTACCCCTAAGACATCCGGGTTGTTGAGAATGTGCTGATGTGTTAATTGAGTATCAATTACGAGTACTAATGAACTTCTATAGAATTTTAATGAAGAAATAAAATGTTGCTGTATTGTTTCTTTCTGAGTTGTTTCATGGTAATCCGTTTTGTATCAAACCATCTCTCTCTATGATTGGTCGAATAGAACACGGGACCAATTTCAATAGCAACCTCAACACACATTACCGGTATTGCTATAATTCATAATTCTGCTATAGAAATGGGCTCATTAATTATTTTCGGTGCACGATATGGGAAATCCATTATAGTGACGGAAAGGATCTTGAGATTAATAGACATTATCCACACACAGACACGTTAATTACTTAATAAACATAGTGTGATATTTTTGTACACTTTAGTGATGTTGTCCGCCTGGAGAGGCCAGATTTGGAGGAACAGCGTAACCAGCTGATTGTTCGGATCAACGCTGACAAGAACCAGTTGAAGGCCATTGAAGACAGGATCCTCAAGCTGCTGTTTGAGTCTGAGGGCAACATTCTTGATAATGAAGAACTCATCAACACTCTCAATGAGTCCAAGGTAAGGCATACATGTAACAGTCATTCCTATGATCACTAAATTCATGGTTTGCAGTTGTTTCAACTTAAACCAACACCACCACTGTGGTATGGATTCCAAACTACATTGATTAGATAACACCTGCTGCCAGGTTGCCAAATGGGACTGAATGTCTCTAGGGGCACTTAAGTTGTGAAGAAAAATGTGAACGTTTGTCGCCAGTCAAAAATATTCTAGAATAATTCACAGAAGTCAAATCAATTTTATCATTAAAAATTACATTATCATTTCTAAAATGATTTTATCACTTATCAGTTGCATATATAAATTGTGAATACCTTGCATATTGGAAACTGTGAGTTGTTGACACTATTACTAGACAATGTAGTAAGCCTGCATATGATTGACTTAGATGTTGCACAGTAGCCAGTGAGAAAGTGTCTTGTTTATACAACCCACACGGTCCTCAGTAACAAAGACTGAATGGTCAAGTGACCAGCCTTGCTTACTTGATTATGTGTCATTTTATGTTGATGATTAGGGCCATTACTTATAATGTCAGTAAGTTGTCTGGTCCAGACTCTTTTAGGAAGTGGTGGTGTAGCCTATTGGTTATGCTGGAATATAACTAAAAGTGATGTGGAATTAAACTCACTCACTCACTCACTCACTCACTCACTCACTCACTCACTCTTTTAGGTGTAGGGACCTATGATCCTGATAGTGTGTATATTTGTCGATTCAGGTGACTTCGGGGGTGATCACACAACGACTTCGGGAAGCTGAGAAGACGGAGGAGATGATCACGACTGCTCGTGAGAAGTACAGGACTGTAGCAGAACGAGGTTCTGTCATGTATTTTGTTGTGGCCGACATGGGCAACGTAGATCCTATGTACCAGTTCTCACTGAAATATTTCAAACAGGTAATCACATGCATTCTACCAGCACACGGTGCTCATTACACTCTGAAATTATGTGTAATAGCAAGCCACCCTCACTTGTCCTGAGAGTTTAGTAAATGATCATTGAAAAACTCTTGCAAAAATAGATGAAAACAAACACCCACCAAGTAGGCAGCTTCACTTCATAGAACATCACACGCTCACAGAAGATTCAAAATACTACTGCCAAAATTGTAGTTCGAGCACAGAGGGACTCCCACACATCATCAATACTCAGACAGCTCCCTGTCAAACAGCGGATTGAGTTTAAAGTGCTAGTATTGGCCCACCAGTGTGTGTACAGTAAAGCTCAGAAGTTTCTTGCTTGATCATGTCTGTGTGTGTATCCTGCAAGGTTGTTGCAGTCTAACACCCAGCTTCAACTTCAGGTGTCTTCATATAAACTGAAAACTTCTGAACGTAGATCAGCTGCTCATCTTTGGAACTCTCTCCCCACAGAACTCAAAACCATTTCTTCATGAAAACTTATAAAATGCAAACTCGAAAGCCAACTTTTCCCTGATACCCTATAGCACTTTGATCATGCAATGCATGTAGTTAAAGTGGAATACAAACAGACAATATTATTGTTGTTGTTGATATTGCTTATTAACATCCAGCAGTTCGGGGAAATAACTAGTGATATGCGTGTTCCAGCTGTTCAATGCTACAATTGAAACCAGTGAGAAGAGCGACAACCTGGACACCCGTCTCAAAATCTGCCTGGACCAGACCACGATGTGCATCTACAAGAACGTCGCCAGGTATGCTCAGTCCTTCATGCCAATCTCAAACATCTCTGCAGTTACATCAGCTCTGGCCAATGTTTGGTGGAGTCTTGATGGACATGAATGGCCATGTTATCGCTTTAAGGAACATTATCATAAGCTTTGTATAGTCTAAGGCTACTGCACATCAGTTCACCCATCCATCCATCCGTCCAAACATCCAAACATCCGTTCTTGTTCTTTTGTGTTTCTATAGAGCTCTGTTTGAGAAGGATAAGCTGGTGTTCTCCTTCATGTTGTGTGGTGAGATCCTCAAGACCGCAAAGATCATCACTGTGGCTGGTTGGAACTTCTTCCTGCGTGGTGCTGCTGGCATGGACAGGGTGAGTTTACGCAGCTCTCTTTATGTACAGCTTCAGTATTCTGTTCATATGCAGGGTGAGTTTACACAGCTGTCTCTACCTACAGCTGCAGTGTTCTGTTCATGGAAAGAACCAGAGACCTACCACTGTACCACAATTCACTGTCCAGTGTTGTGTCTCTCAGTCTGTGATTTCATAGGCCAAATTTAGCCTGTTTGATGTATCTATGCTTTTTTGTATATCCATTACTTTTCCTCATGTTATACGGTTTTAACAGTATTAATGAAATCTTTCACTTGAACTCACTGACAGGTATACACACTCGACTACACTGTGGATGTGTTCTGGGACCTGGAAGCCAATGATTTATAGATTTACGATAGGTCTTAATGTTACAAAGACTATGTGAGTCAGAAACCTTTTCTTTATCCAATACAAGCAGTACATGCACAATGTTGATGAAAGTGTTGATGTTATAGCAACGCCCTCCAAAGCCAGACAAGCCGTGGTTGAGTCAGACTCTATGGAACACAGCCTATGACCTCAGTGAGACTGTGCCAGCATTCCGAGGTCTGCACACTGACCTCATCAAGACACCCGTGTGGGTCAAACTTGGCAGCATTGAGGTAGGTGTGACAGAATTGGAGTGTGGACAGTGATCAAGACTAATGACCTCACCCACAATATGTATTACTGACCAACTTTGGACTTGGTATTAACATTCTGTTGACTTGTGATTCAGCTGGTCTGATAAGATTGATTTTGTTAGCATAATATCAGTAGGGAATGCTCCTAATATCAACCATTGGTTTACTGTTTCATTTGTACCACACTTGATTATTTACATCCTTCCTCTTTCAGGCAGTTTGTTGAAAAGAAAAAACAAAAACAAAAAAAACAACTTAGTATTACTGTGTACGGTGTTAAATGACACACAAATCATAAATGGAAAATATAATATTTAATACTGTGATTTCTTGTGTATAGTGCAAACGTTTTTTACCCCCCCTCCAAATCTGTGTAGTGTGGGTGCACATCATGCATGCAATGAGTTTGTATTTTTCCACAACGCAGACATTGGTGTGAGCATCATCAGTACAATGCCTCACATTTCATAATGATAGTGAATCTGTATAGTGCCTGCTTCCCGATCGCATTTGCTCAATGGTACTGAAGAAGAGATTAAGAAATGCCTATGAGAGGGATATTGTGAACATAGAAGTTTTTAGATTATTTTTGAAAGAGTCTTTATAACTGATATCTCTGACAGCGAAAGGACGGCCCAATCTCTAAGTGCCATGTCTTAATTCCCTCATCCTTTCTGCAGATACATCTTAACCCAGAAACAGATGAAGACTATGAGCCCCTCCCTGATGAACCAGCTCCCCCTCCCCTCATCCAGGAGACTGAAGGGCAGGAAGAAGCTCAAGCGGATGATGGCAAGGTCAAAGGTCACTGGAACATCAGGCTCACCAGCTTCCAGAAGCTCACCTTCATCAAGGCATTCCGAGAAGAAAAGGTAAGTGTTTTGTTGGCCTTCTTCGATTAGGTTCCGAGAAGAAAAGGTAAGTGTTTTGTTGGTCTTCTTCGATTATACATTTATGGCTTGATTTACACTTGATACTGGGGAGCGTTGATGATTTTATATTCTTATGTACAAAGTTGCTGACCTCTGCAGTACATAAATGCAAAACTGCTACCTCGCCAGAACAAAATGGATGACTGCCCCCTTAAAATCATCATCAGCTCCCATAGCAATAATTATGAATGTTCCCTCATGATAGGGACTGTGTAGAGAGACTGAAATTTACATCAGTTAACAGAGAGCATCTGCAACTATATCGCTTACACTGTCCAATGAAACGCTAATAAATTTACGAACACACTGTTGAAGACATAGTTTTCATGTTCACAGACAGTGTTTGCAATCACCGATTTTGTCCGAGAGAATCTGGGTCAGCAGTTTGTGGAGAGTCCGCCAGTGGGTCTGCCGGAACTCTACGATGACATGAACAAAGTTACCCCCCTTGTGTTTGTCCTCAGCACTGGCTCAGATCCCATGGGAGCCTTCCTCCGATTTGCCAAGGACAGGGGATACACAGACAAGTGAGTGTGGGGAAAGGATGGCCAGCATGTGTCAGAAATACCAGAGAACTGGTTGATCTGTATGATTTAAGCAGGCAATGGGAAGTGTTTGTTGGTTTGGTTTTTAATACCACACTCAGCAATATTCCTTCTATGTGAATTTGGTCTGTAAATAATTGAATCTGGATTGTGCAATCCAGTGATCAACAACATGAGCATCGTTCTATGCAATTGGGATACAGTCAGCCAAGTCAGTGAGCCTGACTTCCTGATCCTGTTAGTCACCTCCTATGACAAGCATTGGTTACTGAAGATGAAGTCTAGCATGATCTTCTCTGATTAGTGATGAAGATGTATGAACCGCATTCTACATTCTGTTCAATGATGAAGATTTGGTTCATAGATAATAGGTGTTGATAAGAACTACACGTGCACCATGTCATTTGACTTTTTCAGTTTATGCAACCAATAAACACATTATTTGACACGTCTTCTTAAATAATCAGACATAAACCCTCACAACCTTTGTAAGACTTGAGCAATTTCTCTTTTCCTTGTTGCAGGATCCAGTCAATTTCTCTAGGTCAAGGTCAGGGCCCGGTGGCTGAAAAATTGATTGCAAATGCAGTGAAGAGTGGAGAATGGGTCTTCCTTCAGGTAACAATCTCTCATTTACTATTATCATTGTTGATGTCATCTACCTGGAAGAGGTAGGATTCAATCTGAATCCTGTAGCTTGTAGGTTCAGGGCTGAATCTAGTGCCAGTGCCGTGGCTTATTGTATGAACTTTCTTTTTACTTGACTTTGAATTATTACTTGTTTTGAAGATTGATATAACTTGCCATCAGTGAATGTAAAATAATCACATTATTGAAAACTTCAAATATATAGTGCTGATACCTGGTTTTGAACCAGCAACCCTTTGCATACTGGCTTGACAGTTTTATACACTAGGCTACAAATGATCTTTGTGAGGAATGAGATTGTTTGTCAGCATGAACCATGTGTTCCACGTAAGACAGGTTGTGCAGGCAGTGCAAAAGTAACATGTGCTGAGCCTCATAACAGATGATTTTAACATTAACACCAAATATTGAAATTATATCTAAAGTATATGTTTGATCAGTTACAATAAATCATGGCCGTCGGCATTATCAAGAGGCAAGGAAGTTTTCCTCCGTGGAATGTCGGCACACCTATTGCCCTTAGGCATTCCCTTGGGAAAACATCCTTGCATCTTCATAATGCGCACGGAACATGTTTTATCCTATGCATAATATCGATGCATGACAGGGCTGAATAATCTTATGCCAAGCAGCATGGAAGTCATGGCGTGTCATTCATGTCATGGCATGTCATTCTATGAACCATTAACTTGCCTGAAATGATTTCATGTTTTGCTGGCCATCAGACAGCTCTGACCCACTGATTGTATGTCTACATGTGAATATTTGGATGAAAATGTTTTTAAAGGTGATACCTCTCCTGTTATCATGTCTCCAAGGGATCTGTTGCTAGCTGAGACTGTTTCATTTTTTGTGTGTCCTTGTATCCAGAACTGTCACTTGGCTGCATCATGGATGTTGAGGATGGAGTCAACGGTGAAGGACCTGACTGAGAAACCCAATGACATCCATGAAGACTATCGCCTGTTCCTCAGCTCCATGCCGGCCAAACACTTCCCTGTGTCTGTGCTGCAGAACAGTGTCAAGGTCACTAATGAGCCCCCAAAAGGTCTAAGGGCAAATGTCAGAAGGGCATTCACTGACATCACAACCAACTTCTTTGAGGAGAACAGTAAGTTCATTGGGAGCAAGTTATTTCACAGCAGGGAAAATGATGAGAATAAACCAGCCTAATTGTACCAATGTCTGCAATAAAACCTAGATCTTTGTCATGAGGCATAATGACATGGAAAAAAATGCCAAGTAAGACAATAAGTTATTATATTCTCGTAACTAATTTTGTTAGCCATAGGACTTAGCTCGTAGATGACCTTATCAGAAAAGTAGCCAGCAGGTATTCATTCAACAGAATCATCTGGATGATTCAGTTTGATGGGCAATATCCTTTGAGTTTCTGGATGATTCAGTTGATAGTATGTTCCTTCCGAATGTAGGGGTTAGACGCAAGGGATGGAGTCATGTTTAAAATCACAGTCTGCTTTTTGTATAGGATTCCAGGGTCAAGAATTGGGAGTCAAAGGTCAGGGGTCAAGAGTTAACAGTGATCCATGGCTGCATGTTTCTCCATATTTCAGTTCTGGGCACAGATTGGAGGAGGATGATATTTGGCTTGTGCTTCTTCCATGCTATCATCCAGGAGAGGAAGAAGTTTGGTCCACTTGGCTGGAACATCAAGGTCAGTCATCTTCTGGAGACTCTGCAGCAAAATTTCATCCATTTATGTTCCTTTCAAGTTCATTTGGCTCTTAATTTACATTAGTACCAAACTGAATGGCAATGATGAAACTTGATAAAGAACCTGTCAACTAAAATCTTTCTTACAGTGAGTGAGTGAGTGTTTTATGCCAATTTTAGCAATATTCCAGCAATACCGATTGCTCCTGTAATGAGTCAGCAGCTGTGATCCTTATGGACTTTCCTCAGATGTTTGAACTGTGTATACACTGATCATGGAAGCTACAGAGCTAGTGTTGACCCATCAACTAACATAGATACTTTAGTTGTTGTGCGGAATGTCTAATACAGACATCAGTGATCAGTTTTAGTAATCAGTCTTTTCTAATTTTTGTAAACTTAGCTTGTTTTTGTGTATTTCAGTACGAGTTTAATGACAGCGACAGGGAATGTGCACTGCTCAACCTGCAGATGTTCTGTTCTGATGGTGCCATTCCTTGGGACACTCTCATGTACATTACAGGGGAGGTAAGTCATGTTCAGTTGAGTACATTTTCTGTTGGCCGGTGATAGATTTCAGAAAACTGAAAAGTTTAGGCTTGGTTCACTCTCTCTGTAGTAATGGTTACAGCATCTGCCCGAAGAGCAGAAGCTTGCAGGTTCAATCCCCAGCCATGTCATATTAAAAGATGTATAAATATGGTACTTGTTGGTCCCTCACTGTCATTCAGAATTAATGGGTACAAAAAGGGCTGGTTGGCTCATAGTCAGTATAAAGTGTCTGAGTGGAGTATTCATGCTTAACTGCGTTATGGTATCTCAGTGAGCTAGCACTATAAAACCATCTAAGTCTGGCTAGTACAAGCAGCCACACATACACATGTATTCTTTGTCACATGATCAAAATATTAATCCCCTTTTCACCTGACCTCACCTCTGACCTGTGACACCAACTATCTGTGTGTGATTTCAGATCACATATGGAGGGCGTGTGACAGATTTCTTAGATCAGCGGTGTCTGCGAACAATCCTGCAGATGTTCTTCCGACCAGAAAGCATTCAACCAGACTACAAATATTCAGAATCAGGTGAGTTAGACATGACAGTCCAGTGTACAGTTTAACTTGGCAAGACTTGCTCAGGTATCTGTTAAGGTGTCTGCTTCGTGTTATAGAAACTCGTGCAGGTCCGCATTAGAACTGATCACCTGCAACTCTTGCGTAAGAGGCGACTAATGGGTTCAGGTGGTCAGACTTGCTGACTTGGTGAACATATGTCATCACATCCAAATTGTGTAGATTGAAGCCCATCATGTTGATCACTGGACTGTCTGGTTCAGACTTGATTATTTACAGACCACCTCCATATAGCTGGAATATTGCTGAGCATGGCATAAAAGTAAACTTACTCACTCGTGTTTGTGAACAAAGTTGCTTTGGCTCTTTTTTCTCAGCACCTGTCATATGCTTGAGTGAAATATTGTGGTGTGAAGACACTGCTGGAGCAGATACACCGTCATGCTTTAAAAGTGTTGCGGAAGCTGTGATGGGCTAGATGGCTGACTTTGTGTGCCGGTGATTCTGTGCTGAGGATTCTCGTCCTCTGACTGTGAGGGTGGGGTTTCAAATCCTGGATGGGATTCAACCCAACAAAAGTACTGGAATCTGTAGTCTAATGAGAAAATGTAGTCCCAAATATAACTTGCATTTCACCACTTTATAACAGACATTATGTATTCAAAACTGTTGTTGGTGATTTTGTATTGCAGACTGACAAGCAGATCTAAACACTTCCACTTGTGCCTGATTGCAATCTACTTGATAACACTAAATGATTTGCTTAAATGTAGTTTTAGTAGATTTGAGGTAATTAAATTGCAATTTGAATGTAGAGCTACTTTCCAGTGGATGTAATTGTGCATATATAACATTTGAAGCCTCACACTGTGTATAGCATTGCAGATGAATTTAACATGGTTAACTCTTCAGGGTACCAAACTCATGTACAGCATCACAGTCTATATTTTGTCTGAATATATTACCAGGAATCTACTACGCTCCAAGCTATGAGACTCTGGAGGAATACAGGCAGTACATCGAGGGGCTGCCTCTGATTGATGAACCAGAGATATTTGGGATGCACGAGAATGCCAACATCGCGTTCCAGACTCAGGAAACACAGACACTCATCACCACCATCTTGGACGTCCAACCCAGGATGTCATCTGGAGGCAGTGGCAAGTCCAATGACGATATTGTGTATGAGTTGGCAGAAAACATCCTGGGCAAACTAATGGACAAGCTGGACATTGAGAAGGCCAACCAGGAGATGTTTGAGGTGAGAGGACTTGTCTTATAGACCAAGGTGACCGTAACTCCCATACTTTAACATAGACTTAAGGCAGTCTTAGTGCTAAGGTTGCTTTGTACTACTGCACCAAGGGCCTCCTTTCACAAAGCAGAAAGGTCATCATAAAGTGCCAGGCGAGTGATCCAGTGAGCTTTAGGTGCTGGGATCAAGTCCATGTGTGCCCGGGTGTGAAAAACCTTGGAGTCATTTTTTTGTGCGATCTTTTAGTGTCACAGCCCTTAGTGTACCTTTGACATCCAATGATCGAGGGAAAAACAAAGCAATTTGAGCAGCTGAGCTGAGCTGCATATTGTTGCTAAACAAATTACACATAATAATTGCTGGATGTGTTATGATGTTGTATGTATGTGACTGTATGATTTATTTCAGCTGGATGAAAAGGGGCGGATGAACTCACTGACAACAGTGCTGGAACAAGAGGTGGACAGGTTCAACAAACTGTTGCGGGTCATCAAGGTACTGTCTACTAGTGGTCACCAGTCATGCTATTTGTAAGTCCAGGAGTGAGGGGTTGGACAACTGTCCAAATCATATTCACCCATGAAGATCTTGGTTAAAACTGGTCTTCAGTAACCCATACTTGTCGTGAAGGGCAACTAACAGGATCAGGTGATCAGACTTGCTTACTTGTTTGATAAGTATCATCGAATCCCATTTGTGAAGGTTGATACTTGTGATGTCAATCACTGGATTGTGTGGCCCTGATTGGAGTATACACACACTGCAATCATTTAGCTTGAAAATTGCTGAAAAATTGGGTGGAAAATTACTTTTACAGACATGCATACACTTCAGTATGGAAGTACAACAACACCGAGTGTGACATAAACCTCACTTCATTTCTCTCTCTCCATTCAGGTTCAGTGTGGTTAAAGCGGTCGCATCTCACACCAAAGACCCGTATTCAATTCCCCACACAGTGTGTGAAGCCCATCCCTGGTGTCCCCCACCAATATGCTGAAATATTGCTAAAGGTGGTGTAAAACAAAACTCACTCACACACTCTCTGTCTCTCTCTGTAGAACTCCCTGAAGCAGCTACAGAAGGCCATCAAAGGCTTTGTCGTGATGAGTGAAGAACTGGAGAGGGTGTACAACTCCTTCCTCAACAACCAAGTGCCCCAACTGTGGGCCAACGCTGCCTACCCCTCCCTCAAGCCCCTAGCCAGCTGGGTGGCCGATCTTGTCCTGCGCTGTGCCTTCATCGACAACTGGATTGTGCATGGAATCCCAAAGTCCTACTGGCTGTCTGGGTTCTATTTCCCTCAAGGTAATGCCCCACAACCGGATATTAACTACTTGTTTCTTTTAAAAAATGTTAAAATATTTGGGCCTTTTGTTTTAGTTTTGTATGAATTCCTACCTTGTTTTTATGTTATCAGTTGTGTTCTGAATCAAGTAAGTGTACAAATTTGAACAAATCAGAACACAGAAACGCAATGGCTTGTTATGAGTGAATGAGTGGATATTTATTGTCACATTGGCCATTTTATGACGAGAACAATTAATTGTTTTTCATGCTAATTAGTGGTAAATTATGAAAAAAAACTGTCAGTTAAGGACAGTAAAATACCTAGAATATCACAGATATAAATTTCAAACAAGTAATTAATTCTAACACATTTTAATTAATGATGACAATACGATATAAAAACAGGCCACAGATTGATAAACAACTGAGGGTAGATCACCATACTAGGGACCATTGGGACTTATAATACATTTGCTTCCTGCATGGACCCTAGCTGGATTTACACCATTCCTTCAGCTGTTAGCGATTTAGACGTATCTAGCCATACATTAAAAATACACATATTCTATGATTTAACATTGTGGAGGGTTTTCATTTACTTTAAATGTTTTGGGACTTACATAGCCTGGCTTGTTATGAAACCTCAGCCATAAACCCAGATTTGTATTCTTTACATGACCATGGTTTTTGTATATTCTAGGCTTCTTGACGGGCACGCTACAGAACTACGCCCGCAAGTATGACTACCCCATTGACCACCTCAGCTTCAGCTACAAGGTGCTGCCACACTACCGCCATCAGGCAGATGTCTTCAAGCAAATGCAGGAACTCAAGTTTGGCGAGGAGATGGAAATGGACAAAGAGGTGAGCAGTCATGAAGGTCAAGGTCGTAGAAATCATTGTGCCAAAGAGTGTTTGAAATGTATTTTTTCCTTATCATACATCCTTGAAGCTTTGAGATTGGCAAGTTCTTTGTAGACAAATGTTTAAAGATGAACTAAGCTGAACAAGATGAGATCATTTGACATTTTATTCACTAACATTTTGTAAAAATAGCTTCATCTCTGACGTTTCTTTGTAAAATTGTTTATTGAGAATCCATAGTTGCACAGGTGACGTCAATCAGCATAATTATAGAATGATACAAACATTCTTCCATTCAGCAGGCATTCTCCTTTCATGTATATTTATCCTGTGAAGAGCAAGGTTAAAATTAATCTTCAGTAACCCATGCTTGCCTCAAAAGGTGACTATGCTTGTCGTAAGAGGTGACAAATGGGATCAGTTAGTCAGGCTCACTGAATTGGTTAACACGTGTCATCGGTTCCCAATTGCACAGATTGGTGCTCACTGGATTGTCTGGTCCAGATTTAATTTTTAACAGACTGCTGCCATCTAGCTGGAAATTGCTGAGTGTGGCATAAAACTAACCTCACTCATTCACTCATGCCTCCGTTCACTCATAATCATGTGTAAAAGGTCCACCTAGTTCCAGTTGACCAATCCCAGCTTCTTGGCTTCTGACTCATACACTAATAATCTCCGTATGTCAACCACAAACACTTCTGTTTCCTCACAGTTTTGGCTTCCTGCTGTAAAGTAAATGAAGTAGATAAATGATGGCCTCAGTTTCACATTCAGTCTCACAACCGCCGGTGAAGATCCAGGGTAGAACAGGTCTTCAGCAGCCCATGCATGCCACAAACACGACCATGCTTGTCGTAAAAGGCAATTAATGGAATTGGATGGACAGCTTCACTAACGTGGTTGACACATGTCATCAGTTCCTCATTGCGTAGATCAATGCTCATGCTGTTGATCACTGGATTATCTAGTCAAAACTTGATTATTTATGTACCACTGCCTTATGGCTGGAATATTGCTGAGTATGGCGTAAAACTAAACTCGCTCACTCGGTTTCACAACATACTTTACAAAGGTAGACCAGGCATTGTAAGCTTTGATTGAACAGGATAATAGTTTATTATATCCTGCTCAGATCGAGAGGCCAGAGGATGGTGTATTGGTGCATGGCCTGTTCATGGATGGCTTCAAGTGGAACGATGACACCATGCATGTTGAAGACTCCATCAAAGGGGAGATGAATGGTGTCATGCCCATGTTGCACATGCAGCCCAAGATGGACTATGTCGCTGACGACAAGGACTACCAGGCACCTCTCTACAAGACAGCAGCCAGGGCAGGAGTCCTCTCTACTACAGGTTGGTTTGTTTATTCTGCTTTGGCTGCTTCTAGTTTGATGTGCACGAAAGACTGAGGTGAAGAAATTGTCGCAATACTTTTTTGTCACAAATAGTTTTTCTTTCTTCTTAGCATTAGAACTGTCCCAGCAAACTATGCTTGTTTTCTGAGTCAACCCAAATGAGTTGGTCCTGATTGTTGGCCTTCTTAATTGTGTGTAATAGAAGCTGAAAAAGAGACCTATTGCTCTCACTATCAATCACTTGTTTGTCTTATTCCAACAAATATATACAGATTGTCACCATGTGATTTAAATATTGTTGAGACACAAACCAATATGTACAAGAATCTTATCATGTATAATCAATAAATAATCAACAAATTGTTATTGTTTGTTTCTTTTCAGGCATGTCCACAAACTATGTGGTAGCTATCTATTTGCCATCATCACAGCCCCAGGATTACTGGATCGCCAAAGGAGCTGCTCTCTTGTGTCAGCTCAGTGACTAACATGCATTACTTGGAAAAGTTAACTGAAATATCATCTGTCTGTTGAGTTTTTTTAACCTGTTTGTTGCCCCTGTTATATGCCCTTGCTGGTCACTAAATTTGAGCTGTCTTCCCTTGTACAAGTCTCTTGCATGATATATGCATGTCAACATCTGTATACAGTATTTATAATTTATCTGTCAAACTTATGAAGTCAAGATATGTGATTTGTTTGTGACAACTGCTGATTTGTGTGTACACTATATATTTTATGTAACAAAGTGTGCGTCTGTAGTGAAGTGATTAATGAAGTCTAAAAATAGGGAGAGTTTGTTTTCAATTATATTGATACTCCTGTTGATTAAATATTATGTATAATATTTCCCTGACGAACCATATTTATGAAAGTGTGTATCTGAAATTTGAAACTATAGGGACCATAAATGGTTTTGTATATATAATTATATGAACAGTGTGAACCATCCTGTTTTACTTTGTGATATGTATTTTTGACCGATGTCAACCTCTGTGATCTGTCTATCACTCCGTCCATGCTGAAATGTACATTTGTAAATATATTTGTCGTGATTGTATACATTAGTAAATATATTTGTCGTGATTGTATACATTTGTCACAGTATTACAAAGTAGATGTGTCTGAAGTTTTCGTATGTAACTGATTGGGCTAGTAACAAGACTTCCATGCACGAACTGAAATGCATTCCATGCAGATATGCAAAACTGCTGCAGGTTTCAGAAGTATGTTACTCAACTAGACAAATGTGCAGGAACCTTATGTATTGATTAAACCTGTATTGACATGATGGTACTAACACTATTATCTAATCTCTACAGCATTCGTTTCTGCAGCATTTTGGGGCGGTGGGGTAGTATCATGGCTGAAGCGTTTACTCGTCATGCCAAATACCTGGGTTTGATTTGGCATTTATGGTGTCACTTTCTATGATATTCCAGCATTGTACAAGCATACTTTAGTGTCCCACACAATGACATTCATTGAATATTGCTTCAACCATCCTAAAACTTGCTCTCTTTAGAGAAATTTATAGTTGAAATATGTGTTTAAGCAGGGAAGCTAGAAATAGGACACGGATGCCTTTATTTTGGTTACAGTGTCAAATCTAGGCCACAAAATCTGCAGCAGCAGTTTGTTCACACAGTGTTTCTGTCAGAGTTAGATATAGAAAATGCATATTCCCCAGTTCTCCTTGTTGAAAAAGTCTGTAGTTCATACGCTGACTGCTGTCCTGTGTGCATCTATGTAACAGTCAACTTTGTTGACAAAATCATGAAAGTCTGTGATAATGTTGTTGTTTTTGTTTATACTTGAGTTTATTGTACATAAGGTGCCTTTGAAAAAATAAATGTATATGTCATGAACATTGGTTTGTTGTACATATATTTTGAAAACATTTGAAACTGACAGAAACAAGCACTATTTTGTATTTTTCCTATGAACATCTTATCTGGACCAGACAATCCAGTGATCAACAACATGAGCATCGATCTGCACTTTTGGGAACCGATGACATGTGTCAACCAAGTCAGCGAGCCTGACTACCCGATCCCGTTAGTTGCCTCTTACGACAAGCTGAGTCACCTCTTATGGCAAACATGGGTTGCTGAAGGCCTATTCTACTCCGGGACCTTCACGAGTCGGTTTATCTCTGAGCAAACTGGCCATCTTATATTTCTTGTGAAAGGAAAGTGGCATTAATCTTTGTCTTGCATGTCTACAAGGTATCTTTATACCATACAAGTATTTTTGCATTCTGTCTGAATACAGGAGTGGTGGCGTAGCCTAGTGGTGGAAACGTTCGGCACCCAAAGACCCGGGTTTGATTCCCCATTTGGGTAGAATGTGTGAGGCCCATTTCCAGTGTCAGCCACTGTGATATTGCTGTAATATTGCTAAAAAGTGACATAAAATTGAACTCACTCACTCACTGAATACAAGGGCTACCACATGACATAGCACACTCATCATCAGTGATGGAGTCACATCTTCTCCAGCGTCACCATCATATGATTCTTCACACTATGAAAATGTCCTACTCATTTGTCTAGTAGCATATACATGAACATGTGATCCTTCATTCCATGTGAATACCAGACATCATCACTCATCATCAGACAGGTCTGAAGGTGCCAAAACATACAATGACAGTAACTTGACAGTTGCAAGGTCGTAATGAACTATAACAGCTGCTCTCCACATTTGTGGAGCACCTATGTTTCCACAATCACATCAAAACGAAAACCAAGTTCTGTGGATAGTCGCGCTGCGTTGGTGGTTTGCCAATATTTGCCACGTATCCTATCTTTTGCATTAGGAAGTGACATGAATGAACGTCACTATATCCACTAAGCTGTATACTATCATTATACTCTCATTGGGTCTTGGCTGTTTGTATCTTCTGTGTATAATTGTTTATCACACTATATTGACCAGAGTCCTGTGCCAGAAGGCAGTGGCCCGTTGGCCAATCTGGTGATATCAGACCGGTTTCAGCATCCAGGAGATCCGGTGCTTGTTGACACTGTCTTTGTTGACAGTCCATCGTGGGTGATGAACACGGGTGCTGAAAACTTTTCTTTTCACTTGGACATTACAGTTATCTGGTTCCAATCGAAATGAAAAGAAAAGACGAATAGACGAATCAGTGAGAACTATTTCACCTAAATGAGGATAATTGAGCTCGTTTCCTTGTGATAGAGGTTTGGGATTATCTTCCCATAAAATTCAACCCCTTTGCTGTTTCCACAGCTGTTTCTGGAATTTGGGGAAATGAAGAACGTCACCCGTAGTGACTCGCTTCTAGAGGAGTTTACACGGAGACAACAATCGCTCAATCTTCAATGTCAGTCCGAACATTTGCAGATAGTGATGTTTTAATGTCAAATCAGAACAGTGAAGGTCCTATACAGTCTCTTTCGGATATACCAACGGGCATTAGTATCAAGATCAACAGAGTATCCAAGATTTTAAATGATTCAATCGATGGATCATTTTTGTGGATGGTTTTAATATTTCTTGTCTCGGTAAAATATGTATACTATTAAACGGCATGCATGTAATTGTGTATAAATGAAATAAATAAATGGTGTCTTGTAAACAGCTTGAACGTTTTTAAGTGAGAAACGAACTGTCTACACTTTTGTGGAAAATACAAACCGCATAAGGACCCAGAACTATGTACCTTTTAATGGTACTTCCATCAAAGTTGTAAAGGACATGGGTCTTATTTTCGAATCCCATTTAACTTTTCTTCTGCATATTAAAAACCTTAAAAGTAAATGCCTGAAGGCACTCGATTTATTGAAAGCAGACCCTAATACATCTATATAAATCACTGGTCAGCTCAAAACGTGTTTATAGCTGCATCGCATTTGGTTAATCCTACAAAAGCAGCCTAAAACTATTAAGTTCAGTTCGCCACCATGTATACCATATGTATACATGTATGTTTCTACCTCACTGTTTACACATGTTGTACTGTTGACCTCATGGCCATCTATACGTAATAAATAATCTAGTTCACCACCATGGCCTCAAAAGTATCAAATTATCTTTACAATATATCAAAAAGCTTTATTCCAGTTAATCAAATCCTGCACACAATTGTGTTTTAATCCTCCTTATGAGGTCTGTATAACAAAAAAATCTTTACTCCTCTTGAGATAAGAATCCAACCATTCATTTCTGATGCTGGCTGTGAGCTGGAAATTATTAGCCCCTCCCCGTCTTCTTTCTTCTTCCACGGGCAGTTAGTGAGACCACAGGTTGATCTAACACTGACAACATTTTTTAAGAAAAAGAAACTAAAAACATACAATATAAACAAGAATTTAATCAATTAGAAAGCAGATAGGATACATACACATCCTTATATACAGATGAATCCCAAGATGGTGGTGCGGTGGTTTGTGGCACTACCACTGCATCCAGAACAATATCTTCTACATTACCGGGCATCAGTTCTACTTCTACAGCAGAAGCAGCACCTCTTAAATATATTTAAAAACACTGTAGATATTCACAATACATGTAATCTTTCTGATTCTGCTACTGGTCAATGCGACATCGACTTTTGTTGGTTACATAGCCACGTTGCCACATAAAAACCGATCTTGCTGCCAAGACAGCACTTAACAAATCTGTGACACCACGTCTTCTTTCAATACAATGATTTCAAATTTAGCATTAGAACATACATCAGTGATCAGATGCCGAAGAAATGGAAAACCCAGGTGGGCATCAATAAATTACATGCGTTTTGAGCATAATATCCAAGTATGGAAAAAACGCCACACAAATCCACTATTATTATAATAAAACGCTATATTGGTTACACCTACTTGGGCTCAGTCCAGATCTGAAGAGGTCATCACGCGACGATGTCGTATTGGCCACACAAGATATACCCATCAATACCTGTTGAATGGTGAGGATTCTCCGTTTTGCATCTCTTGTGATGAAAGCACCACGGTCACCATGTCCTGCTTGACCGAACTGATAACTTCATCACAAGGGTTAAGTTTTTAAAATCACGAACTGTGAAGGATCTTGTTAATAGTATCAGTTCTCATCTAATTATTGCATTTTAAAAGAAATTGATCTGTTGGATGATTTGTTAATACTGAAATATTTTATGATTGGAAGTTAGTAACTCAGATTGTATCCTCAAGGGGGTTTTAGTACCGTAAAATTATTGTCCTCCCGTGAGGGTATGCAAGTCACAAAACATTCAAAGTAAATGAAAACTCTCCGCTTTTGTAGAATATGTGTAATTGTAAAATATGGCTAGATTTGTCTCAACTGCTAACAGATGAAGACGTGATGTAAATCCAACTAGGGCCCGTGCAGCAAGCAAATGTAGTAAGTCCCCACGGTCCCTAGTATGGTGACCTACCTTCAGTTGCTGGCAATCTGTGGCCTGTTTTATATATACTACCGACAAGAAATAAGGGAACTAATGAAATAATAGCGAATTTGAAACTGCTTTAAATATCCACTAAATCAATTTTAGGCGTCAAGTCCAATATCTGGTGTGTCCACCATGTTGGGCAACACATTCACGGCACCTTGATGGCATGCTGTTAATCAATTTCCGGATGGTTGCCCGTGGTATTGCCCGCCATTCCTCTTGGAGAGCTGCACCAGCTACACAAGGCATCAGTGAAAATCTGGGCATGACGCTTGGCGGCACTGAGCTACAGAAGGCATCGGTGAAAATCTGGGCATGACGCTTGGCGTCACTGAGCTAAACACGACATCAGTGAAAATCTGGGCATGACGCTTGGCGTCACTGAGTTACACAAGACATCAGTGAAAATCTGGGGATGACGCCATGCGTCACCGAGCTACACACGACATCAGTGAACGAGATGACGGATGGCGTCACTGCGAATCTCTGAGTGAAGCTAAACATCACTCAGAGTATCTCTTTTTGACAGATGGCATTTACTGAGACTCTCGGGTTGACGCACGATATCAATGAGAATACACGAACCTTTGCAAAAAATATATGTTTTCAACAGAACGTAAAACAGTCTCCGCCAAATAGGATATATTGTTGTTGGTTGAACTACCAGCCTGACAGGTGTCAGCCAACGTTACCGTGTCGCGATCTCTCGAGACACAAGTACTGGTAGAAAGATATCGGCTGTGATTATGTGAATATCATGCGATACAAAAGTATCCCCGTCAAGACATGCTATCCCTTTTTAATCGTCAATTTTGTATACCGTTGTCTGGTGTGTACACAGCCAGGGAATAGTATTGGCATCAATCCTTACAAACACAAGGGTCTTTTCCGACACTGAACACATCTGGGGTTATTTCTTTCATGGCACATTTCTTTTGAAATCAAAGCGCACACACATTCTTTGTGATTTTACACTCAACTGTGGGACTATCAGCTTCCTGGCTTTCGTTTCTCACAAAGCACTAAGGTGATCGTAACACACACACACACACACACACACACACACACACACACACACACACACACACACACACACACACACACACACACACACACACACACACACACACACACACACACACACACACACACACACACACACACACACACACACACACACACACACACACACACACACACACACACACACAAAAAAAAAACAAAAAACAAAAAAAAAAAAATGCCGGAACAGAGTCAATACTTCAACATTCTGCAATATCTTTTAAATGTATCATCAGGAAAGAGTTGTTAGTTGGTTACGATTTTCACTCTTGCTTCAGCAAGTATACACTTATTTAACTGATCAAGTCTCTTCAAAACGTATTGTACATTAATTAAATAATGTTGATGGGTTATCTAAATATGCATTACGACTGTGATGGTTAAGGTTATTGCTAAAATATTAATGGATCTTGTGACTTGACACAAAAAGACACTCATCACGACATGCCAGGCTGGCTTGATTCCAGGCGTTACCATATGTCTGGCCATGTTGAGGAGGCGATCGCTTCCTTCTGTCACCTAGAAACCTTTGATTGCAATGGTAAAGTCAAGAAGAGAACCATTGTGGTGTATATACGGAAACAGTGACAAGGGTAGGGTATTGTCACTTGTTTTATGTACCATGCATTCGTGACAATGTCATTTCACACCGACCGGATCGCCAAAAACACCCCCTAAAATACTACGTCACGGCTATGTGATAGTAAATTTCTTATTTTGTTCCCAGCAGTCTTTCCGATAGATATGGCAAAATATTTCATTGTACCTCTCCAATAATCATGAAGGAGTTTAAAATGTCCAAAATTCAATTTTGTGACACTAGTTTAGATGAAAAAGCTGACAACATATTTCACATTTGTGCGGCCCTTAAACCCCGACAGGTCTAAAGTCCCGAATAAATATGAATAATCATTAGTGGGCGGGGCTTATGTGCTACGTCACATATGAGCAACTATGGTTTCCGTTGAACTAAGATAGAGTACATGTCCCAGTGACTGGCCTCTTTGCGTTATGCAATGTCTCAACCACAATATGCATACGAGGTGTATGTAAGTATGTAGTATATGTGCTGTTTATTCAGTATAATGTGCTGTTGAATTTTTTAGACGCAGCTTCCTACAGGTAGCATTGGCGGAGCTGAAGCGATCTCGAAAGCCATCTCGAGAGCATCCACTGGCTGTCATTAGACTATGCCATGTCTCAGCCCAGTCCTAACTTTTCATTGCAATCCTACCATACACAGTAAAATATATTGTCAGCCGAGATGAAACGCATCTGGTTTTTGCTCGGCCTATTCTTGAAACGCATTGTGTACAGCCTTCAGTGCTGACTGAATCATCTGACAGCTGTGATTTGATGATTTTGTATAAGAATTTTGTGTTCTTGAAATGTGGATCCATGCTGTAATTAAAACTAATTTTTAATATTTAGTTGCTTCTTTTCTAATCTAATGACTTCTGCAGAATGTGTGCAGACAAGTTTTCAAGTATGCTGAGTCAAAAAAGAAACATTCTTTCTTTAGGGCACTATAAAAGAACAAGATATGGTAAGATGGTTAAATTGCTATTATTCGATTGCTGAGATCTGAGTGATGTACTCGATACACTGACAGTGCCACAAACAGTTCCATTAGGCAACACCTCCGTTGAAATGCGGGGGGATATAGTCGACGCCTCATTTGTCCAACCGTCCGTCCGTCCGTTCGTCTGCTCGTCCATACATACATAATTTTGTTTCTGTAGCATAACTAAGAAATCGTTCAATATTTTTAGAACAAACTTGATAGATATAATAATCTCAACCTATAGTTGTGCCTTTTGCTATTTACAGATTTTTGGCATTTTTATTTATTTATTTATTTATTTATTTATTTATTTATTTATTTATTTATTTATTTATTTATTTATTTATTTATTTATTTATTTATTTTTTTTTTCCATGGGACATTTTGATGTTAGTCTAAAGGTGGGATGAGCTTCGTTTCCGGAGCAGAACTCAAAAACCGTTCAATATTTTTCTGCCAAACTTGGTAGATATGTGTGGTAGACCCCAAAGTGGTGCCTTTTGCTATTTACAGGTTTTTGTGGTTTATTATTTTCTCGGTTCCAAGGACACCTTTCGGACTTAGTTTCAAAATAGAGGGATGGGCTTCGTTTCCGGAACTCGAAAACCATTTCATATCTTTCAACAGATCTTGGCAGATATATGAGACAGATCTTGAAATAGTGACTTTTGCTGATTACAGATATATGGCATGTATTTTTTTCATGATTTCCATGGAAACAATTCAAACTTAGTCTAAAGAAACATCAAGTAACTGTCAGATGATTTGTCCTTTCAAACATGTGGGGGCCGGGGGTATATGTCATCTTCTGATGACTCTTGTTTTTAAAAATTACATGTTGTGAAGTTTCTTTTTTGACTCAGTATATGTTATATTTGGTGCGGAACTCTGGTCACTGGGTTCAGCCTCTTGTATTTTCCGTTTTACCACGCCCCGGATGGAAAGTAGGAGAATACAGTGTTTTGTTTAAATGGGCTGTTCTGTCTGGGCTCATTTTCTTCAGGGTGACTTGTGATAGCTTTCATAAAAGATCAGATGAAAGACACTGAACTTTACTGACATTTCTTTTGGTCCACAATCTGCACATTGTATTGACTCCACCCATCCATGATTTGACTCCAAGTTCAAGGTTGTTTAGTGTGTTTCAGATTGAAACTTCCGGTGACCATTGTTGACACTGGATACAGCAAAATTGAGATGGTCACTCCATGCCGGTATGTTCATGGTAACATGACAAGTTGCAGGTGAGTCAGCATGCAATAGGAGAGCAGCCTAGTTCCAATTTTATTTTGGTGGACTGGCATGTCCGTTTAGAAAGCTAAGAAACAAAATAATTGTGGTCTGAGACCATATGTAGACTAATGGCTGTCAAATACTATAGTAATTGCTACCTAGCAGTTATTGGCAGTACATCAGTATCAGTGTGCACAGTTCGGGTCATTGAATTAACAATTTCTGTTTTGTTTGCAATGTTTTTTCACAACACTAAAGGACAGCAAAAGAATCTTATGGGATGTAACATAAGAAGAAAATTAAAGAAAAAGTTATGAACTGCATAAATGTTTTCACCTTAGTCGGGGCAATATCACACACTCAATATATTAACAATCTATATCATACAGAATATTTCAAGTTCACAAAAGTGATTATTTGCTTCATTCCCTATCAGTCTACTGTAAAAATCAATCAACTAGTTACACAATCAAATATCAGATTTGACTTTATCATGATACAAACATACATTAATTCACAAATGACATGAATTCTGAAATGGCGATAGAGTAAATTGTGAGGAAACACCTATTTGTACTGCCATGATTCTCTTCTGCCATCTTATACTACAGACAGAAAATAAGGGAACCAAGAAATTGAATGTAGATGACTTTGACTGTGACAGGGTCCGTTATTGTGGCGTATCTCCCAAACGCAACATACAATGACAATGGAATTTCGCATAATGCATGTCCAGCACGTGCTACACATGCATACAGAAGTTAACTCCTGTAAATGTACTGGAGAAGTCGCAATCACTAATGCAATAGAGATTGACACTTACTGACAGAAATGCCTCTGAAGCAGTATCTCGGTGAAGCAACAAAATGGAGAATTGTGGGGATGATAGAGGGGGGAACATCATTATGTGAAGTTGCCCGGCAGATGGGTAAATCAAAAAGTGTAATTTCACGCCTGTGGGATAAGTACCGTCAAACGGGTGGGGTTGCAACGAGACCTGGGCGTGGTAGACCAAAATCAACGACACCACGACAGGATCGTTTCATTACGTTAATTGCTCTACGCGATAGGTTTAAATCGGCTCCTGCCATCAATAGAGAATTCCGCACACTCACTGGAAGACACATTTCAACCTCAACCGTTAAAAACCGACTCTATGAAGCTCGTCTGAAAGCAAGACGGCCTTTTAAGGGTGTCACCCTTTCAGCTCACCATAAGCGCCAAGGCAGCATCAAGGATGGGCTATGCGCCACTGGCGTTACACCATGTTCTCTGATGAGTCGAGGTTTTGCCTACGATTCACAGATGGCAGAAAACGTTGTTGGCGTCGGAGCGGGGAGTGATATGCCAGAGCAGCAATTCTTGACCATGATCGATATGGAGGTGGTAGTGTCATGGTTTGGGGTAGAATTACACATGACAGACGATCAGATTTGGTCATCATTAACGGAGCCATGACTGGTCAGCGATATGTTGACCAAATATTGCGTCCTGTTGTGGCTCCATTGGCTAGAGTTATCAGCCGAAATTTTGTATTCCAAGGTGATAATACCAGACCACATCGGGCCCGAATTGTCTCCGCTTATCTCCGACAAGAAGGTATCCAGACATTGGACTGGCCCTCTAAGTCCCCAGACCTGTCCCCAATTGAACATCTCTGGGACGTTCTTGGTCGAAGGGTGTACGCCAGGGACCCAGGACCCGCCAACCTGGCCCAGCTTGGTGCAGCTCTCCAAGAGGAATGGCGGGCAATACCACGGGCAACCATCCGGAAATTGATTAACAGCATGCCATCAAGGTGCCGTTAATGTGTTGCCCAACATGGTGGACACACCAGATATTGAACTTGATGCCTAAAATTGATTTAGTGGATATTTAAAGCAGTTACAAATTCGCTATTATTTCATTAGTTCCTTTATTTCTTGTCGGTAGTATATATAAAAACATGATCATCAGCAGTGAACTGACAGGCCATATTGGTGAATAGCTCAGGAAGTACCATAACTAATTCTGATTGCGCGGAATATTTTCGTAAATACTGCTAAAATATGGTGATAACTTTTCAGCAACAAGTTAACAGCCTGTTAAAAGAGGTTATTTTTCAATGAAACATAATGTTGCTGTGGAAGTTAATGGGAAAGCTCTTCCGTTTTAAACAACCTGATATGCAAGTACACACTTTAGTAATTCATACTTTTATGCTTTCTTGTTGATATTTTACCATGGATGCCAGTTGGCAAATAGATTTCATAGTACTGGACGTGAAGCTATGGCTACTTTGAATGGAATGGATTGTTTAGTGGCCCAGATTTGAACAGAAATTTGTTTTGTGGTCTAACAGTGACAAGAGCCCACATCGAGTCATTGTTACGTGGTTTCTAAATTTATAAAACTGATAAATTTGACAACAAATTAGGATAAAGCCACCACTGCCACTATTTGGGTGTCTGAGTTATTCTTCTCAGTGTAAAGTCATAAGATGTGTGTATTGTGAGTATGAAATGTGTTCACTGTTGTTGGCACAACATGTCACAAACCCTTTTAATTGAAGTAAACAATGTTGCATATGATTCATTCTTTCTGTTTGACCCTTTTTGCATATGAATAAACATAGTTTTCTTTTAAAAAGACACTTTTTTCATTAATGGCTTTCAATTATTTAGTCTCATGGCTGTTAATTTCTTATTTGACATTTAACATGATATTGACACCATTTTCAACTTGTAGAAAGACTTCTTGTGACAGGGGAGGTGTATCTTTGCACAATCAGCATAATCAGAAGCCTTCACATCCAAGTTAGTCTAATGTTGGCAGCATGTAATCAAGCACCCTCATTTTGCATTGATATCCTCTACCACCTTGCTGTCACAACTGGACATGTAGGTACATACCATGTTTAGTAAGTCTTCTGGTCCAGGCTGTGTCTCATTATCAGATTTAATCTCACTGACCCTTATTCATTAGATTTGTATTTCTGAGGGTTTTTTATTTCACTTTGAGAAGAGTAACCAATAAACTTCTTAAGTTATCAGGATTATATTTTTATCATTTTTTTAAAAACTGACTTATGTATGAAATGTGGGGTTGTTTTTAAATCTCAATCACATGAGGTCATGAGTATCAAAATCATATTCCTTTAATGTAGTAGACTCTGCTATGTCAGTAGAGGAAGGCAAACAACTGACCATTAATGAACAGGAAGTTTTGGAACAGGAACATTATTCGATATTCGAAATATGCCTTTGCTTGGAACTGTCACATGACCCCCTTCTTTTGTGACAAATGAGTAAAATCCCATGGTATCTCTCTGATTATAAAACATTCTTCATTAATGCAGAAATACATTTTGCAAAGCATTTTTGAAATAGTGTTACGTGCAAAAAATCTCCTCTTTATGGATATGTTAGACAGGAGAAAGTATTGAAGGTTCATCCAGTTCCCTTTTATAGTTGACATCTCATCTGTCTGTCCGTCTGGTTGTCCATAATGATTTTCTTCCCACAGCATAACTCAAAAACTGTTCAATATTATTCAGTGAAAATTGGTAGATATACCAAACAGACATTGAGGTGGTGCCTTTAGCTATTTACAGATTTTTGTGTTGTTTTTTTTCCTGGAAACATTTCAGACTTTGTCTCAAAAGGGAGTTCGTTTCTGGAGCACAACTCAAAAACCTTTCAATATCTTTCAACAGAACTTGGCAGATATACGAGGAAGATCCCAAAGTGGTGGCTTATGCTATTTGCAGACTTTTTGGCATTTATGTTTTTCATGATTTCCATGGATTGGACTTTGTCAGAAAACATTCAAGCCGGACATAAAGTAATGGTCAGATGTTTTTTTTCTTTCAAATATGTGAGGTCTAGGGGGATTTGTCATCTTCTTGTGACTGATGTATTTTTCTGAGAAGTGACATACATATGCAGAAAATAAATCACAGATTTGCCTAGTGCAGATGGTTCCAGATTGTCTACGTTCAGACCTTTCTATAGGTTTAAGGACAGCTGCATAAGGGTCATAAGTGCACATATAAATATCAAATAGGAAGACAAGGCATTACTGACTTAAGTAGTTTCAAAATATTTCATGCAACAAATAAGTCATTTGCACAACAGCTTGTAAGTATCTTTCACCTGTTATAACTATAACCTGATGATAACAGCAAACTACAATGAATAAGAAAAACTAGCTTTTTATCACTTAAATGATTTTCTTGTGCAAGCTGTTTTGTAGAGTACCATGTGTGAACTGTTATTTAGTTGTCATGTCATTTACACTCTTGTTCAGTGTCAGAGCATGTATAACACAATTTTTACCAAGCACCGTAACTAATTTATTTAACTGAATGTGGTGAAAGTCTGACAATATAACCATGTTTACAGCTGAGTTGCTTAGAACACTGACTTTATATGTTGATGATTTATTGAAGAGTGTCTGTTCAAATCCTGGATGGGACTGAAGCCAAAACAGATCTAGAATGTACTATACTGAGAAAGTGTAATCTTGCACATAACAGTTTCATGTGTACAAGTTGTACGTGTACATCTGGTATGTTTTGACCATTGTTATGAATGTAGTATGGAAGGATTTTATGGATTTGAAGGATTTATGTAATACATAGAGGTTTTTTTTTCCATTTTAAAGGGCTTTATAGTCATCATCCTTACCATAATGCATCACTGAGATGTTCAACAAGTTCAGCAGTTAATCCATCCCAACAGTATGTTCAGCACATGGCCTTCAATTCTTAGTTTTAAGAAAACTTCATGGGCATGTTGATGTCTCATTTGCCTTAATGCATACACAGGCACGTACTAGAAATAGGCAGCAGCTGAACTATTTTGATGTGATTGTATCTTGATAAGGTATGTTAATAATGAATGTTTTGTGTTTGATCTTTGTTTATTATGTGATTTCATCTATTGTGCAGTGATCTGTTCATTGTACCATAATGTCAGTTTGTATACCCAAACAACATTGATAGAGGAAGCTGATGAGACAAATACATTAAAATATGTTATACCTCATTTTGGCCTCTTTTATGCTTTTTATTTTTTTGTGAAATACCAAATAGAATAAAGAGGGCCCTTGTGTGTAAACCAATAGAAGAAGGGGGTTAAGGAATGATGAACACATTTGCAAATGTCAAAGTGATCAAACTTGTGTGGATTAGAAAGCTCTGATTCATGCTATAGAAGCATATTTGGAATGATATGGTACAAAATCGATGATTTCTCAAATGTAAGTACTGACTTCATTAAAACATTGGAAATCTATTTAGGAAAACATGTCTATAGTACTTCAGTAAGTTTGGCATCAAAATTTCTGAAGAATCTTGTAAGGATTTCCTTTCCAAAGCTCTATTCCTCAACCCAAATATCAACATAAAAGTCTTTCCTCTGAATGGTTTGATAAAGGTGTTTCCCAGATATTGATGTGATGTTGATGAATTGTTATCCTGCTGGCATGTAATGTAGGGGTATATAGTTGATGCCTCGACTGTCCATCCATCCATCCATCCGTCCGTCTGTCCATCATCATTTTGTGTCCGGAGCATAACTCAAAAACCGTTCAATATTTTTATACCAAAAGTGATAGGTACAGTAATCTCAACCTATGTTTGTGCCTTTTGCTATTGACAGATTTTTGGCATTTTTATTTTTTTTGTTTTTCTAAGAAACGTTTTGGTCTTAGTCAAATGGTGCAGTGGGTTCGTTTCCGGAGCAGAACTCAAAAACCGTGGAGTATTTTTCTGCAAAACTTGGTAGATATATCAGTCAGAACCTTAAGTGGTGTCTTTTGCTATTTACAGGTTTGTTTGATTTATCATTTTCTTGGTTTCCATGGAAATGTTTCGGACTTAGTCTCAAAGTGACAGGTGTGTTTCGTTTCCAGAGCACAACTCATAAACTTCCTAATATCTGTCAGTAAGACTTGGCAGATATGTGTGGAAGACCCTAAAGTGGTTCTTTTTGCTATTTACATGTTTTTGTGATTTATCATTTCCTGGGTTTCCATGGAAACAATTCGGATTTCATCTCAAAATGGAGGATCTAGAAGTGGTGCCTATCAGTTTACAGATATATGGCATTTATATTTTTCTTGATTTCCTTGGAAACATTTCAAACTTAGTCTAAAAAGACATTAAGTAACTGTCAGATGATTTGTCCTTTCAAATATGTGGGGGCCGGGGGTATATGTCATCTTCTGATGACTCTTGTGATTTATTATTTTCTCGGTTTCCGTGGAAATGTTTCAGACATAGTCTCGAAAGTTAGAGGTGTGTTTCGTTTCCGGAGCAGAACTCAAAAAACTTCTAAATATCTGTCACTAAAACTTGGTAGATATGTGTGGCAGACCCCAAAGTGGTGGCTTTTGCTATTTACAGGATTTTGTGACTTCTTCATTTCTTGGTTTCCATGGAAATGTTTTGGACTTGGTCTCAAAATAGTTGGATGGGATTTGTTCCCGGAGCACAACTCGAAAACCATTTCATATCTTTCAACAGATCTTGGCAGATATATGATAGATCTTGAAATGGTGACTTTGCTGATTACAGATATATGGCATTTATATTTTTCATGATTTCCATGGAAATGATTTTGAATTAGTCAAGCTGGACTTTAACCTTAAGTGAGATATGATATGATATGATATGATATGATGTGATATGATATAGGATATTTATATAGCACACATATCCATGCACTAGTACATGCTCAAGGCAATGGTATTGTTTCCCTCGATCACTGGATGTCAAACTCAACAGCACATTGTATTATCAATCTCAACTCCCAGGGGAGTATGCAACTCTTGCTGCCACTAGGTGCACCACGTTTTATTGTGACTCTCCCATCCTTACGAGGTACCCATTCACAGTTGGGTGGACTGGGACACATAGTCACAGTACTTCATCCAAGTTCACTGCATGTTGCTGTACTGGAGTTTGCCAGTATTCATGTGGCCACCACCTGGTCATATGCCAACGGATTTGTGGGTTGTGCACTGTACATAAGAGGTCTGCAACACAGACACCTCAACCTTGCTAAGTCACTAGTCTGGCACCTTAGCCAGCTCACCTACCATACCCCCTGTAACTATTCTTTTAAATATTTGGGGGCCAGGGGAATATGTCAGCTTCTGATGACCCTTGTTTCATTGTAGTTGTGACATGATGCTGATTACCACTTTTCCAAGATATTATGCATCATTAATTTGGAAGAACAACAAGTGTACAGGTTAGATGTAAAGTATTTTTAGATTCCTCTTTTTTGGAAGCAATGATATTTGAATCCAGCAATCCAGCAGGACAAACGGACTTTTTCTGTAGGCTGGTGCATTGGATCATAGACACATTTTGGCCAGTGTCCAACACTGTAAGTTGTGCAGCAGCATCAACATGCACATGCTATGTAAGTTAAGGCTTGCTAAACTTATTTGGAGTTCAGAAGTCAACAGTAATCATCATGCTCATGTATTTTGGTACTAAGGTTTGGAATGTACAAATCATGTTTAATTTGGAACACATTTTTGAACCAGGACTGTCATGGACATATGATTAATAGTCATTCTTCTTTAGTCAACACATTATATAGGTTGAGATAGAAAAATGTTATCACTAAATATACTGCCAGTGCCCTGTTGCCAATACCTGTGCATTGCAAGGGAGTCTGTCTTCTTCATGCACTAGGCTGTTGTGTTTGGGAGTTTGAATCAAACTTGGTGCTGGTGTGTTTCAACACCTTTGTTTTTTGCTGTTTTTGACAATGTTTCTTTTCATTCAAACTCAACGAATATTGAATTTTATTTAAAGTGCCCATTAAGCACACAAAAACTTACATTTATCTAAGAGTATAAATGACTTCACCATGATTCAGTTTATATATGACTATCAAATTTTGTGATGTTCCCACTTTCTTTTTTTTTTTTTGTAGTATATAATGAACAATATACAATTAAGGAAGAGTCCATTATGGAAAGTTATTGAATATTATGTCTTTGTACCTAAAATGTATTTTTTCACATCCATAGCTAAGCCAGACATGGTACATGAACATGTCAATAAATATGGATTAGTATCTGTGGCTTTTGCACTGAATATGTTTGTCTACTCTTGTTCATTGTCAGTAAATTTTATAACATTATTAACATTAATCACATAATGTGAGATAAAAAAAGAATAGGAAACATAACATTATTTATTACTATACCTCTCCATATAGCTTAGATATTGTTGAGTGTGGCACTTAATAACAACAACAACTAAAAAATGAACAGAAACATGTGAAGTACAATTGAACCTAATGATTGATATTGATACATTTCAGGCACAACCTTCAAGAAAGAAAAGTAAGGAAAACGCAGTGGCTGATCAGTCTAGACAGCTGACTTTGTGTGCTGGCGATCAGAGTGCGGGTTCAAGTCCCAGATGGGACTCAACCAAAAAAGTACCAGAATTTGTACTTTACTAAGAAAGTGTAATCCCAAATATGACATACATTACATTTGATCACTTCCTAAATGGCAGTGTAATCACAATCAGTTATGCCTTGATATGGGAACAATAAGTCAAACTCAACATTCCCCATCTCAGGGAAAGGTAGCTGACAAATATCAAATAAGATATGCGTGACCTGATATCAGATATCAAATGTGATTTTTTAAGGTCATATGTAACATTTTAGTCACAGATGCAGAAGCATCTTCCTGATGCCTGATATGAAGGAAATTATTGTTGATGTAATTATTGCTGAGACAGATACACAGAAAAGATGTATTAGACTTGCAAGTTTCCACTGGTGAGGCAGTATATGCTCAGCTTTCTGTGAACCCTTAGTACCATTACTATATGCCATAGTAACAATCAGACAATTCCCTCAGCTCTGTAGTGGCATGGCTAATGACATATTTGTCATTTTTCCATTCAGTGAATAAATGTATTTGACAGGTCAAAGGTTTCTGCCACGTTAGATTTTAGCCATAATTGTCCAGTAAGGCATTTTTATGTTTCATGTTTAATTCCATTATATTTTTCTCATATTTTGCTCCCTTCAGGTTATCATGACATTAAAACCAAATGTTTTTATTAATGACTAACTTCATATGTTCACAGGTTGTTCACCATTCATCCCATGTTGGGTTGATCCCCTAGTCCAGATCAACAATTTGCAGACAGCTTGGAATTCAGTTGATGTCTACTCTTGCTCTCAAGTGAAGCATTATGAACTGAATGCAGCGGGACTGTTGAATTTCTAGATTTAACATTTAGGTAGGGTAATTCATGCACCCACTTGCCAATGTCGTGCAGCTGAGCTGGATTTATAGGTAAAAATAGATCCCAATGAATAAATTCCTATACAAAGTGGTGACCATGTGATCAGTCTTAGTAACCTAGCTTATTATTCAGCAGGAACAGTGTGGGACATAAATTGCATGTAGTTAATAAACTTAAAAACCTATTCCATTTGTGGTCCAGGTCATGTGACAGATAAAATAGTTAAAAATCTCTGAAAATTTGAACTATTGACCCAGTATATTGAGAAGTTAACGACAAGTTTGAAATGCAAGTTGGTATCATCAACCCAGAGAACATCTCCAAATTCCCTAAACTGTAGATTTAAAAGGCGTTATTCCATTTGTGGTGACGGTATAGTGATGAATAAAAAAGTTAAAAATCTGCAAAAAATAGAAGTCTTGAGCAAGTACATTGAGAAGTTAACCACAAGTTTGAAATGCAATTTGGTATCATCAGCCCAGAGAACAGGTCTAAATTCCCTAAACTGTAGATTTTAAAGGCCTTATTCCATTTTTGGTGACAGTCATGTGACGAATAAAATAGTTAAAAATCTCTGAAAATTTGAACTATTAAACAAGTACACAGAGAAGTTAATCACAAGTTTGAAATGTAATTTGGTATCATCAGCCCAGAGAACATCTTCAAATTCCATAAACTGTAGATTTTAAAGGCGTTATTCCATATCTGGTCTTGTGACAAACAAAATTGTTGCAAAATTTGAAAATTTAAACTATTGAAATGCTGTTTACTGTAATGAGCATAGAGATCATCTTCAAAATTCCATAAAGTGTAGGTGTTAAGGGCAATATTCCATTTCTCGTCAAGGGTGTATGACAAACAGAAATAGTAAGATCTTTTGACCCAGTACAATCAGATATTGATCACAAGTTTGAAATGCAATTTCCTATCATCTGTACACAGGAAATATTGAAACTCCATAAACTGTAGGGTTTGCATGCTTTATTCCAAGTGCATGGGACTAATGATTCATGTATAATGTAGAGTCAATAAAAACGAAAAGTACAGCATCATTAAGGAACTTGTGAATGTTACCATATTCTGGGTATCCCAGAAACTACAAGTAATTCCAATGTTTAGAGATTATTTATGTCACCATGACAATCAGTCTCACTGTCACAGGTACCGATTGCTGCAGTTGTATGAACCACCAGTGGCTACCACATAGCTACCTAATGTAACCACCCCTTGCACAGACATCTTCTGTCAGTTTTCTCCTCATATTGACAATCTGTCATCAAATCAGCAGGATTAGAATGTACTTCACATGTTTTCTAATAACTTAACTGTAACTGGGTGGCTAATGTTCAAGTCAACAAGGTAGCACTGGTGTTTCAGCAGGACATGTCATGCATGCCAATAACTTGCCATCATGTATTTTCTGTCCTGTCAAGAAAAGTCCCCTTTTCTGTTCTTTTTTTACTCATAAATGGTCATTTGTTTTGTAATGCAGTATTTCCAAAAGCGTCCTGTTTCTACATGCATATATTTTTATGATATTTTAAAATAATTAAAAGAGCTATGTTCTGTAGGATGAGCATTAGGAAGTGCTATCAGGTAACTGGCTCTGTTGCCATATTTTACCATTGTCACATGCTGATTGCTGTGCATATTGTTTTATACATCATGAAAATAATACATATCTGTTTGTTCTTCAGAGCAGCCACAGATGTATGTTGGGATGTTGGGGTATAAGAATGAATTGTATTTATTCTGATGGATGTGAAAAAAACAGCAATGAAGAAGTTAACCAGAATGCAAATGAACAGAATTTAATGCTGATGAATATCTAGGGACAGGTGTCCACATCACTGTACATGACAGTAGAAGTGATGACTGTTACTTTGATGGACTACATTTATGATTTGAGAGAGCCTGATGGTTTATTTTAAACATTGGAATAGTAAAGTTATACCATATTTCATGAACTTGACTCTTGCTCTTGTTAAAACTGACTTTTGTGATAGCTTGCTCTTAATTAAGGCTGCACATGACTGCAACCATGTGTTGATTGCATGTCTACTAGGAAAGCATGTTAAACTGTTTCCCTTTTCCAGAAATAAGACAGTTGTAAAAAATGAAATTCATGATATATGTAGAAGTCTGATATATATCACATGTGATGCTATGTCTTACTATCTAATACGTATGCTGTAAGTTTTAGAAAAAAGAAAATCATCCCTTCATAAAATGTTCAGCTTTGTGAGTTTTATTTGCTCCAGATCTTTCCATATTTTGTTTCTGTTGGCCTTTTTGTGAAATGTAGCTTCCTATCATGAGTTCATAACCAAATACCAGATTATTTGATAAAGGTAATAATCAATGAACAAGATGTGCAGCCCAGTGAAACAGTGTTGTTTTTTTATGCTTACTACACAAGGTTTATTGAGATTTTACTTCATTAGTCTTGCAGAATTGTTTCAGTAAAATATCACAAGTCAACACAGGTTCTAAGAAAGAAATTCAAGCATGCTTAATTCAATATGGCTTGTGCCTTTGTCTTTCCAACAAGTACCCTGTTCTGTGAAGATTTGGGTGAAAATCGTAACATTGATATGAATGTTCATGTAGCTGAAATACATGTTTTGATTTTTTTATATGATGCAATATGTTCCCAGTTTTCATGCCTCTATATTTACTGCCATGTTCAATGTTAATGATAAGTGAACATTAGTGGATTTTAAGATTGTATTGTTTAACCTTGTAATATTTGAAAATATGCTAAAGAATGGGGTGTAGGGGATGCCTTTGTTTCTGAAAACACTAAACATATTTTCACTAATCAGGCACATAACAAGTCAATTTTTTCATGTAAGTCTGATAGGTAGCAAAGCTTTCTACCTAGATCACTGACGGCTTACCCAACTCTTTTAACAACAACCGTCTGTAAGCCCTGGGTTTTTTTCATAGTAGTAGCTAAGCTCTTGCAAATACGAAGGGTATAATGTTCACTGTCAAAGAATTGTAACTGCGATATACTGACACATTCATTGTTGGTTAGCCAATGGCATTACTTGTTTGTAGGATTCTTTTTGACAGACATAAAGGTATGCATGTATACCAACTTAATGACTTTAGTACTACATATTATGTTTAACATGGTATTCTTCAAGTCTACTACTTGGAAAGATAGGCTGCACTGTTTTTTGTAATAAAACACCTTAAACAAAATTGATTTCTTTTTGTCATTTTATGGGAAAATGTGACAATGGTTATGTTTTACCTGGTCAGCTGATGCTCTGCATCATTTCTGAATATACAGACAAGTAACGCCATGATTTGGACAGAAAATGTCCACTGTGACATGTTCACCAAGAACATGCTTGTCAGTGTTCAGCTGAATTTAGAGGATGCCACAGATATTGGTTTTACTCTTACCTCAATGCAAATATGTACAGTTGATATTCTACATTGTGAGTGAGTTTGGTTTTACGCCGCACTCAGCAATATTCCAGCCATATGGCGGCGGTCTGTAAATAATCGAGTCTGAACCAGACAATCCAGTGATGAACAACATGAGCATCGGTCTGCGCAATTGGGAACCGATGACACATGTCAACCAAGTCAGCGAGCCTGACCACCTGATCCCGTTAGTTGCCTCTTACGACAAGCCCTTGATTGTGATGTGACTGGTATGATATGAGGCATCATAAACAACTACCTCTCATTTTACACTTTATTGATATTTTCAAAAGATGTGCCAAACATCTAAACTTCTGATGTCTTAAGAGTCAAATGTGGTACCTTTTGTAAACTGTACTAAAGGTGTCCTGAATACAGTCCTTCTCATGATGTTTATAAGCACACCCATATTTCAAGTTTATTATTAAAGAACATGACACATAACCCAAGCATTGATCACCAAACACCAAATTCTGTTCCAACACTGGGAAGGCCTGCAAACAACCCACCACTCTGCTGATAGAGTGAGTATGGTTTTACTTCACTTTTAGCAATATCACGTACGATGGGGAACACCAGACTTGGGTCTCATGTTGATCAAACACTTTATTACCACCCATACTAAAGGAGTAGAATTCATGCACTCTCAAATTTTCTTCAGGTACATGCTCACCCAGACTGCTTAGTGGAAACAAAACAGGCTCAGTGCTCATGAAAACGTATATTAGTCCATGGGCTGACAGAGCTGACCCTTCCCTTACCATTAGCTAATATTTCCGCAAGATGACATCCTTGAATATTGCCAAAAGCACCATTTTCAGCGAATGTTTACTCACAGTTGTCATGGTTGTACGTTCGCCGTGTGCATCACCCAGAAGCAAACGTACGCTATATAGCATTCGGAATCGTTCGGGTACGAACCTTTTCGAGATAAAAAGTTCAAAAGGTATGTGCCAATGTCCACTTTCGCAATTTGGTAAGTTGTGTTCTGATTGGTCAATCTCAAAGGTTACCTGACGCGACCTCCCATAAGGTTTTGTGGTGGAGTGTAACGAAAAACACTGAGACGAAGTTTACTTAGACTGTGCAAAAACATGGTATTATTTCTCAGATGTATAGATTGCTACAGAAGATATGATAATGAGAACGTTTGCTTCAGAAATAATCATGAAATCTCAGTTACCTTCAATTGCAATGTTGAACGTAGGCAAGGCTATATTTTGAATCCATTCATGTTCTCAATGTTCATTAATGAATTTTCTATGATAATACAACAGAATGGTACCCGTGGTATCCAGTTACACCCCAGTTTGACACAGTTGTTACTACTGTTGTTTGTTGATGATATGATTTTGTTTGCGACTACTGTTGTTCGTTTATACACATGAGTTGGAACATTACTGCAATGAGGCAGGATTATCTGTTAATATTGAGAAAACTAGAAATAGTTGTATAAAAAAATGGGGGCAAACTAACTAAAACGGAAAAAATGGTATTATGAAGGAGAACGTATGTACAGAAAGTTTTCACTAAATATCAAGAAATTTCGAAAGGCATTTGATCGGTTTAGGCGTTCCTCACATGACTTGGTAATCAAAACAGGGGGATACCATAAAGTAGAGAGAAAAAATAGAATTTGTACATTTTTGTGATCTTAATTGTGTAGAAGATGGATATCACTTCCTTTTAATTTGTCCATTCTGTTGGGAGCTAAGAAAAAACATCCCAAAATATTATTATGGATATCCTGAAATTTTCTTTGCTAATGAGTACTGATGACAATGCCCTTCTCCGTAAGTTGTCAACATTTATCTACCAGGCGTTGCCATACGAAACAGACATAATAACGTATAGAAAGTATGTACTTATATTGCTATTTGATATGACATGGTATAATGTGGTGTGATATGATACGAAACGATATGATGTGATATGGTTTGATATATTGTACGATGTGTTATGACATGATGTGATATGGTATAACGTGAGATATGATATGATGTGATGATATGAGGTGTTATGATATGATACGACAAAGTATGTGTAATGTGATGTTATATGATGTGATACATTTGATGCGATATGACGTGTTGTGACTATATTATTCCTTTCCATGATAAAGTGTACTTTGTACCTGTGGCTTTCAGTATGAATAAAGATTGATTGAACACTGTAAAGTTTTATATACTGTTTTCAAAACGGAGGGAAGTAAAGGATATCATATTTGCATGTTTCACTAAGCGAGAGTGTACTTAAAATAGAACGATGCAAAACACTGTAACGTAGCATATACTGTAGACAGATTTGATGATATGTGAGGTTTGAACAATGTATAAAGAAAAAATACAGACGAGGAACAAAAAGCAATGAAGACTGTACGTGAGAAAATGTATATGATGCCCAGGTAAGGTGGTTCCCGAAACGGACGAGGACATGCGTCCTTCCACCTCAGTCCAGCGTGGAACAATCGAAATATCCCGTGACTGGATTATTTACTGGGAATGAGATACATAGAATGTTTTTCACTCACGACCATATCGAAAGCTGTTCTGTGTTTATTATATCAGATGTTTTTATAAAGTGTGTGCCTTATCGGTTCCAATCCGTAAATGTGGCCACATAAAATAACAGTAAGATATCGCTTTATAATAATAGTCAAAGCGATGTGGTCTGGTAATGCTGATAGTATTTTGTGTTGTAACTTTTGGTTTGTAGTTACTACTTCCTCTTGCTGTTGTAGTTGTGTTTGAATGTTGGTCTTGCCTTATTTCCCTTTTAAGTGAGTAAGTTAGCTGGAAGGAACTGTCCAGCAGAACATTTTAAAATTAGCATCGCTTTACATGTATGTTTTTCCCCGGTATTGAAACTGCTTATTAAATGTTGCAATATTGCATCAAAGGTGGAACGTTTTGATGAGTTGGTCGATGTCCGTTGACGAACACTGTTCTCCTTGACTGCACAACTTTCCCATAATCAACAAAAATAAAATTTTAACAAGTACAACTGTGTGAGGATCACGGCTTTTTATTCCGAACATGGTACAATGCCAAATTCTCGAACACACAGAAACAATACGCACTGCGAAAAAACCACCAACATTTGGTTGTCCTTTCATAATATGTATGTATATCTTAGATGTACATTTGAAAACGGTCAAAGGTACCTGAAGCCCGACACGAAAAACCTGAGATAAAACTTTTTTTGAAAAACACCCTAGGAACCGCGTTCCCTCAATGTATGCAACAAGACCTATTCTACTGGAGGGTTTACAGTAGTAGGCACGCATGATACATTGTCACAAACTATATGAACAGTTAAACATCCACATCATGCAGCCAACGAATTACAGTAGTAGACACGCAGAATACATTGTCACAAATGTACAAAATCCTGACACTCTTTCCAGACATCCGTACACCATGGACACATGGAACGCACATAACGGAGCATATACATATATGTACATGTCTGGAGATGGAAACAGGTACAATTCCACCTAACAGAGTTGGGGAGTGCATACATCTTCATGCTGGATCGTGGTCTTGTGCCCCTTAAAGGGGGCATGCCGTCTGGACGCTCCATGCCCTAGTCCTGCTTTGCAAGGAGAACCCAGCATCCGTTTGACGAGCTGGTCACGAAGGAGGGAGGGGCGCAGCGTGCACGCATGCTGACGTTCATGTGTCTGAAAAGCCAAGGATGAGCATCATGAATTAAACTTCTCACTTATGTAAAGGTATCACAAGTGAAGGCAAAGGATATTTCACATTGATTCTCAAGACACTGATTATAATATGAAAACGTAGCTCGTGAAAAACAAGATTTAACAAGAATATCAAATTGAAGTACTCCAGTACTTTAATAGAAGGTCGTTGTTGTTTCCCAGTACACTCGTCGGCTTCGTGGCAGTCGTCCTGACTCCACTTCTGTCCATGGAATGTTTTCTTAGCAGTCGTCCCTTCCTCTAGGGGACTTCAGGGTCCAATTCTGTCCCTAAGACGAAGGCGTCCATGGTCCTGAAAGTAAAGGTAAAGAATATTTGAATGTGTCACATCATTGATACTTATTGCAGAGATAATGAATGACAAAAGTAAATGCACACGCCGAATTGTGAAAGAAACGCTGTAGCCTGAGACAGAAGTAGTCTCAGAAAATACATTACGTCACTGGTACTTACGATACAGTTTATGAATGCAAAACAAATGCCGATAGGTAAAGAAAAACTCAAACCTGAAACTCTTATTGTAGCTTACCACTATAGGTCATGTTGAAAATAGATTCATTTTACGTTCCCTTTTAAATATTGTTTGAAAAACCTGCCTGTCTGGGCGACGGTCCTACTAATAAAGGTAAAACCTACTGTACATCATTCATACTTACCGGACAGATTATGACTGCATCAGTGTAGTTTCACTCTGCTATTAGCAATATTCACAGATGGCCAGTACACTGCCCCCAAAGTGACCATATGGAAATTGCTCTGTCTGGGAATTACCTACTGAAGGAATTAATGGTTGGTAAGCATGCCATCTCTATGACAGCATCTACCTAACCGCCTAAACTACCAGTTAAGTGCAGTCAGCATTGGGGAATGCTGAGAAAAACTGAGGGCACAGAGTGTACCAACCCTAACTAGCGGGTCTGTTGCTACAACAACCAACCTGACTGGACAGGCCCTAGCACTGAACCTACTCCACAGTACCATCGGCGAGGATCTACGCGAAATGCGGAGACACTGTAGATCCACCATCAGACATGAACTCACCCATCGGTCTCTCGGAGAGGCAGTGTACTAAGTCCGAGTAGAAGTGGGTGTGGAAAGGACCAAAACCAAATCCAAAATGTACCAGGGTTCCTGCGTCTGAAAGAAATGAGTCATGTATTAGCATCAGCAATCATACTTCTCACGTATGTAGATTGTTTAAAGACAGTGAGCAGGTGTGGTGTCTGTTGCTTTTAGAAAGACGGAAGACATCAGAAGTGGACATCACACATAGTTTCTAAGTAGGGAATCGAATATTATTCCTTTCTATGATAAAGCGTACTTTGTACCTGTGGCTTTCAGTATGAATAAAGATTGATTGAACACTGTAAAGTTTTATATACTGTTTTCAAAACGGAGGGAAGTAAAGGATATCATATTTGCATGTTTCACTAAACGAGAGTGTACTTAAAATAGAACGATGCAAAACACTGTAACGTAGCATATACTGTAGACAGATTTGATGATATGTGAGGTTTGAACAATGTATAAAGAAAAAATACAGACGAGGAACAAAAAGCAATGAAGACTGTACGTGAGAAAATGTATATGATGCCCAGGTAAGGTGGTTCCCGAAACGGACGAGGACATGCGTCCTTCCACCTCAGTCCAGCCTGGAACAATCGATATATCCCGTGACTGGATTATTTACTGGGAATGAGATACATAGAATGTTTTTCACTCACGACCATATCGAAAGCTGTTCTGTGTTTATTATATCAGATGTTTTTATAAAGTGTGTGCCTTATCTGTTCCAGGTGTGGTTTCTGTTGCTTTTAGAAAGACGGAAGACATCAGAAGTGGACATCACACATAGTTTCTAAGTAGGGAATCGACCGTGGAGACCCAACACTTTAACAACTAAGCTACACTGGCTCTCCGTTTACAATCAGAAAATAGTGTCAACTTTCCCATGTATATCTACATATCTGTATACTTTGAGGATATGAGTGTACACTGTGTAACTAGAAAGACATGGGTCCTCAAACAAACATGTTTTCCTACAAAATGAGCTGTAAGAACCCACCTGTCTAGTTCCTCTGACGGCATCGTGGCAGTCGTCCTGCCTCCTAAAGGGTCCTTGGTCCACTTCTATCCATGGAATGTCTTTCTTGCAGCCGTTCCTGACTCTGGGGCACTTCACGGTCCAATGGTCCAATTCTGCCCCCAGGATGATGGTGTCCACGGGTCCTAATTGTATATAAAACAAATCGGAGCACCTTTAGAATTCAGCACCACAATTTCTCGCGAGGACGTTCCCAGCCGTAGGTCACATGTCAGAGAGACAGGCAACCAGTTTGAGAGAACCCGTCGGACGCGAACTTCGGATAGTTAGCCAGACAGCTAACCGACTGAGCTACGTCCACATTGTTGCACAATGTGCAAATTTAGCTTGTCATTCCTGTGACGTCTCGGAAATGAACGGAAAGAGTCGAATTGGTTGCGGACAATTACGAAGGTTACGGGTAGACTTGGTGCCTCCATTCGTAACTACTCGGGTCATTCCGGAAAGCCGGATTGCAGGTTACGGAAAGAGGCGAGTAGTTACGAATGGTGCTTTCACATTCGTAAACTGCTCGTGTCATTCCGCCAAGCCGGCGAGTAGTTACGAATGGCGCTTTCAAACTACTGATGATTGCCGAATGGTCCCGATATCATTTGGCACGATCGTCCTATTCCGTAATCTACAAGATACCATGCTGTGTTGAATGAGCCGATATGGTTCGAACTGAAAACGGTTGTTGACGTCAGGCGTCAGACGTTGATTTCACGGTGCATGCATGAATGACGTGCTTGTATCAAAATCATTGTGTGCTTTCGTGACAGAAAAGTGTTGTAGGGAACCCAGTAAGGATAATGTGGATCGCGCTGAGGAATGTGTGAAACATGGGCATGTTTGCTGACGGCACGAGGGTGAGTTAGACTTCGAATCATTATTGAAAATATGTAGATCTAGAGGTGAAAGTTGCTGGAGGCCGATTTCCATCAGCCCTAAATTTCGACATTAAACCATTTCATCGTTTATTTAACATTTGACGTTTTTAGTCTCCTGTTTTTCTCTGTGAACAAAGAGGGTAAGATTCTTTATGGATAACAACTTCTTTATTACATATGATGCGACGTTTCGGTATGGATCCTTATACCGCTGTCAAGCCTCTAAACAACAACAGCTACTGAAATGTGTCGTCTACAAAATCAACTGCGACTGTGGCGAGGCATATGTAGGTGAAACCTCCCGGCCCATAAACATCAAAATCAAAGAACACTTATCATGTACAACCACATCAGATCGAAAATCTGCTATATCCGACCACATCATCAAATGTCCCAATCACAACATATTTTGGGACAATGTAGAGATATTATTCAAAACCACAAGGACTTCACCCAAAGAAAACTGGCAGAAGCAGTTCAAATCAGGAGACACAAGCCCTCAATCAACAGAGATCAGGGATATCTCATCCCAACTGCATACAATGAACTGATAAAAATAACAGATTAGAGCTCACCAGCTACCATTACTAATCACCCTCTCAACCATGTATACTTTGTTACAGCTACAGCCACTATTGGCTTCCTCTTATTGTCACATCATTACTACCATCTATTGTTGTTGTTAATCCCCCGCCTTTGATTCATACCTACATGTTGTTATTACTTTATCCCTGTCCATGTATATAAGTCTGTCCTGTGATGTATTACTCCACTCTTGCTTGACAACGGTATAAGGATCCATACCGAAACGTCGCATCATATGTAATAAAGATGTTGTTATCCATAAAGAATCTTACCCTCTTATCACTCACCAGCTTCTAATAATGTCAATCAAACAAATCATTTGTGGACAAAGTATTAAAAATGGAAAAGGAAAACAATGGGTACTCATGCATTTACCTCGTATACTGGATATAGGTCCCTTACCCATACCTTGCCCTTACCCTAACCCTTGGAATAATTCTACTAAATAGAATACGCTCACCGAACCGGCACGAAAATGGCTGAGGTATCCAGTGTAATGAATTCTTACCTCTTCGAGAAATAAATATTTCCTTGTAATGGTGCAAATTACTGAATGACAAAGATATGTATGTATATTAGTTTACAGTTATACTTCATTTGATCCAGTTACGTTTGAAACCGAAACATAGAATATATTTAGATTGTTTTAATTGACCAAAACTGCGAAAATATATAAATGCACAAAATGTAACACCTCGGCACCTCTTAATACAAAGAAATATGAGCATATTGGTCAAAAAAGAAAAAAAATATTTAAAATTGGTGCTTGCGAAAAATTGCACATCCTCCGGGAACTACTACTGGAAACTCGCAACATCGTAGCGCTTCTGTAATGACATGGATGGTAGAGATGAAACATAAGTGAGCGGAGCTTATACGCACTCGCTGAACTTGACGACCTTGTTGCTATGCCAGCGTCATAGGGCATTGTTTCAAGAACGTGCTTTTGAACAAAATCACTTGCAATTACGTATTATGACGTGTCTTTAAAGTTTGTGGTGCTGCATTCTAAATGTAGATCTAGACCAAAAAATCATTTAATGTTTCAAATCATTGATATTTACTACATACAAATTGAATTCCAAAAGTATGGGTAGATACGGATTTGGGGAAAAATCGGTGTAGCCCGAAACGCAACTTGAAACGTGCACATGACGTTGTGGTGAACAAGGATAGTTTACGTGTTTTCTTCAAAAGACTGAAACACTTGTCTCCCTGGTAATCGGTCTTCTTTGTGACACTGCTCTGCCTCCAGAAGGGTCCTTACTCAACTTCTGTTGTTACGAGTGTGTATTTTCTGTATATTTTGTTATTAATTCAGTAATAATTATTATTGGGTCACAACATCTAGTGTTTTGAATAATAATTATGATTGGTCACATTTCGTTTTAATAGATGGTCAACACTTTTAGGATCTGGTTTTTCGGAATTCATCTGCTCCTAGTTTTCTATGTGTTTACTTCCGGGAGACTTATTGGAGGGCATTCTACGGTGTTGACGATGTTCGTAAGTGCCCGAACTTACGGGAAATGACTTAGTATATATAAAAAAGGCTGGTTGCCGTGTTGAGGGCGACACTCATTCATATCAACTGGAGTATATATATTACCTGCAACGCTTGATCATCAAAACCCGTCAACCTACATTATCTGCTGTCACACCATCGTTGTGTTTACATTCTGCATAGCTGTTCTCTCTCATACCAAGACTTTGGTGAGTTTGCTACAATATATATATCTTGTGACCCATTGCCTTAGACTTTGTCTCATTTGTATTGTATTTGAAATCTGTATATTGTGAAATTTACTTGTGACATTGTATACCTTGCTCTCATTGCATAATAATACAGGGGGTAAGGGTATTCTGGATCACGGCTATTCCAGATCGCTGCCGCGTACATTAACCCCTAGAAACTGTAAATTTTCATTGATTTCTTCAGTCAATCTTTCATTTTAACGCCGAGACATTGCTCCTTAAGGTGATATATTTGTTTTACTTGATCTGAACCAGAAGTTTACCTGTGCGCCCTGTAACGAGGATACCTATCACCGCGTAATTTGTCGTTGGCACGTCAGGAAAAGGTAACTCATTTGGAAAGGGTCCGTCTCAAATAAGAATAGAATCAAGTTGCTTCATGTTAAGAATCTGTTGCATGCATATACTTTTCACCTGTAAAAAGCAACAAAAATCTTCTCTACATCTGCCATATTGTTGGTGAAATGAGCAATTTATGGAACCACGTGGTTAAGTCAGTTCCTGATCACCAGAAAATAGGGATCACCTCAAACCTGTCAACCGCCGAAAAATGTTAATTACTGTTGAAATAAAGTTATTAGTTCCCTTTATTTAAAATATATACTTGCTCAAGGGTCTGTCTTAGATGTTCTTTGCTCAAAGTAGATACATAAAATGTTTTGGTCTTCATTTCACCAAAACGTAATTGGCGGTACAGAACAGTCTGTCAGGAAATAACCAACTTGACAATGATTTGGGGTTGAAATTATTTTGTTTTTTTCAAGTCATATTATTTTAGTATGGTACAATTCACTACAAGTGCCACGCAGTCTTGCAGGGTCATTCATGCAAATTCTTGATGTAGGTGGCAGTGTATTTGCTGATCCAGTTGGAGAATCTGTTTTATCTCTATTGGCCTGCTCACCGGCAGAGAAAAGGGGAGGCATGGTCATACCATGTCATTACTTTGTTAACCACAGAAACAGAAAGTGAGCTTTTATGACAACAAAAAAGTGCCCTGTTGCTAGAGGCAGAATCAATGAGGCTGGAGTAGACATGAGCTAGTTTGTTTCATTTTTAGACATACGAAGATGCACACCCATAAAGAGTTCAAATATGCTGGTATTAACAGATTATGCTCGTTAACTTTACAATCAGTAACTGATGATGTGATGTTAAAAATCTTCATATTGACTGAATAAAGCTTTAAAGGTTCTGCAACAGTTAAAGTTGCATGTAAAAGTCACGACAAAACATTATATATCAATATTTACTGATCGAAGAGATCAGTACCATAAACCATGTATGTATTTATCACAAGAGAATACTTTTCAGCCCACACTGGTACCTGGAATCATGATTCTGGAATGTGTTGTTATGAGCAGCAAGTGTTAAAGGGGCACTAATGCGGAGCAATTTCTGTGGACTGGTGCAAACTTTTGTTATTGTTTTTCTCCCGAAAGTACCCGGATGATATCCCAGAATTCGTGACTGGTTCGTGGCCTCTGCTGCGCAGTCCGTATGCGCAATTGATGCGCAAACTATCAGGGCGGAAAAATAAAGAAGCCAGTGTACGTCTCTATATTTTGTCTCATAACCCTAATTAGTTTATTGTCATATTTGTATGATTTTTAAATTTAACAAAAGAACACATGGTCTGCTTATACTTATAGTAAATTTCTAACATGACAGCAACATTTATGCATTGTATATAGATTGCCAATATGGATCCTATTTCACACACATACGCGATCTAGTGTGTGTTTTCTGTCATATAGACTTTTTTTGTTGAATGCTACAACAAATAAATTAAAACAAAATGCAAATAATGAATGTAAAACAGACTAATTTTATAGCAACAATGTCAGGCTACTACCTTGTTCAGGAATGTATCCATCCATATCCACGTAAAATAGATCGTATTCCGTTCATCTGCAGCTGGTAGATAATCCTTCTCTGTTTCGTGTTTCTTACAACAGTCTAATTTGTGAAAAAGTAACACATCATTTCACGTCTTTCACATTGGTGAAAACCTGACAAACTTCTCATTGATCACCAAGATAGCACACCTGGCAACTAATTGTATGATGTCAGCCTTTCTAAGTAATTTAGTTAACCAATTATGAGCAATCAATCAATCAACGCAAGGGTGGTTAATTCTTTGAAGGGAGCACTCGCACTTTACGACAGGGTGTAGTCAGTAAAAATTAGTACATCTACACACACTGCTCTTTGACAAATCCGCTAGAAGATAAAAGTAATTAATTAATCAATGTGTTATCGGTTAATCCTTTGATCGATGTTTGTTTTTGTAACTCAGCTCATAAACTCTCCTGCATCACTTACATGCACATATTACATAACATACAATACATTTGCCATTACAGACCTTAATTTATAATGTTGAGCATTATTTACTCCAGACAGGAAAAATGCTAAATGGGAACTTTTGTTGAAGTGGTGCTGCTACTAATTATACCTGTTATAAATTCATGAACTGACCATCCAGAGAATGATGACAAATAACACGTGTAGGTTTACACCATCAATGCGAGTTACAGCAAGGAAGATGTAATCTCTGCGTCGCATGCAGCCTTAAAACACTTATGGGCCGAAACTGTTTTGAGGATACCAACGGAATTTCGTTACATAAGGAATACATACAGGCATTTGCTGTGTACTTGGGCAAATAGGTGTAATAAGTATTTTTTTCACGTAAGAAAATTTTCAGATTTCTCTACCAAAGGCAAAGTCATCGTATTAAGTTAAGAAATTCAAATAAATCCGCTGTATGTTTTTATTGTCATAAATAATAAACCAAGGTAGCTACCACAGCTACCAAAATTTACGCATGATGTTTGCTATGACAGCAGAACCAACACTCAAAACTACCTAAATATAAAGCTTTGCAATCTTTTGGACTGAAACAAATTGCTTGCTACGTGCCTGTAGACATCATATTTTCTCGTAACATGATTAAATATCGAGGTTAAAAACACAGAAATAGGATTGAATTGGATCAGTCAGTGTACCATCCAAGCATCCGAAAAAAACTACACTACTTTGATATTTTGTTACGATTAGACAAGGAATACTATGGATATTTTTAAATAACGGCATATGATGGGCATCCGGCCTCCTGACTGTTAAGGTGAAGAAATTCTGCTAATATGGACAGGAGCCCAGTCCCTTTGTCCGTCACGGTCGAGGGAGCGGGCGCTGACAAATTTGCATTTTGGTCTTGTAATTAGACATAATTAGGTGAGAAACATTATTCGCTCTGCATCAGTGCCCCTTTAAACCTATCTACCAAGTGGATGTCGTTATCAACTGCAGTGTTTGTTAATTATTCGTTTATCAAACATTATGAATATTGTTAACGCATCTATTCAAGTAAACGCGTGTTATGGTTTGACACAGACCCCTGTTGCCCCAAACGAGCATCAATAACCGAACACTGCCTCGTTATGTCACATGATCCGGAATACCCTGAAGTGATTCGGAACTGCTGTAATGGAGGAGCGTTTCTTTTGTGATGTCTCTGTAGTCAATCAGGACTCAATAAATTTTATGAGTTGTTTTCAAAATATGCCAATATTTGGTTTCCATGAAATGACAAAATGAAATGATTGTAAAGTTATTTTTTCATTCTTCAAATTGCATCATACACTATTGCTCCTTCTAAACATAACAGAACTCAGCCTTAATTGCAATTATTTTTTAAAAAAATATTTTGGATTTTTCAGCAAAACCTCACCCAAGAAAACATTTTGTTACATTAATGGCAATGAAAACATTCATACTTCTTGATACAGTATTTTTAAATCAATATTATTTAAAACCTTGAAAAATACAAAAAATATTGTTGTTACGGGAAAGATATGCCTGTTACAGGAAAGACAAAAAATGTCGCTTAGCAATCTGTTTATCACATTATATAAACATCAATATATTGAACCAAAAAGTTTGAGTTTACACAGGCTTACACCTAAGAATATATTAAGACATATGCATATTTTATACAAAAATCCTCTGTGAACTGTTGTTTTTTCTCTACCATAACATACACATTCTTTACAGTAACAGAATAAATTGCATTTCATTGTAGTTAAATCAGTATGTACATCCAGCAAATGCTGTTAATTGCATACACATATGGTAGAGAATAATATTCGCGTAATGATTACTCCTACATGGGGTAAGATATTAGTAAAACCTTGAACATGATGATCACAGTGACAGATATATTCTTTCCCGTAACAATTACCATTATCTGCTGTAACCGCCTGAGGACAAAAATATCACTTACCATCTGTTTTCACATTGTATAAACATAATAATATATTTTACCAAAAGTGTGACAGGTTCACACCTAATATATATTAAGATACAAGTTTATATTATACATAGTTCCTGTTTAAATGTCTGATTTTTCTTTCCTGTTACAATTTTTAGTGTTACAGGAAAGAATGTTATAGGAAAGAAGTACATCAACACAAATTACATTATGAGAAAATTAATGCCACCTCATAAAAATTGGACTTTCCAAGTTTCAAATGTTTCACACTTCAGATGCAATCATGGAAACAAAATTTTGCAATACTGTACATGTCAGTGCAACAGTATTGTTACAGGAAAGATGCTTAATAAATATATGCTCCAAGTCCTAGTATTATAAGTCCTTTCCCCGCAACTTTCAGTCAATGGAACATCTGGAACTTTTGTCATCATGAGAACACAGTAAGTGCCAAAGAGCATGCAGAAGTTTGGGTATCTTGGCATCAGGGATCATACATTATTTCAAATTTGAGGGTGTCGTTATGGGAAAGAACAATATCTGAGGGACAGCTATAAAACATGTCTTACTTTAAAAAATATGAAGTCAAACATCTTTCAATGCTTACAGTTAGTACACAGGAAATCAGCCCCCGAAAGTTAACTAATTTAGTGAATTTGTATCATCAGAGATGGAAAACGAACAACACCCTGCTCAAGAGCTCAATTTCCGCCCTTTTAAGGACTGTAATAAAATATCTAAATATGTTTGTCCACAATTAAACATGGATATACAAATATAATGCCTTAATTTTCTTCTTGGGCTGACAAATTGCAATAAATTTAATGTAATTGAGCAGGGACAAGAATTCCTACATTTTTTTAAAACGACTCTTATATTTTGGTGTGAGTAACATGAAACATTGCTCAGACCGAAATTGCCCTTAGTCGTTTCAGATATATTTTTGGCTGAGGCGCATGCAGTCAATGTTTTGTTAGTGATCCGGAACTCCCTTACGCACTGTACATAATTTGAATGTTTATGAATTGTCTTTGTTCTGCTTTGCTGGTTCACAAGGGGATTTCTTACATTGTTTGTCAAGGTAAATTCTTAACCGTAACAAAATTGGGGGCTCGTCTGGGAGAGAATTCATTTGACATTTGAGACCTTTTTCTGTGACATATATTCCAAATTTCTGCAATTTTGCAACAAGTTAATTGTGGAACCGGCAAAATGGTGTTTGAACTTGAGAAGTTTGTATTGTTCCCTGACTCTGAGGCAATTAGTCAGTTGAGGAAATCAGATTTATTGCAAATTTCTTCACATCTCAAACTTGATACCAAACCTGCTATGAGCTAAATTCAGATTTTGAAAATTGAGTTCAATCATTATATTGATGAGGGAATTTTTTAAGATGATGTTTTGGAAATGGTACCAGAGGGGTGTTCGGACCAGTGGGAAATGAAGAAATTAGAAATGGAAATGAAAAAGTTTAAGATGAAGAAGGAAATAGAACTGAAAAAATTGGCATTTGACAGAGAAATTAAGCTGAAAAAACTTGAAAACCCATCTCAGTCCTGTCGTCTTCGTGGCACTCATCCTAACTCACTCACTCCCTCCCTCCCTCCCTCCTTGGTCCAATTCTGTCCAAGGAATGTCTTATTGGCAGTCGTCCTGCCTCTGGGGGACTTCACGGTCCATTTCTGCCCCCAGGATGATGTCCACGGTCCTGATAGTAAAGATAACGAGAAGTTTAATGTTTGAAATAATTGATGTTAATTGATATTTACTTGCCTTTCTGGTCCGTGGCAGTCGTTCTTCGTCCCTCCCTCCTTAGTCCACTTCTGTCCAAGGCAGTCGTCCTGCCTCTGTGAGACTTCATGGTCCGTTTCTGCCCCCAGGATGATGATGTCCACGGTCCTGATGGTAAAGATAATGCAAAGATTAATGTTTGAAATAACTGATGCTAATTGATATACTTGCCTTTATGGTCCTCTGTCTGCTTCGTGGCAGTCGTCCTTCGTCCCTCCCTCCCTCCTTGGCAATTCCACCCTAAAACCATCTTTTAACCATCTACTCCAAAGTAATAACATATCATATGTTTCATTTTTATTTTAAGAAATAGTTTCCAGTTAAAGAGAAAAAAGTAACTCATCTCCGTCATTCCATGGAGGTCGCCATGTTTCAATCTCGCAAGGTAACGAGAATGTTAGATCGGGAGATTATGACGTAAGCTACACACCACAGAAGTACTGAATCGAAGCATTGTCCATTGCCGCGTTGCCGTTGGAAATACAGCGCAATTTGGATATACCGCTGTGTCAAGCTTGGGGGTGTTCAAACAGAAACGACCGAGGTGAAGGGACACTGGGATATGGGAAGTCATTTTTTCAAATCCCAAACGCTTCCAAACATCCAGAAAAAAAACTGCTTGCTGATAGATGGCTGCACAACATTGCCACTGGCTGGACGTTGGCGACCTTCACATTTGGGAGGCACAAGGTACATAATTGTGTTGGTACTATGCCTTATTATTTAGCAGGTGAAGATGTATGTAACTTGCAAATAGTTACAATGGAAGTTATTGTGATTGTTGAGCTCGGGAATTTCCAGCGTGCTCTGTCGTGAACAAAAAGTAATGTTGGTCTACACTACAGCATCCGTTGGTACCACTTGCATAGTGGCATTTCATTTAGGTCTACTATAAATATGTTAGAAATATTAATCGATTTATTATTATCACATTTTCAAACATATTACTGCATTTACTTAAAAAAAACAACAAGAACAATTTTTTTCGTGCAAATTGTCACCATGGGTGACTGTGCCGAACCCTTCTGCTATACCAGTAGTAGGGTTCGGCACAGGCTAGAATATGTATTTATAATTGTTTAGTGCTGTCTCGGAGCTTTATTTCATTATGCTCTACGCTATCATGTTTATGCATGTTCAAGTGTTATGGTATTGAAGATTAAATTACCACTATTTGTCATGAAATATTACACTTTAAATGAGCCTGTAGAACCTGTAATCATTGTTTATGTCATGTTTTTCAAACTGTAAAGTACCATTTTTTTATAAGTTTCTGAAACTCTTTTCATTTACTGTGAGCATAAAAAGACTGAAATACAGTTGCATGTATTGTTGAAGTAATTTAGAAATAGTCCTTTTATCAAATTATGTCAATACATGTTGTTACATGTAGTCTACTTTTGTACACAAAGTCACACTAAAGTTCCGAAATGTGTCCTCAATATATATGCCACCTTGACTGAGGCTGCAAAATATTTGTAATTATTGAAACAGTGAGTTTGAAATGCCTTAAAAGTTGTTGTTTGTAAACTAATTAAGAAAAATATTACATATTGGGCCACTTGATTTGTATAAAAAAACAAAGGTCATAGTTTTGTGCCATTATTTGTCTTCAAGTGATTACACCATGAGGCTACATAGTTTTACTTCATATTTTGCTGTTGGTTTTCAAACTAAAAATAATTTTTTTAATTATCTCTTAAAATTATTTCTGTTATATTTGTGTAAATAATTACATGTCATCACTTACATGTCATCCAGGTTGTATGCCAAGATCACTTTGATAAGACGTGCTTCAAGTCTGACTTGATAAACAGATTGTTAGGGAGGAGAGAGAAGCTACAGCTAAGAGACGATGCCTTTCCAACCCTGTTTGTTCACAGACCAAAAACAAAAGATGGGATGCGGGAGGATCGTGTGTGGAAAAGGACACATAAAAAGGTATTTTTAACCTACTTAAGGTTTATAGCCTGTTTGAAATATATGACACTGGTAATTTCAGACAAAACGATATGATTACAAGTAAACTATTTCTTGGACTATTTTGTATATTTTACAGGTAATTCAGAAATTGATTAACACAGTGTTTCAACTGAACACTTGGACTGTTATTCAGTAATTCATGATATTAGAAACTACTCACGACTAGGAGAATGATTCAGTTTACAGTTAGCTATCATAGTATAGTTTTGATGTACGAAATAGGTTATGTTCATGATTCACATAAATCAAGTTCATAAATTCCATGCAAAGCACCCATCGTCATTTTTAATTAATGACCGGTATATGTGTAAATGAGCTATAAAAAATTCCTGATATCTCGAAAAGTCCTAACGAGATTTGTTTCTTGCAAAGATTGCTGAGGCTTTGCTTCAGGGGTTAGTTACTTTGTTTGCAAGCAAATAGTGTAATGGCTGCAAGTAATTACATGTCTCATATACATGTTTTTAAATACACAGGCTGTCGCAGAAATGTTCTCAACCTGTGCTGGTGACCTTGAGAAGAAAAAGAGATCATCTTTGACATTGGCTGATACACTGAAGGTTATTTGTCTACTTACTGAGTTTTGTTTATTCAACAAGCAAATTATTGACAAAATGTTCTGAATCGGTACTCTGTCATATACAAAAAATGTCAAGCTTGTTTGCAATCATTGGTGTTTCTCTGCATCTTCGGTTTATTACAGTGTATGCCCATCATGGCTACATTAATAATGTTTGTTTGCAGATGACTGTTCCTGAACAAAAGTGCAGCCAAAAGACTGATGTGACCATACTAAAATCAACAGTGAGTTTTCTGAACTTTTAGGCCAGTTCATCCGATAATCCACATCCACTTTTCCGCATTATTCTCGTCATTGAATAATGCAGTTCTCACTGAAAGACTTTGAATGGAGATTGTACATTTTCCAGCTACGGCTGCAAAAGCACAAATATGTTCTTTTACAAATATTATTGTTTGTATTAAAAGTAAATTTATTCAAGCATTTTGTGTGACAGTAATTTTAGTTTCAATATAGTTCCAGGGGCAGGGCCACCCCAAGAATAACAAATGGTTGGTTGCTTTTATGATAGTAAATGTCTGATTGTACATTTCAGCGGAATGCAGCTGTTCAGACAGATGTCTGGTGCCAGGACTGTTACCACCCGAAGTATCACAGGTGCCGTCATAGAGCTGCTGACAGTATGCTGTCTTCTGATCATACTTACCACAAGGTTCCAAAAGAATTAAATGCCCTTGTCAGCATCACTGCATATCCCCCTATGCAGTCTACTCCAGTTAAAGGTCACATGCAACCAAAAAATCAAACATAATTAAAACACATTTATCACTTATTCATGACATATAATATACATTGCTGCTTTTAAAAAAACAAATAAACAAAATTATAAGCGTACAATCGCGATTCAAAAGTGCAATATTTTGTACTTGGGCTTACTTCCCCCGAAACGAAGGCCTCAGGAGACCGAACCCAGTCTTAGCACCTGGATGTGCACTCAAGTGTAACGACGGATTCTGATTGGCTATTTCATTTGCTGATCTGCTGAGGGTTCATTGTGTGTAAAGACAGATGATCTGTTTGATGGGCATTTTAGAAGTATAGCGAGTCACAAGAAAGTAAGATTCTTTATGGATAACAACTTCTTTTTGTGTACTTGATGCGTCGTTTCAGTATGGATTCATATACTGTTGTCAAACAAAATCATACACACTAACACAAGTCGTTATCCATGAAGATTGTATATAGAGATGTTGGGTTTTGAAAATACATGTTCTCTGAATTTGCACTCGATCCAATCAAAAATCATGTCAGTAGAGATGGTAAACTACTGCGTGGCTGGAATCTGTCATTCGTCCAAGTACAAAGCAGGACTTTGCACCAGTTTCCGTCAGATCCAGTCATCCGAAAAAAGTGAATGTAGTTTGTTTGCAATCCACAGACATAAAAACATGTCATGTGTATCACATGTGCCTAATTACATAATGTGGCAGAGACGGGACTCGGGTGCACGAGTCATAAATCAACTTATTTTCTTTATGTCGTATACTCTGATATGTGTTAAGTTCAAATTGCATGTTGACAATGATTGAAGCTGTGTATTGCATATTGTCTTTAGCAGACAGGCAGGCAGACATATAGGTGTGAATAAACCAGACACTGAGCTTTCTCTGTGACAGAGACTGCTTACCACAATCCACAAGTTTTTTTTACGTAACGAGTAGATTATTTACTTGTTTGTGTACACAACCAAGATTAGACTACTGCTCACGACCTCAGAAGCTGGGCATGCATACTGTTTCATGCTCCACGAACCTATTCACTGCGCATGCGTTATGGACGCAGTGCAGCACAGCTGTTGAAACCAGTTTTCCCCCCAGCGCTGGGGGGAATTTAGTGAAACGTTTGAACTCCGATTTCGCGGGCTATTTTTTCATCGCGTTTTTTTTAAACTTTATAGGTTGAATTGGCATTTTTGATGATTTGTTTCGGTAAGTGCATACCGAAAGGTACCAGAATCTGCAAAGTTGTGTTTTACGTTGCATGTGACCTTTAAGCAATCTGATTCTGCAGAGGCTGAATACACTGTAGAAAACCTTGATATGACATTTGATTCAAATAAGTCATCTGACCAGACTGACTCTCCTTTTGAAGGTACAAGTTTGTCAAGTGAATTTGAATCAGATACTGACAAGTCTGAATTGGATGAATCTTATTATCAAGATGAAATTCATAACATTCTGTCAAATGACAAATACATAGTGTTTTCAGATGCACTTGATGGTTTGTTTCATGGAATTCCATGCAAACAATGTTCTTGTCCAGTAGATGAAATCAAAAAGTCATTTTCTGGAAGTATGATAACTGTAAAACAATATTGTGCAGGTGGTCATGAAATTTTGTTTTGGAAGTCTCAGCCATATTATTACTCCAAGAGTAGCAGCAGGTAATGTTTTGCTATCAGCAAGCATTTTATTCACTGGTCAAATCTTTAAGCATATTGCTGATGTAGCTTCATTAATGAACTTAAAGTTTGTTGGCAAAGTTCATTTTATGAGACACAAGAGAGATTATCTTTTGCCTGTTATAGAGGAATTCTGGAAAGCAGAACAGCAATCTGTTGTGACGTCCCTGACAGGTTTACCTGTTCAAGTGATAGGAGATGGTAGATGTGATTCACCATGTCATAGTGCAAAATGCTGTAATTACACTATGATGGATCACAGTTCCTTGAAAATATACTACCGACAGAAAATAAGGGAACCAAGAAATTGAATGTAGATGACTTTGACTGTGACAGGGTCGGTTATCGTGGTGTATCTCCCAAACGCAACATCCGATGACAATGGAATTTCGCATAATGCATGTCCAGCACGTGCTACCAGAGACCATATAATAGAGGGACGGCCCTCTCCAACAGTTCATCATTAAACATCAGCGCTACGGTCTCGCATGTAACTGATACACATCGACACCCTGCTGCTAACTTCCGGTTACTGGAACACATGCGCAGCAGATGCGCAGACATTCGCAAATGAACACTCTGGTAACCACGTAAACAATATTGCGTAATATCCGGACCGAGAGTTAATTCCTTAGCTGGATTTCACCGGCTGCGACTGACAGTCAAAGATTACATGAACAGCTCCAATAAACTGATTACAATAATCGTAATCTCTATCTTGTCTCTCAGAAGATGTCAACTTTTCAACTGTCGCACATGTCAACTGACAAAATCGCTGAAAATGTGTATCGTTCGCGAAATCCGTGCCGTTTTAGGCCAGTAACGTAACAGTACTGTTGTCAATATCCCCGATGTTCGCTGAACTTCATCACATAACCTCTAGATTTTGTTTTAAGTATCCGTTGCCACTGGTTGGTGGTTCACTAAATGACGCTATTAGTCTCTGATTTTGATTTCATATTAATTTGCGTAACTTTATGAAGCTGATAGTCGAAACGAAACATGATTACACGTTATCCACTAACGTTATAGTAATGTTTGTTTGAATGCCAGTTTGGGGCTGACAGTGATAATGCTTTCAGAGCCGTACGGAGACATACGCACATTATAATATGTTTTTTTTGCAAAGGAAAGCTACTCGGAACTACTAAAGCCACGAGGACCATTTTCACAAACGTCAATGTACAACATTACATACAGTAACCGCGTATAGTTGATTTTGTGACCATTTGACCGTTTCTTTCACGGTAGATTGAGAGGGAATGAAGCAATGACTTGAGAACTTGAACTTGTCATGATATAAAGATCGTGAGGCATCCCCCCAAACACACCACCCAATGAAATTAATTATTTTCATAGGGTTCATAACTTTAATTTTATCATGACACTTACCATGAAAACTTTGTCACATACCTTTCCGAAAATACCGGAATTGCAACTGACTGGGACTGTGCAGGTGTGATTGTGATGTTATGTTATATGTTTTATAAAAGAACAATAAATGTATATGTATTGCTAAATACAACTATTTAGATAATATTCTTTCAAGCTTTCATTAAAAACAAATATGAATGTCAACTGTTTGAAATTGAGACTAACACTAAAGAATACACTAATTTTTAAAAATATTAAAACATGATATTGTAAATGAAAAATATCAAATCTGTACACAACTTCGTCCACGGATATCTTTAAGAGAATAACAATCAAACCACAGTTTCAAACCTGATGAAAAACACAGTTCAAAGGTCTTGCGTCTTGCAAGTGATGTTCAAATGATGGATGCCTGAAAGATCGTGTATTTGCAACCCTATGATGGATGGATCACAGCCAGGTTCAATACTTGGTCATGATCTGATTCAAACTGTAAAAGCCCTTAGTAGAGATTCCCATGTCACAAACAATTTTATAGTTGAAGACAAAACCAAGTTATCTGGACAGTCAATTTCTTTATTTCATAGTTATTGTGACAGTACAGTTACACTGTATGGTTTTGCCATTGAAGCTCATTATCAAGCTCTCGAGAGGTACTTTGGATCATATATGATCAGATGTGCATACAGGAAGATTTTATTTAGAGTATGCACACCTGTATAGAAAAAGTCAGCAGCCATCACAGACTTATTCACATCTTCACCCAGTTTTTGCTAAACCGCAGAATTAATGGCAGAACAGCCATCATAATCTGTCTGTTCCTGCTGGCATGGGGTGTCTGTGCGTTCATCAGTGAGGTCAATGAAGAATGACTTCCACTGTTTGTCACACGGTACATCTATTGAACTGAAAAAAGGAGAGGAACAATTTTGATATTAAAGAAATAATAACATGAATTCAGTGCTCTAAATACTTGTTGAAATTATATGATAGCTGGTTGTCAATGCTCTTTCAAACAAAATCTGTTTACTTACTCTCAAGATGGGAATATTGCACTTAATTAACACTGTATCTTTCCTTACATAAGAAAAGAAGCAAATTAATTCTTGACTATGTAAACGTTTTGATATTTCAAACTTTTTTTCTGCAGATATACACCTATAGAATAAATAAATACCAATAATTACAAATTATCAACTTTTTATCAACAATTTTTCATCCAATGAAATGATTTCTTTGGTGTGCACCCTTAGTTAACAGAGACACCATTTTGAATATTACTTCCATTATTACTTACCTGCAATCAAGAACTGTTCATTGAACTTTCTTTTTCCTGGGCATCTACAAGACAAAATAATAAGTTTATGCTATGATTGGTGTAATGATATAAGTATAAAGTTGAATAAGGTACTTTAAATCATAATTAAACTTCATTAAGAAGAAAAATGATCAAAACAGAAAAATGTATTATTTCATGAAAAATAAGGATATTTGCTACAAGCATAATCATCACAATGAACAAAAATGGAAATATGTACAATTATTTACAACCCATAAGTGCATGAGACTTTTGAAGAATGGATTAAACATATATTCGGGTCATATTAACAAACAAAATTAATGTTGTGTCGTCTGCTACATGGTATCTGAAATGTGCAGTACATGATGCAAATGCGGGTTTACGTAAAAAATCATAAAAAATAAACTACCGATCATAGCCATATAAATTTAGTACCAAGCAAAAGAGGAATTCGCCATAAATGTTCACATACTTATTTTAAAAATGCTAGTAGTAAGCTGTTATTGTGAAAGCGTGCGGAAATCAAGTGTTGTGGAGTAAATATTTCAGAAAACATTCACATTTCGTCGTATTGCAGGAGTCAAAATAAGGAATTACACGTCCTCCACAGATTTATAAATACCACTAAACCAAACTTTATCTAATCTGCTTTTATTACACCCCGGTAACTAAGGATTGGTATTGAAAATATGTAGCTGTTCTTGAAAATCAAAATCGGGACTTTCGCCGATTTTGTACCGCCGCCATTGTCCTCACAGACCAACGATCACACATGACAGCATTCATCAAATACAAAGACATGTATACTCTTTAGCACCACTAAAAACCTTAGATGCACTCTTACAAATATATGTATGCACATGAGAATAAATGAGAAAAACTAAATCTTACCTTTGTTATGAAAATACGCAAAATCTATGACTGAGGTGAACACACGTTCCTCGAAGCTTCCGGATAGGCTGCGCAGTACAAGCCGTAGCGCGGATGGTTTCGCGCATTGGCTTGAGGGCCGTCCCTCTATTATATGGTCTCTGGTGCTACACATGCATACAGAAGTTAACTCCTGTAAATGTACTGGAGAAGTCGCAATCACTAATGCAATAGAGATTGACACTTACTGACAGAAATGCCTCTGAGGCGGTATCTCGGTGAAGCAACAAAATGGAGAATTGTGGGGATGATAGAGGGGGGACATCATTATGTGAAGTTGCCCGGCAGATGGGTAAATCAAAAAGTGTAATTTCACGCTTGTGGGATAAGTACCGTCAAACAGGTGGGGTTGCAACGAGACCTGGGCGTGGTAGACCAAAATCAACGACACCACGACAGGATCATCTCATTACGGTAATTGCTCTACGCGATAGGTTTAAATCGGCCCCTGCCATCAATAGAGAATTCCGCACACTCACTGGAAGACGCATGTCAACCTCAACTGTTAAAAAGCGACTCTGTGAAGCTCGGAAAGCAAGACGGCCTTTTAAGGTTGTCACCCTTTCAGCTCACCATAAGCGCCAAAGATTGGCATGGGCTAGGCAGCATCAGGGACGGGCTATGCGCCACTGGCGTTACACCATGTTCTCTGATGAGTCAAGGTTTTGCCTACGATTCACAGATGGCAGAAAACGTTGTTGGCGTCGGAGCGGGGAGCGATATGCCAGAGCAGCAATTCTTGACCATGATCGATATGGAGGTGGTAGTGTCATGGTTTGGAGTGGGATTACACATGACAGACGATCAGATTTGGTCATCATTAACGGAGTCATGACTGATCAGTGATACGTTGACCAAATATTGCGTCCTGTTGTGGCTCCATTGGCTAGAGTTATCGACCGAAATTTTGTATTCCAAGATGATAGTACCAGACCACATCGGGCCCGAATTGTCTCCGCTTATCTCCGACAAGAAGGTATCCAGACATTGGACTGGCCCTCTAAGTCCCCAGACCTGTCCCCAATTGAACATCTCTGGGACGTTCTTGGTCGAAGGGTGTACACCAGGGACCCAGGACCCGCCAACCTGGCCCAGCTTGGTGCAGCTCTCCAAGAGGAATGGCGGGCAATACCACGGGCAACCATCCGGAAATTGATTAACAGCATGCCATCAAGGTTCTGTGAATGTGTTGCCCAACATGGTGGACACACCAGATATTGAACTTGACTCCTAAAATTGATTTAGTGGATATTTGAAGCAGTTTCAAATTCGCTATTATTTCATTAGTTCCCTTATTTCTTGTCGGTAGTATGGTAGACTTTGAAGTTGTCGAGGTGACAGAATGTAAAGGCTCTGCAGGAATGGAAAAGATTGGCTTTGAAAGAGGCCTTGACAGATTGGTTGGATGTAATGAATCCAACTTCGGTTTCATTCTTGGTGTGTCTGATGTTTGTACAGATCGTCATGAGTCAGTTCGAAAACATACGCAGGAAAAGTATAGACCAATGAACATTGATCATCAGTTTGATCCTTACCATTTATCAAACAATTTGAGAAAGAAACTGCAGGAGAAATGTAGTTACAGGAGTTTTCTGCGCTTGCCCCCTGGGTTCAGTCGATGTGCAATCATCTATAGTGGTGTGCTGCATCATGTGGAGGGGATAGTGATTTACTTGTTGCTAGGTGGGAATCACTTCGATATCACATTGTGTATTGTCATGAGTGGGCGGGGCCAGGTCTTGTTACAGAATGTTGTCATGGTCAGCTATCAGAAAATGAAATGTACAAAAAGAAGTGGTTGACATGTGATTCTGCAGCACACAGAGCTCTAGAGGAAATCATTCTGAACAAAAGATTTTTGAATGACATCAAACTGCTGAGTAAATTCTTGCACACTGGAAGATTAGAGGTAAATCACTCTCTTCTAAACAAGTACTGTACAAAACGACAAGAAGCAAAAGACATGTCGTACACAGTTTGCAGCTTTGGACCATAACAAACACATCAATGTTTCACCTAGTCAGTTTAAGCATGTATACAGAGATGAAGATATCTCACCACATCAGTAGTCCACAAACACCAGACTCTTCACGTATTCGTGTTGCTTATAGCAAGCATTGCAAAGACTGGGTGATTAAAACCATTGCCGAGCACAAGTCCTACAAATACCGGACAGAAATGATTTTGACTGTCCTCAAACACAGAAAAGTCTGAAAAGGGGGAGGTCAGTGCTAAACCAAATGCAGCAAATATTGCAAGAAAACCCAAACCAACCAAACAGTTTCTCATTAACAGGCACATATCTCGTTTAACCAAGTTGTAAACAGATGTTGATTCCAAGATGATTTGTATAATGATAGTTTTGACATATGGAATAATGTGAATGTTCCTGTATAAGAAATCTGTCAATTTTTGCTGATGTCATATGTTAGAATTTGTGATTAGTAAGTATTTTGAAAGAATGGTATTTGTTTGTACGTACGTGGCGTGTATATGAATGTCATTACCACTATTCTTACTTATTGTCCTTTAAGAGATCCTTATGAGGAATGAGTTTTGAGAATTCTTCTGGTGACATAATTCAACCATATTGACCTCTTCTTAAGACTTTTTTAAAATATGGTTTATATTCACTACTATACAATGAAACAAAATTTTGATGTGCCTCATGCCAGGGAATAGTGAAAATGTTGTGTAAGATAACATAACAGAAATACATAATCACATGTCTGCCAGTCTGTAACCATGCCCTGGATGCAAGGCAGAGTATTGGATTGTGAAACTAAGTGCTCATTTCAACTTACTGAAAAACAGCCCTTAATCAGATGCAGATAAATATCTTTTGAGGAGCCTTCATCCATGCTTTGTATTGGTTTAAGGTGTGAAACAAATGAGACATGAATGTATTGGAAATGTGTATAAAGTAACCTGTTTGGATGTAGAACATATTTTTTTAGGTTTTTGCTTTTTTTTACGATAATATAGTGTAATGTTGTTCAGAGTCTCAGTTTACTTTGAAATAAATATGATCTAGAATATGACCAAGTGTTATTTTTCAAGGGGTACTTCAAATAATGGTATTACTATATGTTGATAATTGGAATACATATTTCTATATGGCAGTGGTAGTGTAGGTTTTAAACAGGATAGCCTGTCTAGCATTCCTCCGTCATTAAATGCTACATCCTTAAATTGTGGTAAGAGAAGCTTTTGTAAACGTCACACTCAAATTTGTTGCAAAGAATGTAGGAGTCAGCATTGGTAATCTTACCAGTATGTTAACAGCTAAAGACTGACAATGTGAATAAAAATTCAATTGATCATGGAAGTCTTTCCTTGGTTGTTGTTTCCGAGACAACATGCAGACAGTTGAAATATTTTTGTTTTTTAAATAGTCTCTTGCAGGGTTTGTCTCTACTCTGCTTGATACTACTGGACCAGTGAAGCTGAGCAGGGGGAGTAGCTAGATTGCGATGTACGTCTGTGATGTTCAATGGCGTAGAATGAATGGATTAGAAATGAGGTTCTATAGCATGCACACACATGCACGCACAAACACATTATAATAATGATAATATTGCTAAAGTACTAATTTTAGTTAATATCATACAGCTATTCAACAACCTTTTCACTTACCAGAACGAACATAACACACCAAAAGAAATTTTTGCATCTTGTATTTTGAATATTACATTTTATCTTCCTAAGGTAAGAAAAAAGTTGTATTATACTGGAGGCCATGTGCATACAATATCTTAAGTCAATGAATAATTATCAGGAAGCTGTTTCATAAATATTAACATCTTGTCAAAGTAGTCATATTAATGTTAATGTGATTACAGGTTAATTTGTGTAAGTGGAAATATAATTTAATCATGAGACAAATGAGGAATGAGAATACTTCTTTTTAGGCACACACTGTGAAAATATTCATTATGAAAATACCAGGGAATTGGTCAACACTCTGGACAATTTGATGCCACTTCATTCATTAAATGTCAGAGCTTCCTTGAAAACTGTATATTCTGGACTTGGAAACTTGTTTGGTATTGTACCCACAACACATGCTTGAATCACTTTCCGGACACCTTTGCCAAGTCATTCACCACTGTAAGCCCAGGAGATGAAATTTCGATAAGCTAGAAGTCTTGATTGGCTGGAATATATGCATGTACCTTTGAAAATAATCATCAATTACAACAAATGCCCTCTTAAAATCAAATTGCTTAAAAATTAAATCCAGTACTTTGTTCTAAGGTATGGCACCCATTTCTATAATTTATGAAGGGGCTATTATAGTGCTCTATGTGTACTTAGGGTAATACATGTATTTACTTAGGTTTCATATATTTTGGCTTGGCTCACAAACTAGGGTTTTGAAACATGCTGGTCCTATCATTATTGAATTAATATAATTTTACATCTATTATTCCCGCCAAAAATTTATAAATTTAGATTTTCTAGACATTCTTGTGGTGTCTATCAGAAAAGAACACGAAGACAGCACATCCCTAATTTGATGACAAGTAAATACAGTTGCAATCTGACTATAACAACTCAGTTCTGAAGCATATAGTTATCAGTAAGACTGCATTGATCAAGTCTGAATAGAACAAAAAAGATATGAAATAAAATGCACATTAGCAGTGACAAAATTACCAAACGGTGTCCAGTTTATTTAAAGATGATTTCTATTGGATGTATACACTTGGTAAACGTAAATGCTGAAGGCAGTATACCTTGAGGCCTACTTGTAATGCTACTACATGTATTTTACTATTTATGTCAAACAATAACGTACGTACCAGTTCGTCAAAGTATCAGGTGCTCTGCCATCCATTCCCTTGTAAAGCATATGTTGCACGAACGACATGACGAGTACTGAATCTGTTAGGCAGATAGTTTCGAAGTCCCCATGACGAGTGATGCAACAATCGCATACTCGCAGTTTTGGAAACAGAAGGTCCCACTCCTCACAACAAAAGCATTCATGAGATGTGGTCATACTAATACAATGGCCACATTGACACCAGTCGGTGTTACCAGCCCGCTCATCACGATCTGATCGACTGCCCCCATTGCTATCACTATCAGACAACTCAGCAACTCGCTCCTCACCCTCCTCATATTCCGGTTCGAACATGTATGGTTGTGGAATTATGTCATTCGCCATATCGAAAATTGACCATTTTTGAGGTCACGCGAAAAGGTATCTTTAGTCAAGGGAGATAACTTTCTAGCGCTTATGTGGAAAGTAACTCTCCCTAACTCCTCACACAATACAATGATGTTTGAAGTTAGGTTGGTGTGCAAGTGACGTCACAGGTACGTCAAACATGGCGACCTCCAGGGAATCGGAAATTGTGACCTATTTCATCTGATGTTTTTTATACCCATATCCATACAAATGTGCAAAGTGTCTTAATAATGTCTATAGTGTGGTTCCTTTTCATATACCGAATGTTATTTTTCCGTGGAATATTCCTTTAATGTTTGAAATAATTCATGTTAATTCATATTTACTTGCCTTTATGGTCCTCTGTCAGCTTCGTGGCAGTCGTCCTTCATCCCTCCCTCCTTGGTCTTCTTCTGTCCATGGAGCGTCTTCTTGGCAGTCATCACCGCCTCTAGGGGACTTCATGGTCCATTTCTGCCCCCAGGATGATGATGTCCACGGTCCTAATTGTACAAATAAAGTATAAATTAATGTTTCAAATCATTGATATTTACTACATAGGTAATGAATGCCAAAAGTATGTATGTATGCTTAATTGTAGAAAAATCTGTATCCTGAAATGCACGTTGTAAGGTGCACATGACGCCATGGTGAACAAGAAAAGATTGAAGCACTTGCCTCCCTGGTCCTCTGTCGGCTTCATGGCAGTCGTCCTCCCTCCCTCCCTCACTTCTTGGCCCACTTCTGTCCATGGAGCGTCTTCTTCGCAGTCGCCACTGCCTCTAGGGGACTTCACGTTCCATTTCTGCCCCCAGGATGATGTCCATGGTCCTGATGGTAAAGATAGTGGGAAGTTTAATGTTTGAAATAATTGATGTTAATTGATATACATGCCTTTATGGTCCTCTGTCGGTATCCCGCCAGTTGTCCTTCGTCCCTCCCCTTGAGGACTTCACAGTCCATTTCTGCCCCCAGGATGATGATGTCCACGGTCCTAATTGTACAAATAAAGAATAAATTAATGTTTTAAATCATTGATATTTACTACATAGGTAATGAATGCCAACAGTATGTATATATGCTTAATTGTGGATAAATCTGTATCCTGAAATGCACGTTGTAAGGTGCACATGATGCCATGGTGAACAGGAAAAGATTGAAACACTTGCCTCCCTGGTTCTCTGTCGGCTTCGTGGCACTCGTCCTCCCTCCCTCCCTCCCTTTTTGTTCCACTTCGGTCCTAATTGTAGAAATAAAGAATAAATTAATGTTTCAAGTCATTGATATTTTCAACATACATAATGAATGCCAAAAGTATGTATATCTGCGAAATCGAGTTCTAATTGTAGAAATAAAAAATAAATTAACTTTTCAAATCATTGATATTTACTGCTTACATAATGAATGTCAAAAGTAGGTATATATGCGGAATTGTGGAAAAAATTGTATCCTGAAATGCATGTTGTAAGGTGCACATGACGCCATGGTGAACAACAAGAGATTGAAACACTTGCCTCCCTGGTCCTCTGTCGGTTTCGTGGCACTCGTCCTCCCTCCCTCCCTCCGTGGTCCACCTCTGTCCATGGAGCCTCAGGGGGACTTCACGGTCCATTTCTGCCCCCAGGATGATGATGTCCACGGTCCTGATGGTAAAGATAAGGAGAAGTTTAATGTTTGAAATAATTGATGTTAATTGATATACTTGCCTTTATGGTCCTCTGTCGTCCGTCCCGTGGTCCACTTCTGTCCATGCAGCCTCTTCTTGGCAGTCGTCACTGCCTCTGGGGGACTTCATGGTCCATTTCTGCCCCCAGGATGAAGATGTCCACGGTCCTGATGGTAAAGATAATGAGAAGTTTAGTGTTTGAAATAATTGATGTTAATTGATATACTTGCCTTAAGGTCTTCTGTCGTCCCTCCCTCCGTGGTCCACTTCTGTCCATGGAGCCTCTTCTCGGCAGTCGTCACTGCCTCTGGGGGACTTCACGGTCCATTTCTGCCCCCAGGATGATGATGTCCACGGTCCTAATTGTAGAAATAAAGAATAAATTAATGTTTCAAATCATTGATATTTACTACTTACATAACGAATGCCAAAAGTAGGTATATATGCGAATTTGTGGACAAATCTGTATCCTGAAATGCACGTTGTAAGGTGCACATGACACCATGGTGAACAACAAGAGATTGAAACACTTGCCTGCCTGGTCCTCTGTTGGTTTCGTGGCACTCGTCCTCCCTCCCTCCCTCCGTGGTCCACCTCTGTCCATGGAGCCTCTTCTCGGCAGTCGTCACTGCCTCTGGGGGACTTCACGGTCCATTTCTGCCCCCAGGATGATGATGTCCACGGTCCTGATGGTAAAGATAAGGAGAAGTTTAATGTTTGAAATAATTGATGTTAATTGATATACTTGCCTTAAGGTCTTCTGTTGTCCCTCCCTCCGTGGTCCACTTCTGTCCATGGAGCCTCTTCTCGGCAGTCGTCACTGCCTCTGGGGGACTTCACGGTCCATTTCTGCCCCCAGGATGATGATGTCCACGGTCCTAATTGTAGAAATAAAGAATAAATTAATGTTTCAGATCATTGATATTTACTACAAAGATAATGAATACCAAAAGTATGTATATCTTTGGAATCGGGTCATAATTGTAGAAATAAAGAATAAATTAATTTTTGAAATCATTGATATTTACTACTTACATAACGAATGCCAAAAGTAGGTGTATATATGCGAAATTGTGGAAAAATTTGTATCCTGAAATGCACTTTGTAAGGTGCACATGACGCCATGGTGAACAACAAGAGATTGAAACACTTGCCTGTCTGGTCCTCTGTCGGTTTCGTGGCACTCGTCCTCCCTCCCTCCCTCCGTGGTCCACCTCTGTCCATGGAGCCTCTTCTCGGCAGTCGTCACTGCCTCTGGGGGACTTCACGTACCATTTCTGCCCCCAGGATGATGATGTCAACGGTCCTGATGGTAAAGATAAGGAGAAGTTTAATGTTTGAAATAATTGATGTTAATTGATATACTTGCCTTTATGGTCCTCTGTCGTCCCTCCTGGTGTCCACTTCTGTCCATGAAGCCTCTTCTCGGCAGTCGTCACTGCCTCTGGGGGACTTCATGGTCCATTTCTGCCCCCAGGATGAAGATGTCCACGGTCCTGATGGTAAAGATAAGGAGAAGTTTAGTGTTTGAAATAATTGATGTTAATTGATATACTTGCCTTAAGGTCTTCTGTTGTCCCTCCCTCCGTGGTCCACTTCTGTCCATGGAGCCTCTTCTCGGCAGTCGTCACTGCCTCTGGGGGACTTCACGGTCCATTTCTGCCCCCAGGATGATGATGTCCACGGTCCTAATTGTAGAAATAAAGAATAAATTAATGTTTCAAATCATTGATATTTACTGCAAAGATAAGGAATACCAAAAGTATGTATATCTTCGGAATCGGGTCTTAATTGTAGAAATAAAGAATAAATTAATTTTTGAAATCATTGATATTTACTACTTACATAACGAATGCCAAAAGTAGGTATATATGCGAAATTGTGGAAAAATTTGTATCCTGAAATGCACGTTGTAAGGTGCACATGACGCCATGGTGAACAACAAGAGATTGAAACACTTGCCTGTCTGGTCCTCTGTCGGTTTCGTGGCACTCGTCCTCCCTCCCTCCCTCCGTGGTCCACCTCTGTCCATGGAGCCTCTCCTCGGCAGTCGTCACTGCCTCTGGGGGACTTCACGGTCCATTTCTGCCCCCAGGATGATGATGTCCACGGTCCTGATGGTAATGATAATGAGAAGTTTAGTGTTTGAAATAATTGATGTTAATTGATATACTTGCCTGTATGGTCCTCTGTCGTCCCTCCCGTGGTCCACTTCTGTCCATGGAGCCTCTTCTCGGCAGTCGTCACTGCCTCTGGGGGACTTCACGGTCCATTTCTGCCCTCAGGATGATGATGTCCACGGTCCTAATTGTAGAAATAAAGAATAAATTAATGTTTCAAATCATTGATATTTACTACAAAGATAAGGAATACCAAAAGTATGTATATCTTCGGAATCGGGTCTTAATTGTAGAAATAAAGAATAAATTAATTTTTGAAATCATTGATATTTACTACTTACATAACGAATGCCAAAAGTAGGTATATATGCGAAATTGTGGAAAAATTTGTATCCTGAAATGCACGTTGTAAGGTGCACATGACGCCATGGTGAACAACAAGAGATTGAAACACTTGCCTGTCTGGTCCTCTGTCGGTTTCGTGGCACTCGTCCTCCCTCCCTCCCTCCGTGGTCCACCTCTGTCCATGGAGCCTCTTCTCGGCAGTCGTCACTGCCTCTGGGGGACTTCACGGTCCATTTCTGCCCCCAGGATGATGATGTCCACGGTCCTGATGGTAATGATAATGAGAAGTTTAGTGTTTGAAATAATTGATGTTAATTGATATACTTGCCTGTATGGTCCTCTGTCGTCCCTCCCGTGGTCCACTTCTGTCCATGGAGCCTCTTCTCGGCAGTCGTCACTGCCTCTGGGGGACTTCACGGTCCATTTCTGCCCTCAGGATGATGATGTCCACGGTCCTAATTGTAGAAATAAAGAATAAAATAATGTTTCAAATCATTGATATTTACTACATACATAACGAATGCCAAAAGTAGGTATATATGCGGAATTGTGGAAAATTTTCTATCCTGAAATGCACATTGTAAGGTGCACATGACGCCATGGTGAACAACAAGAGATTGAAACACTTGCCTCCCTGGTTCTCTGTCAGTTTCGTGGCACTCGTCCTCCCTCCCTCCCTCCCTCCGTGGTCCACCTCTGTCCATGGAGCCTCTTCTCGGCAGTCGTCACTGCCTCTGGGGGACTTCACGGTCCATTTCTGCCCTCAGGATGATGATGTCCACGGTCCTAATTGTAGAAATAAAGAATAAATTAATGTTTCAAATCATTGATATTTACTACAAAGATAACGAATACCAAAAGTATGTAAATCTTCGGAATCGGGTCTTAATTGTAGAAATAAAGAATGAATTAATTTTTGAAATCATTGATATTTACTACTTACATAACGAATGCCAAAAGTAGGTATATATGCGAAATTGTGGAAAAATTTGTATCCTGAAATGCACGTTGTAAGGTGCACATGACGCCATGGTGAACAACAAGAGATTGAAACACTTGCCTGCCTGGTCCTCTGTCGTTTTTGTGGCACTCGTCCTCCCTCCCTCCCTCCGTGGTCCACCTCTGTCCATGGAGCCTCTTCTCGGCAGTCGTCACTGCCTCTGGGGGACTTCACGGTCCATTTCTGCCCCCAGGATGATGATGTCCACGGTCCTGATGGTAAAGATAATGAGAAGTTTAGTGTTTGAAATAATTGATGTTAATTGATATACTTGCCTTAAGGTCTTCTGTCGTCCCTTCCTCCGTGGTCCACTTCTGTCCATGGAGCCTCTTCTCGGCAGTCGTCACTGCCTCTGGGGGACTTCACGGTCCATTTCTGCCCCCAGGATGATGATGTCCACGGTCCTAATTGTAGAAATAAAGAATAAATTAATGTTTCAAATCATTGATATTTACTACAAAGATAACGAATACCAAAAGTATGTAAATCTTCGGAATCGGGTCTTAATTGTAGAAATAAAGAATGAATTAATTTTTGAAATCATTGATATTTACTACTTACATAACGAATGCCAAAAGTAGGTATATATGCGAAATTGTGGAAAAATTTGTATCCTGAAATGCACGTTGTAAGGTGCACATGACGCCATGGTGAACAACAAGAGATTGAAACACTTGCCTGCCTGGTCCTCTGTCGTTTTTGTGGCACTCGTCGTCCCTCCCTCCCTCCGTGGTCCACCTCTGTCCATGGAGCCTCTTCTCGGCAGTCGTCACTGCCTCTGGGGGACTTCACGGTCCATTTCTGCCCCCAGGATGATGATGTCCACGGTCCTGATGGTAATGATAATGAGAAGTTTAGTGTTTGAAATAATTGATGTTAATTGATATACTTGCCTGTATGGTCCTCTGTCGTCCCTCCCGTGGTCCACTTCTGTCCATGGAGCCTCTTCTCGGCAGTCGTCACTGCCTCTGGGGGACTTCACGGTCCATTTCTGCCCCCAGGATGATGATGTCCACGGTCCTGATGGTAATGATAATGAGAAGTTTAGTGTTTGAAATAATTGATGTTAATTGATATACTTGCCTGTATGGTCCTCTGTCGTCCCTCCCGTGGTCCACTTCTGTCCATGGAGCCTCTTCTCGGCAGTCGTCACTGCCTCTGGGGGACTTCACGGTCCATTTCTGCCCTCAGGATGATGATGTCCACGGTCCTAATTGTAGAAATAAAGAATAAATTAATGTTTCAAATCATTGATATTTACTACATACATAACGAATGCCAAAAGTAGGTATATATGCGGAATTGTGGAAAATTTTCTATCCTGAAATGCACATTGTAAGGTGCACATGACGCCATGGTGAACAACAAGAGATTGAAACACTTGCCTCCCTGGTTCTCTGTCAGTTTCGTGGCACTCGTCCTCCCTCCCTCCCTCCCTCCGTGGTCCACCTCTGTCCATGGAGCCTCTTCTCGGCAGTCGTCACTGCCTCTGGGGGACTTCACGGTCCATTTCTGCCCCCAGGATGATGATGTCCACGGTCCTGATGGTAAAGATAATGAGAAGTTTAGTGTTTGAAATAATTGATGTTAATTGATATACTTGCCTTAAGGTCTTCTGTCGTCCCTTCCTCCGTGGTCCACTTCTGTCCATGGAGCCTCTTCTCGGCAGTCGTCACTGCCTCTGGGGGACTTCACGGTCCATTTCTGCCCCCAGGATGATGATGTCCACGGTCCTAATTGTAGAAATAAAGAATAAATTAATGTTTCAAATCATTGATATTTACTACAAAGATAACGAATACCAAAAGTATGTAAATCTTCGGAATCGGGTCTTAATTGTAGAAATAAAGAATGAATTAATTTTTGAAATCATTGATATTTACTACTTACATAACGAATGCCAAAAGTAGGTATATATGCGAAATTGTGGAAAAATTTGTATCCTGAAATGCAGGTTGTAAGGTGCACATGACGCCATGGTGAACAACAAGAGATTGAAACACTTGCCTGCCTGGTCCTCTGTCGTTTTTGTGGCACTCGTCGTCCCTCCCTCCCTCCGTGGTCCACCTCTGTCCATGGAGCCTCTTCTCGGCAGTCGTCACTGCCTCTGGGGGACTTCACGGTCCATTTCTGCCCCCAGGATGATGATGTCCACGGTCCTGATGGTAATGATAATGAGAAGTTTAGTGTTTGAAATAATTGATGTTAATTGATATACTTGCCTGTATGGTCCTCTGTCGTCCCTCCCGTGGTCCACTTCTGTCCATGGAGCCTCTTCTCGGCAGTCGTCACTGCCTCTGGGGGACTTCACGGTCCATTTCTGCCCCCAGGATGATGATGTCCACGGTCCTGATGGTAATGATAATGAGAAGTTTAGTGTTTGAAATAATTGATGTTAATTGATATACTTGCCTGTATGGTCCTCTGTCGTCCCTCCCGTGGTCCACTTCTGTCCATGGAGCCTCTTCTCGGCAGTCGTCACTGCCTCTGGGGGACTTCACGGTCCATTTCTGCCCTCAGGATGATGATGTCCACGGTCCTAATTGTAGAAATAAAGAATAAATTAATGTTTCAAATCATTGATATTTACTACATACATAACGAATGCCAAAAGTAGGTATATATGCGGAATTGTGGAAAATTTTCTATCCTGAAATGCACATTGTAAGGTGCACATGACGCCATGGTGAACAACAAGAGATTGAAACACTTGCCTCCCTGGTTCTCTGTCAGTTTCGTGGCACTCGTCCTCCCTCCCTCCCTCCCTCCGTGGTCCACCTCTGTCCATGGAGCCTCTTCTCGGCAGTCGTCACTGCCTCTGGGGGACTTCACGGTCCATTTCTGCCCCCAGGATGATGATGTCCACGGTCCTGATGGTAAAGATAATGAGAAGTTTAGTGTTTGAAATAATTGATGTTAATTGATATACTTGCCTTAAGGTCTTCTGTCGTCCCTTCCTCCGTGGTCCACTTCTGTCCATGGAGCCTCTTCTCGGCAGTCGTCACTGCCTCTGGGGGACTTCACGGTCCATTTCTGCCCCCAGGATGATGATGTCCACGGTCCTAATTGTAGAAATAAAGAATAAATTAATGTTTCAAATCATTGATATTTACTACAAAGATAACGAATACCAAAAGTATGTAAATCTTCGGAATCGGGTCTTAATTGTAGAAATAAAGAATGAATTAATTTTTGAAATCATTGATATTTACTACTTACATAACGAATGCCAAAAGTAGGTATATATGCGAAATTGTGGAAAAATTTGTATCCTGAAATGCAGGTTGTAAGGTGCACATGACGCCATGGTGAACAACAAGAGATTGAAACACTTGCCTGCCTGGTCCTCTGTCGTTTTTGTGGCACTCGTCGTCCCTCCCTCCCTCCGTGGTCCACCTCTGTCCATGGAGCCTCTTCTCGGCAGTCGTCACTGCCTCTGGGGGACTTCACGGTCCATTTCTGCCCCCAGGATGATGATGTCCACGGTCCTGATGGTAATGATAATGAGAAGTTTAGTGTTTGAAATAATTGATGTTAATTGATATACTTGCCTGTATGGTCCTCTGTCGTCCCTCCCGTGGTCCACTTCTGTCCATGGAGCCTCTTCTCGGCAGTCGTCACTGCCTCTGGGGGACTTCACGGTCCATTTCTGCCCCCAGGATGATGATGTCCACGGTCCTGATGGTAATGATAATGAGAAGTTTAGTGTTTGAAATAATTGATGTTAATTGATATACTTGCCTGTATGGTCCTCTGTCGTCCCTCCCGTGGTCCACTTCTGTCCATGGAGCCTCTTCTCGGCAGTCGTCACTGCCTCTGGGGGACTTCACGGTCCATTTCTGCCCTCAGGATGATGATGTCCACGGTCCTAATTGTAGAAATAAAGAATAAATTAATGTTTCAAATCATTGATATTTACTACATACATAACGAATGCCAAAAGTAGGTATATATGCGGAATTGTGGAAAATTTTCTATCCTGAAATGCACATTGTAAGGTGCACATGACGCCATGGTGAACAACAAGAGATTGAAACACTTGCCTCCCTGGTTCTCTGTCAGTTTCGTGGCACTCGTCCTCCCTCCCTCCCTCCCTCCGTGGTCCACCTCTGTCCATGGAGCCTCTTCTCGGCAGTCGTCACTGCCTCTGGGGGACTTCACGGTCCATTTCTGCCCCCAGGATGATGATGTCCACGGTCCTGATGGTAAAGATAATGAGAAGTTTAGTGTTTGAAATAATTGATGTTAATTGATATACTTGCCTTAAGGTCTTCTGTCGTCCCTTCCTCCGTGGTCCACTTCTGTCCATGGAGCCTCTTCTCGGCAGTCGTCACTGCCTCTGGGGGACTTCACGGTCCATTTCTGCCCCCAGGATGATGATGTCCACGGTCCTAATTGTAGAAATAAAGAATAAATTAATGTTTCAAATCATTGATATTTACTACAAAGATAACGAATACCAAAAGTATGTAAATCTTCGGAATCGGGTCTTAATTGTAGAAATAAAGAATGATTTAATTTTTGAAATCATTGATATTTACTACTTACATAACGAATGCCAAAAGTAGGTATATATGCGAAATTGTGGAAAAATTTGTATCCTGAAATGCAGGTTGTAAGGTGCACATGACGCCATGGTGAACAACAAGAGATTGAAACACTTGCCTGCCTGGTCCTCTGTCGTTTTTGTGGCACTCGTCGTCCCTCCCTCCCTCCGTGGTCCACCTCTGTCCATGGAGCCTCTTCTCGGCAGTCGTCACTGCCTCTGGGGGACTTCACGGTCCATTTCTGCCCCCAGGATGATGATGTCCATGGTCCTGATGGTAAAGATAATGAGAAGTTTAGTGTTTGAAATAATTGATGTTAATTGATATACTTGCCTTAAGGTCTTCTGTCGTCCCTTCCTCCGTGGTCCACTTCTGTCCATGGAGCCTCTTCTCGGCAGTCGTCACTGCCTCTGGGGGACTTCACGGTCCATTTCTGCCCCCAGGATGATGATGTCCACGGTCCTAATTGTAGAAATAAAGAATAAATTAATGTTTCAAATCATTGATATTTACTACAAAGATAAGGAATACCAAAAGTATGTATATCTTCGGAATTGGGTCTTAATTGTAGAAAGAAAGAATAAATTAATTTTTGAAATCATTGATATTTACTACTTACATAACGAATGCCACAAGTAGGTATATATGCGAAATTGTGGAAAAATTTGTATCCTGAAATGCACGTTGTAAGGTGCACATGACGCCATGGTGAACAACAAGAGATTGAAATACTTGCCTGCCTGGTCCTCTGTCAGTTTCGTGGCACTCGTCCTCCCTCCCTCCCTCCGTGGTCCACCTCTGTCCATGGAGCCTCTTCTCGGCAGTCGTCACTGCCTCTGGGGGACTTCACGGTCCATTTCTGCCCCCAGGATGATGATGTCCACGGTCCTGATGGTAAAGATAAGGAGAAGTTTAATGTTTGAAATAATTGATGTTAATTGATATACTTGCCTTAAGGTCTTCTGTCGTCCCTCCCTCCGTGGTCCACTTCTGTCCATGGAGCCTCTTCTCGGCAGTCGTCACTGCCTCTGGGGGACTTCACGGTCCATTTCTGCCCCCAGGATGATGATGTCCACGGTCCTAATTGTAGAAATAAAGAATAAATTAATGTTTCAAATCATTGATATTTACTACAAAGATAATGAATACCAAAAGTATGTATATCTTCGGAATCGGGTCTTAATTGTAGAAATAAAGAATAAATTAATTTTTGAAATCATTGATATTTACTACTTACATAACGAATGCCACAAGTAGGTATATATGCGAAATTGTGGAAAAATTTGTATCCTGAAATGCAGGTTGTAAGGTGCACATGACGCCATGGTGAACAACAAGAGATTGAAACACTTGCCTGCCTGGTCCTCTGTCGGTTTCGTGGCACTCGTCCTCCCTCCCTCCCTCCGTGGTCCACCTCTGTCCATGGAGCCTCTTCTCGGCAGTCGTCACTGCCTCTGGGGGACTTCACGGTCCATTTCTGCCCCCAGGATGATGATGTCCACGGTCCTAGTTGTAGAAATAAAGAATAAATTAATGTTTCAAATCATTGATATTTACTACAAAGATAATGAATACCAAAAGTATGTATATCTTCGGAATCGGGTCTTAATTGTAGAAATAAAGATATAAATTAATTTTTGAAATCATTGATATTTACTACTTACATAACGAATGCCAAAAGTAGGTACATATGCGAAATTGTGGAAAAATTTGTATCCTGAAATGCACGTTGTAAGGTGCACATGACGCCATGGTGAACAACAAGAGATTGAAACACTTGCCTGTCTGGTCCTCTGTCGGTTTCGTGGCACTCGTCCTCCCTCCCTCCCTCCGTGGTCCACCTCTGTCCATGGAGCCTCTTCTCGGCAGTCGTCACTGCCTCTGGGGGACTTCACGGTCCATTTCTGCCCCCAGGATGATGATGTCCATGGTCCTGATGGTGAAGATAAGGAGAAGTTTAGTGTTTGAAATAATTGATGTTAATTGATATACTTGCCTTTATGGTCCTCTGTCGTCCCTCCCGTGGTCCACTTCTGTCCATGCAGCCTCTTCTCGGCAGTCGTCACTGCCTCTGGGGGACTTCATGGTCCATTTCTGCCCCCAAGATGAAGATGTCCACGGTCCTGATGGTAAAGATCATGAGAAGTTTAGTGTTTGAAATAATTGATGTTAATTGATATACTTGCCTTAAGGTCTTCTGTCGTCCCTTCCTCCGTGGTCCACTTCTGTCCATGGAGCCTCTTCTCGGCAGTCGTCACTGCCTCTGGGGGACTTCACGGTCCATTTCTGCCCCCAGGATGATGATGTCCACGGTCCTAATTGTAGAAATAAAGAATAAATTAATGTTTCAAATCATTGATATTTACTACAAAGATGGTGAATACCAAAAGTATGTATATCTTCGGAATCGGGTCTTAATTGTAGAAATAAAGAATAAATTAATTTTTGAAATCATTGATATTTACTACTTAGATAACGAATGCCAAAAGTAGGTATATATGCGAAATTGTGGAAAAATTTGTATGCTGAAATGCACGTTGTAAGGTGCACATGACGCCATGGTGAACAACAAGAGATTGAAACACTTGCCTGCCTGGTCCTCTGTCGGTTTCGTGGCACTCGTCCTCCCTCCCTCCCTCCGTGGTCCACCTCTGTCCATGGAGCCTCTTCTCGGCAGTCGTCACTGCCTCTGGGGGACTTCACGGTCCATTTCTGCCCCCAGGATGATGATGTCCACGGTCGTAGTTGTAGAAATAAAGAATAAATTAATGTTTCAAATCATTGATATTTACTACAAAGATAATGAATACCAAAAGTATGTATATCTTCGGAATCGGGTCTTAATTGTAGAAATAAAGAATAAATTAATTTTTTGAAATCATTGATATTTACCAGTTACATAACGAATGCCAAAAGTAGGTACATATGCGAAATTGTGGAAAAATTTGTATCCTGAAATGCACGTTGTAAGGTGCACATGACGCCATGGTGAACAACAAGAGATTGAAACACTTGCCTGCCTGGTCCTCTGTCGGTTTCGTGGCACTCATCCTCCCTCCCTCCCTCCGTGGTCCACCTCTGTCCATGGAGCCTCTTCTCGGCAGTCGTCACTGCCTCTGGGGGACTTCACGGTCCATTTCTGCCCCCAGGATGATGATGTCCACGGTCCTAGTTGTAGAAATAAAGAATAAATTAATGTTTCAAATCATTGATATTTACTACAAAGATAATGAATACCAAAAGTATGTATATCTTCGGAATCGGGTCTTAATTGTAGAAATAAAGAATAAATTAATTTTTTGAAATCATTGATATTTACCAGTTACATAACGAATGCCAAAAGTAGGTACATATGCGAAATTGTGGAAAAATTTGTATCCTGAAATGCACGTTGTAAGGTGCACATGACGCCATGGTGAACAACAAGAGATTGAAACACTTGCCTGCCTGGTCCTCTGTCGGTTTCGTGGCACTCGTCCTCCCTCCCTCCCTCCGTGGTCCACCTCTGTCCATGGAGCCTCTTCTCGGCAGTCGTCACTGCCTCTGGGGGACTTCACGGTCCATTTCTGCCCCCAGGATGATGATGTCCACGGTCCTAATTGTAGAAATAAAGAATAAATTAATGTTTCAAATCATTGATATTTACTACAAAGATAATGAATACCAAAAGTATGTATATCTTCGGAATCGGGTCTTATTTGTAGAAATAAAGAATAAATTAATTTTTGAAATCATTGATATTTACTACTTACATAACGAATGCCAAAAGTAGGTACATATGCGAAATTGTGGAAAAATTTGTATCCTGAAATGCACGTTGTAAGGTGCACATGACGCCATGGTGAACAACAAGAGATTGAAACACTTGCCTGCCTGGTCCTCTGTCGGTTTCGTGGCACTCGTCCTCCCTCCCTCCCTCCGTGGTCCACCTCTGTCCATGGAGCCTCTTCTCGGCAGTCGTCACTGCCTCTGGGGGACTTCACGGTCCATTTCTGCCCCCAGGATGATGATGTCCACGGTCCTAATTGTAGAAATAAAGAATAAATTAATGTTTCAAATCATTGATATTTACTACAAAGATAATGAATACCAAAAGTATGTATATCTTCGGAATCGGGTCTTATTTGTAGAAATAAAGAATAAATTAATTTTTGAAATCATTGATATTTACTACTTACATAACGAATGCCAAAAGTAGGTACATATGCGAAATTGTGGAAAAATTTGTATCCTGAAATGCACGTTGTAAGGTGCACATGACGCCATGGTGAACAACAAGAGATTGAAACACTTGCCTGCCTGGTCCTCTGTCGGTTTCGTGGCACTCGTCCTCCCTCCCTCCCTCCGTGGTCCACCTCTGTCCATGGAGCCTCTTCTCGGCAGTCGTCACTGCCTCTGGGGGACTTCACGGTCCATTTCTGCCCCCAGGATGATGATGTCCATGGTCCTGATGGTAAAGATAAGGAGAAGTTTAGTGTTTGAAATAATTGATGTTAATTGATATACTTACCTTAAGGTCTTCTGTCGTCCCTTCCTCCGTGGTCCACTTCTGTCCATGGAGCCTCTTCTCGGCAGTCGTCACTGCCTCTGGGGGACTTCACGGTCCATTTCTGCCCCCAGGATGATGATGTCCACGGTCCTAATTGTAGAAATAAAGAATAAATTAATGTTTCAAATCATTAATATTTACTACAAAGATAATGAATACCAAAAGTATGTATATCTTCGGAATCGGGTCTTAATTGTAGAAATAAAGAATAAATTAATTTTTGAAATCATTGATATTTACTACTTACATAACGAATGCCAAAAGTAGGTATATATGCGAAATTGTGGAAAAATTTGTATCCTGAAATGCAGGTTGTAAGGTGCACATGACGCCATGGTGAACAACAAGAGATTGAAACACTTGCCTGCCTGGTCCTCTGTCGGTTTCGTGGCACTCGTCCTCCCTCCCTCCCTCCGTGGTCCACCTCTGTCCATGGAGCCTCTTCTCGGCAGTCGTCACTGCCTCTGGGGGACTTCACAGTCCATTTCTGCCCCCAGGATGATGATGTCCTCGGTCCTAGTTGTAGAAATAAAGAATAAATTAATGTTTCAAATCATTGATATTTACTACAAAGATAATGAATACCAAAAGTATGTATATCTTCGGAATCGGGTCTTAATTGTAGAAATAAAGAATAAATTAATTTTTTGAAATCATTGATATTTACTACTTACATAACGAATGCCAAAAGTAGGTACATATGCGAAATTGTGGAAAAATTTGTATCCTGAAATGCACGTTGTAAGGTGCACATGACGCCATGGTGAACAACAAGAGATTGAAACACTTGCCTGCCTGGTCCTCTGTCGGTTTCGTGGCACTCGTCCTCCCTCCCTCCCTCCGTGGTCCACCTCTGTCCATGGAGCCTCTTCTCGGCAGTCGTCACTGCCTCTGGGGGACTTCACGGTCCATTTCTGCCCCCAGGATGATGATGTCCATGGTCCTGATGGTAAAGATAAGGAGAAGTTTAATGTTTGAAATAATTGATGTTAATTGATATACTTGCCTTTATGGTCCTCTGTCGTCCCTCCCGTGGTCCACTTCTGTCCATGCAGCCTCTTCTCGGCAGTCGTCACTGCCTCTGGGGGACTTCATGGTCCATTTCTGCCCCCAGGATGAAGATGTCCACGGTCCTGATGGTAAAGATAATGAGAAGTTTAGTGTTTGAAATAATTGATGTTATTTTTTATACTTGCCTTAAGGTCTTCTGTCGTCCCTCCCTCCGTGGTCCACTTCTGTCCATGGAGCCTCTTCTCGGCAGTCGTCACTGCCTCTGGGGGACTTTAAGGTCCATTTCTGCCCCCAGGATGATGATGTCCACGGTCCTAATTGTAGAAATAAAGAATAAATTAATGTTTCAAATCATTGATATTTACTACAAAGATGGTGAATACCAAAAGTATGTATATCTTCGGAATCGGGTCTTAATTGTAGAAATAAAGAATAAATTAATTTTTGAAATCATTGATATTTACTACTTAGATAACGAATGCCAAAAGTAGGTATATATGCGAAATTGTGGAAAAATTTGTATCCTGAAATGCAGGTTGTAAGGTGCACATGACGCCATGGTGAACAACAAGAGATTGAAACACTTGCCTGCCTGGTCCTCTGTCGGTTTCGTGGCACTCGTCCTCCCTCCCTCCCCTCCGTGGTCCACCTCTGTCCATGGAGCCTCTTCTCGGCAGTCGTCACTGCCTCTGGGGGACTTCACGGTCCATTTCTGCCCCCAGGATGATGATGTCCACGGTCCTAATTGTAGAAATAAAGAATAAATTAATGTTTCAAATCATTGATATTTACTACAAAGATAATGAATACCAAAAGTATGTATATCTTCGGAATCGGGTCTTAATTGTAGAAATAAAGAATAAATTAATTTTTGAAATCATTGATATTTACTACTTACATAACGAATGCCAAAAGTAGGTATGTATGAGAAGTTGTGGAAAAATTTGTATGCTGAAATGCACGTTGTAAGGTGCACATGACGCCATGGTGAACAACAAGAGATTGAAACACTTGCCTGCCTGGTCCTCTGTCGGTTTCGTGGCACTCGTCCTCCCTCCCTCCCTCCGTGGTCCACCTCTGTCCATGGAGCCTCTTCTCGGCAGTCGTCACTGCCTCTGGGGGACTTCACGGTCCATTTCTGCCCCCAGGATGATGATGTCCACGGTCGTAGTTGTAGAAATAAAGAATAAATTAATGTTTCAAATCATTGATATTTACTACAAAGATAATGAATACCAAAAGTATGTATATCTTCGGAATCGGGTCTTAATTGTAGAAATAAAGAATAAATTAATTTTTTGAAATCATTGATATTTACCAGTTACATAACGAATGCCAAAAGTAGGTACATATGCGAAATTGTGGAAAAATTTGTATGCTGAAATGCACGTTGTAAGGTGCACATGACGCCATGGTGAACAACAAGAGATTGAAACACTTGCCTGCATGGTCCTCTGTCGGTTTCGTGGCACTCGTCCTCCCTCCCTCCCTCCGTGGTCCACCTCTGTCCATGGAGCCTCTTCTCGGCAGTCGTCACTGCCTCTGGGGGACTTCACGGTCCATTTCTGCCCCCAGGATGATGATGTCCACGGTCGTAGTTGTAGAAATAAAGAATAAATTAATGTTTCAAATCATTGATATTTACTACAAAGATAATGAATACCAAAAGTATGTATATCTTCGGAATCGGGTCTTAATTGTAGAAATAAAGAATAAATTAATTTTTTGAAATCATTGATATTTACCAGTTACATAACGAATGCCAAAAGTAGGTACATATGCGAAATTGTGGAAAAATTTGTATCCTGAAATGCACGTTGTAAGGTGCACATGACGCCATGGTGAACAACAAGAGATTGAAACACTTGCCTGCCTGGTCCTCTGTCGGTTTCGTGGCACTCGTCCTCCCTCCCTCCCTCCGTGGTCCACCTCTGTCCATGGAGCCTCTTCTCGGCAGTCGTCACTGCCTCTGGGGGACTTCACGGTCCATTTCTGCCCCCAGGATGATGATGTCCACGGTCCTAATTGTAGAAATAAAGAATAAATTAATGTTTCAAATCATTGATATTTACTACAAAGATAATGAATACCAAAAGTATGTATATCTTCGGAATCGGGTCTTATTTGTAGAAATAAAGAATAAATTAATTTTTGAAATCATTGATATTTACTACTTACATAACGAATGCCAAAAGTAGGTACATATGCGAAATTGTGGAAAAATTTGTATCCTGAAATGCACGTTGTAAGGTGCACATGACGCCATGGTGAACAACAAGAGATTGAAACACTTGCCTGCCTGGTCCTCTGTCGGTTTCGTGGCACTCGTCCTCCCTCCCTCCCTCCGTGGTCCACCTCTGTCCATGGAGCCTCTTCTCGGCAGTCGTCACTGCCTCTGGGGGACTTCACGGTCCATTTCTGCCCCCAGGATGATGATGTCCACGGTCCTAATTGTAGAAATAAAGAATAAATTAATGTTTCAAATCATTGATATTTACTACAAAGATAATGAATACCAAAAGTATGTATATCTTCGGAATCGGGTCTTATTTGTAGAAATAAAGAATAAATTAATTTTTGAAATCATTGATATTTACTACTTACATAACGAATGCCAAAAGTAGGTACATATGCGAAATTGTGGAAAAATTTGTATCCTGAAATGCACGTTGTAAGGTGCACATGACGCCATGGTGAACAACAAGAGATTGAAACACTTGCCTGCCTGGTCCTCTGTCGGTTTCGTGGCACTCGTCCTCCCTCCCTCCCTCCGTGGTCCACCTCTGTCCATGGAGCCTCTTCTCGGCAGTCGTCACTGCCTCTGGGGGACTTCACGGTCCATTTCTGCCCCCAGGATGATGATGTCCATGGTCCTGATGGTAAAGATAAGGAGAAGTTTAGTGTTTGAAATAATTGATGTTAATTGATATACTTACCTTAAGGTCTTCTGTCGTCCCTTCCTCCGTGGTCCACTTCTGTCCATGGAGCCTCTTCTCGGCAGTCGTCACTGCCTCTGGGGGACTTTAAGGTCCATTTCTGCCCCCAGGATGATGATGTCCACGGTCCTAATTGTAGAAATAAAGAATAAATTAATGTTTCAAATCATTGATATTTACTACAAAGATGGTGAATACCAAAAGTATGTATATCTTCGGAATCGGGTCTTAATTGTAGAAATAAAGAATAAATTAATTTTTGAAATCATTGATATTTACTACTTAGATAACGAATGCCAAAAGTAGGTATATATGCGAAATTGTGGAAAAATTTGTATCCTGAAATGCAGGTTGTAAGGTGCACATGACGCCATGGTGAACAACAAGAGATTGAAACACTTGCCTGCCTGGTCCTCTGTCGGTTTCGTGGCACTCGTCCTCCCTCCCTCCCTCCGTGGTCCACCTCTGTCCATGGAGCCTCTTCTCGGCAGTCGTCACTGCCTCTGGGGGACTTCACGGTCCATTTCTGCCCCCAGGATGATGATGTCCACGGTCCTAATTGTAGAAATAAAGAATAAATTAATGTTTCAAATCATTGATATTTACTACAAAGATAATGAATACCAAAAGTATGTATATCTTCGGAATCGGGTCTTATTTGTAGAAATAAAGAATAAATTAATTTTTGAAATCATTGATATTTACTACTTACATAACGAATGCCAAAAGTAGGTACATATGCGAAATTGTGGAAAAATTTGTATCCTGAAATGCACGTTGTAAGGTGCACATGACGCCATGGTGAACAACAAGAGATTGAAACACTTGCCTGCCTGGTCCTCTGTCGGTTTCGTGGCACTCGTCCTCCCTCCCTCCCTCCGTGGTCCACCTCTGTCCATGGAGCCTCTTCTCGGCAGTCGTCACTGCCTCTGGGGGACTTCACGGTCCATTTCTGCCCCCAGGATGATGATGTCCATGGTCCTGATGGTAAAGATAAGGAGAAGTTTAGTGTTTGAAATAATTGATGTTAATTGATATACTTACCTTAAGGTCTTCTGTCGTCCCTTCCTCCGTGGTCCACTTCTGTCCATGGAGCCTCTTCTCGGCAGTCGTCACTGCCTCTGGGGGACTTTAAGGTCCATTTCTGCCCCCAGGATGATGATGTCCACGGTCCTAATTGTAGAAATAAAGAATAAATTAATGTTTCAAATCATTGATATTTACTACAAAGATGGTGAATACCAAAAGTATGTATATCTTCGGAATCGGGTCTTAATTGTAGAAATAAAGAATAAATTAATTTTTGAAATCATTGATATTTACTACTTAGATAACGAATGCCAAAAGTAGGTATATATGCGAAATTGTGGAAAAATTTGTATCCTGAAATGCAGGTTGTAAGGTGCACATGACGCCATGGTGAACAACAAGAGATTGAAACACTTGCCTGCCTGGTCCTCTGTCGGTTTCGTGGCACTCGTCCTCCCTCCCTCCCTCCGTGGTCCACCTCTGTCCATGGAGCCTCTTCTCGGCAGTCGTCACTGCCTCTGGGGGACTTCACGGTCCATTTCTGCCCCCAGGATGATGATGTCCACGGTCCTAATTGTAGAAATAAAGAATAAATTAATGTTTCAAATCATTGATATTTACTACAAAGATAATGAATACCAAAAGTATGTATATCTTCGGAATCGGGTCTTAATTGTAGAAATAAAGAATAAATTAATTTTTGAAATCATTGATATTTACTACTTACATAACGAATGCCAAAAGTAGGTATGTATGAGAAGTTGTGGAAAAATTTGTATGCTGAAATGCACGTTGTAAGGTGCACATGACGCCATGGTGAACAACAAGAGATTGAAACACTTGCCTGCCTGGTCCTCTGTCGGTTTCGTGGCACTCGTCCTCCCTCCCTCCCTCCGTGGTCCACCTCTGTCCATGGAGCCTCTTCTCGGCAGTCGTCACTGCCTCTGGGGGACTTCACGGTCCATTTCTGCCCCCAGGATGATGATGTCCACGGTCGTAGTTGTAGAAATAAAGAATAAATTAATGTTTCAAATCATTGATATTTACTACAAAGATAATGAATACCAAAAGTATGTATATCTTCGGAATCGGGTCTTAATTGTAGAAATAAAGAATAAATTAATTTTTTGAAATCATTGATATTTACCAGTTACATAACGAATGCCAAAAGTAGGTACATATGCGAAATTGTGGAAAAATTTGTATGCTGAAATGCACGTTGTAAGGTGCACATGACGCCATGGTGAACAACAAGAGATTGAAACACTTGCCTGCATGGTCCTCTGTCGGTTTCGTGGCACTCGTCCTCCCTCCCTCCCTCCGTGGTCCACCTCTGTCCATGGAGCCTCTTCTCGGCAGTCGTCACTGCCTCTGGGGGACTTCACGGTCCATTTCTGCCCCCAGGATGATGATGTCCACGGTCGTAGTTGTAGAAATAAAGAATAAATTAATGTTTCAAATCATTGATATTTACTGCAAAGATAATGAATACCAAAAGTATGTATATCTTCGGAATCGGGTCTTATTTGTAGAAATAAAGAATAAATTAATTTTTGAAATCATTGATATTTACTACTTACATAACGAATGCCAAAAGTAGGTACATATGCGAAATTGTGGAAAAATTTGTATCCTGAAATGCACGTTGTAAGGTGCACATGACGCCATGGTGAACAACAAGAGATTGAAACACTTGCCTGCCTGGTCCTCTGTCGGTTTCGTGGCACTCGTCCTCCCTCCCTCCCTCCGTGGTCCACCTCTGTCCATGGAGCCTCTTCTCGGCAGTCGTCACTGCCTCTGGGGGACTTCACGGTCCATTTCTGCCCCCAGGATGATGATGTCCACGGTCCTAATTGTAGAAATAAAGAATAAATTAATGTTTCAAATCATTGATATTTACTACAAAGATAATGAATACCAAAAGTATGTATATCTTCGGAATCGGGTCTTATTTGTAGAAATAAAGAATAAATTAATTTTTGAAATCATTGATATTTACTACTTACATAACGAATGCCAAAAGTAGGTACATATGCGAAATTGTGGAAAAATTTGTATCCTGAAATGCACGTTGTAAGGTGCACATGACGCCATGGTGAACAACAAGAGATTGAAACACTTGCCTGCCTGGTCCTCTGTCGGTTTCGTGGCACTCGTCCTCCCTCCCTCCCTCCGTGGTCCACCTCTGTCCATGGAGCCTCTTCTCGGCAGTCGTCACTGCCTCTGGGGGACTTCACGGTCCATTTCTGCCCCCAGGATGATGATGTCCATGGTCCTGATGGTAAAGATAAGGAGAAGTTTAGTGTTTGAAATAATTGATGTTAATTGATATACTTACCTTAAGGTCTTCTGTCGTCCCTTCCTCCGTGGTCCACTTCTGTCCATGGAGCCTCTTCTCGGCAGTCGTCACTGCCTCTGGGGGACTTCACGGTCCATTTCTGCCCCCAGGATGATGATGTCCACGGTCCTAATTGTAGAAATAAAGAATAAATTAATGTTTCAAATCATTAATATTTACTACAAAGATAATGAATACCAAAAGTATGTATATCTTCGGAATCGGGTCTTAATTGTAGAAATAAAGAATAAATTAATTTTTGAAATCATTGATATTTACTACTTACATAACGAATGCCAAAAGTAGGTATATATGCGAAATTGTGGAAAAATTTGTATCCTGAAATGCAGGTTGTAAGGTGCACATGACGCCATGGTGAACAACAAGAGATTGAAACACTTGCCTGCCTGGTCCTCTGTCGGTTTCGTGGCACTCGTCCTCCCTCCCTCCCTCCGTGGTCCACCTCTGTCCATGGAGCCTCTTCTCGGCAGTCGTCACTGCCTCTGGGGGACTTCACAGTCCATTTCTGCCCCCAGGATGATGATGTCCACGGTCCTAGTTGTAGAAATAAAGAATAAATTAATGTTTCAAATCATTGATATTTACTACAAAGATAATGAATACCAAAAGTATGTATATCTTCGGAATCGGGTCTTAATTGTAGAAATAAAGAATAAATTAATTTTTTGAAATCATTGATATTTACTACTTACATAACGAATGCCAAAAGTAGGTACATATGCGAAATTGTGGAAAAATTTGTATCCTGAAATGCAGGTTGTAAGGTGCACATGACGCCATGGTGAACAACAAGAGATTGAAACACTTGCCTGCCTGGTCCTCTGTCGGTTTCGTGGCACTCGTCCTCCCTCCCTCCCTCCGTGGTCCACCTCTGTCCATGGAGCCTCTTCTCGGCAGTCGTCACTGCCTCTGGGGGACTTCACGGTCCATTTCTGCCCCCAGGATGATGATGTCCATGGTCCTGATGGTAAAGATAAGGAGAAGTTTAATGTTTGAAATAATTGATGTTAATTGATATACTTGCCTTTATGGTCCTCTGTCGTCCCTCCCGTGGTCCACTTCTGTCCATGCAGCCTCTTCTCGGCAGTCGTCACTGCCTCTGGGGGACTTCATGGTCCATTTCTGCCCCCAAGATGAAGATGTCCACGGTCCTGATGGTAAAGATCATGAGAAGTTTAGTGTTTGAAATAATTGATGTTAATTGATATACTTGCCTTAAGGTCTTCTGTCGTCCCTTCCTCCGTGGTCCACTTCTGTCCATGGAGCCTCTTCTCGGCAGTCGTCACTGCCTCTGGGGGACTTCACGGTCCATTTCTGCCCCCAGGATGATGATGTCCACGGTCCTAATTGTAGAAATAAAGAATAAATTAATGTTTCAAATCATTGATATTTACTACAAAGATGGTGAATACCAAAAGTATGTATATCTTCGGAATCGGGTCTTAATTGTAGAAATAAAGAATAAATTAATTTTTGAAATCATTGATATTTACTACTTAGATAACGAATGCCAAAAGTAGGTATATATGCGAAATTGTGGAAAAATTTGTATCCTGAAATGCAGGTTGTAAGGTGCACATGACGCCATGGTGAACAACAAGAGATTGAAACACTTGCCTGCCTGGTCCTCTGTCGGTTTCGTGGCACTCGTCCTCCCTCCCTCCCTCCGTGGTCCACCTCTGTCCATGGAGCCTCTTCTCGGCAGTCGTCACTGCCTCTGGGGGACTTCACGGTCCATTTCTGCCCCCAGGATGATGATGTCCACGGTCCTAATTGTAGAAATAAAGAATAAATTAATGTTTCAAATCATTGATATTTACTACAAAGATAATGAATACCAAAAGTATGTATATCTTCGGAATCGGGTCTTAATTGTAGAAATAAAGAATAAATTAATTTTTGAAATCATTGATATTTACTACTTACATAACGAATGCCAAAAGTAGGTATGTATGAGAAGTTGTGGAAAAATTTGTATGCTGAAATGCACGTTGTAAGGTGCACATGACGCCATGGTGAACAACAAGAGATTGAAACACTTGCCTGCCTGGTCCTCTGTCGGTTTCGTGGCACTCGTCCTCCCTCCCTCCCTCCGTGGTCCACCTCTGTCCATGGAGCCTCTTCTCGGCAGTCGTCACTGCCTCTGGGGGACTTCACGGTCCATTTCTGCCCCCAGGATGATGATGTCCACGGTCGTAGTTGTAGAAATAAAGAATAAATTAATGTTTCAAATCATTGATATTTACTACAAAGATAATGAATACCAAAAGTATGTATATCTTCGGAATCGGGTCTTAATTGTAGAAATAAAGAATAAATTAATTTTTTGAAATCATTGATATTTACCAGTTACATAACGAATGCCAAAAGTAGGTACATATGCGAAATTGTGGAAAAATTTGTATGCTGAAATGCACGTTGTAAGGTGCACATGACGCCATGGTGAACAACAAGAGATTGAAACACTTGCCTGCCTGGTCCTCTGTCGGTTTCGTGGCACTCGTCCTCCCTCCCTCCCTCCGTGGTCCACCTCTGTCCATGGAGCCTCTTCTCGGCAGTCGTCACTGCCTCTGGGGGACTTCACGGTCCATTTCTGCCCCCAGGATGATGATGTCGACGGTCCTGATGGTAAAGATAAGGAGAAGTTTAATGTTTGAAATAATTGATGTTAATTGATATACTTGCCTTTATGGTCCTCTGTCGTCCCTCCCGTGGTCCACTTCTGTCCATGGAGCCTCTTCTCGGCAGTCGTCACTGCCTCTGGGGGACTTCATGGTCCATTTCTGCCCCCAAGATGAAGATGTCCACGGTCCTGATGGTAAAGATCATGAGAAGTTTAGTGTTTGAAATAATTGATGTTAATTGATATACTTGCCTTAAGGTCTTCTGTCGTCCCTTCCTCCGTGGTCCACCTCTGTCCATGGAGCCTCTTCTCGGCAGTCGTCACTGCCTCTGGGGGACTTCACGGTCCATTTCTGCCCCCAGGATGATGATGTCCACGGTCCTAATTGTAGAAATAAAGAATAAATTAATGTTTCAAATCATTGATATTTACTACAAAGATGGTGAATACCAAAAGTATGTATATCTTCGGAATCGGGTCTTAATTGTAGAAATAAAGAATAAATTAATTTTTGAAATCATTGATATTTACTACTTAGATAACGAATGCCAAAAGTAGGTATATATGCGAAATTGTGGAAAAATTTGTATCCTGAAATGCACGTTGTAAGGTGCACATGACGCCATGGTGAACAACAAGAGATTGAAACACTTGCCTGCCTGGTCCTCTGTCGGTTTCGTGGCACTCGTCCTCCCTCCCTCCCTCCGTGGTCCACCTCTGTCCATGGAGCCTCTTCTCGGCAGTCGTCACTGCCTCTGGGGGACTTCACGGTCCATTTCTGCCCCCAGGATGATGATGTCCACGGTCCTAATTGTAGAAATAAAGAATAAATTAATGTTTCAAATCATTGATATTTACTACAAAGATGGTGAATACCAAAAGTATGTATATCTTCGGAATCGGGTCTTAATTGTAGAAATAAAGAATAAATTAATTTTTGAAATCATTGATATTTACTACTTAGATAACGAATGCCAAAAGTAGGTATATATGCGAAATTGTGGAAAAATTTGTATCCTGAAATGCAGGTTGTAAGGTGCACATGACGCCATGGTGAACAACAAGAGATTGAAACACTTGCCTGCCTGGTCCTCTGTCGGTTTCGTGGCACTCGTCCTCCCTCCCTCCCTCCGTGGTCCACCTCTGTCCATGGAGCCTCTTCTCGGCAGTCGTCACTGCCTCTGGGGGACTTCACGGTCCATTTCTGCCCCCAGGATGATGATGTCCACGGTCGTAGTTGTAGAAATAAAGAATAAATTAATGTTTCAAATCATTGATATTTACTACAAAGATAATGAATACCAAAAGTATGTATATCTTCGGAATCGGGTCTTAATTGTAGAAATAAAGAATAAATTAATTTTTTGAAATCATTGATATTTACTACTTACATAACGAATGCCAAAAGTAGGTACATATGCGAAATTGTGGAAAAATTTGTATCCTGAAATGCAGGTTGTAAGGTGCACATGACGCCATGGTGAACAACAAGAGATTGAAACACTTGCCTGCCTGGTCCTCTGTCGGTTTCGTGGCACTCGTCCTCCCTCCCTCCCTCCGTGGTCCACCTCTGTCCATGGAGCCTCTTCTCGGCAGTCGTCACTGCCTCTGGGGGACTTCACGGTCCATTTCTGCCCCCAGGATGATGATGTCCATGGTCCTGATGGTAAAGATAAGGAGAAGTTTAATGTTTGAAATAATTGATGTTAATTGATATACTTGCCTTTATGGTCCTCTGTCGTCCCTCCCGTGGTCCACTTCTGTCCATGCAGCCTCTTCTCGGCAGTCGTCACTGCCTCTGGGGGACTTCATGGTCCATTTCTGCCCCCAAGATGAAGATGTCCACGGTCCTGATGGTAAAGATCATGAGAAGTTTAGTGTTTGAAATAATTGATGTTAATTGATATACTTGCCTTAAGGTCTTCTGTCGTCCCTTCCTCCGTGGTCCACTTCTGTCCATGGAGCCTCTTCTCGGCAGTCGTCACTGCCTCTGGGGGACTTCACGGTCCATTTCTGCCCCCAGGATGATGATGTCCACGGTCCTAATTGTAGAAATAAAGAATAAATTAATGTTTCAAATCATTGATATTTACTACAAAGATGGTGAATACCAAAAGTATGTATATCTTCGGAATCGGGTCTTAATTGTAGAAATAAAGAATAAATTAATTTTTGAAATCATTGATATTTACTACTTAGATAACGAATGCCAAAAGTAGGTATATATGCGAAATTGTGGAAAAATTTGTATCCTGAAATGCAGGTTGTAAGGTGCACATGACGCCATGGTGAACAACAAGAGATTGAAACACTTGCCTGCCTGGTCCTCTGTCGGTTTCGTGGCACTCGTCCTCCCTCCCTCCCTCCGTGGTCCACCTCTGTCCATGGAGCCTCTTCTCGGCAGTCGTCACTGCCTCTGGGGGACTTCACGGTCCATTTCTGCCCCCAGGATGATGATGTCCACGGTCCTAATTGTAGAAATAAAGAATAAATTAATGTTTCAAATCATTGATATTTACTACAAAGATAATGAATACCAAAAGTATGTATATCTTCGGAATCGGGTCTTAATTGTAGAAATAAAGAATAAATTAATTTTTGAAATCATTGATATTTACTACTTACATAACGAATGCCAAAAGTAGGTATGTATGAGAAGTTGTGGAAAAATTTGTATGCTGAAATGCACGTTGTAAGGTGCACATGACGCCATGGTGAACAACAAGAGATTGAAACACTTGCCTGCCTGGTCCTCTGTCGGTTTCGTGGCACTCGTCCTCCCTCCCTCCCTCCGTGGTCCACCTCTGTCCATGGAGCCTCTTCTCGGCAGTCGTCACTGCCTCTGGGGGACTTCACGGTCCATTTCTGCCCCCAGGATGATGATGTCCACGGTCGTAGTTGTAGAAATAAAGAATAAATTAATGTTTCAAATCATTGATATTTACTACAAAGATAATGAATACCAAAAGTATGTATATCTTCGGAATCGGGTCTTAATTGTAGAAATAAAGAATAAATTAATTTTTTGAAATCATTGATATTTACCAGTTACATAACGAATGCCAAAAGTAGGTACATATGCGAAATTGTGGAAAAATTTGTATGCTGAAATGCACGTTGTAAGGTGCACATGACGCCATGGTGAACAACAAGAGATTGAAACACTTGCCTGCCTGGTCCTCTGTCGGTTTCGTGGCACTCGTCCTCCCTCCCTCCCTCCGTGGTCCACCTCTGTCCATGGAGCCTCTTCTCGGCAGTCGTCACTGCCTCTGGGGGACTTCACGGTCCATTTCTGCCCCCAGGATGATGATGTCGACGGTCCTGATGGTAAAGATAAGGAGAAGTTTAATGTTTGAAATAATTGATGTTAATTGATATACTTGCCTTTATGGTCCTCTGTCGTCCCTCCCGTGGTCCACTTCTGTCCATGGAGCCTCTTCTCGGCAGTCGTCACTGCCTCTGGGGGACTTCATGGTCCATTTCTGCCCCCAAGATGAAGATGTCCACGGTCCTGATGGTAAAGATCATGAGAAGTTTAGTGTTTGAAATAATTGATGTTAATTGATATACTTGCCTTAAGGTCTTCTGTCGTCCCTTCCTCCGTGGTCCACTTCTGTCCATGGAGCCTCTTCTCGGCAGTCGTCACTGCCTCTGGGGGACTTCACGGTCCATTTCTGCCCCCAGGATGATGATGTCCACGGTCCTAATTGTAGAAATAAAGAATAAATTAATGTTTCAAATCATTGATATTTACTACAAAGATGGTGAATACCAAAAGTATGTATATCTTCGGAATCGGGTCTTAATTGTAGAAATAAAGAATAAATTAATTTTTGAAATCATTGATATTTACTACTTAGATAACGAATGCCAAAAGTAGGTATATATGCGAAATTGTGGAAAAATTTGTATCCTGAAATGCACGTTGTAAGGTGCACATGACGCCATGGTGAACAACAAGAGATTGAAACACTTGCCTGCCTGGTCCTCTGTCGGTTTCGTGGCACTCGTCCTCCCTCCCTCCCTCCGTGGTCCACCTCTGTCCATGGAGCCTCTTCTCGGCAGTCGTCACTGCCTCTGGGGGACTTCACGGTCCATTTCTGCCCCCAGGATGATGATGTCCACGGTCCTAATTGTAGAAATAAAGAATAAATTAATGTTTCAAATCATTGATATTTACTACAAAGATGGTGAATACCAAAAGTATGTATATCTTCGGAATCGGGTCTTAATTGTAGAAATAAAGAATAAATTAATTTTTGAAATCATTGATATTTACTACTTAGATAACGAATGCCCAAAGTAGGTATATATGCGAAATTGTGGAAAAATTTGTATCCTGAAATGCACGTTGTAAGGTGCACATGACGCCATGGTGAACAACAAGAGATTGAAACACTTGCCTGCCTGGTCCTCTGTCGGTTTCGTGGCACTCGTCCTCCCTCCCTCCCTCCGTGGTCCACCTCTGTCCATGGAGCCTCTTCTCGGCAGTCGTCACTGCCTCTGGGGGACTTCACGGTCCATTTCTGCCCCCAGGATGATGATGTCCACGGTCGTAGTTGTAGAAATAAAGAATAAATTAATGTTTCAAATCATTGATATTTACTACAAAGATAATGAATACCAAAAGTATGTATATCTTCGGAATCGGGTCTTAATTGTAGAAATAAAGAATAAATTAATTTTTTGAAATCATTGATATTTACCAGTTACATAACGAATGCCAAAAGTAGGTACATATGCGAAATTGTGGAAAAATTTGTATGCTGAAATGCACGTTGTAAGGTGCACATGACGCCATGGTGAACAACAAGAGATTGAAACACTTGCCTGCCTGGTCCTCTGTCGGTTTCGTGGCACTCGTCCTCCCTCCCTCCCTCCGTGGTCCACCTCTGTCCATGGAGCCTCTTCTCGGCAGTCGTCACTGCCTCTGGGGGACTTCACGGTCCATTTCTGCCCCCAGGATGATGATGTCGACGGTCCTGATGGTAAAGATAAGGAGAAGTTTAATGTTTGAAATAATTGATGTTAATTGATATACTTGCCTTTATGGTCCTCTGTCGTCCCTCCCGTGGTCCACTTCTGTCCATGGAGCCTCTTCTCGGCAGTCGTCACTGCCTCTGGGGGACTTCATGGTCCATTTCTGCCCCCAAGATGAAGATGTCCACGGTCCTGATGGTAAAGATCATGAGAAGTTTAGTGTTTGAAATAATTGATGTTAATTGATATACTTGCCTTAAGGTCTTCTGTCGTCCCTTCCTCCGTGGTCCACTTCTGTCCATGGAGCCTCTTCTCGGCAGTCGTCACTGCCTCTGGGGGACTTCACGGTCCATTTCTGCCCCCAGGATGATGATGTCCACGGTCCTAATTGTAGAAATAAAGAATAAATTAATGTTTCAAATCATTGATATTTACTACAAAGATGGTGAATACCAAAAGTATGTATATCTTCGGAATCGGGTCTTAATTGTAGAAATAAAGAATAAATTAATTTTTGAAATCATTGATATTTACTACTTAGATAACGAATGCCAAAAGTAGGTATATATGCGAAATTGTGGAAAAATTTGTATCCTGAAATGCACGTTGTAAGGTGCACATGACGCCATGGTGAACAACAAGAGATTGAAACACTTGCCTGCCTGGTCCTCTGTCGGTTTCGTGGCACTCGTCCTCCCTCCCTCCCTCCGTGGTCCACCTCTGTCCATGGAGCCTCTTCTCGGCAGTCGTCACTGCCTCTGGGGGACTTCACGGTCCATTTCTGCCCCCAGGATGATGATGTCCACGGTCCTAATTGTAGAAATAAAGAATAAATTAATGTTTCAAATCATTGATATTTACTACAAAGATGGTGAATACCAAAAGTATGTATATCTTCGGAATCGGGTCTTAATTGTAGAAATAAAGAATAAATTAATTTTTGAAATCATTGATATTTACTACTTAGATAACGAATGCCAAAAGTAGGTATATATGCGAAATTGTGGAAAAATTTGTATCCTGAAATGCACGTTGTAAGGTGCACATGACGCCATGGTGAACAACAAGAGATTGAAACACTTGCCTGCCTGGTCCTCTGTCGGTTTCGTGGCACTCGTCCTCCCTCCCTCCCTCCGTGGTCCACCTCTGTCCATGGAGCCTCTTCTCGGCAGTCGTCACTGCCTCTGGGGGACTTCACGGTCCATTTCTGCCCCCAGGATGATGATGTCCACGGTCCTAATTGTAGAAATAAAGAATAAATTAATGTTTCAAATCATTGATATTTACTACAAAGATAATGAATACCAAAAGTATGTATATCTTCGGAATCGGGTCTTAATTGTAGAAATAAAGAATAAATTAATTTTTGAAATCATTGATATTTACTACTTACATAACGAATGCCAAAAGTAGGTATATATGAGAAATTGTGGAAAAATTTGTATCCTGAAATGCACGTTGTAAGGTGCACATGACGCCATGGTGAACAACAAGAGATTGAAACACTTACCTGCCTGGTCCTCTGTCGGTTTCGTGGCACTCGTCCTCCCTCCCTCCCTCCGTGGTCCACCTCTGTCCATGGAGCCTCTTCTCGGCAGTCGTCACTGCCTCTGGGGGACTTCACGGTCCATTTCTGCCCCCAGGATGATGATGTCCACGGTCGTAGTTGTAGAAATAAAGAATAAATTAATGTTTCAAATCATTGATATTTACTACAAAGATAATGAATACCAAAAGTATGTATATCTTCGGAGTCGGGTCTTAATTGTAGAAATAAAGAATAAATTAATTTTTTGAAATCATTGATATTTACCAGTTACATAACGAGTGCCAAAAGTAGGTACATATGCGAAATTGTGGAAAAATTTGTATCCTGAAATGCACGTTGTAAGGTGCACATGACGCCATGGTGAACAACAAGAGATTGAAACACTTGCCTGCCTGGTCCTCTGTCGGTTTCGTGGCACTCGTCCTCCCTCCCTCCCTCCGTGGTCCACCTCTGTCCATGGAGCCTCTTCTCGGCAGTCGTCACTGCCTCTGGGGGACTTCACGGTCCATTTCTGCCCCCAGGATGATGATGTCCACGGTCCTGATGGTAAAGATAAGGAGAAGTTTAATGTTTGAAATAATTGATGTTAATTGATATACTTGTCTTTATGGTCCTCTGTCGTCCCTCCCGTGGTCCACTTCTGTCCATGCAGCCTCTTCTTGGCAGTCGTCACTGCCTCTGGGGGACTTCATGGTCCATTTCTGCCCCCAAGATGAAGATGTCCACGGTCCTGATGGTAAAGATAAGGAGAAGTTTAGTGTTTGAAATAATTGATGTTAATTGATATACTTGCCTTAAGGTCTTCTGTCGTCCCTTCCTCCGTGGTCCACTTCTGTCCATGGAGCCTCTTCTCGGCAGTCGTCACTGCCTCTGGGGGACTTCACGGTCCATTTCTGCCCCCAGGATGATGATGTCCACGGTCCTAATTGTAGAAATAAAGAATAAATTAATGTTTCAAATCATTGATATTTACTACAAAGATAATGAATACCAAAAGTATGTATATCTTCGGAATCGGGTCTTAATTGTAGAAATAAAGAATAAATTAATTTTTGAAATCATTGATATTTACTACTTAGATAACGAATGCCAAAAGTAGGTATATATGCGAAATTGTGGAAAAATTTGTATCCTGAAATGCACGTTGTAAGGTGCACATGACGCCATGGTGAACAACAAGAGATTGAAACACTTGCCTGCCTGGTCCTCTGTCGGTTTCGTGGCACTCGTCCTCCCTCCCTCCCTCCGTGGTCCACCTCTGTCCATGGAGCCTCTTCTCGGCAGTCGTCACTGCCTCTGGGGGACTTTAAGGTCCATTTCTGCCCCCAGGATGATGATGTCCACGGTCCTAATTGTAGAAATAAAGAATAAATTAATGTTTCAAATCATTGATATTTACTACAAAGATAATGAATACCAAAAGTATGTATATCTTCGGAATCGGGTCTTAATTGTAGAAATAAAGAATAAATTAATTTTTGAAATCATTGATATTTACTACTTACATAACGAATGCCCAAAGTAGGTATATATGCGAAATTGTGGAAAAATTTGTATCCTGAAATGCAGGTTGTAAGGTGCACATGACGCCATGGTGAAGAACAAGAGATTGAAACACTTGCCTGCCTGGTCCTCTGTCGGTTTCGTGGCACTCGTCCTCCCTCCCTCCCTCCGTGGTCCACCTCTGTCCATGGAGCCTCTTCTCGGCAGTCGTCACTGCCTCTGGGGGACTTCACGGTCCATTTCTGCTCCCAGGATGATGATGTCCACGGTCCTGATGGTAAAGATAAGGAGAAGTTTAATGTTTGAAATAATTGATGTTAATTGATATACTTGCCTTTATGGTCCTCTGTCGTCCCTCCCGTGGTCCACTTCTGTCCATGCAGCCTCTTCTCGGCAGTCGCCACTGCCTCTGGGGGACTTCATGGTCCATTTCTGCCCCCAGGATGAAGATGTCCACGGTCCTGATGGTAAAGATAAGGAGAAGTTTAGTGTTTGAAATAATTGATGTTATTTGATGTACTTGCCTTAAGGTCTTCTGTCGTCCCTCCCTCCGTGGTCCACTTCTGTCCATGGAGCCTCTTCTCGGCAGTCGTCACTGCCTCTGGGGGACTTTAAGGTCCATTTCTGCCCCCAGGATGATGATGTCCACGGTCCTAATTGTAGAAATAAAGAATAAATTAATGTTTCAAATCATTGATATTTACTACAAAGATGGTGAATACCAAAAGTATGTATATCTTCGGAATCGGGTCTTAATTGTAGAAATAAAGAATAAATTAATTTTTGAAATCATTGATATTTACTACTTAGATAACGAATGCCAAAAGTAGGTATATATGCGAAATTGTGGAAAAATTTGTATCCTGAAATGCAGGTTGTAAGGTGCACATGACGCCATGGTGAACAACAAGAGATTGAAACACTTGCCTGCCTGGTCCTCTGTCGGTTTCGTGGCACTCGTCCTCCCTCCCTCCCTCCGTGGTCCACCTCTGTCCATGGAGCCTCTTCTCGGCAGTCGTCACTGCCTCTGGGGGACTTCACGGTCCATTTCTGCCCCCAGGATGATGATGTCCACGGTCCTGATGGTAAAGATAAGGAGAAGTTTAATGTTTGAAATAATTGATGTTAATTGATATACTTGCCTTTATGGTCCTCTGTCGTCCCTCCCGTGGTCCACTTCTGTCCATGCAGCCTCTTCTCGGCAGTCGTCACTGCCTCTGGGGGACTTCATGGTCCATTTCTGCCCCCAAGATGAAGATGTCCACGGTCCTGATGGTAAAGATCATGAGAAGTTTAGTGTTTGAAATAATTGATGTTAATTGATATACTTGCCTTAAGGTCTTCTGTCGTCCCTTCCTCCGTGGTCCACTTCTGTCCATGGAGCCTCTTCTCGGCAGTCGTCACTGCCTCTGGGGGACTTCACGGTCCATTTCTGCCCCCAGGATGATGATGTCCACGGTCCTAATTGTAGAAATAAAGAATAAATTAATGTTTCAAATCATTGATATTTACTACAAAGATGGTGAATACCAAAAGTATGTATATCTTCGGAATCGGGTCTTAATTGTAGAAATAAAGAATAAATTAATTTTTGAAATCATTGATATTTACTACTTAGATAACGAATGCCAAAAGTAGGTATATATGCGAAATTGTGGAAAAATTTGTATCCTGAAATGCACGTTGTAAGGTGCACATGACGCCATGGTGAAGAACAAGAGATTGAAACACTTGCCTGCCTGGTCCTCTGTCGGTTTCGTGGCACTCGTCCTCCCTCCCTCCCTCCGTGGTCCACCTCTGTCCATGGAGCCTCTTCTCGGCAGTCGTCACTGCCTCTGGGGTACTTCACGGTCCATTTCTGCCCCCAGGATGATGATGTCCACGGTCCTAATTGTAGAAATAAAGAATAAATTAATGTTTCAAATCATTGATATTTACTACAAAGATAATGAATACCAAAAGTATGTATATCTTCGGAATCGGGTCTTAATTGTAGAAATAAAGAATAAATTAATTTTTGAAATCATTGATATTTACTACTTACATAACGAATGCCCAAAGTAGGTATATATGCGAAATTGTGGAAAAATTTGTATCCTGAAATGCACGTTGTAAGGTGCACATGACGCCATGGTGAAGAACAAGAGATTGAAACACTTGCCTGCCTGGTCCTCTGTCGGTTTCGTGGCACTCGTCCTCCCTCCCTCCCTCCGTGGTCCACCTCTGTCCATGGAGCCTCTTCTCGGCAGTCGTCACTGCCTCTAGGGGACTTCACGGTCCATTTCTGCTCCCAGGATGATGATGTCCACGGTCCTGATAGTAAAGATAAGGAGAAGTTTAATGTTTGAAATAATTGATGTTAATTGATATACTTGCCTTTATGGTCCTCTGTCGTCCCTCCCGTGGTCCACTTCTGTCCATGCAGCCTCTTCTCGGCAGTCGTCACTGCCTCTGGGGGACTTCATGGTCCATTTCTGCCCCCAAGATGAAGATGTCCACGGTCCTGATGGTAGAGATAAGGAGAAGTTTAGTGTTTGAAATAATTGATGTTAATTGATATACTTGCCTTAATGTCTTCTGTCGTCCCTTCCTCCGTGGTCCACTTCTGTCCATGGAGCCTCTTCTCGGCAGTCGTCACTGCCTCTGGGGGACTTCACGGTCCATTTCTGCCCCCAGGATGATGATGTCCACGGTCCTAATTGTAGAAATAAAGAATAAATTAATGTTTCAAATCATTGATATTTACTACAAAGATAATGAATACCAAAAGTATGTATATCTTCGGAATCGGGTCTTAATTGTAGAAATAAAGAATAAATTAATTTTTGAAATCATTGATATTTACTACTTAGATAACGAATGCCAAAAGTAGGTATATATGCGAAATTGTGGAAAAATTTGTATCCTGAAATGCAGGTTGTAAGGTGCACATGACGCCATGGTGAAGAACAAGAGATTGAAACACTTGCCTGCCTGGTCCTCTGTCGGTTTCGTGGCACTCGTCCTCCCTCCCTCCCTCCGTGGTCCACCTCTGTCCATGGAGCCTCTTCTCGGCAGTCGTCACTGCCTCTGGGGGACTTCACGGTCCATTTCTGCCCCCAGGATGATGATGTCCACGGTCCTAATTGTAGAAATAAAGAATAAATTAATGTTTCAAATCATTGATATTTACTACAAAGATAATGAATACCAAAAGTATGTATATCTTCGGAATCGGGTCTTAATTGTAGAAATAAAGAATAAATTAATTTTTGAAATCATTGATATTTACTACTTAGATAACGAATGCCAAAAGTAGGTATATATGCGAAATTGTGGAAAAATTTGTATCCTGAAATGCACGTTGTAAGGTGCACATGACGCCATGGTGAAGAACAAGAGATTGAAACACTTGCCTGCCTGGTCCTCTGTCGGTTTCGTGGCACTCGTCCTCCCTCCCTCCCTCCGTGGTCCACCTCTGTCCATGGAGCCTCTTCTCGGCAGTCGTCACTGCCTCTGGGGGACTTCACGGTCCATTTCTGCTCCCAGGATGATGATGTCCACGGTCCTGATGGTAAAGATAAGGAGAAGTTTAATGTTTGAAATAATTGATGTTAATTGATATACTTGCCTTTATGGTCCTCTGTCGTCCCTCCCGTGGTCCACTTCTGTCCATGCAGCCTCTTCTCGGCAGTCGTCACTGCCTCTGGGGGACTTCATGGTCCATTTCTGCCCCCAAGATGAAGATGTCCACGGTCCTGATGGAAAAGATAAGGAGAATTTTAGTGTTTGAAATAATTGATGTTAATTGATATACTTGCCTTAAGGTCTTCTGTCGTCCCTCCCTCCGTGGTCCACTTCTGTCCATGGAGCCTCTTCTCGGCAGTCGTCACTGCCTCTGGGGGACTTTAAGGTCCATTTCTGCCCCCAGGATGATGATGTCCACGGTCCTAATTGTAGAAATAAAGAATAAATTAATGTTTCAAATCATTGATATTTACTACAAAGATGGTGAATACCAAAAGTATGTATATCTTCGGAATCGGGTCTTAATTGTAGAAATAAAGAATAAATTAATTTTTGAAATCATTGATGTTTACTACTTAGATAACGAATGCCAAAAGTAGGTATATATGCGAAATTGTGGAAAAATTTGTATCCTGAAATGCACGTTGTAAGGTGCACATGACGCCATGGTGAAGAACAAGAGATTGAAACACTTGCCTGCCTGGTCCTCTGTCGGTTTTGTGGCACTCGTCCTCCCTCCCTCCCTCCGTGGTCCACCTCTGTCCATGGAGCCTCTTCTCGGCAGTCGTCACTGCCTCTGGGGGACTTCACGGTCCATTTCTGCCCCCAGGATGATGATGTCCACGGTCCTGATGGTAAAGATAAGGAGAAGTTTAATGTTTGAAATAATTGATGTTAATTGATATACTTGCCTTAAGGTCTTCTGTCGTCCCTTCCTCCGTGGTCCACTTCTGTCCATGGAGCCTCTTCTCGGCAGTCGTCACTGCCTCTGGGGGACTTCACGGTCCATTTCTGCCCCCAGGATGATGATGTCCACGGTCCTAATTGTAGAAATAAAGAATAAATTAATGTTTCAAATCATTGATATTTACTACAAAGGTGGTGAATACCAAAAGTATGTATATCTTCGGAATCGGGTCTTAGTTGTAGAAATGAAGAATAAATTAATTTTTGAAATCATTGATATTTACTACTTAGATAACGAATGCCAAAAGTAGGTATATATGCGAAATTGTGGAAAAATTTGTATCCTGAAATGCACGTTGTAAGGTGCACATGACGCCATGGTGAAGAACAAGAGATTGAAACACTTGCCTGCCTGGTCCTCTGTCGGTTTTGTGGCACTCGTCCTCCCTCCCTCCCTCCGTGGTCCACCTCTGTCCATGGAGCCTCTTCTCGGCAGTCGTCACTGCCTCTGGGGGACTTCACGGTCCATTTCTGCCCCCAGGATGATGATGTCCACGGTCCTAATTTTAGAAATAAAGAATAAATTAATGTTTCAAATCATTGATATTTACTACAAAGATAATGAATACCAAAAGTATGTATATCTTCGGAATCGGGTCTTAATTGTAGAAATAAAGAATAAATTAATTTTTGAAATCATTGATATTTACTACTTACATAACGAATGCCAAAAGTAGGTATATATGCGAAATTGTGGAAAAATTTGTATGCTGAAATGCACGTTGTAAGGTGCACATGACGCCATGGTGAAGAACAAGAGATTGAAACACTTCCCTGCCTGGTCCTCTGTCGGTTTCGTGGCACTCGTCCTCCCTCCCTCCCTCCGTGGTCCACCTCTGTCCATGGAGCCTCTTCTCGGCAGTCGTCACTGCCTCTGGGGGACTTCACGGTCCATTTCTGCTCCCAGGATGATGATGTCCACGGTCCTGATGGTAAAGATAAGGAGAAGTTTAATGTTTGAAATAATTGATGTTAATTGATATACTTGCCTTTATGGTCCTCTGTCGTCCCTCCCGTGGTCCACTTCTGTCCATGCAGCCTCTTCTCGGCAGTCGCCACTGCCTCTGGGGGACTTCATGGTCCATTTCTGCCCCCAGGATGAAGATGTCCACGGTCCTGATGGTAAAGATAAGGAGAAGTTTAGTGTTTGAAATAATTGATGTTATTTGATGTACTTGCCTTAAGGTCTTCTGTCGTCCCTCCCTCCGTGGTCCACTTCTGTCCATGGAGCCTCTTCTCGGCAGTCGTCACTGCCTCTGGGGGACTTTAAGGTCCATTTCTGCCCCCAGGATGATGATGTCCACGGTCCTAATTGTAGAAATAAAGAATAAATTAATGTTTCAAATCATTGATATTTACTACAAAGATGGTGAATACCAAAAGTATGTATATCTTCGGAATCGGGTCTTAATTGTAGAAATAAAGAATAAATTAATTTTTGAAATCATTGATATTTACTACTTAGATAACGAATGCCAAAAGTAGGTATATATGCGAAATTGTGGAAAAATTTGTATCCTGAAATGCAGGTTGTAAGGTGCACATGACGCCATGGTGAACAACAAGAGATTGAAACACTTGCCTGCCTGGTCCTCTGTCGGTTTCGTGGCACTCGTCCTCCCTCCCTCCCTCCGTGGTCCACCTCTGTCCATGGAGCCTCTTCTCGGCAGTCGTCACTGCCTCTGGGGGACTTCACGGTCCATTTCTGCCCCCAGGATGATGATGTCCACGGTCCTGATGGTAAAGATAAGGAGAAGTTTAATGTTTGAAATAATTGATGTTAATTGATATACTTGCCTTTATGGTCCTCTGTCGTCCCTCCCGTGGTCCACTTCTGTCCATGCAGCCTCTTCTCGGCAGTCGTCACTGCCTCTGGGGGACTTCATGGTCCATTTCTGCCCCCAAGATGAAGATGTCCACGGTCCTGATGGTAAAGATCATGAGAAGTTTAGTGTTTGAAATAATTGATGTTAATTGATATACTTGCCTTAAGGTCTTCTGTCGTCCCTTCCTCCGTGGTCCACTTCTGTCCATGGAGCCTCTTCTCGGCAGTCGTCACTGCCTCTGGGGGACTTCACGGTCCATTTCTGCCCCCAGGATGATGATGTCCACGGTCCTAATTGTAGAAATAAAGAATAAATTAATGTTTCAAATCATTGATATTTACTACAAAGATGGTGAATACCAAAAGTATGTATATCTTCGGAATCGGGTCTTAATTGTAGAAATAAAGAATAAATTAATTTTTGAAATCATTGATATTTACTACTTAGATAACGAATGCCAAAAGTAGGTATATATGCGAAATTGTGGAAAAATTTGTATCCTGAAATGCACGTTGTAAGGTGCACATGACGCCATGGTGAAGAACAAGAGATTGAAACACTTGCCTGCCTGGTCCTCTGTCGGTTTCGTGGCACTCGTCCTCCCTCCCTCCCTCCGTGGTCCACCTCTGTCCATGGAGCCTCTTCTCGGCAGTCGTCACTGCCTCTGGGGTACTTCACGGTCCATTTCTGCCCCCAGGATGATGATGTCCACGGTCGTAGTTGTAGAAATAAAGAATAAATTAATGTTTCAAATCATTGATATTTACTACAAAGATAATGAATACCAAAAGTATGTATATCTTCGGAATCGGGTCTTAATTGTAGAAATAAAGAATAAATTAATTTTTGAAATCATTGATATTTACTACTTACATAACGAATGCCCAAAGTAGGTATATATGCGAAATTGTGGAAAAATTTGTATCCTGAAATGCACGTTGTAAGGTGCACATGACGCCATGGTGAAGAACAAGAGATTGAAACACTTGCCTGCCTGGTCCTCTGTCGGTTTCGTGGCACTCGTCCTCCCTCCCTCCCTCCGTGGTCCACCTCTGTCCATGGAGCCTCTTCTCGGCAGTCGTCACTGCCTCTAGGGGACTTCACGGTCCATTTCTGCTCCCAGGATGATGATGTCCACGGTCCTGATAGTAAAGATAAGGAGAAGTTTAATGTTTGAAGTAATTGATGTTAATTGATATACTTGCCTTTATGGTCCTCTGTCGTCCCTCCCGTGGTCCACTTCTGTCCATGCAGCCTCTTCTCGGCAGTCGTCACTGCCTCTGGGGGACTTCATGGTCCATTTCTGCCCCCAAGATGAAGATGTCCACGGTCCTGATGGTAGAGATAAGGAGAAGTTTAGTGTTTGAAATAATTGATGTTAATTGATATACTTGCCTTAATGTCTTCTGTCGTCCCTTCCTCCGTGGTCCACTTCTGTCCATGGAGCCTCTTCTCGGCAGTCGTCACTGCCTCTGGGGGACTTCACGGTCCATTTCTGCCCCCAGGATGATGATGTCCACGGTCCTAATTGTAGAAATAAAGAATAAATTAATGTTTCAAATCATTGATATTTACTACAAAGATAATGAATACCAAAAGTATGTATATCTTCGGAATCGGGTCTTAATTGTAGAAATAAAGAATAAATTAATTTTTGAAATCATTGATATTTACTACTTAGATAACGAATGCCAAAAGTAGGTATATATGCGAAATTGTGGAAAAATTTGTATCCTGAAATGCAGGTTGTAAGGTGCACATGACGCCATGGTGAAGAACAAGAGATTGAAACACTTGCCTGCCTGGTCCTCTGTCGGTTTCGTGGCACTCGTCCTCCCTCCCTCCCTCCGTGGTCCACCTCTGTCCATGGAGCCTCTTCTCGGCAGTCGTCACTGCCTCTGGGGGACTTCACGGTCCATTTCTGCCCCCAGGATGATGATGTCCACGGTCCTAATTGTAGAAATAAAGAATAAATTAATGTTTCAAATCATTGATATTTACTACAAAGATAATGAATACCAAAAGTATGTATATCTTCGGAATCGGGTCTTAATTGTAGAAATAAAGAATAAATTAATTTTTGAAATCATTGATATTTACTACTTAGATAACGAATGCCAAAAGTAGGTATATATGCGAAATTGTGGAAAAATTTGTATCCTGAAATGCACGTTGTAAGGTGCACATGACGCCATGGTGAAGAACAAGAGATTGAAACACTTGCCTGCCTGGTCCTCTGTCGGTTTCGTGGCACTCGTCCTCCCTCCCTCCCTCCGTGGTCCACCTCTGTCCATGGAGCCTCTTCTCGGCAGTCGTCACTGCCTCTGGGGGACTTCACGGTCCATTTCTGCTCCCAGGATGATGATGTCCACGGTCCTGATGGTAAAGATAAGGAGAAGTTTAATGTTTGAAATAATTGATGTTAATTGATATACTTGCCTTTATGGTCCTCTGTCGTCCCTCCCGTGGTCCACTTCTGTCCATGCAGCCTCTTCTCGGCAGTCGTCACTGCCTCTGGGGGACTTCATGGTCCATTTCTGCCCCCAGGATGAAGATGTCCACGGTCCTGATGGAAAAGATAAGGAGAATTTTAGTGTTTGAAATAATTGATGTTAATTGATATACTTGCCTTAAGGTCTTCTGTCGTCCCTCCCTCCGTGGTCCACTTCTGTCCATGGAGCCTCTTCTCGGCAGTCGTCACTGCCTCTGGGGGACTTTAAGGTCCATTTCTGCCCCCAGGATGATGATGTCCACGGTCCTAATTGTAGAAATAAAGAATAAATTAATGTTTCAAATCATTGATATTTACTACAAAGATGGTGAATACCAAAAGTATGTATATCTTCGGAATCGGGTCTTAATTGTAGAAATAAAGAATAAATTAATTTTTGAAATCATTGATGTTTACTACTTAGATAACGAATGCCAAAAGTAGGTATATATGCGAAATTGTGGAAAAATTTGTATCCTGAAATGCACGTTGTAAGGTGCACATGACGCCATGGTGAAGAACAAGAGATTGAAACACTTGCCTGCCTGGTCCTCTGTCGGTTTCGTGGCACTCGTCCTCCCTCCCTCCCTCCGTGGTCCACCTCTGTCCATGGAGCCTCTTCTCGGCAGTCGTCACTGCCTCTGGGGGACTTCACGGTCCATTTCTGCCCCCAGGATGATGATGTCCACGGTCCTGATGGTAAAGATAAGGAGAAGTTTAATGTTTGAAATAATTGATGTTAATTGATATACTTGCCTTAAGGTCTTCTGTCGTCCCTTCCTCCGTGGTCCACTTCTGTCCATGGAGCCTCTTCTCGGCAGTCGTCACTGCCTCTGGGGGACTTCACGGTCCATTTCTGCCCCCAGGATGATGATGTCCACGGTCCTAATTGTAGAAATAAAGAATAAATTAATGTTTCAAATCATTGATATTTACTACAAAGGTGGTGAATACCAAAAGTATGTATATCTTCGGAATCGGGTCTTAGTTGTAGAAATGAAGAATAAATTAATTTTTGAAATCATTGATATTTACTACTTAGATAACGAATGCCAAAAGTAGGTATATATGCGAAATTGTGGAAAAATTTGTATCCTGAAATGCACGTTGTAAGGTGCACATGACGCCATGGTGAAGAACAAGAGATTGAAACACTTGCCTGCCTGGTCCTCTGTCGGTTTCGTGGCACTCGTCCTCCCTCCCTCCCTCCGTGGTCCACCTCTGTCCATGGAGCCTCTTCTCGGCAGTCGTCACTGCCTCTGGGGGACTTCACGGTCCATTTCTGCCCCCAGGATGATGATGTCCACGGTCCTAATTTTAGAAATAAAGAATAAATTAATGTTTCAAATCATTGATATTTACTACAAAGATAATGAATACCAAAAGTATGTATATCTTCGGAATCGGGTCTTAATTGTAGAAATAAAGAATAAATTAATTTTTGAAATCATTGATATTTACTACTTACATAACGAATGCCCAAAGTAGGTATATATGCGAAATTGTGGAAAAATTTGTATGCTGAAATGCACGTTGTAAGGTGCACATGACGCCATGGTGAAGAACAAGAGATTGAAACACTTCCCTGCCTGGTCCTCTGTCGGTTTCGTGGCACTCGTCCTCCCTCCCTCCCTCCGTGGTCCACCTCTGTCCATGGAGCCTCTTCTCGGCAGTCGTCACTGCCTCTGGGGGACTTCACGGTCCATTTCTGCTCCCAGGATGATGATGTCCACGGTCCTGATGGTAAAGATAAGGAGAAGTTTAATGTTTGAAATAATTGATGTTAATTGATATACTTGCCTTTATGGTCCTCTGTCGTCCCTCCCGTGGTCCACTTCTGTCCATGGAGCCTCTTCTCGGCAGTCGTCACTGCCTCTGGGGGACTTCATGGTCCATTTCTGCCCCCAGGATGAAGATGTCCACGGTCCTGATGGTAAAGATAATGAGAAGTTTAGTGTTTGAAATAATTGATGTTATTTTTTATACTTGCCTTAAGGTCTTCTGTCGTCCCTCCCTCCGTGGTCCACTTCTGTCCATGGAGCCTCTTCTCGGCAGTCGTCACTGCCTCTGGGGGACTTTAAGGTCCATTTCTGCCCCCAGGATGATGATGTCCACGGTCCTAATTGTAGAAATAAAGAATAAATTAATGTTTCAAATCATTGATATTTACTACAAAGATGGTGAATACCAAAAGTATGTATATCTTCGGAATCGGGTCTTAATTGTAGAAATAAAGAATAAATTAATTTTTGAAATCATTGATATTTACTACTTAGATAACGAATGCCAAAAGTAGGTATATATGCGAAATTGTGGAAAAATTTGTATCCTGAAATGCACGTTGTAAGGTGCACATGACGCCATGGTGAAGAACAAGAGATTGAAACACTTGCCTGCCTGGTCCTCTGTCGGTTTCGTGGCACTCGTCCTCCCTCCCTCCCTCCGTGGTCCACCTCTGTCCATGGAGCCTCTTCTCGGCAGTCGTCACTGCCTCTGGGGGACTTCACGGTCCATTTCTGCCCCCAGGATGATGATGTCCACGGTCCTAATTTTAGAAATAAAGAATAAATTAATGTTTCAAATCATTGATATTTACTACAAAGATGGTGAATACCAAAAGTATGTATATCTTCGGAATCGGGTCTTAATTGTAGAAATAAAGAATAAATTAATTTTTGAAATCATTGATATTTACTACTTAGATAACGAATGCCAAAAGTAGGTATATATGCGAAATTGTGGAAAAATTTGTATCCTGAAATGCAGGTTGTAAGGTGCACATGACGCCATGGTGAAGAACAAGAGATTGAAACACTTGCCTGCCTGGTCCTCTGTCGGTTTCGTGGCACTCGTCCTCCCTCCCTCCCTCCGTGGTCCACCTCTGTCCATGGAGCCTCTTCTCGGCAGTCGTCACTGCCTCTGGGGGACTTCACGGTCCATTTCTGCCCCCAGGATGATGATGTCCACGGTCCTGATGGTAAAGATAAGGAGAAGTTTAATGTTTGAAATAATTGATGTTAATTGATATACTTGCCTTTATGGTCCTCTGTCGTCCCTCCCGTGGTCCACTTCTGTCCATGCAGCCTCTTCTCGTCAGTCGTCACTGCCTCTGGGGGACTTCATGGTCCATTTCTGCCCCCAAGATGAAGATGTCCACGGTCCTGATGGTAAAGATCATGAGAAGTTTAGTGTTTGAAATAATTGATGTTAATTGATATACTTGCCTTAAGGTCTTCTGTCGTCCCTTCCTCCGTGGTCCACTTCTGTCCATGGAGCCTCTTCTCGGCAGTCGTCACTGCCTCTGGGGGACTTCACGGTCCATTTCTGCCCCCAGGATGATGATGTCCACGGTCCTAATTGTAGAAATAAAGAATAAATTAATGTTTCAAATCATTGATATTTACTACAAAGATGGTGAATACCAAAAGTATGTATATCTTCGGAATCGGGTCTTAATTGTAGAAATAAAGAATAAATTAATTTTTGAAATCATTGATATTTACTACTTACATAACGAATGCCCAAAGTAGGTATATATGCGAAATTGTGGAAAAATTTGTATCCTGAAATGCACGTTGTAAGGTGCACATGATGCCATGGTGAAGAACAAGAGATTGAAACACTTGCCTGCCTGGTCCTCTGTCGGTTTCGTGGCACTCGTCCTCCCTCCCTCCCTCCGTGGTCCACCTCTGTCCATGGAGCCTCTTCTCGGCAGTCGTCACTGCCTCTGGGGGACTTCACGGTCCATTTCTGCTCCCAGGATGATGATGTCCACGGTCCTGATGGTAAAGATAAGGAGAAGTTTAATGTTTGAAATAATTGATGTTAATTGATATACTTGCCTTTATGGTCCTCTGTCGTCCCTCCCGTGGTCCACTTCTGTCCATGGAGCCTCTTCTCGGCAGTCGTCACTGCCTCTGGGGGACTTCATGGTCCATTTCTGCCCCCAGGATGAAGATGTCCACGGTCCTGATGGTAAAGATAATGAGAAGTTTAGTGTTTGAAATAATTGATGTTATTTTTTATACTTGCCTTAAGGTCTTCTGTCGTCCCTCCCTCCGTGGTCCACTTCTGTCCATGGAGCCTCTTCTCGGCAGTCGTCACTGCCTCTGGGGGACTTTAAGGTCCATTTCTGCCCCCAGGATGATGATGTCCACGGTCCTAATTGTAGAAATAAAGAATAAATTAATGTTTCAAATCATTGATATTTACTACAAAGATGGTGAATACCAAAAGTATGTATATCTTCGGAATCGGGTCTTAATTGTAGAAATAAAGAATAAATTAATTTTTGAAATCATTGATATTTACTACTTAGATAACGAATGCCAAAAGTAGGTATATATGCGAAATTGTGGAAAAATTTGTATGCTGAAATGCACGTTGTAAGGTGCACATGACGCCATGGTGAACAACAAGAGATTGAAACACTTGCCTGCCTGGTCCTCTGTCGGTTTCGTGGCACTCGTCCTCCCTCCCTCCCTCCGTGGTCCACCTCTGTCCATGGAGCCTCTTCTCGGCAGTCGTCACTGCCTCTGGGGGACTTCACGGTCCATTTCTGCCCCCAGGATGATGATGTCCACGGTCCTAATTGTAGAAATAAAGAATAAATTAATGTTTCAAATCATTGATATTTACTACAAAGATGGTGAATACCAAAAGTATGTATATCTTCGGAATCGGGTCTTAATTGTAGAAATAAAGAATAAATTAATTTTTGAAATCATTGATATTTACTACTTACATAACGAATGCCAAAAGTAGGTATATATGCGAAATTGTGGAAAAATTTGTATCCTGAAATGCACGTTGTAAGGTGCACATGACGCCATGGTGAAGAACAAGAGATTGAAACACTTGCCTGCCTGGTCCTCTGTCGGTTTCGTGGCACTCGTCCTCCCTCCCTCCCTCCGTGGTCCACCTCTGTCCATGGAGCCTCTTCTCGGCAGTCGTCACTGCCTCTGGGGGACTTCACGGTCCATTTCTGCCCCCAGGATGATGATGTCCACGGTCCTAATTTTAGAAATAAAGAATAAATTAATGTTTCAAATCATTGATATTTACTACAAAGATAATGAATACCAAAAGTATGTATATCTTCGGAATCGGGTCTTAATTGTAGAAATAAAGAATAAATTAATTTTTTGAAATCATTGATATTTACCAGTTACATAACGAATGCCAAAAGTAGGTACATATGCGAAATTGTGGAAAAATTTGTATCCTGAAATGCACGTTGTAAGGTGCACATGACGCCATGGTGAACAACAAGAGATTGAAACACTTGCCTGCCTGGTCCTCTGTCGGTTTCGTGGCACTCGTCCTCCCTCCCTCCCTCCGTGGTCCACCTCTGTCCATGGAGCCTCTTCTCGGCAGTCGTCACTGCCTCTGGGGGACTTCACGGTCCATTTCTGCCCCCAGGATGATGATGTCCACGGTCCTGATGGTAAAGATAAGGAGAAGTTTAATGTTTGAAATAATTGATGTTAATTGATATACTTGCCTTTATGGTCCTCTGTCGTCCCTCCCGTGGTCCACTTCTGTCCATGCAGCCTCTTCTCGGCAGTCGTCACTGCCTCTGGGGGACTTCATGGTCCATTTCTGCCCCCAAGATGAAGATGTCCACGGTCCTGATGGTAAAGATAAGGAGAAGTTTAGTGTTTGAAATAATTGATGTTAATTGATATACTTGCCTTAAGGTCTTCTGTCGTCCCTTCCTCCGTGGTCCACTTCTGTCCATGCAGCCTCTTCTCGGCAGTCGTCACTGCCTCTGGGGGACTTCACGGTCCATTTCTGCCCCCAGGATGATGATGTCCACGGTCCTAATTGTAGAAATAAAGAATAAATTAATGTTTCAAATCATTGATATTTACTACAAAGATGGTGAATACCAAAAGTATGTATATCTTCGGAATCGGGTCTTAATTGTAGAAATAAAGAATAAATTAATTTTTGAAATCATTGATATTTACTACTTAGATAACGAATGCCAAAAGTAGGTATATATGCGAAATTGTGGAAAAATTTGTATCCTGAAATGCACGTTGTAAGGTGCACATGACGCCATGGTGAAGAACAAGAGATTGAAACACTTGCCTGCCTGGTCCTCTGTCGGTTTCGTGGCACTCGTCCTCCCTCCCTCCCTCCGTGGTCCACCTCTGTCCATGGAGCCTCTTCTCGGCAGTCGTCACTGCCTCTGGGGGACTTCACGGTCCATTTCTGCCCCCAGGATGATGATGTCCACGGTCCTAATTGTAGAAATAAAGAATAAATTAATGTTTCAAATCATTGATATTTACTACAAAGATAATGAATACCAAAAGTATGTATATCTTCGGAATCGGGTCTTAATTGTAGAAATAGAGAATAAATTAATTTTTGAAATCATTGATATTTACTACTTACATAACGAATGCCCAAAGTAGGTATATATGCGAAATTGTGGAAAAATTTGTATCCTGAAATGCACGTTGTAAGGTGCACATGACGCCATGGTGAAGAACAAGAGATTGAAACACTTGCCTGCCTGGTCCTCTGTCGGTTTCGTGGCACTCGTCCTCCCTCCCTCCCTCCGTGGTCCACCTCTGTCCATGGAGCCTCTTCTCGGCAGTCGTCACTGCCTCTGGGGGACTTCACGGTCCATTTCTGCTCCCAGGATGATGATGTCCACGGTCCTGATGGTAGAGATAAGGAGAAGTTTAATGTTTGAAATAATTGATGTTAATTGATATACTTGCCTTTATGGTCCTCTGTCGTCCCTCCCGTGGTCCACTTCTGTCCATGCAGCCTCTTCTCGGCAGTCGTCACTGCCTCTGGGGGACTTCATGGTCCATTTCTGCCCCCAGGATGAAGATGTCCACGGTCCTGATGGTAAAGATAAGGAGAAGTTTAGTGTTTGAAATAATTGATGTTATTTGATATACTTGCCTTAAGGTCTTCTGTCGTCCCTCCCTCCGTGGTCCACTTCTGTCCATGGAGCCTCTTCTCGGCAGTCGTCACTGCCTCTGGGGTAGTTTAAGGTCCATTTCTGCCCCCAGGATGATGATGTCCACGGTCCTAATTGTAGAAATAAAGAATAAATTAATGTTTCAAATCATTGATATTTACTACAAAGATGGTGAATACCAAAAGTATGTATATCTTCGGAATCGGGTCTTAATTGTAGAAATAAAGAATAAATTAATTTTTGAAATCATTGATATTTACTACTTAGATAACGAATGCCAAAAGTAGGTATATATGCGAAATTGTGGAAAAATTTGTATCCTGAAATGCACGTTGTAAGGTGCACATGACGCCATGGTGAAGAACAAGAGATTGAAACACTTGCCTGCCTGGTCCTCTGTCGGTTTCGTGGCACTCGTCCTCCCTCCCTCCCTCCGTGGTCCACCTCTGTCCATGGAGCCTCTTCTCGGCAGTCGTCACTGCCTCTGGGGGACTTCACGGTCCATTTCTGCCCCCAGGATGATGATGTCCACGGTCCTAATTGTAGAAATAAAGAATAAATTAATGTTTCAAATCATTGATATTTACTACAAAGATAATGAATACCAAAAGTATGTATATCTTCGGAATCGGGTCTTAATTGTAGAAATAGAGAATAAATTAATTTTTGAAATCATTGATATTTACTACTTACATAACGAATGCCCAAAGTAGGTATATATGCGAAATTGTGGAAAAATTTGTATCCTGAAATGCACGTTGTAAGGTGCACATGACGCCATGGTGAAGAACAAGAGATTGAAACACTTGCCTGCCTGGTCCTCTGTCGGTTTCGTGGCACTCGTCCTCCCTCCCTCCCTCCGTGGTCCACCTCTGTCCATGGAGCCTCTTCTCGGCAGTCGTCACTGCCTCTGGGGGACTTCACGGTCCATTTCTGCTCCCAGGATGATGATGTCCACGGTCCTGATGGTAAAGATAAGGAGAAGTTTAATGTTTGAAATAATTGATGTTAATTGATATACTTGCCTTTATGGTCCTCTGTCGTCCCTCCCGTGGTCCACTTCTGTCCATGCAGCCTCTTCTCGGCAGTCGTCACTGCCTCTGGGGGACTTCATGGTCCATTTCTGCCCCCAGGATGAAGATGTCCACGGTCCTGATGGTAAAGATAAGGAGAAGTTTAGTGTTTGAAATAATTGATGTTATTTGATATACTTGCCTTAAGGTCTTCTGTCGTCCCTCCCTCCGTGGTCCACTTCTGTCCATGGAGCCTCTTCTCGGCAGTCGTCACTGTCTCTGGGGTAGTTTAAGGTCCATTTCTGCCCCCAGGATGATGATGTCCACGGTCCTAATTGTAGAAATAAAGAATAAATTAATGTTTCAAATCATTGATATTTACTACAAAGATGGTGAATACCAAAAGTATGTATATCTTCGGAATCGGGTCTTAATTGTAGAAATAAAGAATAAATTAATTTTTGAAATCATTGATATTTACTACTTAGATAACGAATGCCAAAAGTAGGTATATATGCGAAATTGTGGAAAAATTTGTATCCTGAAATGCACGTTGTAAGGTGCACATGACGCCATGGTGAAGAACAAGAGATTGAAACACTTGCCTGCCTGGTCCTCTGTCGGTTTCGTGGCACTCGTCCTCCCTCCCTCCCTCCGTGGTCCACCTCTGTCCATGGAGCCTCTTCTCGGCAGTCGTCACTGCCTCTGGGGGACTTCACGGTCCATTTCTGCCCCCAGGATGATGATGTCCACGGTCCTAATTGTAGAAATAAAGAATAAATTAATGTTTCAAATCATTGATATTTACTACAAAGATAATGAATACCAAAAGTATGTATATCTTCGGAATCGGGTCTTAATTGTAGAAATAGAGAATAAATTAATTTTTGAAATCATTGATATTTACTACTTACATAACGAATGCCCAAAGTAGGTATATATGCGAAATTGTGGAAAAATTTGTATCCTGAAATGCAGGTTGTAAGGTGCACATGACGCCATGGTGAAGAACAAGAGATTGAAACACTTGCCTGCCTGGTCCTCTGTCGGTTTCGTGGCACTCGTCCTCCCTCCCTCCCTCCGTGGTCCACCTCTGTCCATGGAGCCTCTTCTCGGCAGTCGTCACTGCCTCTGGGGGACTTCACGGTCCATTTCTGCTCCCAGGATGATGATGTCCACGGTCCTGATGGTAAAGATAAGGAGAAGTTTAATGTTTGAAATAATTGATGTTAATTGATATACTTGCCTTTATGGTCCTCTGTCGTCCCTCCCGTGGTCCACTTCTGTCCATGCAGCCTCTTCTCGGCAGTCGTCACTGCCTCTGGGGGACTTCATGGTCCATTTCTGCCCCCAGGATGAAGATGTCCACGGTCCTGATGGTAAAGATAAGGAGAAGTTTAGTGTTTGAAATAATTGATGTTATTTGATATACTTGCCTTAAGGTCTTCTGTCGTCCCTCCCTCCGTGGTCCACTTCTGTCCATGGAGCCTCTTCTCGGCAGTCGTCACTGCCTCTGGGGTAGTTTAAGGTCCATTTCTGCCCCCAGGATGATGATGTCCACGGTCCTAATTGTAGAAATAAAGAATAAATTAATGTTTCAAATCATTGATATTTACTACAAAGATGGTGAATACCAAAAGTATGTATATCTTCGGAATCGGGTCTTAATTGTAGAAATAAAGAATAAATTAATTTTTGAAATCATTGATATTTACTACTTAGATAACGAATGCCAAAAGTAGGTATATATGCGAAATTGTGGAAAAATTTGTATCCTGAAATGCAGGTTGTAAGGTGCACATGACGCCATGGTGAAGAACAAGAGATTGAAACACTTGCCTGCCTGGTCCTCTGTCGGTTTCGTGGCACTCGTCCTCCCTCCCTCCCTCCGTGGTCCACCTCTGTCCATGGAGCCTCTTCTCGGCAGTCGTCACTGCCTCTGGGGGACTTCACGGTCCATTTCTGCCCCCAGGATGATGATGTCCACGGTCCTAATTGTAGAAATAAAGAATAAATTAATGTTTCAAATCATTGATATTTACTACAAAGATAATGAATACCAAAAGTATGTATATCTTCGGAATCGGGTCTTAATTGTAGAAATAAAGAATAAATTAATTTTTGAAATCATTTATATTTACTACTTACATAACGAATGCCCAAAGTAGGTATATATGCGAAATTGTGGAAAAATTTGTATCCTGAAATGCAGGTTGTAAGGTGCACATGACGCCATGGTGAAGAACAAGAGATTGAAACACTTGCCTGCCTGGTCCTCTGTCGGTTTCGTGGCACTCGTCCTCCCTCCCTCCCTCCGTGGTCCACCTCTGTCCATGGAGCCTCTTCTCGGCAGTCGTCACTGCCTCTGGGGGACTTCACGGTCCATTTCTGCCCCCAGGATGATGATGTCCACGGTCCTGATGGTAAAGATAAGGAGAAGTTTAATGTTTGAAATAATTGATGTTAATTGATATACTTGCCTTTATGGTCCTCTGTCGTCCCTCCCGTGGTCCACTTCTGTCCATGCAGCCTCTTCTCGTCAGTCGTCACTGCCTCTGGGGGACTTCATGGTCCATTTCTGCCCCCAAGATGAAGATGTCCACGGTCCTGATGGTAAAGATCATGAGAAGTTTAGTGTTTGAAATAATTGATGTTAATTGATATACTTGCCTTAAGGTCTTCTGTCGTCCCTTCCTCCGTGGTCCACTTCTGTCCATGGAGCCTCTTCTCGGCAGTCGTCACTGCCTCTGGGGGACTTCACGGTCCATTTCTGCCCCCAGGATGATGATGTCCACGGTCCTAATTGTAGAAATAAAGAATAAATTAATGTTTCAAATCATTGATATTTACTACAAAGATGGTGAATACCAAAAGTATGTATATCTTCGGAATCGGGTCTTAATTGTAGAAATAAAGAATAAATTAATTTTTGAAATCATTGATATTTACTACTTAGATAACGAATGCCAAAAGTAGGTATATATGTGAAATTGTGGAAAAATTTGTATCCTGAAATGCACGTTGTAAGGTGCACATGACGCCATGGTGAAGAACAAGAGATTGAAACACTTGCCTGCCTGGTCCTCTGTCGGTTTTGTGACACTCGTCCTCCCTCCCTCCCTCCGTGGTCCACCTCTGTCCATGGAGCCTCTTCTCGGCAGTCGTCACTGCCTCTGGGGGACTTCACGGTCCTTTTCTGCCCCCAGGATGATGATGTCCACGGTCCTAATTGTAGAAATAAAGAATAAATTAATGTTTCAAATCATTGATATTTACTACAAAGATAATGAATACCAAAAGTATGTATATCTTCGGAATCGGGTCTTAATTGTAGAAATAAAGAATAAATTAATTTTTGAAATCATTGATATTTACTACTTACATAACGAATGCCCAAAGTAGGTATATATGCGAAATTGTGGAAAAATTTGTATGCTGAAATGCACGTTGTAAGGTGCACATGACGCCATGGTGAAGAACAAGAGATTGAAACACTTGCCTGCCTGGTCCTCTGTCGGTTTCGTGGCACTCGTCCTCCCTCCCTCCCTCCGTGGTCCACCTCTGTCCATGGAGCCTCTTCTCGGCAGTCGTCACTGCCTCTGGGGGACTTCACGGTCCATTTCTGCTCCCAGGATGATGATGTCCACGGTCCTGATGGTAAAGATAAGGAGAAGTTTAATGTTTGAAATAATTGATGTTAATTGATATACTTGCCTTTATGGTCCTCTGTCGTCCCTCCCGTGGTCCACTTCTGTCCATGGAGCCTCTTCTCGGCAGTCGTCACTGCCTCTGGGGGACTTCATGGTCCATTTCTGCCCCCAGGATGAAGATGTCCACGGTCCTGATGGTAAAGATGATGAGAAGTTTAGTGTTTGAAATAATTGATGTTATTTTTTATACTTGCCTTAAGGTCTTCTGTCGTCCCTCCCTCCGTGGTCCACTTCTGTCCATGGAGCCTCTTCTCGGCAGTCGTCACTGCCTCTGGGGGACTTTAAGGTCCATTTCTGCCCCCAGGATGATGATGTCCACGGTCCTAATTGTAGAAATAAAGAATAAATTAATGTTTCAAATCATTGATATTTACTACAAAGATGGTGAATACCAAAAGTATGTATATCTTCGGAATCGGTTCTTAATTGTAGAAATAAAGAATAAATTAATTTTTGAAATCTTTGATATTTACTACTTAGATAACGAATGCCAAAAGTAGGTATATATGCGAAATTGTGGAAAAATTTGTATGCTGAAATGCACGTTGTAAGGTGCACATGACGCCATGGTGAACAACAAGAGATTGAAACACTTGCCTGCCTGGTCCTCTGTCGGTTTCGTGGCACTCGTCCTCCCTCCCTCCCTCCGTGGTCCACCTCTGTCCATGGAGCCTCTTCTCGGCAGTCGTCACTGCCTCTGGGGGACTTCACGGTCCATTTCTGCCCCCAGGATGATGATGTCCACGGTCCTAATTGTAGAAATAAAGAATAAATTAATGTTTCAAATCATTGATATTTACTACAAAGATGGTGAATACCAAAAGTATGTATATCTTCGGAATCGGGTCTTAATTGTAGAAATAAAGAATAAATTAATTTTTGAAATCATTGATATTTACTACTTACATAACGAATGCCAAAAGTAGGTATATATGCGAAATTGTGGAAAAATTTGTATCCTGAAATGCACGTTGTAAGGTGCACATGACGCCATGGTGAAGAACAAGAGATTGAAACACTTGCCTGCCTGGTCCTCTGTCGGTTTCGTGGCACTCGTCCTCCCTCCCTCCCTCCGTGGTCCACCTCTGTCCATGGAGCCTCTTCTCGGCAGTCGTCACTGCCTCTGGGGGACTTCACGGTCCATTTCTGCCCCCAGGATGATGATGTCCACGGTCGTAGTTGTAGAAATAAAGAATAAATTAATGTTTCAAATCATTGATATTTACTACAAAGATAATGAATACCAAAAGTATGTATATCTTCGGAATCTGGTCTTAATTGTAGAAATAAAGAATAAATTAATTTTTTGAAATCATTGATATTTACCAGTTACATAACGAATGCCAAAAGTAGGTACATATGCGAAATTGTGGAAAAATTTGTATCCTGAAATGCACGTTGTAAGGTGCACATGACGCCATGGTGAACAACAAGAGATTGAAACACTTGCCTGCCTGGTCCTCTGTCGGTTTCGTGGCACTCGTCCTCCCTCCCTCCCTCCGTGGTCCACCTCTGTCCATGGAGCCTCTTCTCGGCAGTCGTCACTGCCTCTGGGGGACTTCACGGTCCTTTTCTGCCCCCAGGATGATGATGTCCACGGTCCTAATTGTAGAAATAAAGAATAAATTAATGTTTCAAATCATTGATATTTACTACAAAGATAATGAATACCAAAAGTATGTATATCTTCGGAATCGGGTCTTAATTGTAGAAATAAAGAATAAATTAATTTTTGAAATCATTGATATTTACTACTTACATAACGAATGCCCAAAGTAGGTATATATGCGAAATTGTGGAAAAATTTGTATGCTGAAATGCACGTTGTAAGGTGCACATGACGCCATGGTGAAGAACAAGAGATTGAAACACTTGCCTGCCTGGTCCTCTGTCGGTTTCGTGGCACTCGTCCTCCCTCCCTCCCTCCGTGGTCCACCTCTGTCCATGGAGCCTCTTCTCGGCAGTCGTCACTGCCTCTGGGGGACTTCACGGTCCATTTCTGCTCCCAGGATGATGATGTCCACGGTCCTGATGGTAAAGATAAGGAGAAGTTTAATGTTTGAAATAATTGATGTTAATTGATATACTTGCCTTTATGGTCCTCTGTCGTCCCTCCCGTGGTCCACTTCTGTCCATGGAGCCTCTTCTCGGCAGTCGTCACTGCCTCTGGGGGACTTCATGGTCCATTTCTGCCCCCAGGATGAAGATGTCCACGGTCCTGATGGTAAAGATGATGAGAAGTTTAGTGTTTGAAATAATTGATGTTATTTTTTATACTTGCCTTAAGGTCTTCTGTCGTCCCTCCCTCCGTGGTCCACTTCTGTCCATGGAGCCTCTTCTCGGCAGTCGTCACTGCCTCTGGGGGACTTTAAGGTCCATTTCTGCCCCCAGGATGATGATGTCCACGGTCCTAATTGTAGAAATAAAGAATAAATTAATGTTTCAAATCATTGATATTTACTACAAAGATGGTGAATACCAAAAGTATGTATATCTTCGGAATCGGTTCTTAATTGTAGAAATAAAGAATAAATTAATTTTTGAAATCTTTGATATTTACTACTTAGATAACGAATGCCAAAAGTAGGTATATATGCGAAATTGTGGAAAAATTTGTATGCTGAAATGCACGTTGTAAGGTGCACATGACGCCATGGTGAACAACAAGAGATTGAAACACTTGCCTGCCTGGTCCTCTGTCGGTTTCGTGGCACTCGTCCTCCCTCCCTCCCTCCGTGGTCCACCTCTGTCCATGGAGCCTCTTCTCGGCAGTCGTCACTGCCTCTGGGGGACTTCACGGTCCATTTCTGCCCCCAGGATGATGATGTCCACGGTCCTAATTGTAGAAATAAAGAATAAATTAATGTTTCAAATCATTGATATTTACTACAAAGATGGTGAATACCAAAAGTATGTATATCTTCGGAATCGGGTCTTAATTGTAGAAATAAAGAATAAATTAATTTTTGAAATCATTGATATTTACTACTTACATAACGAATGCCAAAAGTAGGTATATATGCGAAATTGTGGAAAAATTTGTATCCTGAAATGCACGTTGTAAGGTGCACATGACGCCATGGTGAAGAACAAGAGATTGAAACACTTGCCTGCCTGGTCCTCTGTCGGTTTCGTGGCACTCGTCCTCCCTCCCTCCCTCCGTGGTCCACCTCTGTCCATGGAGCCTCTTCTCGGCAGTCGTCACTGCCTCTGGGGGACTTCACGGTCCATTTCTGCCCCCAGGATGATGATGTCCACGGTCGTAGTTGTAGAAATAAAGAATAAATTAATGTTTCAAATCATTGATATTTACTACAAAGATAATGAATACCAAAAGTATGTATATCTTCGGAATCTGGTCTTAATTGTAGAAATAAAGAATAAATTAATTTTTTGAAATCATTGATATTTACCAGTTACATAACGAATGCCAAAAGTAGGTACATATGCGAAATTGTGGAAAAATTTGTATCCTGAAATGCACGTTGTAAGGTGCACATGACGCCATGGTGAACAACAAGAGATTGAAACACTTGCCTGCCTGGTCCTCTGTCGGTTTCGTGGCACTCGTCCTCCCTCCCTCCCTCCGTGGTCCACCTCTGTCCATGGAGCCTCTTCTCGGCAGTCGTCACTGCCTCTGGGGGACTTCACGGTCCATTTCTGCCCCCAGGATGATGATGTCCACGGTCCTAATTGTAGAAATAAAGAATAAATTAATGTTTCAAATCATTGATATTTACTACAAAGATAATGAATACCAAAAGTATGTATATCTTCGGAATCGGGTCTTAATTGTAGAAATAAAGAATAAATTAATTTTTGAAATCATTGATATTTACTACTTACATAACGAATGCCCAAAGTAGGTATATATGCGAAATTGTGGAAAAATTTGTATCCTGAAATGCAGGTTGTAAGGTGCACATGACGCCATGGTGAAGAACAAGAGATTGAAACACTTGCCTGCCTGGTCCTCTGTCGGTTTCGTGGCACTCGTCCTCCCTCCCTCCCTCCGTGGTCCACCTCTGTCCATGGAGCCTCTTCTCGGCAGTCGTCACTGCCTCTGGGGGACTTCACGGTCCATTTCTGCCCCCAGGATGATGATGTCCACGGTCCTGATGGTAAAGATAAGGAGAAGTTTAATGTTTGAAATAATTGATGTTAATTGATATACTTGCCTTTATGGTCCTCTGTCGTCCCTCCCGTGGTCCACTTCTGTCCATGCAGCCTCTTCTCGTCAGTCGTCACTGCCTCTGGGGGACTTCATGGTCCATTTCTGCCCCCAAGATGAAGATGTCCACGGTCCTGATGGTAAAGATCATGAGAAGTTTAGTGTTTGAAATAATTGATGTTAATTGATATACTTGCCTTAAGGTCTTCTGTCGTCCCTTCCTCCGTGGTCCACTTCTGTCCATGGAGCCTCTTCTCGGCAGTCGTCACTGCCTCTGGGGGACTTCACGGTCCATTTCTGCCCCCAGGATGATGATGTCCACGGTCCTAATTGTAGAAATAAAGAATAAATTAATGTTTCAAATCATTGATATTTACTACAAAGATGGTGAATACCAAAAGTATGTATATCTTCGGAATCGGGTCTTAATTGTAGAAATAAAGAATAAATTAATTTTTGAAATCATTGATATTTACTACTTAGATAACGAATGCCAAAAGTAGGTATATATGTGAAATTGTGGAAAAATTTGTATCCTGAAATGCACGTTGTAAGGTGCACATGACGCCATGGTGAAGAACAAGAGATTGAAACACTTGCCTGCCTGGTCCTCTGTCGGTTTTGTGACACTCGTCCTCCCTCCCTCCCTCCGTGGTCCACCTCTGTCCATGGAGCCTCTTCTCGGCAGTCGTCACTGCCTCTGGGGGACTTCACGGTCCTTTTCTGCCCCCAGGATGATGATGTCCACGGTCCTAATTGTAGAAATAAAGAATAAATTAATGTTTCAAATCATTGATATTTACTACAAAGATAATGAATACCAAAAGTATGTATATCTTCGGAATCGGGTCTTAATTGTAGAAATAAAGAATAAATTAATTTTTGAAATCATTGATATTTACTACTTACATAACGAATGCCCAAAGTAGGTATGTATGCGAAATTGTGGAAAAATTTGTATGCTGAAATGCACGTTGTAAGGTGCACATGACGCCATGGTGAAGAACAAGAGATTGAAACACTTGCCTGCCTGGTCCTCTGTCGGTTTCGTGGCACTCGTCCTCCCTCCCTCCCTCCGTGGTCCACCTCTGTCCATGGAGCCTCTTCTCGGCAGTCGTCACTGCCTCTGGGGGACTTCACGGTCCATTTCTGCTCCCAGGATGATGATGTCCACGGTCCTGATGGTAAAGATAAGGAGAAGTTTAATGTTTGAAATAATTGATGTTAATTGATATACTTGCCTTTATGGTCCTCTGTCGTCCCTCCCGTGGTCCACTTCTGTCCATGGAGCCTCTTCTCGGCAGTCGTCACTGCCTCTGGGGGACTTCATGGTCCATTTCTGCCCCCAGGATGAAGATGTCCACGGTCCTGATGGTAAAGATAATGAGAAGTTTAGTGTTTGAAATAATTGATGTTATTTTTTATACTTGCCTTAAGGTCTTCTGTCGTCCCTCCCTCCGTGGTCCACTTCTGTCCATGGAGCCTCTTCTCGGCAGTCGTCACTGCCTCTGGGGGACTTTAAGGTCCATTTCTGCCCCCAGGATGATGATGTCCACGGTCCTAATTGTAGAAATAAAGAATAAATTAATGTTTCAAATCATTGATATTTACTACAAAGATGGTGAATACCAAAAGTATGTATATCTTCGGAATCGGGTCTTAATTGTAGAAATAAAGAATAAATTAATTTTTGAAATCATTGATATTTACTACTTAGATAACGAATGCCAAAAGTAGGTATATATGCGAAATTGTGGAAAAATTTGTATGCTGAAATGCACGTTGTAAGGTGCACATGACGCCATGGTGAACAACAAGAGATTGAAACACTTGCCTGCCTGGTCCTCTGTCGGTTTCGTGGCACTCGTCCTCCCTCCCTCCCTCCGTGGTCCACCTCTGTCCATGGAGCCTCTTCTCGGCAGTCGTCACTGCCTCTGGGGGACTTCACGGTCCATTTCTGCCCCCAGGATGATGATGTCCACGGTCCTAATTGTAGAAATAAAGAATAAATTAATGTTTCAAATCATTGATATTTACTACAAAGATGGTGAATACCAAAAGTATGTATATCTTCGGAATCGGGTCTTAATTGTAGAAATAAAGAATAAATTAATTTTTGAAATCATTGATATTTACTACTTACATAACGAATGCCAAAAGTAGGTATATATGCGAAATTGTGGAAAAATTTGTATCCTGAAATGCACGTTGTAAGGTGCACATGACGCCATGGTGAAGAACAAGAGATTGAAACACTTGCCTGCCTGGTCCTCTGTCGGTTTCGTGGCACTCGTCCTCCCTCCCTCCCTCCGTGGTCCACCTCTGTCCATGGAGCCTCTTCTCGGCAGTCGTCACTGCCTCTGGGGGACTTCACGGTCCATTTCTGCCCCCAGGATGATGATGTCCACGGTCGTAGTTGTAGAAATAAAGAATAAATTAATGTTTCAAATCATTGATATTTACTACAAAGATAATGAATACCAAAAGTATGTATATCTTCGGAATCGGGTCTTAATTGTAGAAATAAAGAATAAATTAATTTTTTGAAATCATTGATATTTACCAGTTACATAACGAATGCCAAAAGTAGGTACATATGCGAAATTGTGGAAAAATTTGTATCCTGAAATGCACGTTGTAAGGTGCACATGACGCCATGGTGAACAACAAGAGATTGAAACACTTGCCTGCCTGGTCCTCTGTCGGTTTCGTGGCACTCGTCCTCCCTCCCTCCCTCCGTGGTCCACCTCTGTCCATGGAGCCTCTTCTCGGCAGTCGTCACTGCCTCTGGGGGACTTCACGGTCCATTTCTGCCCCCAGGATGATGATGTCCACGGTCCTGATGGTAAAGATAAGGAGAAGTTTAATGTTTGAAATAATTGATGTTAATTGATATACTTGCCTTTATGGTCCTCTGTCGTCCCTCCCGTGGTCCACTTCTGTCCATGCAGCCTCTTCTCGGCAGTCGTCACTGCCTCTGGGGGACTTCATGGTCCATTTCTGCCCCCAAGATGAAGATGTCCACGGTCCTGATGGTAAAGATAAGGAGAAGTTTAGTGTTTGAAATAATTGATGTTAATTGATATACTTGCCTTAAGGTCTTCTGTCGTCCCTTCCTCCGTGGTCCACTTCTGTCCATGCAGCCTCTTCTCGGCAGTCGTCACTGCCTCTGGGGGACTTCACGGTCCATTTCTGCCCCCAGGATGATGATGTCCACGGTCCTAATTGTAGAAATAAAGAATAAATTAATGTTTCAAATCATTGATATTTACTACAAAGATAATGAATACCAAAAGTATGTATATCTTCGGAATCGGGTCTTAATTGTAGAAATAAAGAATAAATTAATTTTTGAAATCATTGATATTTACTACTTAGATAACGAATGCCAAAAGTAGGTATATATGCGAAATTGTGGAAAAATTTGTATCCTGAAATGCACGTTGTAAGGTGCACATGACGCCATGGTGAACAACAAGAGATTGAAACACTTGCCTGCCTGGTCCTCTGTCGGTTTCGTGGCACTCGTCCTCCCTCCCTCCCTCCGTGGTCCACCTCTGTCCATGGAGCCTCTTCTCGGCAGTCGTCACTGCCTCTGGGGGACTTCACGGTCCATTTCTGCCCCCAGGATGATGATGTCCACGGTCCTAATTGTAGAAATAAAGAATAAATTAATGTTTCAAATCATTGATATTTACTACAAAGATAATGAATACCAAAAGTATGTATATCTTCGGAATCGGGTCTTAATTGTAGAAATAGAGAATAAATTAATTTTTGAAATCATTGATATTTACTACTTACATAACGAATGCCCAAAGTAGGTATATATGCGAAATTGTGGAAAAATTTGTATCCTGAAATGCACGTTGTAAGGTGCACATGACGCCATGGTGAAGAACAAGAGATTGAAACACTTGCCTGCCTGGTCCTCTGTCGGTTTCGTGGCACTCGTCCTCCCTCCCTCCCTCCGTGGTCCACCTCTGTCCATGGAGCCTCTTCTCGGCAGTCGTCACTGCCTCTGGGGGACTTCACGGTCCATTTCTGCTCCCAGGATGATGATGTCCACGGTCCTGATGGTAAAGATAAGGAGAAGTTTAATGTTTGAAATAATTGATGTTAATTGATATACTTGCCTTTATGGTCCTCTGTCGTCCCTCCCGTGGTCCACTTCTGTCCATGCAGCCTCTTCTCGGCAGTCGTCACTGCCTCTGGGGGACTTCATGGTCCATTTCTGCCCCCAGGATGAAGATGTCCACGGTCCTGATGGTAAAGATAAGGAGAAGTTTAGTGTTTGAAATAATTGATGTTATTTGATATACTTGCCTTAAGGTCTTCTGTCGTCCCTCCCTCCGTGGTCCACTTCTGTCCATGGAGCCTCTTCTCGGCAGTCGTCACTGCCTCTGGGGTAGTTTAAGGTCCATTTCTGCCCCCAGGATGATGATGTCCACGGTCCTAATTGTAGAAATAAAGAATAAATTAATGTTTCAAATCATTGATATTTACTAGAAAGATGGTGAATACCAAAAGTATGTATATCTTCGGAATCGGGTCTTAATTGTAGAAATAAAGAATAAATTAATTTTTGAAATCATTGATATTTACTACTTAGATAACGAATGCCAAAAGTAGGTATATATGCGAAATTGTGGAAAAATTTGTATCCTGAAATGCACGTTGTAAGGTGCACATGACGCCATGGTGAAGAACAAGAGATTGAAACACTTGCCTGCCTGGTCCTCTGTCGGTTTCGTGGCACTCGTCCTCCCTCCCTCCCTCCGTGGTCCACCTCTGTCCATGGAGCCTCTTCTCGGCAGTCGTCACTGCCTCTGGGGGACTTCACGGTCCATTTCTGCCCCCAGGATGATGATGTCCACGGTCCTAATTGTAGAAATAAAGAATAAATTAATGTTTCAAATCATTGATATTTACTACAAAGATAATGAATACCAAAAGTATGTATATCTTCGGAATCGGGTCTTAATTGTAGAAATAAAGAATAAATTAATTTTTGAAATCATTGATGTGTACTACTTACATAACGAATGCCCAAAGTAGGTATATATGCGAAATTGTGGAAAAATTTGTATCCTGAAATGCAGGTTGTAAGGTGCACATGACGTCATGGTGAAGAACAAGAGATTGAAACACTTGCCTGCCTGGTCCTCTGTCGGTTTCGTGGCACTCGTCCTTCCTCCCTCCCTCCGTGGTCCACCTCTGTCCATGGAGCCTCTTCTCGGCAGTCGTCACTGCCTCTGGGGGACTTCACGGTCCATTTCTGCCCCCAGGATGATGATGTCCACGGTCCTGATGGTAAAGATAAGGAGAAGTTTAATGTTTGAAATAATTGATGTTAATTGATATACTTGCCTTTATCGTGCTCTGTCGTCCCTCCCGTGGTCCACTTCTGTCCATGGAGCCTCTTCTCGGCAGTCGTCACTGCCTCTGGGGGACTTCATGGTCCATTTCTGCCCCCAGGATGAAGATGTCCACGGTCCTGATGGTAAAGATAATGAGAAGTTTAGTGTTTGAAATAATTGATGTTATTTGATATACTTGCCTTAAGGTCTTCTGTCGTCCCTCCCTCCGTGGTCCACTTCTGTCGATGGAGCCTCTTCTCGGCAGTCGTCACTGCCTCTGGGGGACTTTAAGGTCCATTTCTGCCCCCAGGATGATGATGTCCACGGTCCTAATTGTAGGAATAAAGAATAAATTAATGTGTCAAATCATTGATATTTACTACAAAGATAATGAATACCAAAAGTATGTATATCTTCGGAATCGGGTCTTAATTGTAGAAATAAAGAATAAATTAATTTTTGAAATCATTGATATTTACTACTTACATAACGAATGCCAAAAGTAGGTATATATGCGAAATTGTGGAAAAATTTGTATCCTGAAATGCACGTTGTAAGGTGCACATGACGCCATGGTGAAGAACAAGAGATTGAAACACTTGCCTGCCTGGTCCTCTGTCGGTTTCGTGGCACTCGTCCTCCCTCCCTCCCTCCGTGGTCCACCTCTGTCCATGGAGCCTCTTCTCGGCAGTCGTCACTGCCTCTGGGGGACTTCACGGTCCATTTCTGCCCCCAGGATGATGATGTCCACGGTCCTGATGGTAAAGATAAGGAGAAGTTTAATGTTTGAAATAATTGATGTTAATTGATATACTTGCCTTTATGGTCCTCTGTCGTCCCTCCCGTGGTCCACCTCTGTCCATGGAGCCTCTTCTCGGCAGTCGTCACTGCCTCTGGGGGACTTCATGGTCCATTTCTGCCCCCAGGATGATGATGTCCACGGTCCTGATGGTAAAGATAATGAGAAGTTTAATGTTTGAATTAATTGATGTTAATTGATATACTTAACCTGCCTGGTCCTCTGTCGTCCCGCCCGTGGTCCACTTCTGTCCATGCAGCCTCTTCTCGGCAGTCGTCACTGCCTCTGGGGGACTTCATGGTCCATTTCTGCCCCCAGGATGAAGATGTCCACGGTCCTGATGGTAAAGATAAGGAGAAGTTTAATGTTTGAAATAATTGATGTTAATTGATATACTTGCCTTAAGGTCTTCTGTCGTCCCTTCCTCCGTGGTCCACTTCTGTCCATGGAGCCTCTTCTCGGCAGTCGTCACTGCCTCTGGGGGACTTCACGGTCCATTTCTGCCCCCAGGATGATGATGTCCACGGTCCTAATTGTAGAAATAAAGAATAAATTAATGTTTCAAATCATTGATATTTACTACAAAGATGGTGAATACCAAAAGTATGTATATCTTCGGAATCGGGTCTTAATTGTAGAAATAAAGAATAAATTAATTTTTGAAATCATTGATATTTACTACTTAGATAACGAATGCCAAAAGTAGGTATATATGCGAAATTGTGGAAAAATTTGTATCCTGAAATGCAGGTTGTAAGGTGCACATGACGCCATGGTGAACAACAAGAGATTGAAACACTTGCCTGCCTGGTCCTCTGTCGGTTTCGTGGCACTCGTCCTCCCTCCCTCCCTCCGTGGTCCACCTCTGTCCATGGAGCCTCTTCTCGGCAGTCGTCACTGCCTCTGGGGGACTTCACGGTCCATTTCTGCCCCCAGGATGATGATGTCCACGGTCCTAATTGTAGAAATAAAGAATAAATTAATGTTTCAAATCATTGATATTTACTACAAAGATAATGAATACCAAAAGTATGTATATCTTCGGAATCGGGTCTTAATTGTAGAAATAAAGAATAAATTAATTTTTGAAATCATTGATATTTACTACTTACATAACGAATGCCAAAAGTAGGTATATATGCGAAATTGTGGAAAAATTTGTATCCTGAAATGCAGGTTGTAAGGTGCACATGACGCCATGGTGAACAACAAGAGATTGAAACACTTGCCTGCCTGATCCTCTGTCGGTTTCGTGGCACTCGTCCTCCCTCCCTCCCTCCGTGGTCCACCTCTGTCCATGGAGCCTCTTCTCGGCAGTCGTCACTGCCTCTGGGGGACTTCACGGTCCATTTCTGCCCCCAGGATGATGATGTCCACGGTCCTAATTGTAGAAATAAAGAATAAATTAATGTTTCAAATCATTGATATTTACTACAAAGATAATGAATACCAAAAGTATGTATATCTTCGGAATCGGGTCTTAATTGTAGAAATAGAGAATAAATTAATTTTTGAAATCATTGATATTTACTACTTACATAACGAATGCCCAAAGTAGGTATATATGCGAAATTGTGGAAAAATTTGTATCCTGAAATGCACGTTGTAAGGTGCACATGACGCCATGGTGAAGAACAAGAGATTGAAACACTTGCCTGCCTGGTCCTCTGTCGGTTTCGTGGCACTCGTCCTCCCTCCCTCCCTCCGTGGTCCACCTCTGTCCATGGAGCCTCTTCTCGGCAGTCGTCACTGCCTCTGGGGGACTTCACGGTCCATTTCTGCTCCCAGGATGATGATGTCCACGGTCCTGATGGTAAAGATAAGGAGAAGTTTAATGTTTGAAATAATTGATGTTAATTGATATACTTGCCTTTATGGTCCTCTGTCGTCCCTCCCGTGGTCCACTTCTGTCCATGCAGCCTCTTCTCGGCAGTCGTCACTGCCTCTGGGGGACTTCATGGTCCATTTCTGCCCCCAGGATGAAGATGTCCACGGTCCTGATGGTAAAGATAATGAGAAGTTTAGTGTTTGAAATAATTGATGTTATTTGATATACTTGCCTTAAGGTCTTCTGTCGTCCCTCCCTCCGTGGTCCACTTCTGTCCATGGAGCCTCTTCTCGGCAGTCGTCACTGCCTCTGGGGGACTTTAAGGTCCATTTCTGCCCCCAGGATGATGATGTCCACGGTCCTAATTGTAGAAATAAAGAATAAATTAATGTTTCAAATCATTGATATTTACTACAAAGATGGTGAATACCAAAAGTATGTATATCTTCGGAATCGGGTCTTAATTGTAGAAATAAAGAATAAATTAATTTTTGAAATCATTGATATTTACTACTTAGATAACGAATGCCAAAAGTAGGTATATATGCGAAATTGTGGAAAAATTTGTATCCTGAAATGCAGGTTGTAAGGTGCACATGACGCCATGGTGAAGAACAAGAGATTGAAACACTTGCCTGCCTGGTCCTCTGTCGGTTTCGTGGCACTCGTCCTCCCTCCCTCCCTCCGTGGTCCACCTCTGTCCATGGAGCCTCTTCTCGGCAGTCGTCACTGCCTCTGGGGGACTTCACGGTCCATTTCTGCCCCCAGGATGATGATGTCCACGGTCCTAATTGTAGAAATAAAGAATAAATTAATGTTTCAAATCATTGATATTTACTACAAAGATAATGAATACCAAAAGTATGTATATCTTCGGAATCGGGTCTTAATTGTAGAAATAAAGAATAAATTAATTTTTGAAATCATTGATGTGTACTACTTACATAACGAATGCCCAAAGTAGGTATATATGCGAAATTGTGGAAAAATTTGTATCCTGAAATGCAGGTTGTAAGGTGCACATGACGTCATGGTGAAGAACAAGAGATTGAAACACTTGCCTGCCTGGTCCTCTGTCGGTTTCGTGGCACTCGTCCTCCCTCCCTCCCTCCGTGGTCCACCTCTGTCCATGGAGCCTCTTCTCGGCAGTCGTCACTGCCTCTGGGGGACTTCACGGTCCATTTCTGCCCCCAGGATGATGATGTCCACGGTCCTGATGGTAAAGATAAGGAGAAGTTTAATGTTTGAAATAATTGATGTTAATTGATATACTTGCCTTTATGGTCCTCTGTCGTCCCTCCCGTGGTCCACTTCTGTCCATGCAGCCTCTTCTCGGCAGTCGTCACTGCCTCTGGGGGACTTCATGGTCCATTTCTGCCCCCAGGATGAAGATGTCCACGGTCCTGATGGTAAAGATAATGAGAAGTTTAGTGTTTGAAATAATTGATGTTAATTGATATACTTGCCTTAAGGTCTTCTGTAGTCCCTTCCTCCGTGGTCCACTTCTGTCCATGGAGCCTCTTCTCGGCAGTCGTCACTGCCTCTGGGGGACTTCACGGTCCATTTCTGCCCCCAGGATGATGATGTCCACGGTCCTAATTGTAGAAATAAAGAATAAATTAATGTTTCAAATCATTGATATTTACTACAAAGATAGTGAATAGCAAAAGTATGTATATCTTCGGAATCAGGTCTTAATTGTAGAAATAAAGAATAAATTAATTTTTGAAATCATTGATATTTACTACTTACATAACGAATGCCAAAAGTAGGTATATATGCGAAATTGTGGAAAAATTTGTATCCTGAAATGCACGTTGTAAGGTGCACATGACGCCATGGTGAACAACAAGAGATTGAAACACTTGCCTGCCTGGTCCTCTGTCGGTTTCGTGGCACTCGTCCTCCCTCCCTCCCTCCGTGGTCCACCTCTGTCCATGGAGCCTCTTCTCGGCAGTCGTCACTGCCTCTGGGGGACTTCACGGTCCATTTCTGCCCCCAGGATGATGATGTCCACGGTCCTGATGGTAAAGATAAGGAGAAGTTTAATGTTTGAAATAATTGATGTTAATTGATATACTTGCCTTTATGGTCCTCTGTCGTCCCTCCCGTGGTCCACTTCTGTCCATGCAGCCTCTTCTCGGCAGTCGTCACTGCCTCTGGGGGACTTCATGGTCCATTTCTGCCCCCAGGATGAAGATGTCCACGGTCCTGATGGTAAAGATAATGAGAAGTTTAGTGTTTGAAATAATTGATATTAATTGATATACTTGCCTTAAGGTCTTCTGTCGTCCCTTCCTCCGTGGTCCACTTCTGTCCATGGAGCCTCTTCTCGGCAGTCGTCACTGCCTCTGGGGGACTTCACGGTCCATTTCTGCCCCCAGGATGATGATGTCCACGGTCCTAATTGTAGAAATAAAGAATAAATTAATGTTTCAAATCATTGATATTTACTACAAAGATAGTGAATAGCAAAAGTATGTATATCTTCGGAATCAGGTCTTAATTGTAGAAATAAAGAATAAATTAATTTTTGAAATCATTGATATTTACTACTTACATAACGAATGCCAAAAGTAGGTATATATGCGAAATTGTGGAAAAATTTGTATCCTGAAATGCACGTTGTAAGGTGCACATGACGCCATGGTGAACAACAAGAGATTGAAACACTTGCCTGCCTGGTCCTCTGTCGGTTTCGTGGCACTCGTCCTCCCTCCCTCCCTCCGTGGTCCACCTCTGTCCATGGAGCCTCTTCTCGGCAGTCGTCACTGCCTCTGGGGGACTTCACGGTCCATTTCTGCCCCCAGGATGATGATGTCCACGGTCCTGATGGTAAAGATAAGGAGAAGTTTAATGTTTGAAATAATTGATGTTAATTGATATACTTGCCTTTATGGTCCTCTGTCGTCCCTCCCGTGGTCCACTTCTGTCCATGCAGCCTCTTCTCGGCAGTCGTCACTGCCTCTGGGGGACTTCATGGTCCATTTCTGCCCCCAGGATGAAGATGTCCACGGTCCTGATGGTAAAGATAATGAGAAGTTTAGTGTTTGAAATAATTGATGTTAATTGATATACTTGCCTTAAGGTCTTCTGTCGTCCCTTCCTCCGTGGTCCACTTCTGTCCATGCAGCCTCTTCTCGGCAGTCGTCACTGCCTCTGGGGGACTTCACGGTCCATTTCTACCCCCAGGATGATGATGTCCACGGTCCTAATTGTAGAAATAAAGAATAAATTAATGTTTCAAATCATTGATATTTACTACAAAGATAATGAATACCAAAAGTATGTATATCTTCGGAATCGGGTCTTAATTGTAGAAATAAAGAATAAATTAATTTTTGAAATCATTGATATTTACTACTTACATAACGAATGCGAAAAGTAGGTATATATGCGAAATTGTGGAAAAATTTGTATCCTGAAATGCACGTTGTAAGGTGCACATGACGCCATGGTGAACAACAAGAGATTGAAACACTTGCCTGCCTGGTCCTCTGTCGGTTTCGTGGCACTCGTCCTCCCTCCCTCCCTCCGTGGTCCACCTCTGTCCATGGAGCCTCTTCTCGGCAGTCGTCACTGCCTCTGGGGGACTTCACGGTCCATTTCTGCCCCCAGGATGATGATGTCCACGGTCCTGATGGTAAAGATAAGGAGAAGTTTAATGTTTGAAATAATTGATGTTAATTGATATACTTGCCTTTATGGTCCTCTGTCGTCCCTCCCGTGGTCCACTTCTGTCCATGCAGCCTCTTCTCGGCAGTCGTCACTGCCTCTGGGGGACTTCATGGTCCATTTCTGCCCCCAGGATGAAGATGTCCACGGTCCTGATGGTAAAGATAATGAGAAGTTTAGTGTTTGAAATAATTGATGTTAATTGATATACTTGCCTTAAGGTCTTCTGTCGTCCCTTCCTCCGTGGTCCACTTCTGTCCATGCAGCCTCTTCTCGGCAGTCGTCACTGCCTCTGGGGGACTTCACGGTCCATTTCTGCCCCCAGGATGATGATGTCCACGGTCCTAATTGTAGAAATAAAGAATAAATTAATGTTTCAAATCATTGATATTTACTACAAAGATAATGAATACCAAAAGTATGTATATCTTCGGAATCAGGTCTTAATTGTAGAAATAAAGAATAAATTAATTTTTGAAATCATTGATATTTACTACTTACATAACGAATGCCAAAAGTAGGTATATATGCGAAATTGTGGAAAAATTTGTATCCTGAAATGCACGTTGTAAGGTGCACATGACGCCATGGTGAACAACAAGAGATTGAAACACTTGCCTGCCTGGTCCTCTGTCGGTTTCGTGGCACTCGTCCTCCCTCCCTCCCTCCGTGGTCCACCTCTGTCCATGGAGCCTCTTCTCGGCAGTCGTCACTGCCTCTGGGGGACTTCACGGTCCATTTCTGCCCCCAGGATGATGATGTCCACGGTCCTAATTGTAGAAATAAAGAATAAATTAATGTTTCAAATCATTGATATTTACTACAAAGATAATGAATACCAAAAGTATGTATATCTTCGGAATCGGGTCTTAATTGTAGAAATAAAGAATAAATTAATTTTTGAAATCATTGATATTTACTACTTACATAACGAATGCCAAAACTAGATATATATGCGAAATTGTGGAAAAATTTGTATCCTGAAATGCACGTTGTAAGGTGCACATGACGCCATGGTGAACAACAAGAGATTGAAACACTTGCCTGCCTGGTCCTCTGTCGGTTTCGTGGCACTCGTCCTCCCTCCCTCCCTCCGTGGTCCACCTCTGTCCATGGAGCCTCTTCTCGGCAGTCGTCACTGCCTCTGGGGGACTTCACGGTCCATTTCTGCCCCCAGGATGATGATGTCCACGGTCCTAATTGTAGAAATAAAGAATAAATTAATGTTTCAAATCATTGATATTTACTACAAAGATAATGAATACCAAAAGTATGTATATCTTCGGAATCGGGTCTTAATTGTAGAAATAAAGAATAAATTAATTTTTGAAATCATTGATATTTACTACTTACATAACGAATGCCAAAAGTAGGTATATATGAGAAATTGTGGAAAAATTTGTATCCTGAAATGCACGTTGTAAGGTGCACATGACGCCATGGTGAACAACAAGAGATTGAAACACTTGCCTGCCTGGTCCTCTGTCGGTTTCGTGGCACTCGTCCTCCCTCCCTCCCTCCGTGGTCCACCTCTGTCCATGGAGCCTCTTCTCGGCAGTCGTCACTGCCTCTGGGGGACTTCACGGTCCATTTCTGCCCCCAGGATGATGATGTCCACGGTCCTAATTGTAGAAATAAAGAATAAATTAATGTTTCAAATTATTGATATTTACTACAAAGATAATGAATACCAAAAGTATGTATATCTTCGGAATCGGGTCTTAATTGTAGAAATAAAGAATAAATTAATTTTTGAAATCATTGATATTTACTACTTACATAACGAATGCGAAAAGTAGGTATATATGCGAAATTGTGGAAAAATTTGTATCCTGAAATGCACGTTGTAAGGTGCACATGACGCCATGGTGAACAACAAGAGATTGAAACACTTGCCTGCCTGGTCCTCTGTCGGTTTCGTGGCACTCGTCCTCCCTCCCTCCCTCCGTGGTCCACCTCTGTCCATGGAGCCTCTTCTCGGCAGTCGTCACTGCCTCTGGGGGACTTCACGGTCCATTTCTGCCCCCAGGATGATGATGTCCACGGTCCTAATTGTAGAAATAAAGAATAAATTAATGTTTCAAATCATTGATATTTACTACAAAGATAATTAATACCAAAAGTATGTATATCTTCGGAATCGGGTCTTAATTGTAGAAATAAAGAATAAATTAATTTTTGAAATCATTGATATTTACTACTTACATAACGAATGCCAAAAGTAGGTATATATGAGAAATTGTGGAAAAATTTGTATCCTGAAATGCACGTTGTAAGGTGCACATGACGCCATGGTGAAGAACAAGAGATTGAAACACTTGCCTGCCTGGTCCTCTGTCGGTTTCGTGGCACTCGTCCTCCCTCCCTCCCTCCGTGGTCCACCTCTGTCCATGGAGCCTCTTCTCGGCAGTCGTCACTGCCTCTGGGGGACTTCACGGTCCATTTCTGCCCCCAGGATGATGATGTCCACGGTCCTAATTGTAGAAATAAAGAATAAATTAATGTTTCAAATCATTGATATTTACTACAAAGATAATGAATACCAAAAGTATGTATATCTTCGGAATCGGGTCTTAATTGTAGAAATAAAGAATAAATTAATTTTTGAAATCATTGATATTTACTACTTACATAACGAATGCGAAAAGTAGGTATATATGCGAAATTGTGGAAAAATTTGTATCCTGAAATGCACGTTGTAAGGTGCACATGACGCCATGGTGAACAACAAGAGATTGAAACACTTGCCTGCCTGGTCCTCTGTCGGTTTTGTGGCACTCGTCCTCCCTCCCTCCCTCCGTGGTCCACCTCTGTCCATGGAGCCTCTTCTCGGCAGTCGTCACTGCCTCTGGGGGACTTCACAGTCCATTTCTGCCCCCAGGATGATGATGTCCACGGTCCTGATGGTAAAGATAAGGAGAAGTTTAATGTTTGAAATAATTGATGTTAATTGATATACTTGCCTTTATGGTCCTCTGTCGTCCCTCCCGTGGTCCACTTCTGTCCATGGAGCCTCTTCTCGGCTGTCGTCACTGCCTCTGGGGGACTTCATGGTCCATTTCTGCCCCCAGGATGAAGATGTCCACGGTCCTGATGGTAAAGATAATGAGAAGTTTAGTGTTTGAAATAATTGATGTTAATTGATATACTTGCCTTAAGGTCTTCTGTAGTCCCTTCCTCCGTGGTCCACTTCTGTCCATGGAGCCTCTTCTCGGCAGTCGTCACTGCCTCTGGGGGACTTCACGGTCCATTTCTGCCCCCAGGATGATGATGTCCACGATCCTAATTGTAGAAATAAAGAATAAATTAATGTTTCAAATCATTGATATTTACTACAAAGATAGTGAATAGCAAAAGTATGTATATCTTCGGAATCAGGTCTTAATTGTAGAAATAAAGAATAAATTAATTTTTGAAATCATTGATATTTACTACTTACATAACGAATGCCAAAAGTAGGTATATATGCGAAATTGTGGAAAAATTTGTATCCTGAAATGCACGTTGTAAGGTGCACATGACGCCATGGTGAAGAACAAGAGATTGAAACACTTGCCTGCCTGGTCCTCTGTCGGTTTCGTGGCACTCGTCCTCCCTCTCTCCCTCCGTGGTCCACCTCTGTCCATGGAGCCTCTTCTCGGCAGTCGTCACTGCCTCTGGGGGACTTCACGGTCCATTTCTGCCCCCAGGATGATGATGTCCACGGTCCTGATGGTAAAGATAAGGAGAAGTTTAATGTTTGAAATAATTGATGTTAATTGATATACTTGCCTTTATGGTCCTCTGTCGTCCCTCCCGTGGTCCACTTCTGTCCATGCAGCCTCTTCTCGGCAGTCGTCACTGCCTCTGGGGGACTTCATGGTCCATTTCTGCCCCCAGGATGAAGATGTCCACGGTCCTGATGGTAAAGATAATGAGAAGTTTAGTGTTTGAAATAATTGATGTTAATTGATATACTTGCCTTAAGGTCTTCTGTAGTCCCTTCCTCCGTGGTCCACTTCTGTCCATGGAGCCTCTTCTCGGCAGTTGTCACTGCCTCTGGGGGACTTCACGGTCCATTTCTGCCCCCAGGATGATGATGTCCACGATCCTAATTGTAGAAATAAAGAATAAATTAATGTTTCAAATCATTGATATTTACTACAAAGATAGTGAATAGCAAAAGTATGTATATCTTTGGAATCAGGTCTTAATTGTAGAAATAAAGAATAAATTAATTTTTGAAATCATTGATATTTACTACTTACATAACGAATGCCAAAAGTAGGTATATATGCGAAATTGTGGAAAAATTTGTATCCTGAAATGCACGTTGCAAGGTGCACATGACGCCATGGTGAACAACAAGAGATTGAAACACTTGCCTGCCTGGTCCTCTGTCGGTTTCGTGGCACTCGTCCTCCCTCCCTCCCTCCGTGGTCCACCTCTGTCCATGGAGCCTCTTCTCGGCAGTCGTCACTGCCTCTGGGGGACTTCACGGTCCATTTCTGCCCCCAGGATGATGATGTCCACGGTCCTGATGGTAAAGATAAGGAGAAGTTTAATGTTTGAAATAATTGATGTTAATTGATATACTTGCCTTTATGGTCCTCTGTCGTCCCTCCCGTGGTCCACTTCTGTCCATGCAGCCTCTTCTTGGCAGTCGTCACTGCCTCTGGGGGACTTCATGGTCCATTTCTGCCCCCAGGATGAAGATGTCCACGGTCCTGATGGTAAAGATAATGAGAAGTTTAGTGTTTGAAATAATTGATGTTAATTGATATACTTGCCTTAAGGTCTTCTGTCGTCCCTTCCTCCGTGGTCCACTTCTGTCCATGCAGCCTCTTCTCGGCAGTCGTCACTGCCTCTGGGGGACTTCACGGTCCATTTCTGCCCCCAGGATGATGATGTCCACGGTCCTAATTGTAGAAATAAAGAATAAATTAATGTTTCAAATCATTGATATTTACTACAAAGATAATGAATACCAAAAGTATGTATATCTTCGGAATCGGGTCTTAATTGTAGAAATAAAGAATGAATTAATTTTTGAAATCATTGATATTTACTACTTACATAACGAATGCCCAAAGTAGATATATATGCGAAATTGTGGAAAAATTTGTATCCTGAAATGCACGTTGTAAGGTGCACATGACGCCATGGTGAACAACAAGAGATTGAAACACTTGCCTGCCTGGTCCTCTGTCGGTTTCGTGGCACTCGTCCTCCCTCCCTCCCTCCGTGGTCCACCTCTGTCCATGGAGCCTCTTCTCGGCAGTCGTCACTGCCTCTGGGGGACTTCACGGTCCATTTCTGCCCCCAGGATGATGATGTCCACGGTCCTAATTGTAGAAATAAAGAATAAATTAATGTTTCAAATCATTGATATTTACTACAAAGATAATGAATACCAAAAGTATGTATATCTTCGGAATCGGGTCTTAATTGTAGAAATAAAGAATAAATTAATTTTTGAAATCATTGATATTTACTACTTACATAACGAATGCCAAAAGTAGGTATATATGAGAAATTGTGGAAAAATTTGTATCCTGAAATGCACGTTGTAAGGTGCACATGACGCCATGGTGAACAACAAGAGATTGAAACACTTGCCTGCCTGGTCCTCTGTCGGTTTCGTGGCACTCGTCCTCCCTCCCTCCCTCCGTGGTCCACCTCTGTCCATGGAGCCTCTTCTCGGCAGTCGTCACTGCCTCTGGGGGACTTCACGGTCCATTTCTGCCCCCAGGATGATGATGTCCACGGTCCTAATTGTAGAAATAAAGAATAAATTAATGTTTCAAATCATTGATATTTACTACAAAGATAATGAATACCAAAAGTATGTATATCTTCGGAATCGGGTCTTAATTGTAGAAATAAAGAATAAATTAATTTTTGAAATCATTGATATTTACTACTTACATAACGAATGCGAAAAGTAGGTATATATGAGAAATTGTGGAAAAATTTGTATCCTGAAATGCACGTTGTAAGGTGCACATGACGCCATGGTGAACAACAAGAGATTGAAACACTTGCCTGCCTGGTCCTCTGTCGGTTTCGTGGCACTCGTCCTCCCTCCCTCCCTCCGTGGTCCACCTCTGTCCATGGAGCCTCTTCTCGGCAGTCGTCACTGCCTCTGGGGGACTTCACGGTCCATTTCTGCCCCCAGGATGATGATGTCCACGGTCCTAATTGTAGAAATAAAGAATAAATTAATGTTTCAAATGATTGATATTTACTACAAAGATAATTAATACCAAAAGTATGTATATCTTCGGAATCGGGTCTTAATTGTAGAAATAAAGAATAAATTAATTTTTGAAATCATTGATATTTACTACTTACATAACGAATGCCAAAAGTAGGTATATATGAGAAATTGTGGAAAAATTTGTATCCTGAAATGCACGTTGTAAGGTGCACATGACGCCATGGTGAACAACAAGAGATTGAAACACTTGCCTGCCTGGTCCTCTGTCGGTTTCGTGGCACTCGTCCTCCCTCCCTCCCTCCGTGGTCCACCTCTGTCCATGGAGCCTCTTCTCGGCAGTCGTCACTGCCTCTGGGGGACTTCACGGTCCATTTCTGCCCCCAGGATGATGATGTCCACGGTCCTAATTGTAGAAATAAAGAATAAATTAATGTTTCAAATCATTGATATTTACTACAAAGATAATGAATACCAAAAGTATGTATATCTTCGGAATCGGGTCTTAATTGTAGAAATAAAGAATAAATTAATTTTTGAAATCATTGATATTTACTACTTACATAACGAATGCGAAAAGTAGGTATATATGCGAAATTGTGGAAAAATTTGTATCCTGAAATGCACGTTGTAAGGTGCACATGACGCCATGGTGAACAACAAGAGATTGAAACACTTGCCTGCCTGGTCCTCTGTCGGTTTCGTGGCACTCGTCCTCCCTCCCTCCCTCCGTGGTCCACCTCTGTCCATGGAGCCTCTTCTCGGCAGTCGTCACTGCCTCTGGGGGACTTCACGGTCCATTTCTGCCCCCAGGATGATGATGTCCACGGTCCTGATGGTAAAGATAAGGAGAAGTTTAATGTTTGAAATAATTGATGTTAATTGATATACTTGCCTTTATGGTCCTCTGTCGTCCCTCCCGTGGTCCACTTCTGTCCATGCAGCCTCTTCTCGGCAGTCGTCACTGCCTCTGGGGGACTTCATGGTCCATTTCTGCCCCCAGGATGAAGATGTCCACGGTCCTGATGGTAAAGATAATGAGAAGTTTAATGTTTGAAATAATTGATGTTAATTGATATACTTGCCTTAAAGTCTTCTGTCGTCCCTTCCTCCGTGGTCCACTTCTGTCCATGGAGCCTCTTCTCGGCAGTCGTCACTGCCTCTGGGGGACTTCACGGTCCATTTCTGTCCCCAGGATGATGATGTCCACGGTCCTAATTGTAGAAATAAAGAATAAATTAATGTTTCAAATCATTGATATTTACTACAAAGATAGTGAATAGCAAAAGTATGTATATCTTCGGAATCAGGTCTTAATTGTAGAAATAAAGAATAAATTAATTTTTGAAATCATTGATATTTACTACTTACATAACGAATGCCAAAAGTAGGTATATATGCGAAATTGTGGAAAAATTTGTATCCTGAAATGCACGTTGTAAGGTGCACATGACGCCATGGTGAAGAACAAGAGATTGAAACACTTGCCTGCCTGGTCCTCTGTCGGTTTCGTGGCACTCGTCCTCCCTCCCTCCCTCCGTGGTCCACCTCTGTCCATGGAGCCTCTTCTCGGCAGTCGTCACTGCCTCTGGGGGACTTCACGGTCCATTTCTGCCCCCAGGATGATGATGTCCACGGTCCTGATGGTAAAGATAAGGAGAAGTTTAATGTTTGAAATAATTGATGTTAATTGATATACTTGCCTTTATGGTCCTCTGTCGTCCCTCCCGTGGTCCACTTCTGTCCATGCAGCCTCTTCTCGGCAGTCGTCACTGCCTCTGGGGGACTTCATGGTCCATTTCTGCCCCCAGGATGAAGATGTCCACGGTCCTGATGGTAAAGATAATGAGAAGTTTAGTGTTTGAAATAATTGATGTTAATTGATATACTTGCCTTAAGGTCTTCTGTCGTCCCTTCCTCCGTGGTCCACTTCTGTCCATGCAGCCTCTTCTCGGCAGTCGTCACTGCCTCTGGGGGACTTCACGGTCCATTTCTGCCCCCAGGATGATGATGTCCACGGTCCTAATTGTAGAAATAAAGAATAAATTAATGTTTCAAATGATTGATATTTACTACAAAGATAGTGAATAGCAAAAGTATGTATATCTTTGGAATCAGGTCTTAATTGTAGAAATAAAGAATAAATTAATTTTTGAAATCATTGATATTTACTACTTACATAACGAATGCCAAAAGTAGGTATATATGCGAAATTGTGGAAAAATTTGTATCCTGAAATGCACGTTGCAAGGTGCACATGACGCCATGGTGAACAACAAGAGATTGAAACACTTGCCTGCCTGGTCCTCTGTCGGTTTCGTGGCACTCGTCCTCCCTCCCTCCCTCCGTGGTCCACCTCTGTCCATGGAGCCTCTTCTCGGCAGTCGTCACTGCCTCTGGGGGACTTCACGGTCCATTTCTGCCCCCAGGATGATGATGTCCACGGTCCTAATTGTAGAAATAAAGAATAAATTAATGTTTCAAATCATTGATATTTACTACAAAGATAATGAATACCAAAAGTATGTATATCTTCGGAATCGGGTCTTAATTGTAGAAATAAAGAATAAATTAATTTTTGAAATCATTGATATTTACTACTTACATAACGAATGCGAAAAGTAGGTATATATGCGAAATTGTGGAAAAATTTGTATCCTGAAATGCACGTTGTAAGGTGCACATGACGCCATGGTGAACAACAAGAGATTGAAACACTTGCCTGCCTGGTCCTCTGTCGGTTTCGTGGCACTCGTCCTCCCTCCCTCCCTCCGTGGTCCACCTCTGTCCATGGAGCCTCTTCTCGGCAGTCGTCACTGCCTCTGGGGGACTTCACGGTCCATTTCTGCCCCCAGGATGATGATGTCCACGGTCCTGATGGTAAAGATAAGGAGAAGTTTAATGTTTGAAATAATTGATGTTAATTGATATACTTGCCTTTATGGTCCTCTGTCGTCCCTCCCGTGGTCCACTTCTGTCCATGCAGCCTCTTCTCGGCAGTCGTCACTGCCTCTGGGGGACTTCATGGTCCATTTCTGCCCCCAGGATGAAGATGTCCACGGTCCTGATGGTAAAGATAATGAGAAGTTTAATGTTTGAAATAATTGATGTTAATTGATATACTTGCCTTAAAGTCTTCTGTCGTCCCTTCCTCCGTGGTCCACTTCTGTCCATGGAGCCTCTTCTCGGCAGTCGTCACTGCCTCTGGGGGACTTCACGGTCCATTTCTGTCCCCAGGATGATGATGTCCACGGTCCTAATTGTAGAAATAAAGAATAAATTAATGTTTCAAATCATTGATATTTACTACAAAGATAGTGAATAGCAAAAGTATGTATATCTTCGGAATCAGGTCTTAATTGTAGAAATAAAGAATAAATTAATTTTTGAAATCATTGATATTTACTACTTACATAACGAATGCCAAAAGTAGGTATATATGCGAAATTGTGGAAAAATTTGTATCCTGAAATGCACGTTGTAAGGTGCACATGACGCCATGGTGAAGAACAAGAGATTGAAACACTTGCCTGCCTGGTCCTCTGTCGGTTTCGTGGCACTCGTCCTCCCTCCCTCCCTCCGTGGTCCACCTCTGTCCATGGAGCCTCTTCTCGGCAGTCGTCACTGCCTCTGGGGGACTTCACGGTCCATTTCTGCCCCCAGGATGATGATGTCCACGGTCCTGATGGTAAAGATAAGGAGAAGTTTAATGTTTGAAATAATTGATGTTAATTGATATACTTGCCTTTATGGTCCTCTGTCGTCCCTCCCGTGGTCCACTTCTGTCCATGCAGCCTCTTCTCGGCAGTCGTCACTGCCTCTGGGGGACTTCATGGTCCATTTCTGCCCCCAGGATGAAGATGTCCACGGTCCTGATGGTAAAGATAATGAGAAGTTTAGTGTTTGAAATAATTGATGTTAATTGATATACTTGCCTTAAGGTCTTCTGTCGTCCCTTCCTCCGTGGTCCACTTCTGTCCATGCAGCCTCTTCTCGGCAGTCGTCACTGCCTCTGGGGGACTTCACGGTCCATTTCTGCCCCCAGGATGATGATGTCCACGGTCCTAATTGTAGAAATAAAGAATAAATTAATGTTTCAAATCATTGATATTTACTACAAAGATAATTAATACCAAAAGTATGTATATCTTCGGAATCGGGTCTTAATTGTAGAAATAAAGAATAAATTAATTTTTGAAATCATTGATATTTACTACTTACATAACGAATGCCAAAAGTAGGTATATATGAGAAATTGTGGAAAAATTTGTATCCTGAAATGCACGTTGTAAGGTGCACATGACGCCATGGTGAAGAACAAGAGATTGAAACACTTGCCTGCCTGGTCCTCTGTCGGTTTCGTGGCACTCGTCCTCCCTCCCTCCCTCCGTGGTCCACCTCTGTCCATGGAGCCTCTTCTCGGCAGTCGTCACTGCCTCTGGGGGACTTCACGGTCCATTTCTGCCCCCAGGATGATGATGTCCACGGTCCTGATGGTAAAGATAAGGAGAAGTTTAATGTTTGAAATAATTGATGTTAATTGATATACTTGCCTTTATGGTCCTCTGTCGTCCCTCCCGTGGTCCACTTCTGTCCATGCAGCCTCTTCTCGGCAGTCGTCACTGCCTCTGGGGGACTTCATGGTCCATTTCTGCCCCCAGGATGAAGATGTCCACGGTCCTGATGGTAAAGATAATGAGAAGTTTAGTGTTTGAAATAATTGATGTTAATTGATATACTTGCCTTAAGGTCTTCTGTCGTCCCTTCCTCCGTGGTCCACTTCTGTCCATGCAGCCTCTTCTCGGCAGTCGTCACTGCCTCTGGGGGACTTCACGGTCCATTTCTGCCCCCAGGATGATGATGTCCACGGTCCTAATTGTAGAAATAAAGAATAAATTAATGTTTCAAATCATTGATATTTACTACAAAGATAATTAATACCAAAAGTATGTATATCTTCGGAATCGGGTCTTAATTGTAGAAATAAAGAATAAATTAATTTTTGAAATCATTGATATTTACTACTTACATAACGAATGCCAAAAGTAGGTATATATGAGAAATTGTGGAAAAATTTGTATCCTGAAATGCACGTTGTAAGGTGCACATGACGCCATGGTGAAGAACAAGAGATTGAAACACTTGCCTGCCTGGTCCTCTGTCGGTTTCGTGGCACTCGTCCTCCCTCCCTCCCTCCGTGGTCCACCTCTGTCCATGGAGCCTCTTCTCGGCAGTCGTCACTGCCTCTGGGGGACTTCACGGTCCATTTCTGCCCCCAGGATGATGATGTCCACGGTCCTGATGGTAAAGATAAGGAGAAGTTTAATGTTTGAAATAATTGATGTTAATTGATATACTTGCCTTTATGGTCCTCTGTCGTCCCTCCCGTGGTCCACTTCTGTCCATGCAGCCTCTTCTCGGCAGTCGTCACTGCCTCTGGGGGACTTCATGGTCCATTTCTGCCCCCAGGATGAAGATGTCCACGGTCCTGATGGTAAAGATAATGAGAAGTTTAGTGTTTGAAATAATTGATGTTAATTGATATACTTGCCTTAAGGTCTTCTGTCGTCCCTTCCTCCGTGGTCCACTTCTGTCCATGCAGCCTCTTCTCGGCAGTCGTCACTGCCTCTGGGGGACTTCACGGTCCATTTCTGCCCCCAGGATGATGATGTCCACGGTCCTAATTGTAGAAATAAAGAATAAATTAATGTTTCAAATCATTGATATTTACTACAAAGATGGTGAATACCAAAAGTATGTATATCTTCGTAATCAGGTCTTAATTGTAGAAATAAAGAATAAATTAATTTTTGAAATCATTGATATTTACTACTTACATAACGAATGCCAAAAGTAGGTATATATGCGAAATTGTGGAAAAATTTGTATCCTGAAATGCACGTTGTAAGGTGCACATGACGCCATGGTGAACAACAAGAGATTGAAACACTTGCCTGCCTGGTCCTCTGTCGGTTTCGTGGCACTCGTCCTCCCTCCCTCCCTCCGTGGTCCACCTCTGTCCATGGAGCCTCTTCTCGGCAGTCGTCACTGCCTCTGGGGGACTTCATGGTCCATTTCTGCCCCCAGGATGATGATGTCCACGGTCCTGATGGTAAAGATAAGGAGAAGTTTAATGTTTGAAATAATTGATGTTAATTGATATACTTGCCTTTATGGTCCTCTGTCGTCCCTCCCGTGGTCCACTTCTGTCCATGCAACCTCTTCTCGGCAGTCGTCACTGCCTCTGGGGGACTTCATGGTCCATTTCTGCCCCCAGGATGAAGATGTCCACGGTCCTGATGGTAAAGATAATGAGAAGTTTAGTGTTTGAAATAATTGATGTTAATTGATATACTTGCCTTAAGGTCTTCTGTCGTCCCTTCCTCCGTGGTCCACTTCTGTCCATGGAGCCTCTTCTCGGCAGTCGTCACTGCCTCTGGGGGACTTCACGGTCCATTTCTGCCCCCAGGATGATGATGTCCACGGTCCTGATGGTAAAGATAAGGAGAAGTTTAATGTTTGAAATAATTGATGTTAATTGATATACTTGCCTTTATGGTCCTCTGTTGTCCCTCCCGTGGTCCACTTCTGTCCATGCAGCCTCTTCTCGGCAGTCGTCACTGCCTCTGGGGGACTTCATGGTCCATTTCTGCCCCCAGGATGAAGATGTCCACGGTCCTGATGGTAAAGATAATGAGAAGTTTAGTGTTTGAAATAATTGATGTTAATTGATATACTTGCCTTAAGGTCTTCTGTCGTCCCTTCCTCCGTGGTCCACTTCTGTCCATGGAGCCTCTTCTCGGCAGTCGTCACTGCCTCTGGGGGACTTCACGGTCCATTTCTGCCCCCAGGATGATGATGTCCACGGTCCTAATTGTAGAAATAAAGAATAAATTAATGTTTCAAATCATTGATATTTACTACAAAGATAATGAATACCAAAAGTATGTATATCTTCGGAATCGGGTCTTAATTGTAGAAATAAAGAATAAATTAATTTTTGAAATCATTGATATTTACTACTTACATAACGAATGCCCAAAGTAGGTATATATGCGAAATTGTGGAAAAATTTGTATCCTGAAATGCATGTTGTAAGGTGCACATGACGCCATGGTGAACAACAAGAGATTGAAACACTTGCCTGCCTGGTCCTCTGTCGGTTTCGTGGCACTCGTCTTCCCTCCCTCCCTCCGTGGTCCACTTCTGTCCATGCAGCCTCTTCTCGGCAGTCGTCACTGCCTCTGGGGGACTTCATGGTCCATTTCTGCCCCCAGGATGAAGATGTCCACGGTCCTGATGGTAAAGATAATGAGAAGTTTAGTGTTTGAAATAATTGATGTTAATTGATATACTTGCCTTAAGGTCTTCTGTCGTCCCTTCCTCCGTGGTCCACTTCTGTCCATGGAGCCTCTTCTCGGCAGTCGTCACTGCCTCTGGGGGACTTCACGGTCCATTTCTGCCCCCAGGATGATGATGTCCACGGTCCTAATTGTAGAAATAAAGAATAAATTAATGTTTCAAATCTTTGATATTTCCTACAAAGATAATGAATACCAAAAGTATGTATATCTTCGGAATCGGGTCTTAATTGTAGAAATAAAGAATAAATTAATTTTTGAAATCATTGATATTTACTACTTACATAACGAATGCCAAAAGTAGGTATATATGCGAAATTGTGGAAAAATTTGTATCCTGAAATGCATGCTGTAAGGTGCACATGACGCCATGGTGAACAACAAGAGATTGAAACACTTGCCTGCCTGGTCCTCTGTCGGTTTCGTGGCACTCGTCCTCCCTCCCTCCCTCCGTGGTCCACCTCTGTCCATGGAGCCTCTTCTCGGCAGTCGTCACTGCCTCTGGGGGACTTCACGGTCCATTTCTGCCCCCAGGATGATGATGTCCACAGTCCTGATGGTAAAGATGAGGAGAAGTTTAGTGTTTGAAATAATTGATGTTAATTGATATACTTGCCTTTATGGTCCTCTGTCGTCCGTCCCGTGGTCCACTTCTGTCCATGCAGCCTCTTCTTGGCAGTCGTCACTGCCTCTGGGGGACTTCATGGTCCATTTCTGCCCCCAGGATAAAGATGTCCACGGTCCTGATGGTAAAGATAATGAGATGTTTAGTGTTTGAAATAATTGATGTTAATTGATATACTTGCCTTAAGGTCTTCTGTCGTCCCTTCCTCCGTGGTCCACTTCTGTCCATGGAGCCTCTTCTCGGCAGTCGTCACTGCCTCTGGGGGACTTCACGGTCCATTTCTGCCCCCAGGATGATGATGTCCACAGTCCTGATGGTAAAGATAAGGAGAAGTTTAATGTTTGAAATAATTGATGTTAATTGATATACTTGCCTTTATGGTCCTCTGTCGTCCCTCCCGTGGTCCACTTCTGTCCATGCAGCCTCTTCTCGGCAGTCGTCACTGCCTCTGGGGGACTTCATGGTCCATTTCTGCCCCCAGGATGAAGATGTCCACGGTCCTGATGGTAAAGATAATGAGAAGTTTAGTGTTTGAAATAATTGATGTTAATTGATATACTTGCCTTAAGGTCTTCTGTCGTCCCTTCCTCTGTGGTCCACTTCTGTCCATGGAGCCTCTTCTCGGCAGTCGTCACTGCCTCTGGGGGACTTCACGGTCCATTTCTGCCCCCAGGATGATGATGTCCACGGTCCTAATTGTAGAAATAAAGAATAAATTAATGTTTCAAATCATTGATATTTACTACAAAGATAATGAATACCAAAAGTATGTATATCTTCGGAATCGGGTCTTAATTGTAGAAATAAAGAATGAATTAATTTTTGAAATCATTGATATTTACTACTTACATAACGAATGCCAAAAGTAGGTATATATGCGAAATTGTGGAAAAATTTGTATCCTGAAATGCACGTTGTAAGGTGCACATGACGCCATGGTGAACAACAAGAGATTGAAACACTTGCCTGCCTGGTCCTCTGTCGGTTTCGTGGCACTCGTCCTCCCTCCCTCCCACCGTGGTCCACCTCTGTCCATGGAGCCTCTTCTCGGCAGTCGTCACTGCCTCTGGGGGACTTCACGGTCCATTTCTGCCCCCAGGATGATGATGTCCACAGTCCTGATGGTAAAGATAAGGAGAAGTTTAATGTTTGAAATAATTGATGTTAATTGATATACTTGCCTTTATGGTCCTCTGTCGTCCCTCCCGTGGTCCACTTCTGTCCATGCAGCCTCTTCTCGGCAGTCGTCACTGCCTCTGGGGGACTTCATGGTCCATTTCTGCCCCCAGGATGAAGATGTCCACGGTCCTGATGGTAAAGATAATGAGAAGTTTAGTGTTTGAAATAATTGATGTTAATTGATATACTTGCCTTAAGGTCTTCTGTCGTCCCTTCCTCCGTGGTCCACTTCTGTCCATGGAGCCTCTTCTCGGCAGTCGTCACTGCCTCTGGGGGACTTCACGGTCCATTTCTGCCCCCAGGATGATGATGTCCACGGTCCTAATTGTAGAAATAAAGAATAAATTAATGTTTCAAATCATTGATATTTACTACAAAGATAATGAATACCAAAAGTATGTATATCTTCGGAATCGGGTCTTAATTGTAGAAATAAAGAATGAATTAATTTTTGAAATCATTGATATTTACTACTTACATAACGAATGCCAAAAGTAGGTATATATGCGAAATTGTGGAAAAATTTGTATCCTGAAATGCACGTTGTAAGGTGCACATGGCGCCATGGTGAAGAACAAGAGATTGAAACACTTGCCTGCCTGGTCCTCTGTTGGTTGCGTGGCACTCGTCCTCCCTCCCTCCCTCCGTGGTCCACCTCTGTCCATGGAGCCTCTTCTCGGCAGTCGTCACTGCCTCTGGGGGACTTCACGGTCCATTTCTGCCCCCAGGATGATGATGTCCACGGTCCTGATGGTAAAGATAAGGAGAAGTTTAATGTTTGAAATAATTGATGTTAATTGATATACTTGCCTTTATGGTCCTCTGTCGTCCCTCCCGTGGTCCACTTCTGTCCATGCAGCCTCTTCTCGGCAGTCGTCACTGCCTCTGGGGGACTTCATGGTCCATTTCTGCCCCCAGGATGAAGATGTCCACGGTCCTGATGGTAAAGATAATGAGAAGTTTAGTGTTTGAAATAATTGATGTTAATTGATATACTTGCCTTAAGGTCTTCTGTCGTCCCTTCCTCTGTGGTCCACTTCTGTCCATGGAGCCTCTTCTCGGCAGTCGTCACTGCCTCTGGGGGACTTCACGGTCCATTTCTGCCCCCAGGATGATGATGTCCACGGTCCTAATTGTAGAAATAAAGAATAAATTAATGTTTCAAATCATTGATATTTACTACAAAGATAATGAATACCAAAAGTATGTATATCTTCGGAATCGGGTCTTAATTGTAGAAATAAAGAATGAATTAATTTTTGAAATCATTGATATTTACTACTTACATAACGAATGCCAAAAGTAGGTATATATGCGAAATTGTGGAAAAATTTGTATCCTGAAATGCACGTTGTAAGGTGCACATGGCGCCATGGTGAAGAACAAGAGATTGAAACACTTGCCTGCCTGGTCCTCTGTTGGTTTCGTGGCACTCGTCCTCCCTCCCTCCCACCGTGGTCCACCTCTGTCCATGGAGCCTCTTCTCGGCAGTCGTCACTGCCTCTGGGGGACTTCACGGTCCATTTCTGCCCCCAGGATGATGATGTCCACGGTCCTGATGGTAAAGATAAGGAGAAGTTTAATGTTTGAAATAATTGATGTTAATTGATATACTTGCCTTTATGGTCCTCTGTCGTCCCTCCCGTGGTCCACTTCTGTCCATGCAGCCTCTTCTCGGCAGTCGTCACTGCCTCTGGGGGACTTCATGGTCCATTTCTGCCCCCAGGATGAAGATGTCCACGGTCCTGATGGTAAAGATAATGAGAAGTTTAGTGTTTGAAATAATTGATGTTAATTGATATACTTGCCTTAAGGTCTTCTGTCGTCCCTTCCTCTGTGGTCCACTTCTGTCCATGGAGCCTCTTCTCGGCAGTCGTCACTGCCTCTGGGGGACTTCACGGTCCATTTCTGCCCCCAGGATGATGATGTCCACGGTCCTAATTGTAGAAATAAAGAATAAATTAATGTTTCAAATCATTGATATTTACTACAAAGATAATGAATACCAAAAGTATGTATATCTTCGGAATCGGGTCTTAATTGTAGAAATAAAGAATGAATTAATTTTTGAAATCATTGATATTTACTACTTACATAACGAATGCCAAAAGTAGGTATATATGCGAAATTGTGGAAAAATTTGTATCCTGAAATGCACGTTGTAAGGTGCACATGACGCCATGGTGAACAACAAGAGATTGAAACACTTGCCTGCCTGGTCCTCTGTCGGTTTCGTGGCACTCGTCCTCCCTCCCTCCCACCGTGGTCCACCTCTGTCCATGGAGCCTCTTCTCGGCAGTCGTCACTGCCTCTGGGGGACTTCACGGTCCATTTCTGCCCCCAGGATGATGATGTCCACAGTCCTGATGGTAAAGATAAGGAGAAGTTTAATGTTTGAAATAATTGATGTTAATTGATATACTTGCCTTTATGGTCCTCTGTCGTCCCTCCCGTGGTCCACTTCTGTCCATGCAGCCTCTTCTCGGCAGTCGTCACTGCCTCTGGGGGACTTCATGGTCCATTTCTGCCCCCAGGATGAAGATGTCCACGGTCCTGATGGTAAAGATAATGAGAAGTTTAGTGTTTGAAATAATTGATGTTAATTGATATACTTGCCTTAAGGTCTTCTGTCGTCCCTTCCTCCGTGGTCCACTTCTGTCCATGGAGCCTCTTCTCGGCAGTCGTCACTGCCTCTGGGGGACTTCACGGTCCATTTCTGCCCCCAGGATGATGATGTCCACGGTCCTAATTGTAGAAATAAAGAATAAATTAATGTTTCAAATCATTGATATTTACTACAAAGATAATGAATACCAAAAGTATGTATATCTTCGGAATCGGGTCTTAATTGTAGAAATAAAGAATGAATTAATTTTTGAAATCATTGATATTTACTACTTACATAACGAATGCCAAAAGTAGGTATATATGCGAAATTGTGGAAAAATTTGTATCCTGAAATGCATGTTGTAAGGTGCACATGACGCCATGGTGAACAACAAGAGATTGAAACACTTACCTGCCTGGTCCTCTGTCGGTTTCGTGGCACTCGTCCTCCCTCCCTCCCACCGTGGTCCACCTCTGTCCATGGAGCCTCTTCTCGGCAGTCGTCACTGCCTCTGGGGGACTTCACGGTCCATTTCTGCCCCCAGGATGATGATGTCCACGGTCCTGATGGTAAAGATAAGGAGAAGTTTAATGTTTGAAATAATTGATGTTAATTGATATACTTGCCTTTATGGTCCTCTGTCGTCCCTCCCGTGGTCCACTTCTGTCCATGCAGCCTCTTCTCGGCAGTCGTCACTGCCTCTGGGGGACTTCATGGTCCATTTCTGCCCCCAGGATGAAGATGTCCACGGTCCTGATGGTAAAGATAATGAGAAGTTTAGTGTTTGAAATAATTGATGTTAATTGATATACTTGCCTTAAGGTCTTCTGTCGTCCCTTCCTCCGTGGTCCACTTCTGTCCATGGAGCCTCTTCTCGGCAGTCGTCACTGCCTCTGGGGGACTTCACGGTCCATTTCTGCCCCCAGGATGATGATGTCCACGGTCCTAATTGTAGAAATAAAGAATAAATTAATGTTTCAAATCATTGATATTTACTACAAAGATAATGAATACCAAAAGTATGTATATCTTCGGAATCGGGTCTTAATTGTAGAAATAAAGAATGAATTAATTTTTGAAATGATTGATATTTACTACTTACATAACGAATGCCAAAAGTAGGTATATATGCGAAATTGTGGAAAAATTTGTATCCTGAAATGCACGTTGTAAGGTGCACATGGCGCCATGGTGAACAACAAGAGATTGAAACACTTGCCTGCCTGGTCCTCTGTTGGATTCGTGGCACTCGTCCTCCCTCCCTCCCTCCGTGGTCCACCTCTGTCCATGGAGCCTCTTCTCGGCAGTCGTCACTGCCTCTGGGGGACTTCACGGTCCATTTCTGCCCCCAGGATGATGATGTCCACGGTCCTGATGGTAAAGATAAGGAGAAGTTTAATGTTTGAAATAATTGATGTTAATTGATATACTTGCCTTTATGGTCCTCTGTCGTCCCTCCCGTGGTCCACTTCTGTCCATGCAGCCTCTTCTCGGCAGTCGTCACTGCCTCTGGGGGACTTCATGGTCCATTTCTGCCCCCAGGATGAAGATGTCCACGGTCCTGATGGTAAAGATAATGAGAAGTTTAGTGTTTGAAATAATTGATGTTAATTGATATACTTGCCTTAAGGTCTTCTGTCGTCCCTTCCTCCGTGGTCCACTTCTGTCCATGGAGCCTCTTCTCGGCAGTCGTCACTGCCTCTGGGGGACTTCACGGTCCATTTCTGCCCCCAGGATGATGTCCACAGTCCTAATTGTAGAAATAAAGAATAAATTAATGTTTCAAATCATTGATATTTACTGCAAAGATAAAGAATACCAAAAGTATGTATATCTTCGGAATCGGGTCTTAATTGTAGAAATAAAGAATAAATTAATTTTTGAAATCATTGATATTTACTACTTACATAACGAATGCCAAAAGTAGGTATATATGCGAAATTGTGGAAAAATTTGTATCCTGAAATGCACGTTGTAAGGTGCACATGACGCCATGGTGAACAACAAGAGATTGAAACACTTGCCTGCCTGGTCCTCTGTCGGTTTCGTGGCACTCGTCCTCCCTCCCTCCCTCCGTGGTCCACCTCTGTCCATGGAGCCTCTTCTCGGCAGTCGTCACTGCCTCTGGGGGACTTCACGGTCCATTTCTGCCCCCAGGATGATGATGTCCACGGTCCTGATGGTAAAGATAAGGAGAAGTTTAATGTTTGAAATAATTGATGTTAATTGATATACTTGCCTTTATGGTCCTCTGTCGTCCGTCCCGTGGTCCACTTCTGTCCATGGAGCCTCTTCTTGGCAGTCGTCACTGCCTCTGGGGGACTTCATGGTCCATTTCTGCCCCCAGGATGAAGATGTCCACGGTCCTGATGGTAAAGATAATAAGAAGTTTAGTGTTTGAAATAATTGATGTTAATTGATATACTTGCCTTAAGGTCTTCTGTCGTCCCTTCCTCCGTGGTCCACTTCTGTCCATGGAGCCTCTTCTCGGCAGTCGTCACTGCCTCTGGGGGACTTCACGGTCCATTTCTGCCCCCAGGATGATGATGTCCACGGTCCTAATTGTAGAAATAAAGAATAAATTAATGTTTCAAATCATTGATATTTACTACAAAGATAATGAATACCAAAAGTATGTATATCTTCGGAATCGGGTCTTAATTGTAGAAATAAAGAATGAATTAATTTTTGAAATGATTGATATTTACTACTTACATAACGAATGCCAAAAGTAGGTATATATGCGAAATTGTGGAAAAATTTGTATCCTGAAATGCACGTTGTAAGGTGCACATGGCGCCATGGTGAAGAACAAGAGATTGAAACACTTGCCTGCCTGGTCCTCTGTCGGTTTCGTGGCACTCGTCCTCCCTCCCTCCCACCGTGGTCCACCTCTGTCCATGGAGCCTCTTCTCGGCAGTCGTCACTGCCTCTGGGGGACTTCACGGTCCATTTCTGCCCCCAGGATGATGATGTCCACAGTCCTGATGGTAAAGATAAGGAGAAGTTTAATGTTTGAAATAATTGATGTTAATTGATATACTTGCCTTTATGGTCCTCTGTCGTCCCTCCCGTGGTCCACTTCTGTCCATGCAGCCTCTTCTCGGCAGTCGTCACTGCCTCTGGGGGACTTCATGGTCCATTTCTGCCCCCAGGATGAAGATGTCCACGGTCCTGATGGTAAAGATAATGAGAAGTTTAGTGTTTGAAATAATTGATGTTAATTGATATACTTGCCTTAAGGTCTTCTGTCGTCCCTTCCTCTGTGGTCCACTTCTGTCCATGGAGCCTCTTCTCGGCAGTCGTCACTGCCTCTGGGGGACTTCACGGTCCATTTCTGCCCCCAGGATGATGATGTCCACGGTCCTAATTGTAGAAATAAAGAATAAATTAATGTTTCAAATCATTGATATTTACTACAAAGATAATGAATACCAAAAGTATGTATATCTTCGGAATCGGGTCTTAATTGTAGAAATAAAGAATGAATTAATTTTTGAAATCATTGATATTTACTACTTACATAACGAATGCCAAAAGTAGGTATATATGCGAAATTGTGGAAAAATTTGTATCCTGAAATGCACGTTGTAAGGTGCACATGACGCCATGGTGAACAACAAGAGATTGAAACACTTGCCTGCCTGGTCCTCTGTCGGTTTCGTGGCACTCGTCCTCCCTCCCTCCCACCGTGGTCCACCTCTGTCCATGGAGCCTCTTCTCGGCAGTCGTCACTGCCTCTGGGGGACTTCACGGTCCATTTCTGCCCCCAGGATGATGATGTCCACAGTCCTGATGGTAAAGATAAGGAGAAGTTTAATGTTTGAAATAATTGATGTTAATTGATATACTTGCCTTTATGGTCCTCTGTCGTCCCTCCCGTGGTCCACTTCTGTCCATGCAGCCTCTTCTCGGCAGTCGTCACTGCCTCTGGGGGACTTCATGGTCCATTTCTGCCCCCAGGATGAAGATGTCCACGGTCCTGATGGTAAAGATAATGAGAAGTTTAGTGTTTGAAATAATTGATGTTAATTGATATACTTGCCTTAAGGTCTTCTGTCGTCCCTTCCTCCGTGGTCCACTTCTGTCCATGGAGCCTCTTCTCGGCAGTCGTCACTGCCTCTGGGGGACTTCACGGTCCATTTCTGCCCCCAGGATGATGATGTCCACGGTCCTAATTGTAGAAATAAAGAATAAATTAATGTTTCAAATCATTGATATTTACTACAAAGATGGTGAATACCAAAAGTATGTATATCTTCGGAATCGGGTCTTAATTGTAGAAGTAAAGAATGAATTAATTTTTGAAATCATTGATATTTACTACTTACATAACGAATGCCAAAAGTAGGTATATATGCGAAATTGTGGAAAAATTTGTATCCTGAAATGCACGTTGTAAGGTGCACATGACGCCATGGTGAACAACAAGAGATTGAAACACTTACCTGCCTGGTCCTCTGTCGGTTTCGTGGCACTCGTCCTCCCTCCCTCCCACCGTGGTCCACCTCTGTCCATGGAGCCTCTTCTCGGCAGTCGTCACTGCCTCTGGGGGACTTCACGGTCCATTTCTGCCCCCAGGATGATGATGTCCACAGTCCTGATGGTAAAGATAAGGAGAAGTTTAATGTTTGAAATAATTGATGTTAATTGATATACTTGCCTTTATGGTCCTCTGTCGTCCCTCCCGTGGTCCACTTCTGTCCATGCAGCCTCTTCTCGGCAGTCGTCACTGCCTCTGGGGGACTTCATGGTCCATTTCTGCCCCCAGGATGAAGATGTCCACGGTCCTGATGGTAAAGATAATGAGAAGTTTAGTGTTTGAAATAATTGATGTTAATTGATATACTTGCCTTAAGGTCTTCTGTCGTCCCTTCCTCCGTGGTCCACTTCTGTCCATGGAGCCTCTTCTCGGCAGTCGTCACTGCCTCTGGGGGACTTCACGGTCCATTTCTGCCCCCATGATGATGATGTCCACGGTCCTAATTGTAGAAATAAAGAATAAATTAATGTTTCAAATCATTGATATTTACTACAAAGATAATGAATACCAAAAGTATGTATATCTTCGGAATCGGGTCTTAATTGTAGAAATAAAGAATGAATTAATTTTTGAAATGATTGATATTTACTACTTACATAACGAATCCCAAAAGTAGGTATATATGCGAAATTGTGGAAAAATTTGTATCCTGAAATGCACGTTGTAAGGTGCACATGGCGCCATGGTGAACAACAAGAGATTGAAACACTTGCCTGCCTGGTCCTCTGTTGGTTTCGTGGCACTCGTCCTCCCTCCCTCCCTCCGTGGTCCACCTCTGTCCATGGAGCCTCTTCTCGGCAGTCGTCACTGCCTCTGGGGGACTTCACGGTCCATTTCTGCCCCCAGGATGATGATGTCCACGGTCCTGATGGTAAAGATAAGGAGAAGTTTAATGTTTGAAATAATTGATGTTAATTGATATACTTGCCTTTATGGTCCTCTGTCGTCCCTCCCGTGGTCCACTTCTGTCCATGCAGCCTCTTCTCGGCAGTCGTCACTGCCTCTGGGGGACTTCATGGTCCATTTCTGCCCCCAGGATGAAGATGTCCACGGTCCTGATGGTAAAGATAATGAGAAGTTTAGTGTTTGAAATAATTGATGTTAATTGATATACTTGCCTTAAGGTCTTCTGTCGTCCCTTCCTCCGTGGTCCACTTCTGTCCATGGAGCCTCTTCTCGGCAGTCGTCACTGCCTCTGGGGGACTTCACGGTCCATTTCTGCCCCCAGGATGATGTCCACAGTCCTAATTGTAGAAATAAAGAATAAATTAATGTTTCAAATCATTGATATTTACTGCAAAGATAAAGAATACCAAAAGTATGTATATCTTCGGAATCGGGTCTTAATTGTAGAAATAAAGAATAAATTAATTTTTGAAATGATTGATATTTACTACTTACATAACGAATGCCAAAAGTAGGTATATATGCGAAATTGTGGAAAAATTTGTATCCTGAAATGCATGCTGTAAGGTGCACATGACGCCATGGTGAACAACAAGAGATTGAAACACTTGCCTGCCTGGTCCTCTGTCGGTTTCGTGGCACTCGTCCTCCCTCCCTCCCTCCGTGGTCCACCTCTGTCCATGGAGCCTCTTCTCGGCAGTCGTCACTGCCTCTGGGGGACTTCACGGTCCATTTCTGCCCCCAGGATGATGATGTCCACGGTCCTGATGGTAAAGATGAGGAGAAGTTTAATGTTTGAAATAATTGATGTTAATTGATATACTTGCCTTTATGGTCCTCTGTCGTCCGTCCCGTGGTCCACTTCTGTCCATGGAGCCTCTTCTTGGCAGTCGTCACTGCCTCTGGGGGACTTCATGGTCCATTTCTGCCCCCAGGATGAAGATGTCCACGGTCCTGATGGTAAAGATAATGAGATGTTTAGTGTTTGAAATAATTGATGTTAATTGATATACTTGCCTTAAGGTCTTCTGTCGTCCCTTCCTCCGTGGTCCACTTCTGTCCATGGAGCCTCTTCTCGGCAGTCGTCACTGCCTCTGGGGGACTTCACGGTCCATTTCTGCCCCCAGGATGATGATGTCCACGGTCCTAATTGTAGAAATAAAGAATAAATTAATGTTTCAAATCATTGATATTTACTACAAAGATAATGAATACCAAAAGTATGTATATCTTCGGAATCGGGTCTTAATTGTAGAAATAAAGAATGAATTAATTTTTGAAATGATTGATATTTACTACTTACATAACGAATGCCAAAAGTAGGTATATATGCGAAATTGTGGAAAAATTTGTATCCTGAAATGCACGTTGTAAGGTGCACATGGCGCCATGGTGAAGAACAAGAGATTGAAACACTTGCCTGCCTGGTCCTCTGTCGGTTTCGTGGCACTCGTCCTCCCTCCCTCCCACCGTGGTCCACCTCTGTCCATGGAGCCTCTTCTCGGCAGTCGTCACTGCCTCTGGGGGACTTCATGGTCCATTTCTGCCCCCAGGATGATGATGTCCACAGTCCTGATGGTAAAGATAAGGAGAAGTTTAATGTTTGAAATAATTGATGTTAATTGATATACTTGCCTTTATGGTCCTCTGTCGTCCCTCCCGTGGTCCACTTCTGTCCATGCAGCCTCTTCTCGGCAGTCGTCACTGCCTCTGGGGGACTTCATGGTCCATTTCTGCCCCCAGGATGAAGATGTCCACGGTCCTGATGGTAAAGATAATGAGAAGTTTAGTGTTTGAAATAATTGATGTTAATTGATATACTTGCCTTAAGGTCTTCTGTCGTCCCTTCCTCTGTGGTCCACTTCTGTCCATGGAGCCTCTTCTCGGCAGTCGTCACTGCCTCTGGGGGACTTCACGGTCCATTTCTGCCCCCAGGATGATGATGTCCACGGTCCTAATTGTAGAAATAAAGAATAAATTAATGTTTCAAATCATTGATATTTACTACAAAGATAATGAATACCAAAAGTATGTATATCTTCGGAATCGGGTCTTAATTGTAGAAATAAAGAATGAATTAATTTTTGAAATGATTGATATTTACTACTTACATAACGAATGCCAAAAGTAGGTATATATGCGAAATTGTGGAAAAATTTGTATCCTGAAATGCACGTTGTAAGGTGCACATGACGCCATGGTGAACAACAAGAGATTGAAACACTTGCCTGCCTGGTCCTCTGTCGGTTTCGTGGCACTCGTCCTCCCTCCCTCCCACCGTGGTCCACCTCTGTCCATGGAGCCTCTTCTCGGCAGTCGTCACTGCCTCTGGGGGACTTCACGGTCCATTTCTGCCCCCAGGATGATGATGTCCACAGTCCTGATGGTAAAGATAAGGAGAAGTTTAATGTTTGAAATAATTGATGTTAATTGATATACTTGCCTTTATGGTCCTCTGTCGTCCCTCCCGTGGTCCACTTCTGTCCATGCAGCCTCTTCTCGGCAGTCGTCACTGCCTCTGGGGGACTTCATGGTCCATTTCTGCCCCCAGGATGAAGATGTCCACGGTCCTGATGGTAAAGATAATGAGAAGTTTAGTGTTTGAAATAATTGATGTTAATTGATATACTTGCCTTAAGGTCTTCTGTCGTCCCTTCCTCCGTGGTCCACTTCTGTCCATGGAGCCTCTTCTCGGCAGTCGTCACTGCCTCTGGGGGACTTCACGGTCCATTTCTGCCCCCAGGATGATGATGTCCACGGTCCTAATTGTAGAAATAAAGAATAAATTAATGTTTCAAATCATTGATATTTACTACAAAGATAATGAATACCAAAAGTATGTATATCTTCGGAATCGGGTCTTAATTGTAGAAATAAAGAATGAATTAATTTTTGAAATCATTGATATTTACTACTTACATAACGAATGCCAAAAGTAGGTATATATGCGAAATTGTGGAAAAATTTGTATCCTGAAATGCACGTTGTAAGGTGCACATGACGCCATGGTGAACAACAAGAGATTGAAACACTTACCTGCCTGGTCCTCTGTCGGTTTCGTGGCACTCGTCCTCCCTCCCTCCCACCGTGGTCCACCTCTGTCCATGGAGCCTCTTCTCGGCAGTCGTCACTGCCTCTGGGGGACTTCACGGTCCATTTCTGCCCCCAGGATGATGATGTCCACGGTCCTGATGGTAAAGATAAGGAGAAGTTTAATGTTTGAAATAATTGATGTTAATTGATATACTTGCCTTTATGGTCCTCTGTCGTCCCTCCCGTGGTCCACTTCTGTCCATGCAGCCTCTTCTCGGCAGTCGTCACTGCCTCTGGGGGACTTCATGGTCCATTTCTGCCCCCAGGATGAAGATGTCCACGGTCCTGATGGTAAAGATAATGAGAAGTTTAGTGTTTGAAATAATTGATGTTAATTGATATACTTGCCTTAAGGTCTTCTGTCGTCCCTTCCTCCGTGGTCCACTTCTGTCCATGGAGCCTCTTCTCGGCAGTCGTCACTGCCTCTGGGGGACTTCACGGTCCATTTCTGCCCCCAGGATGATGATGTCCACGGTCCTAATTGTAGAAATAAAGAATAAATTAATGTTTCAAATCATTGATATTTACTACAAAGATAATGAATACCAAAAGTATGTATATCTTCGGAATCGGGTCTTAATTGTAGAAATAAAGAATGAATTAATTTTTGAAATGATTGATATTTACTACTTACATAACGAATGCCAAAAGTAGGTATATATGCGAAATTGTGGAAAAATTTGTATCCTGAAATGCACGTTGTAAGGTGCACATGGCGCCATGGTGAAGAACAAGAGATTGAAACACTTGCCTGCCTGGTCCTCTGTTGGTTTCGTGGCACTCGTCCTCCCTCCCTCCCTCCGTGGTCCACCTCTGTCCATGGAGCCTCTTCTCGGCAGTCGTCACTGCCTCTGGGGGACTTCACGGTCCATTTCTGCCCCCAGGATGATGATGTCCACGGTCCTGATGGTAAAGATAAGGAGAAGTTTAATGTTTGAAATAATTGATGTTAATTGATATACTTGCCTTTATGGTCCTCTGTCGTCCGTCCCGTGGTCCACTTCTGTCCATGGAGCCTCTTCTCGGCAGTCGTCACTGCCTCTGGGGGACTTCATGGTCCATTTCTGCCCCCAGGATGAAGATGTCCACGGTCCTGATGGTAAAGATAATGAGATGTTTAGTGTTTGAAATAATTGATGTTAATTGATATACTTGCCTTAAGGTCTTCTGTCGTCCCTTCCTCCGTGGTCCACTTCTGTCCATGGAGCCTCTTCTCGGCAGTCGTCACTGCCTCTGGGGGACTTCACGGTCCATTTCTGCCCCCAGGATGATGATGTCCACGGTCCTAATTGTAGAAATAAAGAATAAATTAATGTTTCAAATCATTGATATTTACTACAAAGATAATGAATACCAAAAGTATGTATATCTTCGGAATCGGGTCTTAATTGTAGAAATAAAGAATGAATTAATTTTTGAAATGATTGATATTTACTACTTACATAACGAATGCCAAAAGTAGGTATATATGCGAAATTGTGGAAAAATTTGTATCCTGAAATGCACGTTGTAAGGTGCACATGGCGCCATGGTGAAGAACAAGAGATTGAAACACTTGCCTGCCTGGTCCTCTGTCGGTTTCGTGGCACTCGTCCTCCCTCCCTCCCACCGTGGTCCACCTCTGTCCATGGAGCCTCTTCTCGGCAGTCGTCACTGCCTCTGGGGGACTTCATGGTCCATTTCTGCCCCCAGGATGATGATGTCCACAGTCCTGATGGTAAAGATAATGAGAAGTTTAATGTTTGAAATAATTGATGTTAATTGATATACTTGCCTTTATGGTCCTCTGTCGTCCCTCCCGTGGTCCACTTCTGTCCATGCAGCCTCTTCTCGGCAGTCGTCACTGCCTCTGGGGGACTTCATGGTCCATTTCTGCCCCCAGGATGAAGATGTCCACGGTCCTGATGGTAAAGATAATGAGAAGTTTAGTGTTTGAAATAATTGATGTTAATTGATATACTTGCCTTAAGGTCTTCTGTCGTCCCTTCCTCTGTGGTCCACTTCTGTCCATGGAGCCTCTTCTCGGCAGTCGTCACTGCCTCTGGGGGACTTCACGGTCCATTTCTGCCCCCAGGATGATGATGTCCACGGTCCTAATTGTAGAAATAAAGAATAAATTAATGTTTCAAATCATTGATATTTACTACAAAGATAATGAATACCAAAAGTATGTATATCTTCGGAATCGGGTCTTAATTGTAGAAATAAAGAATGAATTAATTTTTGAAATCATTGATATTTACTACTTACATAACGAATGCCAAAAGTAGGTATATATGCGAAATTGTGGAAAAATTTGTATCCTGAAATGCACGTTGTAAGGTGCACATGACGCCATGGTGAACAACAAGAGATTGAAACACTTGCCTGCCTGGTCCTCTGTCGGTTTCGTGGCACTCGTCCTCCCTCCCTCCCACCGTGGTCCACCTCTGTCCATGGAGCCTCTTCTCGGCAGTCGTCACTGCCTCTGGGGGACTTCACGGTCCATTTCTGCCCCCAGGATGATGATGTCCACAGTCCTGATGGTAAAGATAAGGAGAAGTTTAATGTTTGAAATAATTGATGTTAATTGATATACTTGCCTTTATGGTCCTCTGTCGTCCCTCCCGTGGTCCACTTCTGTCCATGCAGCCTCTTCTCGGCAGTCGTCACTGCCTCTGGGGGACTTCATGGTCCATTTCTGCCCCCAGGATGAAGATGTCCACGGTCCTGATGGTAAAGATAATGAGAAGTTTAGTGTTTGAAATAATTGATGTTAATTGATATACTTGCCTTAAGGTCTTCTGTCGTCCCTTCCTCCGTGGTCCACTTCTGTCCATGGAGCCTCTTCTCGGCAGTCGTCACTGCCTCTGGGGGACTTCACGGTCCATTTCTGCCCCCAGGATGATGATGTCCACGGTCCTAATTGTAGAAATAAAGAATAAATTAATGTTTCAAATCATTGATATTTACTACAAAGATAATGAATACCAAAAGTATGTATATCTTCGGAATCGGGTCTTAATTGTAGAAATAAAGAATGAATTAATTTTTGAAATCATTGATATTTACTACTTACATAACGAATGCCAAAAGTAGGTATATATGCGAAATTGTGGAAAAATTTGTATCCTGAAATGCACGTTGTAAGGTGCACATGACGCCATGGTGAACAACAAGAGATTGAAACACTTACCTGCCTGGTCCTCTGTCGGTTTCGTGGCACTCGTCCTCCCTCCCTCCCACCGTGGTCCACCTCTGTCCATGGAGCCTCTTCTCGGCAGTCGTCACTGCCTCTGGGGGACTTCACGGTCCATTTCTTCCCCCAGGATGATGATGTCCACGGTCCTGATGGTAAAGATAAGGAGAAGTTTAATGTTTGAAATAATTGATGTTAATTGATATACTTGCCTTTATGGTCCTCTGTCGTCCCTCCCGTGGTCCACTTCTGTCCATGCAGCCTCTTCTCGGCAGTCGTCACTGCCTCTGGGGGACTTCATGGTCCATTTCTGCCCCCAGGATGAAGATGTCCACGGTCCTGATGGTAAACATAATGAGAAGTTTAGTGTTTGAAATAATTGATGTTAATTGATATACTTGCCTTAAGGTCTTCTGTCGTCCCTTCCTCCGTGGTCCACTTCTGTCCATGGAGCCTCTTCTCGGCAGTCGTCACTGCCTCTGGGGGACTTCACGGTCCATTTCTGCCCCCAGGATGATGATGTCCACGGTCCTAATTGTAGAAATAAAGAATAAATTAATGTTTCAAATCATTGATATTTACTACAAAGATAATGAATACCAAAAGTATGTATATCTTCGGAATCGGGTCTTAATTGTAGAAATAAAGAATGAATTAATTTTTGAAATGATTGATATTTACTACTTACATAACGAATGCCAAAAGTAGGTATATATGCGAAATTGTGGAAAAATTTGTATCCTGAAATGCACGTTGTAAGGTGCACATGGCGCCATGGTGAAGAACAAGAGATTGAAACACTTGCCTGCCTGGTCCTCTGTTGGTTTCGTGGCACTCGTCCTCCCTCCCTCCCTCCGTGGTCCACCTCTGTCCATGGAGCCTCTTCTCGGCAGTCGTCACTGCCTCTGGGGGACTTCACGGTCCATTTCTGCCCCCAGGATGATGATGTCCACGGTCCTGATGGTAAAGATAAGGAGAAGTTTAATGTTTGAAATAATTGACGTTAATTGATATACTTGCCTTTATGGTCCTCTGTCGTCCGTCCCGTGGTCCACTTCTGTCCATGGAGCCTCTTCTTGGCAGTCGTCACTGCCTCTGGGGGACTTCATGGTCCATTTCTGCCCCCAGGATGAAGATGTCCACGGTCCTGATGGTAAAGATAATGAGATGTTTAGTGTTTGAAATAATTGATGTTAATTGATATACTTGCCTTAAGGTCTTCTGTCGTCCCTTCCTCCGTGGTCCACTTCTGTCCATGGAGCCTCTTCTCGGCAGTCGTCACTGCCTCTGGGGGACTTCACGGTCCATTTCTGCCCCCAGGATGATGATGTCCACGGTCCTAATTGTAGAAATAAAGAATAAATTAATGTTTCAAATCATTGATATTTACTACAAAGATAATGAATACCAAAAGTATGTATATCTTCGGAATCGGGTCTTAATTGTAGAAATAAAGAATGAATTAATTTTTGAAATGATTGATATTTACTACTTACATAACGAATGCCAAAAGTAGGTATATATGCGAAATTGTGGAAAAATTTGTATCCTGAAATGCACGTTGTAAGGTGCACATGGCGCCATGGTGAAGAACAAGAGATTGAAACACTTGCCTGCCTGGTCCTCTGTCGGTTTCGTGGCACTCGTCCTCCCTCCCTCCCACCGTGGTCCACCTCTGTCCATGGAGCCTCTTCTCGGCAGTCGTCACTGCCTCTGGGGGACTTCATGGTCCATTTCTGCCCCCAGGATGATGATGTCCACAGTCCTGATGGTAAAGATAAGGAGAAGTTTAATGTTTGAAATAATTGATGTTAATTGATATACTTGCCTTTATGGTCCTCTGTCGTCCCTCCCGTGGTCCACTTCTGTCCATGCAGCCTCTTCTCGGCAGTCGTCACTGCCTCTGGGGGACTTCATGGTCCATTTCTGCCCCCAGGATGAAGATGTCCACGGTCCTGATGGTAAAGATAATGAGAAGTTTAGTGTTTGAAATAATTGATGTTAATTGATATACTTGCCTTAAGGTCTTCTGTCGTCCCTTCCTCTGTGGTCCACTTCTGTCCATGGAGCCTCTTCTCGGCAGTCGTCACTGCCTCTGGGGGACTTCACGGTCCATTTCTGCCCCCAGGATGATGATGTCCACGGTCCTAATTGTAGAAATAAAGAATAAATTAATGTTTCAAATCATTGATATTTACTACAAAGATAATGAATACCAAAAGTATGTATATCTTCGGAATCGGGTCTTAATTGTAGAAATAAAGAATGAATTAATTTTTGAAATCATTGATATTTACTACTTACATAACGAATGCCAAAAGTAGGTATATATGCGAAATTGTGGAAAAATTTGTATCCTGAAATGCACGTTGTAAGGTGCACATGACGCCATGGTGAACAACAAGAGATTGAAACACTTGCCTGCCTGGTCCTCTGTCGGTTTCGTGGCACTCGTCCTCCCTCCCTCCCACCGTGGTCCACCTCTGTCCATGGAGCCTCTTCTCGGCAGTCGTCACTGCCTCTGGGGGACTTCACGGTCCATTTCTGCCCCCAGGATGATGATGTCCACAGTCCTGATGGTAAAGATAAGGAGAAGTTTAATGTTTGAAATAATTGATGTTAATTGATATACTTGCCTTTATGGTCCTCTGTCGTCCCTCCCGTGGTCCACTTCTGTCCATGCAGCCTCTTCTCGGCAGTCGTCACTGCCTCTGGGGGACTTCATGGTCCATTTCTGCCCCCAGGATGAAGATGTCCACGGTCCTGATGGTAAAGATAATGAGAAGTTTAGTGTTTGAAATAATTGATGTTAATTGATATACTTGCCTTAAGGTCTTCTGTCGTCCCTTCCTCCGTGGTCCACTTCTGTCCATGGAGCCTCTTCTCGGCAGTCGTCACTGCCTCTGGGGGACTTCACGGTCCATTTCTGCCCCCAGGATGATGATGTCCACGGTCCTAATTGTAGAAATAAAGAATAAATTAATGTTTCAAATCATTGATATTTACTACAAAGATAATGAATACCAAAAGTATGTATATCTTCGGAATCGGGTCTTAATTGTAGAAATAAAGAATGAATTAATTTTTGAAATCATTGATATTTACTACTTACATAACGAATGCCAAAAGTAGGTATATATGCGAAATTGTGGAAAAATTTGTATCCTGAAATGCACGTTGTAAGGTGCACATGACGCCATGGTGAACAACAAGAGATTGAAACACTTACCTGCCTGGTCCTCTGTCGGTTTCGTGGCACTCGTCCTCCCTCCCTCCCACCGTGGTCCACCTCTGTCCATGGAGCCTCTTCTCGGCAGTCGTCACTGCCTCTGGGGGACTTCACGGTCCATTTCTGCCCCCAGGATGATGATGTCCACGGTCCTGATGGTAAAGATAAGGAGAAGTTTAATGTTTGAAATAATTGATGTTAATTGATATACTTGCCTTTATGGTCCTCTGTCGTCCCTCCCGTGGTCCACTTCTGTCCATGCAGCCTCTTCTCGGCAGTCGTCACTGCCTCTGGGGGACTTCATGGTCCATTTCTGCCCCCAGGATGAAGATGTCCACGGTCCTGATGGTAAAGATAATGAGAAGTTTAGTGTTTGAAATAATTGATGTTAATTGATATACTTGCCTTAAGGTCTTCTGTCGTCCCTTCCTCCGTGGTCCACTTCTGTCCATGGAGCCTCTTCTCGGCAGTCGTCACTGCCTCTGGGGGACTTCACGGTCCATTTCTGCCCCCAGGATGATGATGTCCACGGTCCTAATTGTAGAAATAAAGAATAAATTAATGTTTCAAATCATTGATATTTACTACAAAGATAATGAATACCAAAAGTATGTATATCTTCGGAATCGGGTCTTAATTGTAGAAATAAAGAATGAATTAATTTTTGAAATCATTGATATTTACTACTTACATAACGAATGCCAAAAGTAGGTATATATGCGAAATTGTGGAAAAATTTGTATCCTGAAATGCACGTTGTAAGGTGCACATGACGCCATGGTGAACAACAAGAGATTGAAACACTTACCTGCCTGGTCCTCTGTCGGTTTCGTGGCACTCGTCCTCCCTCCCTCCCACCGTGGTCCACCTCTGTCCATGGAGCCTCTTCTCGGCAGTCGTCACTGCCTCTGGGGGACTTCACGGTCCATTTCTGCCCCCAGGATGATGATGTCCACGGTCCTGATGGTAAAGATAAGGAGAAGTTTAATGTTTGAAATAATTGATGTTAATTGATATACTTGCCTTTATGGTCCTCTGTCGTCCCTCCCGTGGTCCACTTCTGTCCATGCAGCCTCTTCTCGGCAGTCGTCACTGCCTCTGGGGGACTTCATGGTCCATTTCTGCCCCCAGGATGAAGATGTCCACGGTCCTGATGGTAAAGATAATGAGAAGTTTAGTGTTTGAAATAATTGATGTTAATTGATATACTTGCCTTAAGGTCTTCTGTCGTCCCTTCCTCCGTGGTCCACTTCTGTCCATGGAGCCTCTTCTCGGCAGTCGTCACTGCCTCTGGGGGACTTCACGGTCCATTTCTGCCCCCAGGATGATGATGTCCACGGTCCTAATTGTAGAAATAAAGAATAAATTAATGTTTCAAATCATTGATATTTACTACAAAGATAATGAATACCAAAAGTATGTATATCTTCGGAATCGGGTCTTAATTGTAGAAATAAAGAATGAATTAATTTTTGAAATGATTGATATTTACTACTTACATAACGAATGCCAAAAGTAGGTATATATGCGAAATTGTGGAAAAATTTGTATCCTGAAATGCACGTTGTAAGGTGCACATGGCGCCATGGTGAAGAACAAGAGATTGAAACACTTGCCTGCCTGGTCCTCTGTTGGTTTCGTGGCACTCGTCCTCCCTTCCTCCCTCCGTGGTCCACCTCTGTCCATGGAGCCTCTTCTCGGCAGTCGTCACTGCCTCTGGGGGACTTCACGGTCCATTTCTGCCCCCAGGATGATGATGTCCACGGTCCTGATGGTAAAGATAAGGAGAAGTTTAATGTTTGAAATAATTGATGTTAATTGATATACTTGCCTTTATGGTCCTCTGTCGTCCCTCCCGTGGTCCACTTCTATCCATGCAGCCTCTTCTCGGCAGTCGTCACTGCCTCTGGGGGACTTCATGGTCCATTTCTGCCCCCAGGATGAAGATGTCCACGGTCCTGATGGTAAAGATAATGAGAAGTTTAGTGTTTGAAATAATTGATGTTAATTGATATACTTGCCTTAAGGTCTTCTGTCGTCCCTTCCTCCGTGGTCCACTTCTGTCCATGGAGCCTCTTCTCGGCAGTCGTCACTGCCTCTGGGGGACTTCACGGTCCATTTCTGCCCCCAGGATGATGTCCACAGTCCTAATTGTAGAAATAAAGAATAAATTAATGTTTCAAATCATTGATATTTACTGCAAAGATAAAGAATACCAAAAGTATGTATATCTTCGGAATCGGGTCTTAATTGTAGAAATAAAGAATAAATTATTTTTTGAAATCATTGATATTTACTACTTACATAACGAATGCCAAAAGTAGGTATATATGCGAAATTGTGGAAAAATTTGTATCCTGAAATGCATGCTGTAAGGTGCACATGACGCCATGGTGAACAACAAGAGATTGAAACACTTGCCTGCCTGGTCCTCTGTCGGTTTCGTGGCACTCGTCCTCCCTCCCTCCCTCCGTGGTCCACCTCTGTCCATGGAGCCTCTTCTCGGCAGTCGTCACTGCCTCTGGGGGACTTCACGGTCCATTTCTGCCCCCAGGATGATGATGTCCACGGTCCTGATGGTAAAGATAAGGAGAAGTTTAATGTTTGAAATAATTGATGTTAATTGATATACTTGCCTTTATGGTCCTCTGTCGTCCGTCCCGTGGTCCACTTCTGTCCATGGAGCCTCTTCTTGGCAGTCGTCACTGCCTCTGGGGGACTTCATGGTCCATTTCTGCCCCCAGGATGAAGATGTCCACGGTCCTGATGGTAAAGATAATGAGATGTTTAGTGTTTGAAATAATTGATGTTAATTGATATACTTGCCTTAAGGTCTTCTGTCGTCCCTTCCTCCGTGGTCCACTTCTGTCCATGGAGCCTCTTCTCGGCAGTCGTCACTGCCTCTGGGGGACTTCACGGTCCATTTCTGCCCCCAGGATGATGATGTCCACGGTCCTAATTGTAGAAATAAAGAATAAATTAATGTTTCAAATCATTGATATTTACTACAAAGATAATGAATACCAAAAGTATGTATATCTTCGGAATCGGGTCTTAATTGTAGAAATAAAGAATGAATTAATTTTTGAAATGATTGATATTTACTACTTACATAACGAATGCCAAAAGTAGGTATATATGCGAAATTGTGGAAAAATTTGTATCCTGAAATGCACGTTGTAAGGTGCACATGGCGCCATGGTGAAGAACAAGAGATTGAAACACTTGCCTGCCTGGTCCTCTGTCGGTTTCGTGGCACTCGTCCTCCCTCCCTCCCACCGTGGTCCACCTCTGTCCATGGAGCCTCTTCTCGGCAGTCGTCACTGCCTCTGGGGGACTTCACGGTCCATTTCTGCCCCCAGGATGATGATGTCCACGGTCCTGATGGTAAAGATAAGGAGAAGTTTAATGTTTGAAATAATTGATGTTAATTGATATACTTGCCTTTATGGTCCTCTGTCGTCCCTCCCGTGGTCCACTTCTGTCCATGCAGCCTCTTCTCGGCAGTCGTCACTGCCTCTGGGGGACTTCATGGTCCATTTCTGCCCCCAGGATGAAGATGTCCACGGTCCTGATGGTAAAGATAATGAGAAGTTTAGTGTTTGAAATAATTGATGTTAATCGATATACTTGCCTTAAGGTCTTCTGTCGTCCCTTCCTCCGTGGTCCACTTCTGTCCATGGAGCCTCTTCTCGGCAGTCGTCACTGCCTCTGGGGGACTTCACGGTCCATTTCTGCCCCCAGGATGATGATGTCCACGGTCCTAATTGTAGAAATAAAGAATAAATTAATGTTTCAAATCATTGATATTTACTACAAAGATAATGAATACCAAAAGTATGTATATCTTCGGAATCGGGTCTTAATTGTAGAAATAAAGAATGAATGAATTTTTGAAATCATTGATATTTACTACTTACATAACGAATGCCAAAAGTAGGTATATATGCGAAATTGTGGAAAAATTTGTATCCTGAAATGCACGTTGTAAGGTGCACATGACGCCATGGTGAACAACAAGAGATTGAAACACTTACCTGCCTGGTCCTCTGTCGGTTTCGTGGCACTCGTCCTCCCTCCCTCCCACCGTGGTCCACCTCTGTCCATGGAGCCTCTTCTCGGCAGTCGTCACTGCCTCTGGGGGACTTCACGGTCCATTTCTGCCCCCAGGATGATGATGTCCACGGTCCTGATGGTAAAGATAAGGAGAAGTTTAATGTTTGAAATAATTGATGTTAATTGATATACTTGCCTTTATGGTCCTCTGTCGTCCCTCCCGTGGTCCACTTCTGTCCATGGAGCCTCTTCTCGGCAGTCGTCACTGCCTCTGGGGGACTTCATGGTCCATTTCTGCCCCCAGGATGAAGATGTCCACGGTCCTGATGGTAAAGATAATGAGAAGTTTAGTGTTTGAAATAATTGATGTTAATTGATATACTTGCCTTAAGGTCTTCTGTCGTCCCTTCCTCCGTGGTCCACTTCTGTCCATGGAGCCTCTTCTCGGCAGTCGTCACTGCCTCTGGGGGACTTCACGGTCCATTTCTGCCCCCAGGATGATGATGTCCACGGTCCTAATTGTAGAAATAAAGAATAAATTAATGTTTCAAATCATTGATATTTACTACAAAGATAATGAATACCAAAAGTATGTATATCTTCGGAATCGGGTCTTAATTGTAGAAATAAAGAATGAATTAATTTTTGAAATCATTGATATTTACTACTTACATAACGAATACCAAAAGTAGGTATATATGCGAAATTGTGGAAAAATTTGTATCCTGAAATGCACGTTGTAAGGTGCACATGACGCCATGGTGAACAACAAGAGATTGAAACACTTACCTGCCTGGTCCTCTGTCGGTTTCGTGGCACTCGTCCTCCCTCCCTCCCACCGTGGTCCACCTCTGTCCATGGAGCCTCTTCTTGGCAGTCGTCACTGCCTCTGGGGGACTTCACGGTCCATTTCTGCCCCCAGGATGATGATGTCCACGGTCCTGATGGTAAAGAAAAGGAGAAGTTTAATGTTTGAAATAATTGATGTTAATTGATGTACTTGCCTTTATGGTCCTCTGTCGTCCCTCCCGTGGTCCACTTCTGTCCATGCAGCCTCTTCTCGGCAGTCGTCACTGCCTCTGGGGGACTTCATGGTCCATTTCTGCCCCCAGGATGAAGATGTCCACGGTCCTGATGGTAAAGATAATGAGAAGTTTAGTGTTTGAAATAATTGATGTTAATTGATATACTTGCCTTAAGGTCTTCTGTCGTCCCTTCCTCCGTGGTCCACTTCTGTCCATGGAGCCTCTTCTCGGCAGTCGTCACTGCCTCTGGGGGACTTCACGGTCCATTTCTGCCCCCAGGATGATGATGTCCACGGTCCTAATTGTAGAAATAAAGAATAAATTAATGTTTCAAATCATTGATATTTACTGCAAAGATAAGGAATACCAAAAGTATGTATATCTTCGGAATCGGGTCTTAATTGTAGAAATAAAGAATAAATTAATTTTTGAAATCATTGATATTTACTACTTACATAACGAATGCCAAAAGTAGGTATATATGCGAAATTGTGGAAAAATTTGTATCCTGAAATGCATGCTGTAAGGTGCACATGACGCCATGGTGAACAACAAGAGATTGAAACACTTGCCTGCCTGGTCCTCTGTCGGTTTCGTGGCACTCGTCCTCCCTCCCTCCCTCCGTGGTCCACCTCTGTCCATGGAGCCTCTTCTCGGCAGTCGTCACTGCCTCTGGGGGACTTCACGGTCCATTTCTGCCCCCAGGATGATGATGTCCACTGTCCTGATGGTAAAGATAAGGAGAAGTTTAATGTTTGAAATAATTGATGTTAATTGATATACTTGCCTTTATGGTCCTCTGTCGTCCGTCCCGTGGTCCACTTCTGTCCATGGAGCCTCTTCTTGGCAGTCGTCACTGCCTCTGGGGGACTTCATGGTCCATTTCTGCCCCCAGGATGAAGATGTCCACGGTCCTGATGGTAAAGATAATGAGATGTTTAGTGTTTGAAATAATTGATGTTAATTGATATACTTGCCTTAAGGTCTTCTGTCGTCCCTTCCTCCGTGGTCCACTTCTGTCCATGGAGCCTCTTCTCGGCAGTCGTCACTGCCTCTGGGGGACTTCACGGTCCATTTCTGCCCCCAGGATGATGATGTCCACGGTCCTAATTGTAGAAATAAAGAATAAATTAATGTTTCAAATCATTGATATTTACTGCAAAGATAAGGAATACCAAAAGTATGTATATCTTCGGAATCGGGTCTTAATTGTAGAAATAAAGAATAAATTAATTTTTGAAATCATTGATATTTACTACTTACATAACGAATGCCAAAAGTAGGTATATATGCGAAATTGTGGAAAAATTTGTATCCTGAAATGCATGCTGTAAGGTGCACATGACGCCATGGTGAACAACAAGAGATTGAAACACTTGCCTGCCTGGTCCTCTGTCGGTTTCGTGGCACTCGTCCTCCCTCCCTCCCTCCGTGGTCCACCTCTGTCCATGGAGCCTCTTCTCGGCAGTCGTCACTGCCTCTGGGGGACTTCACGGTCCATTTCTGCCCCCAGGATGATGTCCACAGTCCTAATTGTAGAAATAAAGAATAAATTAATGTTTCAAATCATTGATATTTACTGCAAAGATAAGGAATACCAAAAGTATGTATATCTTCGGAATCGGGTCTTAATTGTAGAAATAAAGAATAAATTAATTTTTGAAATCATTGATATTTACTACTTACATAACGAATGCCAAAAGTAGGTATATATGCGAAATTGTGGAAAAATTTGTATCCTGAAATGCATGCTGTAAGGTGCACATGACGCCATGGTGAACAACAAGAGATTGAAACACTTGCCTGCCTGGTCCTCTGTCGGTTTCGTGGCACTCGTCCTCCCTCCCTCCCTCCGTGGTCCACCTCTGTCCATGGAGCCTCTTCTCGGCAGTCGTCACTGCCTCTGGGGGACTTCACGGTCCATTTCTGCCCCCAGGATGATGATGTCCACGGTCCTGATGGTAAAGATAAGGAGAAGTTTAATGTTTGAAATAATTGATGTTAATTGATATACTTGCCTTTATGGTCCTCTGTCGTCCGTCCCGTGGTCCACTTCTGTCCATGGAGCCTCTTCTTGGCAGTCGTCACTGCCTCTGGGGGACTTCATGGTCCATTTCTGCCCCCAGGATGAAGATGTCCACGGTCCTGATGGTAAAGATAATGAGATGTTTAGTGTTTGAAATAATTGATGTTAATTGATATACTTGCCTTAAGGTCTTCTGTCGTCCCTTCCTCCGTGGTCCACTTCTGTCCATGGAGCCTCTTCTCGGCAGTCGTCACTGCCTCTGGGGGACTTCACGGTCCATTTCTGCCCCCAGGATGATGATGTCCACGGTCCTAATTGTAGAAATAAAGAATAAATTAATGTTTCAAATCATTGATATTTACTGCAAAGATAAGGAATACCAAAAGTATGTATATCTTCGGAATCGGGTCTTAATTGTAGAAATAAAGAATAAATTAATTTTTGAAATCATTGATATTTACTGCTTACATAACGAATGCCCAAAGTAGGTATATATGCGAAATTGTGGAAAAATTTGTATCCTGAAATGCATGCTGTAAGGTGCACATGACGCCATGGTGAACAACAAGAGATTGAAACACTTGCCTGCCTGGTCCTCTGTCGGTTTCGTGGCACTCGTCCTCCCTCCCTCCCTCCGTGGTCCACCTCTGTCCATGGAGCCTCTTCTCGGCAGTCGTCACTGCCTCTGGGGGACTTCACGGTCCATTTCTGCCCCCAGGATGATGATGTCCACGGTCCTGATGGTAAAGATAAGGAGAAGTTTAATGTTTGAAATAATTGATGTTAATTGATATACTTGCCTTTATGGTCCTCTGTCATCCGTCCCGTGGTCCACTTCTGTCCATGGAGCCTCTTCTTGGCAGTCGTCACTGCCTCTGGGTGACTTCATGGTCCATTTCTGCCCCCAGGATGATGATGTCCACGGTCCTAATTGTAGAAATAAAGAATAAATTAATGTTTCAAATCATTGATATTTACTACAAAGATAATGAATACCAAAAGTATGTATATCTTCGGAATCGGGTCTTAATTGTAGAAATAAAGAATAAATTAATTTTTGAAATGATTGATATTTACTACTTACATAACGAATGCCAAAAGTAGGTATATATGCGAAATTGTGGAAAAATTTGTATCCTGAAATGCACGTTGTAAGGTGCACATGACGCCATGGTGAACAACAAGAGATTGAAACACTTGCCTGCCTGGTCCTCTGTCGGTTTCGTGGCACTCGTCCTCCCTCCCTCCCACCGTGGTCCACCTCTGTCCATGGCGCCTCTTCTCGGCAGTCGTCACTGCCTCTGGGGGACTTCACGGTCCATTTCTGCCCCCAGGATGATGATGTCCACAGTCCTGATGGTAAAGATAAGGAGAAGTTTAATGTTTGAAATAATTGATGTTAATTGATATACTTGCCTTTATGGTCCTCTGTCGTCCGTCCCGTGGTCCACTTCTGTCCATGGAGCCTCTTCTTGGCAGTCGTCACTGCCTCTGGGGGACTTCATGGTCCATTTCTGCCCCCAGGATGAAGATGTCCACGGTCCTGATGGTAGAGATAATGAGATGTTTAGTGTTTGAAATAATTGATGTTAATTGATATACTTGCCTTAAGGTCTTCTGTCGTCCCTTCCTCCGTGGTCCACTTCTGTCCATGGAGCCTCTTCTCGGCAGTTGTCACTGCCTCTGGGGGAGTTCACGGTCCATTTCTGCCCCCAGGATGATGATGTCCACGGTCCTAATTGTAGAAATAAAGAATAAATTAATGTTTCAAATCATTGATATTTACTGCAAAGATAAGGAATACCAAAAGTATGTATATCTTCGGAATCGGGTCTTAATTGTAGAAATAAAGAATAAATTAATTTTTGAAATCATTGATATTTACTACTTACATAACGAATGCCAAAAGTAGGTATATATGCGAAATTGTGGAAAAATTTGTATCCTGAAATGCATGCTGTAAGGTGCACATGACGCCATGGTGAACAACAAGAGATTGAAACACTTGCCTGCCTGGTCCTCTGTCGGTTTCGTGGCACTCGTCCTCCCTCCCTCCCTCCGTGGTCCACCTCTGTCCATGGAGCCTCTTCTCGGCAGTCGTCACTGCCTCTGGGGGACTTCACGGTCCATTTCTGCCCCCAGGATGATGTCCACAGTCCTAATTGTAGAAATAAAGAATAAATTAATGTTTCAAATCATTGATATTTACTGCAAAGATAAGGAATACCAAAAGTATGTATATCTTCGGAATCGGGTCTTAATTGTAGAAATAAAGAATAAATTAATTTTTGAAATCATTGATATTTACTACTTACATAACGAATGCCAAAAGTAGGTATATATGCGAAATTGTGGAAAAATTTGTATCCTGAAATGCATGCTGTAAGGTGCACATGACGCCATGGTGAACAACAAGAGATTGAAACACTTGCCTGCCTGGTCCTCTGTCGGTTTCGTGGCACTCGTCCTCCCTCCCTCCCTCCGTGGTCCACCTCTGTCCATGGAGCCTCTTCTCGGCAGTCGTCACTGCCTCTGGGGGACTTCACGGTCCATTTCTGCCCCCAGGATGATGATGTCCACGGTCCTGATGGTAAAGATAAGGAGAAGTTTAATGTTTGAAATAATTGATGTTAATTGATATACTTGCCTTTATGGTCCTCTGTCGTCCGTCCCGTGGTCCACTTCTGTCCATGGAGCCTCTTCTTGGCAGTCGTCACTGCCTCTGGGGGACTTCATGGTCCATTTCTGCCCCCAGGATGAAGATGTCCACGGTCCTGATGGTAAAGATAATGAGATGTTTAGTGTTTGAAATAATTGATGTTAATTGATATATACATATGGAAATTAATTAAGCAACACCAAATTCAAAGACACATAAAAACTTAACAAAGTGTAACGAAGTAATTTTGATGATTGATTATTCAATTTTGATGTATTGACATACAGCATGAGCTTTTCATGGGTTGATATGACGCGCGTGAAGCTTGCACAGCGCACGTGCATTGCTTTAACCTCAACTTTCGAAAAATGCACTTTTTCCCTGGGGTGTTTACAAGCGCAGGTTGTCGATTGCATTCGGTTTTTCATTCATTTCAATGTCATGGCACGTAGGAAATTATCAGAGGCCACTCGTTGGCAAATAATCGGCATGAGGAATGCTGGTATGTCTCTAAGACAAATCGGGACTCAAATCGGACGACATCATTCCATAATTTCAAAACTTTTGAAAAAATACCGGGCCACTAATGAAGTTAAAGACCTGCCTAGACCAGGAAGACCCAGGAAGACCACAGTCCGGGAGGACAGAGCTTTACTGAGACTTGTACGGCGCAGGTCCTTCGACTCGAGCTCTCGGTTGAGACAGGAGTGGCTTCCAGGGAGACCCATCTCGAACAGGACTGTTCGGAATCGTCTGAAAGCTGCAGGATACCGGGCAAGGAGGCCAATCAAGCGACCCAGACTGTCTCCAGCCCATAAGGCAGCCCGACTGGCCTGGTGTAATGACCGTTTGCACTGGAACATTGCCTCTTGGAGGAAGGTCCATTTCTCAGATGAGAGCCGTTTCTTGCTGCACATGGTGGACGGTCGTACTCGGGTCTGGAGGCAGAGGAACACAGCAATGGCTCCACGGAACATCCAGGAGACTGTGGCCTTTGGGGGAGGTTCCGTTATGGTATGGGGGTGCATTTCCATGAACTGCAAGTTGGATATCATTACCATCCGTGGCAACCTTAACGGTGTTCGTTACCAACAGGAGGTTCTTGACAGGGCTGTGGTACCTCATTTTGAGAACCATCCTCTGGCAACGAGACCCATATTTATGGACGACAATGCTAGACCTCACAGGGCGCATGCTGTAAATGATTTTTTGCGGCAAAATGCAATTGACAGAATTCCATGGCCTGCCATGAGCCCTGACCTCAACCCCATTGAACATTTGTGGGACTTTATTGGCCGTCGTGTGAGGCAGAGAGACCCACCAGTCCATAATCTCAACGAATTGACGGCTGCCCTGCATGAGGAGTGGAACAGGATCCCCCAGAATCAGAATCAGATCCGGAGACTCATCCAAGGAATGAGGAGGCGTCTGGAATCGGTGGTGCGTGCGCAGGGAGGACACACTAGATATTGATGAAAGTCGGTGTGCAGACTCTCAGATGACTGTTCTTTCTTTCCATGTGACATTTGTGTTAATACACCTGACAACAACGTCTGTGGATGAATAGTAAATTGTGTCCATTTTTTCATGAATTTAAGACAGTTTTAAGAATTTGGATTTCGTTGCAATAAAGCAAAGTCTTGATACTTTTTCCCTTTAAGTTGTTTGTCAGAGATCGTCTGTTGAATAAAAAAGTGTCAAACTATATCAACCCGGCATATTTTGATTGTCAGAACACTTCAAAGTTGCTCCAATAGAAAAAATTGGGGTGTTGCTTGATTAATTTCCAGGTGTATACTTGCCTTAGGTCTTCTGTCGTCCCTTCCTCCGTGGTCCACTTCTGTCCATGGAGCCTCTTCTCGGCAGTCGTCACTGCCTCTGGGGGACTTCACGGTCCATTTCTGCCCCCAGGATGATGATGTCCACGGTCCTAATTGTAGAAATAAAGAATAAATTAATGTTTCAAATCATTGATATTTACTGCAAAGATAAGGAATACCAAAAGTATGTATATCTTCGGAATCGGGTCTTAATTGTAGAAATAAAGAATAAATTAATTTTTGAAATCATTGATATTTACTGCTTACATAACGAATGCCAAAAGTAGGTATATATGCGAAATTGTGGAAAAATTTGTATCCTGAAATGCATGCTGTAAGGTGCACATGACGCCATGGTGAACAACAAGAGATTGAAACACTTACCTGCCTGGTCCTCTGTCGGTTTCGTGGCACTCGTCCTCCCTCCCTCCCTCCGTGGTCCACCTCTGTCCATGGAGCCTCTTCTCGGCAGTCGTCACTGCCTCTGGGGGACTTCACGGTCCATTTCTGCCCCCAGGATGATGATGTCCACGGTCCTGATGGTAAAGATAAGGAGAAGTTTAATGTTTGAAATAATTGATGTTAATTGATATACTTGCCTTTATGGTCCTCTGTCGTCCGTCCCGTGGTCCACTTCTGTCCATGGAGCCTCTTCTTGGCAGTCGTCACTGCCTCTGGGGGACTTCATGGTCCATTTCTGCCCCCAGGATGAAGATGTCCACGGTCCTGATGGTAAAGATAATGAGATGTTTAGTGTTTGAAATAATTGATGTTAATTGATATACTTGCCTTAAGGTCTTCTGTCGTCCCTTCCTCCGTGGTCCACTTCTGTCCATGGAGCCTCTTCTCGGCAGTCGTCACTGCCTCTGGGGGACTTCACGGTCCATTTCTGCCCCCAGGATGATGATGTCCACGGTCCTAATTGTAGAAATAAAGAATAAATTAATGTTTCAAATCATTGATATTTACTGCAAAGATAAGGAATACCAAAAGTATGTATATCTTCGGAATCGGGTCTTAATTGTAGAAATAAAGAATAAATTAATTTTTGAAATCATTGATATTTACTGCTTACATAACGAATGCCCAAAGTAGGTATATATGCGAAATTGTGGAAAAATTTGTATCCTGAAATGCATGCTGTAAGGTGCACATGACGCCATGGTGAACAACAAGAGATTGAAACACTTGCCTGCCTGGTCCTCTGTCGGTTTCGTGGCACTCGTCCTCCCTCCCTCCCTCCGTGGTCCACCTCTGTCCATGGAGCCTCTTCTCGGCAGTCGTCACTGCCTCTGGGGGACTTCACGGTCCATTTCTGCCCCCAGGATGATGATGTCCACGGTCCTGATGGTAAAGATAAGGAGAAGTTTAATGTTTGAAATAATTGATGTTAATTGATATACTTGCCTTTATGGTCCTCTGTCATCCGTCCCGTGGTCCACTTCTGTCCATGGAGCCTCTTCTTGGCAGTCGTCACTGCCTCTGGGTGACTTCATGGTCCATTTCTGCCCCCAGGATGATGATGTCCACGGTCCTAATTGTAGAAATAAAGAATAAATTAATGTTTCAAATCATTGATATTTACTACAAAGATAATGAATACCAAAAGTATGTATATCTTCGGAATCGGGTCTTAATTGTAGAAATAAAGAATAAATTAATTTTTGAAATGATTGATATTTACTACTTACATAACGAATGCCAAAAGTAGGTATATATGCGAAATTGTGGAAAAATTTGTATCCTGAAATGCACGTTGTAAGGTGCACATGACGCCATGGTGAACAACAAGAGATTGAAACACTTGCCTGCCTGGTCCTCTGTCGGTTTCGTGGCACTCGTCCTCCCTCCCTCCCACCGTGGTCCACCTCTGTCCATGGCGCCTCTTCTCGGCAGTCGTCACTGCCTCTGGGGGACTTCACGGTCCATTTCTGCCCCCAGGATGATGATGTCCACAGTCCTGATGGTAAAGATAAGGAGAAGTTTAATGTTTGAAATAATTGATGTTAATTGATATACTTGCCTTTATGGTCCTCTGTCGTCCGTCCCGTGGTCCACTTCTGTCCATGGAGCCTCTTCTTGGCAGTCGTCACTGCCTCTGGGGGACTTCATGGTCCATTTCTGCCCCCAGGATGAAGATGTCCACGGTCCTGATGGTAGAGATAATGAGATGTTTAGTGTTTGAAATAATTGATGTTAATTGATATACTTGCCTTAAGGTCTTCTGTCGTCCCTTCCTCCGTGGTCCACTTCTGTCCATGGAGCCTCTTCTCGGCAGTTGTCACTGCCTCTGGGGGAGTTCACGGTCCATTTCTGCCCCCAGGATGATGATGTCCACGGTCCTAATTGTAGAAATAAAGAATAAATTAATGTTTCAAATCATTGATATTTACTGCAAAGATAAGGAATACCAAAAGTATGTATATCTTCGGAATCGGGTCTTAATTGTAGAAATAAAGAATAAATTAATTTTTGAAATCATTGATATTTACTACTTACATAACGAATGCCAAAAGTAGGTATATATGCGAAATTGTGGAAAAATTTGTATCCTGAAATGCATGCTGTAAGGTGCACATGACGCCATGGTGAACAACAAGAGATTGAAACACTTGCCTGCCTGGTCCTCTGTCGGTTTCGTGGCACTCGTCCTCCCTCCCTCCCTCCGTGGTCCACCTCTGTCCATGGAGCCTCTTCTCGGCAGTCGTCACTGCCTCTGGGGGACTTCACGGTCCATTTCTGCCCCCAGGATGATGTCCACAGTCCTAATTGTAGAAATAAAGAATAAATTAATGTTTCAAATCATTGATATTTACTGCAAAGATAAGGAATACCAAAAGTATGTATATCTTCGGAATCGGGTCTTAATTGTAGAAATAAAGAATAAATTAATTTTTGAAATCATTGATATTTACTACTTACATAACGAATGCCAAAAGTAGGTATATATGCGAAATTGTGGAAAAATTTGTATCCTGAAATGCATGCTGTAAGGTGCACATGACGCCATGGTGAACAACAAGAGATTGAAACACTTGCCTGCCTGGTCCTCTGTCGGTTTCGTGGCACTCGTCCTCCCTCCCTCCCTCCGTGGTCCACCTCTGTCCATGGAGCCTCTTCTCGGCAGTCGTCACTGCCTCTGGGGGACTTCACGGTCCATTTCTGCCCCCAGGATGATGATGTCCACGGTCCTGATGGTAAAGATAAGGAGAAGTTTAATGTTTGAAATAATTGATGTTAATTGATATACTTGCCTTTATGGTCCTCTGTCGTCCGTCCCGTGGTCCACTTCTGTCCATGGAGCCTCTTCTTGGCAGTCGTCACTGCCTCTGGGGGACTTCATGGTCCATTTCTGCCCCCAGGATGAAGATGTCCACGGTCCTGATGGTAAAGATAATGAGATGTTTAGTGTTTGAAATAATTGATGTTAATTGATATACTTGCCTTAGGTCTTCTGTCGTCCCTTCCTCCGTGGTCCACTTCTGTCCATGGAGCCTCTTCTCGGCAGTCGTCACTGCCTCTGGGGGACTTCACGGTCCATTTCTGCCCCCAGGATGATGATGTCCACGGTCCTAATTGTAGAAATAAAGAATAAATTAATGTTTCAAATCATTGATATTTACTGCAAAGATAAGGAATACCAAAAGTATGTATATCTTCGGAATCGGGTCTTAATTGTAGAAATAAAGAATAAATTAATTTTTGAAATCATTGATATTTACTGCTTACATAACGAATGCCAAAAGTAGGTATATATGCGAAATTGTGGAAAAATTTGTATCCTGAAATGCATGCTGTAAGGTGCACATGACGCCATGGTGAACAACAAGAGATTGAAACACTTACCTGCCTGGTCCTCTGTCGGTTTCGTGGCACTCGTCCTCCCTCCCTCCCTCCGTGGTCCACCTCTGTCCATGGAGCCTCTTCTCGGCAGTCGTCACTGCCTCTGGGGGACTTCACGGTCCATTTCTGCCCCCAGGATGATGATGTCCACGGTCCTGATGGTAAAGATAAGGAGAAGTTTAATGTTTGAAATAATTGATGTTAATTGATATACTTGCCTTTATGGTCCTCTGTCGTCCGTCCCGTGGTCCACTTCTGTCCATGGAGCCTCTTCTTGGCAGTCGTCACTGCCTCTGGGTGACTTCATGGTCCATTTCTGCCCCCAGGATGATGATGTCCACGGTCCTAATTGTAGAAATAAAGAATAAATTAATGTTTCAAATCATTGATATTTACTACAAAGATAATGAATACCAAAAGTATGTATATCTTCGGAATCGGGTCTTAATTGTAGAAATAAAGAATGAGTTAATTTTTGAAATGATTGATATTTACTACTTACATAACGAATGCCAAAAGTAGGTATATATGCGAAATTGTGGAAAAATTTGTATCCTGAAATGCACGTTGTAAGGTGCACATGACGCCATGGTGAACAACAAGAGATTGAAACACTTGCCTGCCTGGTCCTCTGTCGGTTTCGTGGCACTCGTCCTCCCTCCCTCCCTCCGTGGTCCACCTCTGTCCATGGCGCCTCTTCTCGGCAGTCGTCACTGCCTCTGGGGGACTTCACGGTCCATTTCTGCCCCCAGGATGATGATGTCCACAGTCCTGATGGTAAAGATAAGGAGAAGTTTAATGTTTGAAATAATTGATGTTAATTGATATACTTGCCTTTATGGTCCTCTGTCGTCCCTCCCGTGGTCCACTTCTGTCCATGCAGCCTCTTCTCGGCAGTCGTCACTGCCTCTGGGGGACTTCATGGTCCATTTCTGCCCCCAGGATGAAGATGTCCACGGTCCTGATGGTAAAGATAGTGAGAAGTTTAGTGTTTGAAATAATTGATGTTAATTGATATACTTGCCTTAAGGTCTTCTGTCGTCCCTTCCTCCGTGGTCCACTTCTGTCCATGGAGCCTCTTCTCGGCAGTCGTCACTGCCTCTGGGGGACTTCACGGTCCATTTCTGCCCCCAGAATGATGTCCACAGTCCTAATTGTAGAAATAAAGAATAAATTAATGTTTCAAATCATTGATATTTACTGCAAAGATAAGGAATACCAAAAGTATGTATATCTTCGGAATCGGGTCTTAATTGTAGAAATAAAGAATAAATTAATTTTTGAAATCATTGATATTTACTACTTACATAACGAATGCCCAAAGTAGGTATATATGCGAAATTGTGGAAAAATTTGTATCCTGAAATGCATGCTGTAAGGTGCACATGACGCCATGGTGAACAACAAGAGATTGAAACACTTGCCTGCCTGGTCCTCTGTCGGTTTCGTGGCACTCGTCCTCCCTCCCTCCCTCCGTGGTCCACCTCTGTCCATGGAGCCTCTTCTCGGCAGTCGTCACTGCCTCTGGGGGACTTCACGGTCCATTTCTGCCCCCAGGATGATGATGTCCACGGTCCTGATGGTAAAGATGAGGAGAAGTTTAGTGTTTGAAATAATTGATGTTAATTGATATACTTGCCTTTATGGTCCTCTGTCGTCCGTCCCGTGGTCCACTTCTGTCCATGCAGCCTCTTCTTGGCAGTCGTCACTGCCTCTGGGGGACTTCATGGTCCATTTCTGCCCCCAGGATGAAGATGTCCACGGTCCTGATGGTAAAGATTATGAGAAGTTTAGTGTTTGAAATAATTGATGTTAATTGATATACTTGCCTTAAGGTCTTCTGTCGTCCCTTCCTCCGTGGTCCACTTCTGTCCATGGAGCCTCTTCTCGGCAGTCGTCACTGCCTCTGGGGGACTTCACGGTCCATTTCTGCCCCCAGGATGATGATGTCCACGGTCCTAATTGTAGAAATAAAGAATAAATTAATGTTTCAAATCATTGATATTTACTACAAAGATAATGAATACCAAGAGTATGTATATCTTCGGAATCGGGTCTTAATTGTAGAAATAAAGAATAAATTAATTTTTGAAATCATTGATATTTACTACTTACATAACGAATGCCAAAAGTAGGTATATATGCGAAATTGTGGAAAAATTTGTATCCTGAAATGCATGCTGTAAGGTGCACATGACGCCATGGTGAACAACAAGAGATTGAAACACTTGCCTGCCTGGTCCTCTGTCGGTTTCGTGGCACTCGTCCTCCCTCCCTCCCTCCGTGGTCCACCTCTGTCCATGGAGCCTCTTCTCGGCAGTCGTCACTGCCTCTGGGGGACTTCACGGTCCATTTCTGCCCCCAGGATGATGATGTCCACGGTCCTGATGGTAAAGATAAGGAGAAGTTTAATGTTTGAAATAATTGATGTTAATTGATATACTTGCCTTTATGGTCCTCTGTTGTCCGTCCCGTGGTGCACTTCTGTCCATGGAGCCTCTTCTTGGCAGTCGTCACTGCCTCTGGGGGACTTCATGGTCCATTTCTGCCCCCAGGATGAAGATGTCCACGGTCCTGATGGTAAAGATAATGAGATGTTTAGTGTTTGAAATAATTGATGTTAATTGATATACTTGCCTTAAGGTCTTCTGTCGTCCCTTCCTCCGTGGTCCACTTCTGTCCATGGAGCCTCTTCTCGGCAGTCGTCACTGCCTCTGGGGGACTTCACGGTCCATTTCTGCCCCCAGGATGATGATGTCCACGGTCCTAATTGTAGAAATAAAGAATAAATTAATGTTTCAAATCATTGATATTTACTGCAAAGATAAGGAATACCAAAAGTATGTATATCTTCGGAATCGGGTCTTAATTGTAGAAATAAAGAATAAATTAATTTTTGAAATCATTGATATTTACTACTTACATAACGAATGCCCAAAGTAGGTATATATGCGAAATTGTGGAAAAATTTGTATCCTGAAATGCATGCTGTAAGGTGCACATGACGCCATGGTGAACAACAAGAGATTGAAACACTTGCCTGCCTGGTCCTCTGTCGGTTTCGTGGCACTCGTCCTCCCTCCCTCCCTCCGTGGTCCACCTCTGTCCATGGAGCCTCTTCTCGGCAGTCGTCACTGCCTCTGGGGGACTTCACGGTCCATTTCTGCCCCCAGGATGATGATGTCCACGGTCCTGATGGTAAAGATAAGGAGAAGTTTAATGTTTGAAATAATTGATGTTAATTGATATACTTGCCTTTATGGTCCTCTGTCGTCCGTCCCGTGGTCCACTTCTGTCCATGGAGCCTCTTCTTGGCAGTCGTCACTGCCTCTGGGTGACTTCATGGTCCATTTCTGCCCCCAGGATGAAGATGTCCACGGTCCTGATGGTAAAGATAATGAGATGTTTAGTGTTTGAAATAATTGATGTTAATTGATATACTTGCCTTAAGGTCTTCTGTCGTCCCTTCCTCCGTGGTCCACTTCTGTCCATGGAGCCTCTTCTCGGCAGTCGTCACTGCCTCTGGGGGACTTCACGGTCCATTTCTGCCCCCAGGATGATGATGTCCACGGTCCTAATTGTAGAAATAAAGAATAAATTAATGTTTCAAATCATTGATATTTACTACAAAGATAATGAATACCAAAAGTATGTATATCTTCGGAATCGGGTCTTAATTGTAGAAATAAAGAATAAATTAATTTTTGAAATGATTGATATTTACTACTTACATAACGAATGCCAAAAGTAGGTATATATGCGAAATTGTGGAAAAATTTGTATCCTGAAATGCACGTTGTAAGGTGCACATGACGCCATGGTGAACAACAAGAGATTGAAACACTTGCCTGCCTGGTCCTCTGTCGGTTTCGTGGCACTCGTCCTCCCTCCCTCCCACCGTGGTCCACCTCTGTCCATGGAGCCTCTTCTCGGCAGTCGTCACTGCCTCTGGGGGACTTCACGGTCCATTTCTGCCCCCAGGATGATGATGTCCACAGTCCTGATGGTAAAGATAAGGAGAAGTTTAATGTTTGAAATAATTGATGTTAATTGATATACTTGCCTTTATGGTCCTCTGTCGTCCCTCCCGTGGTCCACTTCTGTCCATGCAGCCTCTTCTCGGCAGTCGTCACTGCCTCTGGGGGACTTCATGGTCCATTTCTGCCCCCAGGATGAAGATGTCCACGGTCCTGATGGTAAAGATAATGAGAAGTTTAGTGTTTGAAATAATTGATGTTAATTGATATACTTGCCTTAAGGTCTTCTGTCGTCCCTTCCTCCGTGGTCCACTTCTGTCCATGGAGCCTCTTCTCGGCAGTCGTCACTGCCTCTGGGGGACTTCACGGTCCATTTCTGCCCCCAGGATGATGATGTCCACGGTCCTAATTGTAGAAATAAAGAATAAATTAATGTTTCAAATCATTGATATTTACTACAAAGATAATGAATACCAAAAGTATGTATATCTTCGGAATCGGGTCTTAATTGTAGAAATAAAGAATAAATTAATTTTTGAAATCATTGATATTTACTACTTACATAACGAATGCCAAAAGTAGGTATATATGCGAAATTGTGGAAAAATTTGTATCCTGAAATGCATGCTGTAAGGTGCACATGACGCCATGGTGAACAACAAGAGATTGAAACACTTGCCTGCCTGGTCCTCTGTCGGTTTCGTGGCACTCGTCCTCCCTCCCTCCCTCCGTGGTCCACCTCTGTCCATGGAGCCTCTTCTCGGCAGTCGTCACTGCCTCTGGGGGACTTCACGGTCCATTTCTGCCCCCAGGATGATGATGTCCACGGTCCTGATGGTAAAGATAAGGAGAAGTTTAATGTTTGAAATAATTGATGTTAATTGATATACTTGCCTTTATGGTCCTCTGTCGTCCGTCCCGTGGTGCACTTCTGTCCATGGAGCCTCTTCTTGGCAGTCGTCACTGCCTCTGGGGGACTTCATGGTCCATTTCTGCCCCCAGGATGAAGATGTCCACGGTCCTGATGGTAAAGATAATGAGATGTTTAGTGTTTGAAATAATTGATGTTAATTGATATACTTGCCTTAAGGTCTTCTGTCGTCCCTTCCTCCGTGGTCCACTTCTGTCCATGGAGCCTCTTCTCGGCAGTCGTCACTGCCTCTGGGGGACTTCACGGTCCATTTCTGCCCCCAGGATGATGATGTCCACGGTCCTAATTGTAGAAATAAAGAATAAATTAATGTTTCAAATCATTGATATTTACTACTTACATAACGAATGCCAAAAGTAGGTATATATGCGAAATTGTGGAAAAATTTGTATCCTGAAATGCACGTTGTAAGGTGCACATGACGCCATGGTGAACAACAAGAGATTGAAACACTTGCCTGCCTGGTCCTCTGTCGGTTTCGTGGCACTCGTCCTCCCTCCCTCCCACCGTGGTCCACCTCTGTCCATGGAGCCTCTTCTCGGCAGTCGTCACTGCCTCTGGGGGACTTCACGGTCCATTTCTGCCCCCAGGATGATGATGTCCACAGTCCTGATGGTAAAGATAAGGAGAAGTTTAATGTTTGAAATAATTGATGTTAATTGATATACTTGCCTTTATGGTCCTCTGTCGTCCCTCCCGTGGTCCACTTCTGTCCATGCAGCCTCTTCTCGGCAGTCGTCACTGCCTCTGGGGGACTTCATGGTCCATTTCTGCCCCCAGGATGAAGATGTCCACGGTCCTGATGGTAAAGATAATGAGAAGTTTAGTGTTTGAAATAATTGATGTTAATTGATATACTTGCCTTAAGGTCTTCTGTCGTCCCTTCCTCCGTGGTCCACTTCTGTCCATGGAGCCTCTTCTCGGCAGTCGTCACTGCCTCTGGGGGACTTCACGGTCCATTTCTGCCCCCAGGATGATGATGTCCACGGTCCTAATTGTAGAAATAAAGAATAAATTAATGTTTCAAATCATTGATATTTACTACAAAGATAATGAATACCAAAAGTATGTATATCTTCGGAATCGGGTCTTAATTGTAGAAATAAAGAATAAATTAATTTTTGAAATCATTGATATTTACTACTTACATAACGAATGCCAAAAGTAGGTATATATGCGAAATTGTGGAAAAATTTGTATCCTGAAATGCATGCTGTAAGGTGCACATGACGCCATGGTGAACAACAAGAGATTGAAACACTTGCCTGCCTGGTCCTCTGTCGGTTTCGTGGCACTCGTCCTCCCTCCCTCCCTCCGTGGTCCACCTCTGTCCATGGAGCCTCTTCTCGGCAGTCGTCACTGCCTCTGGGGGACTTCACGGTCCATTTCTGCCCCCAGGATGATGATGTCCACGGTCCTGATGGTAAAGATAAGGAGAAGTTTAATGTTTGAAATAATTGATGTTAATTGATATACTTGCCTTTATGGTCCTCTGTCGTCCGTCCCGTGGTGCACTTCTGTCCATGGAGCCTCTTCTTGGCAGTCGTCACTGCCTCTGGGGGACTTCATGGTCCATTTCTGCCCCCAGGATGAAGATGTCCACGGTCCTGATGGTAAAGATAATGAGATGTTTAGTGTTTGAAATAATTGATGTTAATTGATATACTTGCCTTAAGGTCTTCTGTCGTCCCTTCCTCCGTGGTCCACTTCTGTCCATGGAGCCTCTTCTCGGCAGTCGTCACTGCCTCTGGGGGACTTCACGGTCCATTTCTGCCCCCAGGATGATGATGTCCACGGTCCTAATTGTAGAAATAAAGAATAAATTAATGTTTCAAATCATTGATATTTACTACAAAGATAATGAATACCAAAAGTATGTATATCTTCGGAATCGGGTCTTAATTGTAGAAATAAAGAATGAATTAATTTTTGAAATGATTGATATTTACTACTTACATAACGAATGCCAAAAGTAGGTATATATGCGAAATTGTGGAAAAATTTGTATCCTGAAATGCACGTTGTAAGGTGCACATGACGCCATGGTGAACAACAAGAGATTGAAACACTTGCCTGCCTGGTCCTCTGTCGGTTTCGTGGCACTCGTCCTCCCTCCCTCCCACCGTGGTCCACCTCTGTCCATGGAGCCTCTTCTCGGCAGTCGTCACTGCCTCTGGGGGACTTCACGGTCCATTTCTGCCCCCAGGATGATGATGTCCACAGTCCTGATGGTAAAGATAAGGAGAAGTTTAATGTTTGAAATAATTGATGTTAATTGATATACTTGCCTTTATGGTCCTCTGTCGTCCCTCCCGTGGTCCACTTCTGTCCATGCAGCCTCTTCTCGGCAGTCGTCACTGCCTCTGGGGGACTTCATGGTCCATTTCTGCCCCCAGGATGAAGATGTCCACGGTCCTGATGGTAAAGATAATGAGAAGTTTAGTGTTTGAAATAATTGATGTTAATTGATATACTTGCCTTAAGGTCTTCTGTCGTCCCTTCCTCCGTGGTCCACTTCTGTCCATGGAGCCTCTTCTCGGCAGTCGTCACTGCCTCTGGGGGACTTCACGGTCCATTTCTGCCCCCAGAATGATGTCCACAGTCCTAATTGTAGAAATAAAGAATAAATTAATGTTTCAAATCATTGATATTTACTGCAAAGATAAGGAATACCAAAAGTATGTATATCTTCGGAATCGGGTCTTAATTGTAGAAATAAAGAATAAATTAATTTTTGAAATCATTGATATTTACTACTTACATAACGAATGCCCAAAGTAGGTATATATGCGAAATTGTGGAAAAATTTGTATCCTGAAATGCATGCTGTAAGGTGCACATGACGCCATGGTGAACAACAAGAGATTGAAACACTTGCCTGCCTGGTCCTCTGTCGGTTTCGTGGCACTCGTCCTCCCTCCCTCCCTCCGTGGTCCACCTCTGTCCATGGAGCCTCTTCTCGGCAGTCGTCACTGCCTCTGGGGGACTTCACGGTCCATTTCTGCCCCCAGGATGATGATGTCCACGGTCCTGATGGTAAAGATGAGGAGAAGTTTAGTGTTTGAAATAATTGATGTTAATTGATATACTTGCCTTTATGGTCCTCTGTCGTCCGTCCCGTGGTCCACTTCTGTCCATGCAGCCTCTTCTTGGCAGTCGTCACTGCCTCTGGGGGACTTCATGGTCCATTTCTGCCCCCAGGATGAAGATGTCCACGGTCCTGATGGTAAAGATAATGAGAAGTTTAGTGTTTGAAATAATTGATGTTAATTGATATACTTGCCTTAAGGTCTTCTGTCGTCCCTTCCTCCGTGGTCCACTTCTGTCCATGGAGCCTCTTCTCGGCAGTCGTCACTGCCTCTGGGGGACTTCACAGTCCATTTCTGCCCCCAGGATGATGATGTCCACGGTCCTAATTGTAGAAATAAAGAATAAATTAATGTTTCAAATCATTGATATTTACTACAAAGATAATGAATACCAAGAGTATGTATATCTTCGGAATCGGGTCTTAATTGTAGAAATAAAGAATAAATTAATTTTTGAAATCATTGATATTTACTACTTACATAACGAATGCCAAAAGTAGGTATATATGCGAAATTGTGGAAAAATTTGTATCCTGAAATGCATGCTGTAAGGTGCACATGACGCCATGGTGAACAACAAGAGATTGAAACACTTGCCTGCCTGGTCCTCTGTCGGTTTCGTGGCACTCGTCCTCCCTCCCTCCCTCCGTGGTCCACCTCTGTCCATGGAGCCTCTTCTCGGCAGTCGTCACTGCCTCTGGGGGACTTCACGGTCCATTTCTGCCCCCAGGATGATGATGTCCACGGTCCTGATGGTAAAGATAAGGAGAAGTTTAATGTTTGAAATAATTGATGTTAATTGATATACTTGCCTTTATGGTCCTCTGTCGTCCGTACCGTGGTGCACTTCTGTCCATGGAGCCTCTTCTTGGCAGTCGTCACTGCCTCTGGGTGACTTCATGGTCCATTTCTGCCCCCAGGATGAAGATGTCCACGGTCCTGATGGTAAAGATAATGAGATGTTTAGTGTTTGAAATAATTGATGTTAATTGATATACTTGCCTTAAGGTCTTCTGTCGTCCCTTCCTCCGTGGTCCACTTCTGTCCATGGAGCCTCTTCTCGGCAGTCGTCACTGCCTCTGGGGGACTTCACGGTCCATTTCTGCCCCCAGGATGATGATGTCCACGGTCCTAATTGTAGAAATAAAGAATAAATTAATGTTTCAAATCATTGATATTTACTACAAAGATAATGAATACCAAAAGTATGTATATCTTCGGAATCGGGTCTTAATTGTAGAAATAAAGAATGAATTAATTTTTGAAATGATTGATATTTACTACTTACATAACGAATGCCAAAAGTAGGTATATATGCGAAATTGTGGAAAAATTTGTATCCTGAAATGCACGTTGTAAGGTGCACATGACGCCATGGTGAACAACAAGAGATTGAAACACTTGCCTGCCTGGTCCTCTGTCGGTTTCGTGGCACTCGTCCTCCCTCCCTCCCACCGTGGTCCACCTCTGTCCATGGAGCCTCTTCTCGGCAGTCGTCACTGCCTCTGGGGGACTTCACGGTCCATTTCTGCCCCCAGGATGATGATGTCCACAGTCCTGATGGTAAAGATAAGGAGAAGTGTAATGTTTGAAATAATTGATGTTAATTGATATACTTGCCTTTATGGTCCTCTGTCGTCCCTCCCGTGGTCCACTTCTGTCCATGCAGCCTCTTCTCGGCAGTCGTCACTGCCTCTGGGGGACTTCATGGTCCATTTCTGCCCCCAGGATGAAGATGTCCACGGTCCTGATGGTAAAGATAATGAGAAGTTTAGTGTTTGAAATAATTGATGTTAATTGATATACTTGCCTTAAGGTCTTCTGTCGTCCCTTCCTCCGTGGTCCACTTCTGTCCATGGAGCCTCTTCTCGGCAGTCGTCACTGCCTCTGGGGGACTTCACGGTCCATTTCTGCCCCCAGGATGATGTCCACAGTCCTAATTGTAGAAATAAAGAATAAATTAATGTTTCAAATCATTGATATTTACTGCAAAGATAAGGAATACCAAAAGTATGTATATCTTCGGAATCGGGTCTTAATTGTAGAAATAAAGAATAAATTAATTTTTGAAATCATTGATATTTACTACTTACATAACGAATGCCAAAAGTAGGTATATATGCGAAATTGTGGAAAAATTTGTATCCTGAAATGCACGTTGTAAGGTGCACATGACGCCATGGTGAACAACAAGAGATTGAAACACTTGCCTGCCTGGTCCTCTGTCGGTTTCGTGGCACTCGTCCTCCCTCCCTCCCTCCGTGGTCCACCTCTGTCCATGGAGCCTCTTCTCGGCAGTCGTCACTGCCTCTGGGGGACTTCACGGTCCATTTCTGCCCCCAGGATGATGATGTCCACGGTCCTGATGGTAAAGATGAGGAGAAGTTTAGTGTTTGAAATAATTGATGTTAATTGATATACTTGCCTTTATGGTCCTCTGTCGTCCGTCCCGTGGTCCACTTCTGTCCATGCAGCCTCTTCTTGGCAGTCGTCACTGCCTCTGGGGGACTTCATGGTCCATTTCTGCCCCCAGGATGAAGATGTCCACGGTCCTGATGGTAAAGATAATGAGAAGTTTAGTGTTTGAAATAATTGATGTTAATTGATATACTTGCCTTAAGGTCTTCTGTCGTCCCTTCCTCCGTGGTCCACTTCTGTCCATGGAGCCTCTTCTCGGCAGTCGTCACTGCCTCTGGGGGACTTCACGGTCCATTTCTGCCCCCAGGATGATGATGTCCACGGTCCTAATTGTAGAAATAAAGAATAAATTAATGTTTCAAATCATTGATATTTACTACAAAGATAATGAATACCAAGAGTATGTATATCTTCGGAATCGGGTCTTAATTGTAGAAATAAAGAATAAATTAATTTTTGAAATCATTGATATTTACTACTTACATAACGAATGCCAAAAGTAGGTATATATGCGAAATTGTGGAAAAATTTGTATCCTGAAATGCACGTTGTAAGGTGCACATGACGCCATGGTGAACAACAAGAGATTGAAACACTTGCCTGCCTGGTCCTCTGTCGGTTTCGTGGCACTCGTCCTCCCTCCCTCCCACCGTGGTCCACCTCTGTCCATGGAGCCTCTTCTCGGCAGTCGTCACTGCCTCTGGGGGACTTCACGGTCCATTTCTGCCCCCAGGATGATGATGTCCACAGTCCTGATGGTAAAGATAAGGAGAAGTGTAATGTTTGAAATAATTGATGTTAATTGATATACTTGCCTTTATGGTCCTCTGTCGTCCCTCCCGTGGTCCACTTCTGTCCATGCAGCCTCTTCTCGGCAGTCGTCACTGCCTCTGGGGGACTTCATGGTCCATTTCTGCCCCCAGGATGAAGATGTCCACGGTCCTGATGGTAAAGATAATGAGAAGTTTAGTGTTTGAAATAATTGATGTTAATTGATATACTTGCCTTAAGGTCTTCTGTCGTCCCTTCCTCCGTGGTCCACTTCTGTCCATGGAGCCTCTTCTCGGCAGTCGTCACTGCCTCTGGGGGACTTCACGGTCCATTTCTGCCCCCAGGATGATGTCCACAGTCCTAATTGTAGAAATAAAGAATAAATTAATGTTTCAAATCATTGATATTTACTGCAAAGATAAGGAATACCAAAAGTATGTATATCTTCGGAATCGGGTCTTAATTGTAGAAATAAAGAATAAATTAATTTTTGAAATCATTGATATTTACTACTTACATAACGAATGCCAAAAGTAGGTATATATGCGAAATTGTGGAAAAATTTGTATCCTGAAATGCACGTTGTAAGGTGCACATGACGCCATGGTGAACAACAAGAGATTGAAACACTTGCCTGCCTGGTCCTCTGTCGGTTTCGTGGCACTCGTCCTCCCTCCCTCCCTCCGTGGTCCACCTCTGTCCATGGAGCCTCTTCTCGGCAGTCGTCACTGCCTCTGGGGGACTTCACGGTCCATTTCTGCCCCCAGGATGATGATGTCCACGGTCCTGATGGTAAAGATGAGGAGAAGTTTAGTGTTTGAAATAATTGATGTTAATTGATATACTTGCCTTTATGGTCCTCTGTCGTCCGTCCCGTGGTCCACTTCTGTCCATGCAGCCTCTTCTTGGCAGTCGTCACTGCCTCTGGGGGACTTCATGGTCCATTTCTGCCCCCAGGATGAAGATGTCCACGGTCCTGATGGTAAAGATAATGAGAAGTTTAGTGTTTGAAATAATTGATGTTAATTGATATACTTGCCTTAAGGTCTTCTGTCGTCCCTTCCTCCGTGGTCCACTTCTGTCCATGGAGCCTCTTCTTGGCAGTCGTCACTGCCTCTGGGGGACTTCACGGTCCATTTCTGCCCCCAGGATGATGATGTCCACGGTCCTAATTGTAGAAATAAAGAATAAATTAATGTTTCAAATCATTGATATTTACTACAAAGATAATGAATACCAAGAGTATGTATATCTTCGGAATCGGGTCTTAATTGTAGAAATAAAGAATAAATTAATTTTTGAAATCATTGATATTTACTACTTACATAACGAATGCCAAAAGTAGGTATATATGCGAAATTGTGGAAAAATTTGTATCCTGAAATGCATGCTGTAAGGTGCACATGACGCCATGGTGAACAACAAGAGATTGAAACACTTGCCTGCCTGGTCCTCTGTCGGTTTCGTGGCACTCGTCCTCCCTCCCTCCCTCCGTGGTCCACCTCTGTCCATGGAGCCTCTTCTCGGCAGTCGTCACTGCCTCTGGGGGACTTCACGGTCCATTTCTGCCCCCAGGATGATGATGTCCACGGTCCTGATGGTAAAGATAAGGAGAAGTTTAATGTTTGAAATAATTGATGTTAATTGATATACTTGCCTTTATGGTCCTCTGTCGTCCGTCCCGTGGTGCACTTCTGTCCATGGAGCCTCTTCTTGGCAGTCGTCACTGCCTCTGGGTGACTTCATGGTCCATTTCTGCCCCCAGGATGAAGATGTCCACGGTCCTGATGGTAAAGATAATGAGATGTTTAGTGTTTGAAATAATTGATGTTAATTGATATACTTGCCTTAAGGTCTTCTGTCGTCCCTTCCTCCGTGGTCCACTTCTGTCCATGGAGCCTCTTCTCGGCAGTCGTCACTGCCTCTGGGGGACTTCACGGTCCATTTCTGCCCCCAGGATGATGATGTCCACGGTCCTAATTGTAGAAATAAAGAATAAATTAATGTTTCAAATCATTGATATTTACTACAAAGATAATGAATACCAAAAGTATGTATATCTTCGGAATCGGGTCTTAATTGTAGAAATAAAGAATGAATTAATTTTTGAAATGATTGATATTTACTACTTACATAACGAATGCCAAAAGTAGGTATATATGCGAAATTGTGGAAAAATTTGTATCCTGAAATGCACGTTGTAAGGTGCACATGACGCCATGGTGAACAACAAGAGATTGAAACACTTGCCTGCCTGGTCCTCTGTCGGTTTCGTGGCACTCGTCCTCCCTCCCTCCCACCGTGGTCCACCTCTGTCCATGGAGCCTCTTCTCGGCAGTCGTCACTGCCTCTGGGGGACTTCACGGTCCATTTCTGCCCCCAGGATGATGATGTCCACAGTCCTGATGGTAAAGATAAGGAGAAGTGTAATGTTTGAAATAATTGATGTTAATTGATATACTTGCCTTTATGGTCCTCTGTCGTCCCTCCCGTGGTCCACTTCTGTCCATGCAGCCTCTTCTCGGCAGTCGTCACTGCCTCTGGGGGACTTCATGGTCCATTTCTGCCCCCAGGATGAAGATGTCCACGGTCCTGATGGTAAAGATAATGAGAAGTTTAGTGTTTGAAATAATTGATGTTAATTGATATACTTGCCTTAAGGTCTTCTGTCGTCCCTTCCTCCGTGGTCCACTTCTGTCCATGGAGCCTCTTCTCGGCAGTCGTCACTGCCTCTGGGGGACTTCACGGTCCATTTCTGCCCCCAGGATGATGTCCACAGTCCTAATTGTAGAAATAAAGAATAAATTAATGTTTCAAATCATTGATATTTACTGCAAAGATAAGGAATACCAAAAGTATGTATATCTTCGGAATCGGGTCTTAATTGTAGAAATAAAGAATAAATTAATTTTTGAAATCATTGATATTTACTACTTACATAACGAATGCCAAAAGTAGGTATATATGCGAAATTGTGGAAAAATTTGTATCCTGAAATGCACGTTGTAAGGTGCACATGACGCCATGGTGAACAACAAGAGATTGAAACACTTGCCTGCCTGGTCCTCTGTCGGTTTCGTGGCACTCGTCCTCCCTCCCTCCCACCGTGGTCCACCTCTGTCCATGGAGCCTCTTCTCGGCAGTCGTCACTGCCTCTGGGGGACTTCACGGTCCATTTCTGCCCCCAGGATGATGATGTCCACAGTCCTGATGGTAAAGATAAGGAGAAGTGTAATGTTTGAAATAATTGATGTTAATTGATATACTTGCCTTTATGGTCCTCTGTCGTCCCTCCCGTGGTCCACTTCTGTCCATGCAGCCTCTTCTCGGCAGTCGTCACTGCCTCTGGGGGACTTCATGGTCCATTTCTGCCCCCAGGATGAAGATGTCCACGGTCCTGATGGTAAAGATAATGAGAAGTTTAGTGTTTGAAATAATTGATGTTAATTGATATACTTGCCTTAAGGTCTTCTGTCGTCCCTTCCTCCGTGGTCCACTTCTGTCCATGGAGCCTCTTCTCGGCAGTCGTCACTGCCTCTGGGGGACTTCACGGTCCATTTCTGCCCCCAGGATGATGTCCACAGTCCTAATTGTAGAAATAAAGAATAAATTAATGTTTCAAATCATTGATATTTACTGCAAAGATAAGGAATACCAAAAGTATGTATATCTTCGGAATCGGGTCTTAATTGTAGAAATAAAGAATAAATTAATTTTTGAAATCATTGATATTTACTACTTACATAACGAATGCCAAAAGTAGGTATATATGCGAAATTGTGGAAAAATTTGTATCCTGAAATGCACGTTGTAAGGTGCACATGACGCCATGGTGAACAACAAGAGATTGAAACACTTGCCTGCCTGGTCCTCTGTCGGTTTCGTGGCACTCGTCCTCCCTCCCTCCCACCGTGGTCCACCTCTGTCCATGGAGCCTCTTCTCGGCAGTCGTCACTGCCTCTGGGGGACTTCACGGTCCATTTCTGCCCCCAGGATGATGATGTCCACAGTCCTGATGGTAAAGATAAGGAGAAGTGTAATGTTTGAAATAATTGATGTTAATTGATATACTTGCCTTTATGGTCCTCTGTCGTCCCTCCCGTGGTCCACTTCTGTCCATGCAGCCTCTTCTCGGCAGTCGTCACTGCCTCTGGGGGACTTCATGGTCCATTTCTGCCCCCAGGATGAAGATGTCCACGGTCCTGATGGTAAAGATAATGAGAAGTTTAGTGTTTGAAATAATTGATGTTAATTGATATACTTGCCTTAAGGTCTTCTGTCGTCCCTTCCTCCGTGGTCCACTTCTGTCCATGGAGCCTCTTCTCGGCAGTCGTCACTGCCTCTGGGGGACTTCACGGTCCATTTCTGCCCCCAGGATGATGTCCACAGTCCTAATTGTAGAAATAAAGAATAAATTAATGTTTCAAATCATTGATATTTACTGCAAAGATAAGGAATACCAAAAGTATGTATATCTTCGGAATCGGGTCTTAATTGTAGAAATAAAGAATAAATTAATTTTTGAAATCATTGATATTTACTACTTACATAACGAATGCCAAAAGTAGGTATATATGCGAAATTGTGGAAAAATTTGTATCCTGAAATGCATGCTGTAAGGTGCACATGACGCCATGGTGAACAACAAGAGATTGAAACACTTGCCTGCCTGGTCCTCTGTCGGTTTCGTGGCACTCGTCCTCCCTCCCTCCCTCCGTGGTCCACCTCTGTCCATGGAGCCTCTTCTCGGCAGTCGTCACTGCCTCTGGGGGACTTCACGGTCCATTTCTGCCCCCAGGATGATGATGTCCACGGTCCTGATGGTAAAGATGAGGAGAAGTTTAGTGTTTGAAATAATTGATGTTAATTGATATACTTGCCTTTATGGTCCTCTGTCGTCCGTCCCGTGGTCCACTTCTGTCCATGCAGCCTCTTCTTGGCAGTCGTCACTGCCTCTGGGGGACTTCATGGTCCATTTCTGCCCCCAGGATGAAGATGTCCACGGTCCTAATTGTAGAAATAAAGAATAAATTAATGTTTCAAATCATTGATATTTACTACAAAGATAATGAATACCAAAAGTATGTATATCTTCGGAATCGGGTCTTAATTGTAGAAATAAAGAATGAATTAATTTTTGAAATGATTGATATTTACTACTTACATAACGAATGCCAAAAGTAGGTATATATGCGAAATTGTGGAAAAATTTGTATCCTGAAATGCACGGTGTAAGGTGCACATGACGCCATGGTGAACAACAAGAGATTGAAACACTTGCCTGCCTGGTCCTCTGTCGGTTTCGTGGCACTCGTCCTCCCTCCCTCCCTCCGTGGTCCACCTCTGTCCATGGAGCCTCTTCTCGGCAGTCGTGACTGCCTCTGGGGGACTTCACGGTCCATTTCTGCCCCCAGGATGATGATGTCCACAGTCCTGATGGTAAAGATAAGGAGAAGTGTAATGTTTGAAATAATTGATGTTAATTGATATACTTGCCTTTATGGTCCTCTGTCGTCCCTCCCGTGGTCCACTTCTGTCCATGCAGCCTCTTCTCGGCAGTCGTCACTGCCTCTGGGGGACTTCATGGTCCATTTCTGCCCCCAGGATGAAGATGTCCACGGTCCTGATGGTAAAGATAATGAGAAGTTTAGTGTTTGAAATAATTGATGTTAATTGATATACTTGCCTTAAGGTCTTCTGTCGTCCCTTCCTCCGTGGTCCACTTCTGTCCATGGAGCCTCTTCTCGGCAGTCGTCACTGCCTCTGGGGGACTTCACGGTCCATTTCTGCCCCCAGGATGATGTCCACAGTCCTAATTGTAGAAATAAAGAATAAATTAATGTTTCAAATCATTGATATTTACTGCAAAGATAAGGAATACCAAAAGTATGTATATCTTCGGAATCGGGTCTTAATTGTAGAAATAAAGAATAAATTAATTTTTGAAATCATTGATATTTACTACTTACATAACGAATGCCAAAAGTAGGTATATATGCGAAATTGTGGAAAAATTTGTATCCTGAAATGCATGCTGTAAGGTGCACATGACGCCATGGTGAACAACAAGAGATTGAAACACTTGCCTGCCTGGTCCTCTGTCGGTTTCGTGGCACTCGTCCTCCCTCCCTCCCTCCGTGGTCCACCTCTGTCCATGGAGCCTCTTCTCGGCAGTCGTCACTGCCTCTGGGGGACTTCACGGTCCATTTCTGCCCCCAGGATGATGATGTCCACGGTCCTGATGGTAAAGATGAGGAGAAGTTTAGTGTTTGAAATAATTGATGTTAATTGATATACTTGCCTTTATGGTCCTCTGTCGTCCGTCCCGTGGTCCACTTCTGTCCATGCAGCCTCTTCTTGGCAGTCGTCACTGCCTCTGGGGGACTTCATGGTCCATTTCTGCCCCCAGGATGAAGATGTCCACGGTCCTAATTGTAGAAATAAAGAATAAATTAATGTTTCAAATCATTGATATTTACTACAAAGATAATGAATACCAAAAGTATGTATATCTTCGGAATCGGGTCTTAATTGTAGAAATAAAGAATGAATTAATTTTTGAAATGATTGATATTTACTACTTACATAACGAATGCCAAAAGTAGGTATATATGCGAAATTGTGGAAAAATTTGTATCCTGAAATGCACGGTGTAAGGTGCACATGACGCCATGGTGAACAACAAGAGATTGAAACACTTGCCTGCCTGGTCCTCTGTCGGTTTCGTGGCACTCGTCCTCCCTCCCTCCCTCCGTGGTCCACCTCTGTCCATGGAGCCTCTTCTCGGCAGTCGTGACTGCCTCTGGGGGACTTCACGGTCCATTTCTGCCCCCAGGATGATGATGTCCACAGTCCTGATGGTAAAGATAAGGAGAAGTTTAATGTTTGAAATAATTGATGTTAATTGATATACTTGCCTTTATGGTCCTCTGTCGTCCCTCCCGTGGTCCACTTCTGTCCATGCAGCCTCTTCTCGGCAGTCGTCACTGCCTCTGGGGGACTTCATGGTCCATTTCTGCCCCCAGGATGAAGATGTCCACGGTCCTGATGGTAAAGATAATGAGAAGTTTAGTGTTTGAAATAATTGATGTTAATTGATATACTTGCCTTAAGGTCTTCTGTCGTCCCTTCCTCCGTGGTCCACTTCTGTCCATGGAGCCTCTTCTCGGCAGTCGTCACTGCCTCTGGGGGACTTCACGGTCCATTTCTGCCCCCAGGATGATGATGTCCACGGTCCTAATTGTAGAAATAAAGAATAAATTAATGTTTCAAATCATTGATATTTACTACAAAGATAATGAATACCAAAAGTATGTATATCTTCGGAATCGGGTCTTAATTGTAGAAATATAGAATGAATTAATTTTTGAAATCATTGATATTTACTACTTACATAACGAATGCCAAAAGTAGGTATATATGCGAAATTGTGGAAAAATTTGTATCCTGAAATGCACGTTGTAAGGTGCACATGACGCCATGGTGAACAACAAGAGATTGAAACACTTGCCTGCCTGGTCCTCTGTCGGTTTCGTGGCACTCGTCCTCCCTCCCTCCCACCGTGGTCCACCTCTGTCCATGGAGCCTCTTCTCGGCAGTCGTCACTGCCTCTGGGGGACTTCACGTTCCATTTCTGCCCCCAGGATGATGATGTCCACAGTCCTGATGGTAAAGATAAGGAGAAGTTTAATGTTTGAAATAATTGATGTTAATTGATATACTTGCCTTTATGGTCCTCTGTCGTCCCTCCCGTGGTCCACTTCTGTCCATGCAGCCTCTTCTCGGCAGTCGTCACTGCCTCTGGGGGACTTCATGGTCCATTTCTGCCCCCAGGATGAAGATGTCCACGGTCCTGATGGTAAAGATAATGAGAAGTTTAGTGTTTGAAATAATTGATGTTAATTGATATACTTGCCTTAAGGTCTTCTGTCGTCCCTTCCTCCGTGGTCCACTTCTGTCCATGGAGCCTCTTCTCGGCAGTCGTCACTGCCTCTGGGGGACTTCACGGTCCATTTCTGCCCCCAGGATGATGATGTCCACGGTCCTAATTGTAGAAATAAAGAATAAATTAATGTTTCAAATCATTGATATTTACTACAAAGATAATGAATACCAAAAGTATGTATATCTTCGGAATCGGGTCTTAATTGTAGAAATAAAGAATGAATTAATTTTTGAAATCATTGATATTTACTACTTACATAACGAATGCCAAAACTAGGTATATATGCGAAATTGTGGAAAAATTTGTATCCTGAAATGCACGTTGTAAGGTGCACATGACGCCATGGTGAACAACAAGAGATTGAAACACTTGCCTGCCTGGTCCTCTGTCGGTTTCGTGGCACTCGTCCTCCCTCCCTCCCTCCGTGGTCCACCTCTGTCCATGGAGCCTCTTCTCGGCAGTCGTCACTGCCTCTGGGGGACTTCACGGTCCATTTCTGCCCCCAGGATGATGATGTCCACAGTCCTGATGGTAAAGATAAGGAGAAGTTTAACGTTTGAAGTAATTGATGTTTATTGATATACTTGCCTTTATGGTCCTCTGTCGTCCCTCCCGTGGTCCACTTCTGTCCATGCAGCCTCTTCTCGGCAGTCGTCACTGCCTCTGGGGGACTTCACGGTCCATTTCTGCCCCCAGGATGAAGATGTCCACGGTCCTGATGGTAAAGATAATGAGAAGTTTAGTGTTTGAAATAATTGATGTTAATTGATATACTTGCCTTAAGGTCTTCTGTCGTCCCTTCCTCCGTGGTCCACTTCTGTCCATGGAGCCTCTTCTCGGCAGTCGTCACTGCCTCTGGGGGACTTCACGGTCCATTTCTGCCCCCAGGATGATGTCCACAGTCCTAATTGTAGAAATAAAGAATAAATTAATGTTTCAAATCATTGATATTTACTGCAAAGATAAGGAATACCAAAAGTATGTATATCTTCGGAATCGGGTCTTAATTGTAGAAATAAAGAATAAATTAATTTTTGAAATCATTGATATTTACTACTTACATAACGAATGCCAAAAGTAGGTATATATGCGAAATTGTGGAAAAATTTGTATCCTGAAATGCATGCTGTAAGGTGCACATGACGCCATGGTGAACAACAAGAGATTGAAACACTTGCCTGCCTGGTCCTCTGTCGGTTTCGTGGCACTCGTCCTCCCTCCCTCCCTCCGTGGTCCACCTCTGTCCATGGAGCCTCTTCTCGGCAGTCGTCACTGCCTCTGGGGGACTTCACGGTCCATTTCTGCCCCCAGGATGATGATGTCCACGGTCCTGATGGTAAAGATGAGGAGAAGTTTAGTGTTTGAAATAATTGATGTTAATTGATATACTTGCCTTTATGGTCCTCTGTCGTCCGTCCCGTGGTGCACTTCTGTCCATGCAGCCTCTTCTTGGCAGTCGTCACTGCCTCTGGGGGACTTCATGGTCCATTTCTGCCCCCAGGATGAAGATGTCCACGGTCCTGATGGTAAAGATAATGAGAAGTTTAGTGTTTGAAATAATTGATGTTAATTGATATACTTGCCTTAAGGTCTTCTGTCGTCCCTTCCTCCGTGGTCCACTTCTGTCCATGGAGCCTCTTCTCGGCAGTCGTCACTGCCTCTGGGGGACTTCACGGTCCATTTCTGCCCCCAGGATGATGATGTCCACGGTCCTAATTGTAGAAATAAAGAATAAATTAATGTTTCAAATCATTGATATTTACTACAAAGATAATGAATACCAAGAGTATGTATATCTTCGGAATCGGGTCTTAATTGTAGAAATAAAGAATAAATTAATTTTTGAAATCATTGATATTTACTACTTACATAACGAATGCCAAAAGTAGGTATATATGCGAAATTGTGGAAAAATTTGTATCCTGAAATGCATGCTGTAAGGTGCACATGACGCCATGGTGAACAACAAGAGATTGAAACACTTGCCTGCCTGGTCCTCTGTCGGTTTCGTGGCACTCGTCCTCCCTCCCTCCCTCCGTGGTCCACCTCTGTCCATGGAGCCTCTTCTCGGCAGTCGTGACTGCCTCTGGGGGACTTCACGGTCCATTTCTGCCCCCAGGATGATGATGTCCACGGTCCTGATGGTAAAGATAAGGAGAAGTTTAATGTTTGAAATAATTGATGTTAATTGATATACTTGCCTTTATGGTCCTCTGTCGTCCGTCCCGTGGTGCACTTCTGTCCATGGAGCCTCTTCTTGGCAGTCGTCACTGCCTCTGGGGGACTTCATGGTCCATTTCTGCCCCCAGGATGAAGATGTCCACGGTCCTGATGGTAAAGATAATGAGATGTTTAGTGTTTGAAATAATTGATGTTAATTGATATACTTGCCTTAAGGTCTTCTGTCGTCCCTTCCTCCGTGGTCCACTTCTGTCCATGGAGCCTCTTCTCGGCAGTCGTCACTGCCTCTGGGGGACTTCACAGTCCATTTCTGCCCCCAGGATGATGATGTCCACGGTCCTAATTGTAGAAATAAAGAATAAATTAATGTTTCAAATCATTGATATTTACTACAAAGATAATGAATACCAAAAGTATGTATATCTTCGGAATCGGGTCTTAATTGTAGAAATAAAGAATAAATTAATTTTTGAAATGATTGATATTTACTACTTACATAACGAATGCCAAAAGTAGGTATATATGCGAAATTGTGGAAAAATTTGTATCCTGAAATGCACGTTGTAAGGTGCACATGACGCCATGGTGAAGAACAAGAGATTGAAACACTTGCCTGCCTGGTCCTCTGTCGGTTTCGTGGCACTCGTCCTCCCTCCCTCCCACCGTGGTCCACCTCTGTCCATGGAGCCTCTTCTCGGCAGTCGTCACTGCCTCTGGGGGACTTCACGGTCCATTTCTGCCCCCAGGATGATGATGTCCACAGTCCTGATGGTAAAGATAAGGAGAAGTTTAATGTTTGAAATAATTGATGTTAATTGATATACTTGCCTTTATGGTCCTCTGTCGTCCCTCCCGTGGTCCACTTCTGTCCATGCAGCCTCTTCTCGGCAGTCGTCACTGCCTCTGGGGGACTTCATGGTCCATTTCTGCCCCCAGGATGAAGATGTCCACGGTCCTGATGGTAAAGATAATGAGAAGTTTAGTGTTTGAAATAATTGATGTTAATTGATATACTTGCCTTAAGGTCTTCTGTCGTCCCTTCCTCCGTGGTCCACTTCTGTCCATGGAGCCTCTTCTCGGCAGTCGTCACTGCCTCTGGGGGACTTCACGGTCCATTTCTGCCCCCAGGATGATGATGTCCACGGTCCTAATTGTAGAAATAAAGAATAAATTAATGTTTCAAATCATTGATATTTACTACAAAGATAATGAATACCAAAAGTATGTATATCTTCGGAATCGGGTCTTAATTGTAGAAATAAAGAATGAATTAATTTTTGAAATCATTGATATTTACTACTTACATAACGAATGCCAAAAGTAGGTATATATGCGAAATTGTGGAAAAATTTGTATCCTGAAATGCACGTTGTAAGGTGCACATGACGCCATGGTGAACAACAAGAGATTGAAACACTTGCCTGCCTGGTCCTCTGTCGGTTTCGTGGCACTCGTCCTCCCTCCCTCCCACCGTGGTCCACCTCTGTCCATGGAGCCTCTTCTCGGCAGTCGTCACTGCCTCTGGGGGACTTCACGGTCCATTTCTGCCCCCAGGATGATGATGTCCACAGTCCTGATGGTAAAGATAAGGAGAAGTTTAATGTTTGAAATAATTGATGTTAATTGATATACTTGCCTTTATGGTCCTCTGTCGTCCCTCCCGTGGTCCACTTCTGTCCATGCAGCCTCTTCTCGGCAGTCGTCACTGCCTCTGGGGGACTTCATGGTCCATTTCTGCCCCCAGGATGAAGATGTCCACGGTCCTGATGGTAAAGATAATGAGAAGTTTAGTGTTTGAAATAATTGATGTTAATTGATATACTTGCCTTAAGGTCTTCTGTCGTCCCTTCCTCCGTGGTCCACTTCTGTCCATGGAGCCTCTTCTCGGCAGTCGTCACTGCCTCTGGGGGACTTCACGGTCCATTTCTGCCCCCAGGATGATGATGTCCACGGTCCTAATTGTAGAAATAAAGAATAAATTAATGTTTCAAATCATTGATATTTACTACAAAGATAATGAATACCAAAAGTATGTATATCTTCGGAATCGGGTCTTAATTGTAGAAATAAAGAATGAATTAATTTTTGAAATCATTGATATTTACTACTTACATAACGAATGCCAAAAGTAGGTATATATGCGAAATTGTGGAAAAATTTGTATCCTGAAATGCACGTTGTAAGGTGCACATGACGCCATGGTGAACAACAAGAGATTGAAACACTTGCCTGCCTGGTCCTCTGTCGGTTTCGTGGCACTCGTCCTCCCTCCCTCCCTCCGTGGTCCACCTCTGTCCATGGAGCCTCTTCTCGGCAGTCGTCACTGCCTCTGGGGGACTTCACGGTCCATTTCTGCCCCCAGGATGATGATGTCCACAGTCCTGATGGTAAAGATAAGGAGAAGTTTAACGTTTGAAGTAATTGATGTTTATTGATATACTTGCCTTTATGGTCCTCTGTCGTCCCTCCCGTGGTCCACTTCTGTCCATGCAGCCTCTTCTCGGCAGTCGTCACTGCCTCTGGGGGACTTCATGGTCCATTTCTGCCCCCAGGATGAAGATGTCCACGGTCCTGATGGTAAAGATAATGAGAAGTTTAGTGTTTGAAATAATTGATGTTAATTGATATACTTGCCTTAAGGTCTTCTGTCGTCCCTTCCTCCGTGGTCCACTTCTGTCCATGGAGCCTCTTCTCGGCAGTCGTCACTGCCTCTGGGGGACTTCACGGTCCATTTCTGCCCCCAGGATGATGTCCACAGTCCTAATTGTAGAAATAAAGAATAAATTAATGTTTCAAATCATTGATATTTACTGCAAAGATAAGGAATACCAAAAGTATGTATATCTTCGGAATCGGGTCTTAATTGTAGAAATAAAGAATAAATTAATTTTTGAAATCATTGATATTTACTACTTACATAACGAATGCCAAAAGTAGGTATATATGCGAAATTGTGGAAAAATTTGTATCCTGAAATGCATGCTGTAAGGTGCACATGACGCCATGGTGAACAACAAGAGATTGAAACACTTGCCTGCCGGGTCCTCTGTCGGTTTCGTGGCACTCGTCCTCCCTCCCTCCCTCCGTGGTCCACCTCTGTCCATGGAGCCTCTTCTCGGCAGTCGTCACTGCCTCTGGGGGACTTCACGGTCCATTTCTGCCCCCAGGATGATGATGTCCACGGTCCTGATGGTAAAGATAATGAGAAGTTTAGTGTTTGAAATAATTGATGTTAATTGATATACTTGCCTTTATGGTCTTCTGTCGTCCCTTCCTCCGTGGTCCACTTCTGTCCATGGAGCCTCTTCTCGGCAGTCGTCACTGCCTCTGGGGGACTTCACGGTCCATTTCTGCCCCCAGGATGATGATGTCCACGGTCCTAATTGTAGAAATAAAGAATAAATTAATGTTTCAAATCATTGATATTTACTACAAAGATAATGAATACCAAGAGTATGTATATCTTCGGAATCGGGTCTTAATTGTAGAAATAAAGAATAAATTAATTTTTGAAATCATTGATATTTACTACTTACATAACGAATGCCAAAAGTAGGTATATATGCGAAATTGTGGAAAAATTTGTATCCTGAAATGCATGCTGTAAGGTGCACATGACGCCATGGTGAACAACAAGAGATTGAAACACTTGCCTGCCTGGTCCTCTGTCGGTTTCGTGGCACTCGTCCTCCCTCCCTCCCTCCGTGGTCCACCTCTGTCCATGGAGCCTCTTCTCGGCAGTCGTGACTGGCTCTGGGGGACTTCACGGTCCATTTCTGCCCCCAGGATGATGATGTCCACGGTCCTGATGGTAAAGATAAGGAGAAGTTTAATGTTTGAAATAATTGATGTTAATTGATATACTTGCCTTTATGGTCCTCTGTCGTCCGTCCCGTGGTGCACTTCTGTCCATGGAGCCTCTTCTTGGCAGTCGTCACTGCCTCTGGGGGACTTCATGGTCCATTTCTGCCCCCAGGATGAAGATGTCCACGGTCCTGATGGTAAAGATAATGAGATGTTTAGTGTTTGAAATAATTGATGTTAATTGATATACTTGCCTTAAGGTCTTCTGTCGTCCCTTCCTCCGTGGTCCACTTCTGTCCATGGAGCCTCTTCTCGGCAGTCGTCACTGCCTCTGGGGGACTTCACAGTCCATTTCTGCCCCCAGGATGATGATGTCCACGGTCCTAATTGTAGAAATAAAGAATAAATTAATGTTTCAAATCATTGATATTTACTACAAAGATAATGAATACCAAAAGTATGTATATCTTCGGAATCGGGTCTTAATTGTAGAAATAAAGAATAAATTAATTTTTGAAATGATTGATATTTACTACTTACATAACGAATGCCAAAAGTAGGTATATATGCGAAATTGTGGAAAAATTTGTATCCTGAAATGCACGTTGTAAGGTGCACATGACGCCATGGTGAACAACAAGAGATTGAAACACTTGCCTGCCTGGTCCTCTGTCGGTTTCGTGGCACTCGTCCTCCCTCCCTCCCACCGTGGTCCACCTCTGTCCATGGAGCCTCTTCTCGGCAGTCGTCACTGCCTCTGGGGGACTTCACGGTCCATTTCTGCCCCCAGGATGATGATGTCCACAGTCCTGATGGTAAAGATAAGGAGAAGTTTAATGTTTGAAATAATTGATGTTAATTGATATACTTGCCTTTATGGTCCTCTGTCGTCCCTCCCGTGGTCCACTTCTGTCCATGCAGCCTCTTCTCGGCAGTCGTCACTGCCTCTGGGGGACTTCACGGTCCATTTCTGCCCCCAGGATGATGATGTCCACGGTCCTAATTGTAGAAATAAAGAATAAATTAATGTTTCAAATCATTGATATTTACTACAAAGATAATGAATACCAAAAGTATGTATATCTTCGGAATCGGGTCTTAATTGTAGAAATAAAGAATGAATTAATTTTTGAAATCATTGATATTTACTACTTACATAACGAATGCCAAAAGTAGGTATATATGCGAAATTGTGGAAAAATTTGTATCCTGAAATGCACGTTGTAAGGTGCACATGACGCCATGGTGAACAACAAGAGATTGAAACACTTGCCTGCCTGGTCCTCTGTCGGTTTCGTGGCACTCGTCCTCCCTCCCTCCCTCCGTGGTCCACCTCTGTCCATGGAGCCTCTTCTCGGCAGTCGTCACTGCCTCTGGGGGACTTCACGGTCCATTTCTGCCCCCAGGATGATGATGTCCACAGTCCTGATGGTAAAGATAAGGAGAAGTTTAACGTTTGAAGTAATTGATGTTTATTGATATACTTGCCTTTATGGTCCTCTGTCGTCCCTCCCGTGGTCCACTTCTGTCCATGCAGCCTCTTCTCGGCAGTCGTCACTGCCTCTGGGGGACTTCATGGTCCATTTCTGCCCCCAGGATGAAGATGTCCACGGTCCTGATGGTAAAGATAATGAGAAGTTTAGTGTTTGAAATAATTGATGTTAATTGATATACTTGCCTTAAGGTCTTCTGTCGTCCCTTCCTCCGTGGTCCACTTCTGTCCATGGAGCCTCTTCTCGGCAGTCGTCACTGCCTCTGGGGGACTTCACGGTCCATTTCTGCCCCCAGGATGATGTCCACAGTCCTAATTGTAGAAATAAAGAATAAATTAATGTTTCAAATCATTGATATTTACTGCAAAGATAATGAATACCAAAAGTATGTATATCTTCGGAATCGGGTCTTAATTGTAGAAATAAAGAATAAATTAATTTTTGAAATCATTGATATTTACTACTTACATAACGAATGCCAAAAGTAGGTATATATGCGAAATTGTGGAAAAATTTGTATCCTGAAATGCATGCTGTAAGGTGCACATGACGCCATGGTGAACAACAAGAGATTGAAACACTTGCCTGCCTGGTCCTCTGTCGGTTTCGTGGCACTCGTCCTCCCTCCCTCCCTCCGTGGTCCACCTCTGTCCATGGAGCCTCTTCTCGGCAGTCGTCACTGCCTCTGGGGGACTTCACGGTCCATTTCTGCCCCCAGGATGATGATGTCCACGGTCCTGATGGTAAAGATAATGAGAAGTTTAGTGTTTGAAATAATTGATGTTAATTGATATACTTGCCTTTATGGTCTTCTGTCGTCCCTTCCTCCGTGGTCCACTTCTGTCCATGGAGCCTCTTCTCGGCAGTCGTCACTGCCTCTGGGGGACTTCACGGTCCATTTCTGCCCCCAGGATGATGATGTCCACGGTCCTAATTGTAGAAATAAAGAATAAATTAATGTTTCAAATCATTGATATTTACTACAAAGATAATGAATACCAAGAGTATGTATATCTTCGGAATCGGGTCTTAATTGTAGAAATAAAGAATAAATTAATTTTTGAAATCATTGATATTTACTACTTACATAACGAATGCCAAAAGTAGGTATATATGCGAAATTGTGGAAAAATTTGTATCCTGAAATGCATGCTGTAAGGTGCACATGACGCCATGGTGAACAACAAGAGATTGAAACACTTGCCTGCCTGGTCCTCTGTCGGTTTCGTGGCACTCGTCCTCCCTCCCTCCCTCCGTGGTCCACCTCTGTCCATGGAGCCTCTTCTCGGCAGTCGTGACTGGCTCTGGGGGACTTCACGGTCCATTTCTGCCCCCAGGATGATGATGTCCACGGTCCTGATGGTAAAGATAAGGAGAAGTTTAATGTTTGAAATAATTGATGTTAATTGATATACTTGCCTTTATGGTCCTCTGTCGTCCGTCCCGTGGTGCACTTCTGTCCATGGAGCCTCTTCTTGGCAGTCGTCACTGCCTCTGGGGGACTTCATGGTCCATTTCTGCCCCCAGGATGAAGATGTCCACGGTCCTGATGGTAAAGATAATGAGATGTTTAGTGTTTGAAATAATTGATGTTAATTGATATACTTGCCTTAAGGTCTTCTGTCGTCCCTTCCTCCGTGGTCCACTTCTGTCCATGGAGCCTCTTCTCGGCAGTCGTCACTGCCTCTGGGGGACTTCACAGTCCATTTCTGCCCCCAGGATGATGATGTCCACGGTCCTAATTGTAGAAATAAAGAATAAATTAATGTTTCAAATCATTGATATTTACTACAAAGATAATGAATACCAAAAGTATGTATATCTTCGGAATCGGGTCTTAATTGTAGAAATAAAGAATAAATTAATTTTTGAAATGATTGATATTTACTACTTACATAACGAATGCCAAAAGTAGGTATATATGCGAAATTGTGGAAAAATTTGTATCCTGAAATGCACGTTGTAAGGTGCACATGACGCCATGGTGAACAACAAGAGATTGAAACACTTGCCTGCCTGGTCCTCTGTCGGTTTCGTGGCACTCGTCCTCCCTCCCTCCCACCGTGGTCCACCTCTGTCCATGGAGCCTCTTCTCGGCAGTCGTCACTGCCTCTGGGGGACTTCACGGTCCATTTCTGCCCCCAGGATGATGATGTCCACAGTCCTGATGGTAAAGATAAGGAGAAGTTTAATGTTTGAAATAATTGATGTTAATTGATATACTTGCCTTTATGGTCCTCTGTCGTCCCTCCCGTGGTCCACTTCTGTCCATGCAGCCTCTTCTCGGCAGTCGTCACTGCCTCTGGGGGACTTCACGGTCCATTTCTGCCCCCAGGATGATGATGTCCACGGTCCTAATTGTAGAAATAAAGAATAAATTAATGTTTCAAATCATTGATATTTACTACAAAGATAATGAATACCAAAAGTATGTATATCTTCGGAATCGGGTCTTAATTGTAGAAATAAAGAATGAATTAATTTTTGAAATCATTGATATTTACTACTTACATAACGAATGCCAAAAGTAGGTATATATGCGAAATTGTGGAAAAATTTGTATCCTGAAATGCAGGTTGTAAGGTGCACATGACGCCATGGTGAACAACAAGAGATTGAAACACTTGCCTGCCTGGTCCTCTGTCGGTTTCGTGGCACTCGTCCTCCCTCCCTCCCACCGTGGTCCACCTCTGTCCATGGAGCCTCTTCTCGGCAGTCGTCACTGCCTCTGGGGGACTTCACGGTCCATTTCTGCCCCCAGGATGATGATGTCCACAGTTCTGATGGTAAAGATAAGGAGAAGTTTAATGTTTGAAATAATTGATGTTAATTGATATACTTGCCTTTATAGTCCTCTGTCGTCCCTCCCGTGGTCCACTTCTGTCCATGCAGCCTCTTCTCGGCAGTCGTCACTGCCTCTGGGGGACTTCATGGTCCATTTCTGCCCCCAGGATGAAGATGTCCACGGTCCTGATGGTAAAGATAATGAGAAGTTTAGTGTTTGAAATAATTGATGTTAATTGATATACTTGCCTTAAGGTCTTCTGTCGTCCCTTCCTCCGTGGTCCACTTCTCTCCATGGAGCCTCTTCTCGGCAGTCGTCACTGCCTCTGGGGGACTTCACGGTCCATTTCTGCCCCCAGGATGATGATGTCCACGGTCCTAATTGTAGAAATAAAGAATAAATTAATGTTTCAAATCATTGATATTTACTACAAAGATAATGAATACCAAAAGTATGTATATCTTCGGAATCGGGTCTTAATTGTAGAAATAAAGAATGAATTAATTTTTGAATTGATTGATATTTACTACTTACATAACGAATGCCAAAAGTAGGTATATATGCGAAATTGTGGAAAAATTTGTATCCTGAAATGCATGTTGTAAGGTGCACATGACGCCATGGTGAACAACAAGAGATTGAAACACTTGCCTGCCTGGTCCTCTGTCGGTTTCGTGGCACTCGTCCTCCCTCCCTCCCACCGTGGTCCACCTCTGTCCATGGAGCCTCTTCTCGGCAGTCGTCACTGCCTCTGGGGGACTTCACGGTCCATTTCTGCCCCCAGGATGATGATGTCCACGGTCCTGATGGTAAAGATAAGGAGAAGTTTAATGTTTGAAATAATTGATGTTAATTGATATACTTGCCTTTATGGTCCTCTGTCGTCCCTCCCGTGGTCCACTTCTGTCCATGCAGCCTCTTCTCGGCAGTCGTCACTGCCTCTGGGGGACTTCACGGTCCATTTCTGCCCCCAGGATGATGATGTCCACGGTCCTAATTGTAGAAATAAAGAATAAATTAATGTTTCAAATCATTGATATTTACTACAAAGATAATGAATACCAAAAGTATGTATATCTTCGGAATCGGGTCTTAATTGTAGAAATAAAGAATGAATTAATTTTTGAAATCATTGATATTTACTACTTACATAACGAATGCCAAAAGTAGGTATATATGCGAAATTGTGGAAAAATTTGTATCCTGAAATGCACGTTGTAAGGTGCACATGACGCCATGGTGAACAACAAGAGATTGAAACACTTGCCTGCCTGGTCCTCTGTCGGTTTCGTGGCACTCGTCCTCCCTCCCTCCCACCGTGGTCCACCTCTGTCCATGGAGCCTCTTCTCGGCAGTCGTCACTGCCTCTGGGGGACTTCACGGTCCATTTCTGCCCCCAGGATGATGATGTCCACAGTTCTGATGGTAAAGATAAGGAGAAGTTTAATGTTTGAAATAATTGATGTTAATTGATATACTTGCCTTTATAGTCCTCTGTCGTCCCTCCCGTGGTCCACTTCTGTCCATGCAGCCTCTTCTCGGCAGTCGTCACTGCCTCTGGGGGACTTCATGGTCCATTTCTGCCCCCAGGATGAAGATGTCCACGGTCCTGATGGTAAAGATAATGAGAAGTTTAGTGTTTGAAATAATTGATGTTAATTGATATACTTGCCTTAAGGTCTTCTGTCGTCCCTTCCTCCGTGGTCCACTTCTCTCCATGGAGCCTCTTCTCGGCAGTCGTCACTGCCTCTGGGGGACTTCACGGTCCATTTCTGCCCCCAGGATGATGATGTCCACGGTCCTAATTGTAGAAATAAAGAATAAATTAATGTTTCAAATCATTGATATTTACTACAAAGATAAGGAATACCAAAAGTATGTATATCTTCGGAATCGGGTCTTAATTGTAGAAATAAAGAATGAATTAATTTTTGAATTGATTGATATTTACTACTTACATAACGAATGCCAAAAGTAGGTATATATGCGAAATTGTGGAAAAATTTGTATCCTGAAATGCATGTTGTAAGGTGCACATGACGCCATGGTGAACAACAAGAGATTGAAACACTTGCCTGCCTGGTCCTCTGTCGGTTTCGTGGCACTCGTCCTCCCTCCCTCCCACCGTGGTCCACCTCTGTCCATGGAGCCTCTTCTCGGCAGTCGTCACTGCCTCTGGGGGACTTCACGGTCCATTTCTGCCCCCAGGATGATGATGTCCACGGTCCTGATGGTAAAGATAAGGAGAAGTTTAATGTTTGAAATAATTGATGTTAATTGATATACTTGCCTTTATGGTCCTCTGTCGTCCCTCCCGTGGTCCACTTCTGTCCATGGAGCCTCTTCTCGGCTGTCGTCACTGCCTCTGGGGGACTTCATGGTCCATTTCTGCCCCCAGGATGAAGATGTCCACGGTCCTGATGGTAAAGATAATGAGAAGTTTAGTGTTTGAAATAATTGATGTTAATTGATATACTTGCCTTAAGGTCTTCTGTCGTCCCTTCCTCCGTGGTCCACTTCTCTCCATGGAGCCTCTTCTCGGCAGTCGTCACTGCCTCTGGGGGACTTCACGGTCCATTTCTGCCCCCAGGATGATGATGTCCACGGTCCTAATTGTAGAAATAAAGAATAAATTAATGTTTCAAATCATTGATTTTTACTACAAAGATAATGAATACCAAAAGTATGTATATCTTCGGAATTGGGTCTTAATTGTAGAAATAAAGAATAAATTAATTTTTGAAATCATTGATATTTACTACTTACATAACGAATGCCAAAACTAGGTATATATGCGAAATTGTGGAAAAATTTGTATCCTGAAATGCACGTTGTAAGGTGCACATGACGCCATGGTGAACAACAACAGATTGAAACACTTGCCTGCCTGGTCCTCTGTCGGTTTCGTGGCACTCGTCCTCCCTCCCTCCCTCCGTGGTCCACCTCTGTCCATGGAGCCTCTTCTCGGCAGTCGTCACTGCCTCTGGGGGACTTCACGGTCCATTTCTGCCCCCAGGATGATGATCTCCACAGTCCTGATGGTAAAGATAAGGAGAAGTTTAACGTTTGAAGTAATTGATGTTTATTGATATACTTGCCTTTATGGTCCTCTGTCGTCCCTCCCGTGGTCCACTTCTGTCCATGCAGCTTCTTCTCGGCAGTCGTCACTGCCTCTGGGGGACTTCATGGTCCATTTCTGCCCCCAGGATGAAGATGTCCACGGTCCTGATGGTAAAGATAATGAGAAGTTTAGTGTTTGAAATAATTGATGTTAATTGATATACTTGCCTTAAGGTCTTCTGTCGTCCCTTCCTCCGTGGTCCACTTCTGTCCATGGAGCCTCTTCTCGGCAGTCGTCACTGCCTCTGGGGGACTTCACGGTCCATTTCTGCCCCCAGGATGATGATGTCCACGGTCCTAATTGTAGAAATAAAGAATAAATTAATTTTTCAAATCATTGATATTTACTGCAAAGATAATGAATACCAAAAGTATGTATATCTTCGGAATCGGGTCTTAATTGTAGAAATAAAGAATGAATTAATTTTTGAATTGATTGATATTTACTACTTACATAACGAATGCCAAAAGTAGGTATATATGCGAAATTGTGGAAAAATTTGTATCCTGAAATGCATGTTGTAAGGTGCACATGACGCCATGGTGAACAACAAGAGATTGAAACACTTGCCTGCCTGGTCCTCTGTCGGTTTCGTGGCACTCGTCCTCCCTCCCTCCCACCGTGGTCCACCTCTGTCCATGGAGCCTCTTCTCGGCAGTCGTCACTGCCTCTGGGGGACTTCACGGTCCATTTCTGCCCCCAGGATGATGATGTCCACGGTCCTGATGGTAAAGATAAGGAGAAGTTTAATGTTTGAAATAATTGATGTTAATTGATATACTTGCCTTTATGGTCCTCTGTCGTCCCTCCCGTGGTCCACTTCTGTCCATGGAGCCTCTTCTCGGCTGTCGTCACTGCCTCTGGGGGACTTCATGGTCCATTTCTGCCCCCAGGATGAAGATGTCCACGGTCCTGATGGTAAAGATAATGAGAAGTTTAGTGTTTGAAATAATTGATGTTAATTGATATACTTGCCTTAAGGTCTTCTGTCGTCCCTTCCTCCGTGGTCCACTTCTCTCCATGGAGCCTCTTCTCGGCAGTCGTCACTGCCTCTGGGGGACTTCACGGTCCATTTCTGCCCCCAGGATGATGATGTCCACGGTCCTAATTGTAGAAATAAAGAATAAATTAATGTTTCAAATCATTGATTTTTACTACAAAGATAATGAATACCAAAAGTATGTATATCTTCGGAATCGGGTCTTAATTGTAGAAATAAAGAATAAATTAATTTTTGAAATCATTGATATTTACTACTTACATAACGAATGCCAAAAGTAGGTATATATGCGAAATTGTGGAAAAATTTGTATCCTGAAATGCATGTTGTAAGGTGCACATGACGCCATGGTGAACAACAAGAGATTGAAACACTTGCCTGCCTGGTCCTCTGTCGGTTTCGTGCCACTCGTCCTCCCTCCCTCCCTCCGTGGTCCACTTCTGTCCATGCAGCCTCTTCTCGGCAGTCGTCACTGCCTCTGGGGGACTTCACGGTCCATTTCTGCCCCCAGGATGAAGATGTCCACGGTCCTGATGGTAAAGATAAGGAGAAGTTTAGTGTTTGAAATAATTGATGTTAATTGATATACTTGCCTTAAGGTCTTCTGTCGTCCCTTCCTCCGTGGTCCACTTCTGTCCATGGAGCCTCTTCTTGGCAGTCGTCACTGCCTCTGGGGGACTTCACGGTCCATTTCTGCCCCCAGGATGATGATGTCCACGGTCCTAATTGTAGAAATAAAGAATAAATTAATGTTTCAAATCATTGATATTTACTGCAAAGATAATGAATACCAAAAGTATGTATATCTTCGGAATCGGGTCTTAATTGTAGAAATAAAGAATGAATTAATTTTTGAAATGATTGATATTTACTACTTACATAACGAATGCCAAAACTAGGTATATATGCGAAATTGTGGAAAAATTTGTATCCTGAAATGCACGTTGTAAGGTGCACATGACGCCATGGTGAACAAGAGATTGAAACACTTGCCTGCCTGGTCCTCTGTCGGTTTCGTGGCACTCGTCCTCCCTCCCTCCCACCGTGGTCCACCTCTGTCCATGGAGCCTCTTCTCGGCAGTCGTCACTGCCTCTGGGGGACTTCACGGTCCATTTCTGCCCCCAGGATGATGATGTCCACGGTCCTGATGGTAAAGATAAGGAGAAGTTTAATGTTTGAAATAATTGATGTTAATTGATATACTTGCCTTTATGGTCCTCTGTCGTCCCTCCCGTGGTCCACTTCTGTCCATGCAGCCTCTTCTCGGCAGTCGTCACTGCCTCTGGGGGACTTCATGGTCCATTTCTGCCCCCAGGATGAAGATGTCCACGGTCCTGATGGTAAAGATAATGAGAAGTTTAGTGTTTGAAATAATTGATGTTAATTGATATACTTGCCTTAAGGTCTTCTGTCGTCCCTTCCTCCGTGGTCCACTTCTGTCCATGGAGCCTCTTCTCGGCAGTCGTCACTGCCTCTGAGGGACTTCACGGTCCATTTCTGCCCCCAGGATGATGATGTCCACGGTCCTAATTGTAGAAATAAAGAATAAATTAATTTTTCAAATCATTGATATTTACTGCAAAGATAATGAATACCAAAAGTATGTATATCTTCGGAATCGGGTCTTAATTGTAGAAATAAAGAATGAATTAATTTTTGAAATCATTGATATTTACTACTTACATAACGAATGCCAAAAGTAGGTATATATGCGAAATTGTGGAAAAATTTGTATCCTGAAATGCATGTTGTAAGGTGCACATGACGCCATGGTGAACAACAAGAGATTGAAACACTTGCCTGCCTGGTCCTCTGTCGGTTTCGTGCCACTCGTCCTCCCTCCCTCCCTCCGTGGTCCACTTCTGTCCATGCAGCCTCTTCTCGGCAGTCGTCACTGCCTCTGGGGGACTTCACGGTCCATTTCTGCCCCCAGGATGAAGATGTCCACGGTCCTGATGGTAAAGATAAGGAGAAGTTTAGTGTTTGAAATAATTGATGTTAATTGATATACTTGCCTTAAGGTCTTCTGTCGTCCCTTCCTCCGTGGTCCACTTCTGTCCATGGAGCCTCTTCTTGGCAGTCGTCACTGCCTCTGGGGGACTTCACGGTCCATTTCTGCCCCCAGGATGATGATGTCCACGGTCCTAATTGTAGAAATAAAGAATAAATTAATGTTTCAAATCATTGATATTTACTGCAAAGATAATGAATACCAAAAGTATGTATATCTTCGGAATCGGGTCTTAATTGTAGAAATAAAGAATGAATTAATTTTTGAAATGATTGATATTTACTACTTACATAACGAATGCCAAAACTAGGTATATATGCGAAATTGTGGAAAAATTTGTATCCTGAAATGCACGTTGTAAGGTGCACATGACGCCATGGTGAACAAGAGATTGAAACACTTGCCTGCCTGGTCCTCTGTCGGTTTCGTGGCACTCGTCCTCCCTCCCTCCCACCGTGGTCCACCTCTGTCCATGGAGCCTCTTCTCGGCAGTCGTCACTGCCTCTGGGGGACTTCACGGTCCATTTCTGCCCCCAGGATGATGATGTCCACGGTCCTGATGGTAAAGATAAGGAGAAGTTTAATGTTTGAAATAATTGATGTTAATTGATATACTTGCCTTTATGGTCCTCTGTCGTCCCTCCCGTGGTCCACTTCTGTCCATGCAGCCTCTTCTCGGCAGTCGTCACTGCCTCTGGGGGACTTCATGGTCCATTTCTGCCCCCAGGATGAAGATGTCCACGGTCCTGATGGTAAAGATAATGAGAAGTTTAGTGTTTGAAATAATTGATGTTAATTGATATACTTGCCTTAAGGTCTTCTGTCGTCCCTTCCTCCGTGGTCCACTTCTGTCCATGGAGCCTCTTCTCGGCAGTCGTCACTGCCTCTGGGGGACTTCACGGTCCATTTCTGCCCCCAGGATGATGATGTCCACGGTCCTAATTGTAGAAATAAAGAATAAATTAATTTTTCAAATCATTGATATTTACTGCAAAGATAATGAATACCAAAAGTATGTATATCTTCGGAATCGGGTCTTAATTGTAGAAATAAAGAATGAATTAATTTTTGAAATCATTGATATTTACTACTTACATAACGAATGCCAAAACTAGGTATATATGCGAAATTGTGGAAAAATTTGTATCCTGAAATGCACGTTGTAAGGTGCACATGACGCCATGGTGAACAACAAGAGATTGAAACACTTGCCTGCCTGGTCCTCTGTCGGTTTCGTGGCACTCGTCCTCCCTCCCTCCCACCGTGGTCCACCTCTGTCCATGGAGCCTCTTCTCGGCAGTCGTCACTGCCTCTGGGGGACTTCACGGTCCATTTCTGCCCCCAGGATGATGATGTCCACAGTCCTGATGGTAAAGATAAGGAGAAGTTTAATGTTTGAAATAATTGATGTTAATTGATATACTTGCCTTTATGGTCCTCTGTCGTCCCTCCCGTGGTCCACTTCTGTCCATGGAGCCTCTTCTCGGCAGTCGTCACTGCCTCTGGGGGACTTCATGGTCCATTTCTGCCCCCAGGATGAAGATGTCCACGGTCCTGATGGTAAAGATAATGAGAAGTTTAGTGTTTGAAATAATTGATGTTAATTGATATACTTGCCTTAAGGTCTTCTGTCGTCCCTTCCTCCGTGGTCCACTTCTGTCCATGGAGCCTCTTCTCGGCAGTCGTCACTGCCTCTGGGGGACTTCACGGTCCATTTCTGCCCCCAGGATGATGATGTCCACGGTCCTAATTGTAGAAATAAAGAATAAATTAATGTTTCAAATCATTGATATTTACTACAAAGATAATGAATACCAAAAGTATGTATATCTTCGGAATCGGGTCTTAATTGTAGAAATAAAGAATGAATTAATTTTTGAAATGATTGATATTTACTACTTACATAACGAATGCCAAAAGTAGGTATATATGCGAAAATGTGGAAAAATTTGTATCCTGAAATGCACGTTGTAAGGTGCACATGACGCCATGGTGAACAACAAGAGATTGAAACACTTGCCTGCCTGGTCCTCTGTCGGTTTCGTGGCACTCGTCCTCCCTCCCTCCCACCGTGGTCCACCTCTGTCCATGGAGCCTCTTCTCGGCAGTCGTCACTGCCTCTGGGGGACTTCACGGTCCATTTCTGCCCCCAGGATGATGATGTCCACGGTCCTGATGGTAAAGATAAGGAGAAGTTTAATGTTTGAAATAATTGATGTTAATTGATATATAGTTGCCTTTATGGTCCTCTGTCGTCCCTCCCGTGGTCCACTTCTGTCCATGCAGCCTCTTCTCGGCAGTCGTCACTGCCTCTGGGGGACTTCACGGTCCATTTCTGCCCCCAGGATGAAGATGTCCACGGTCCTGATGGTAAAGATAATGAGAAGTTTAGTGTTTGAAATAATTGATGTTAATTGATATACTTGCCTTAAGGTCTTCTGTCGTCCCTTCCTCCCGTGGTCCACTTCTGTCCATGGAGCCTCTTCTTGGCAGTCGTCACTGCCTCTGGGGGACTTCACGGTCCATTTCTGCCCCCAGGATGATGATGTCCACAGTCCTAATTGTAGAAATTAAGAATAAATTAATGTTTCAAATCATTGATATTTACTGCAAAGATAATGAATACCAAAAGTATGTATATCTTCGGAATCGGGTCTTAATTGTAGAAATAAAGAATGAATTAATTTTTGAAATCATTGATATTTACTACTTACATAACGAATGCCAAAAGTAGGTATATATGCGAAATTGTGGAAAAATTTGTATCCTGAAATGCATGTTGTAAGGTGCACATGACGCCATGGTGAACAACAAGAGATTGAAACACTTGCCTGCCTGGTCCTCTGTCGGTTTCGTGCCACTCGTCCTCCCTCCCTCCCTCCGTGGTCCACTTCTGTCCATGCAGCCTCTTCTCGGCAGTCGTCACTTCCTCTGGGGGACTTCATGGTCCATTTCTGCCCCCAGGATGAAGATGTCCACAGTCCTGATGGTAAAGATAATGAGAAGTTTAGTGTTTGAAATAATTGATGTTAATTGATATACTTGCCTTAAGGTCTTCTGTCGTCCCTTCCTCCGTGGTCCACTTCTGTCCATGGAGCCTCTTCTTGGCCGTTGTCACTGCCTCTGGGGGACTTCACGGTCCATTTCTGCCCCCAGGATGATGATGTCCACGGTCCTAATTGTAGAAATAAAGAATAAATTAATGTTTCAAATCATTGATATTTACTGCAAAGATAATGAATACCAAAAGTATGTATATCTTCGGAATCGGGTCTTAATTGTAGAAATAAAGAATAAATTAATTTTTGAAATCATTGATATTTACTACTTACATAACGAATGCCAAAACTAGGTATATATGCGAAATTGTGGAAAAATTTGTATCCTGAAATGCACGTTGTAAGGTGCACATGACGCCATGGTGAACAAGAGATTGAAACACTTGCCTGCCTGGTCCTCTGTCGGTTTCGTGGCACTCGTCCTCCCTCCCTCCCACCGTGGTCCACCTCTGTCCATGGAGCCTCTTCTCGGCAGTCGTCACTGCCTCTGGGGGACTTCACGGTCCATTTCTGCCCCCAGGATGATGATGTCCACGGTCCTGATGGTAAAGATAAGGAGAAGTTTAATGTTTGAAATAATTGATGTTAATTGATATACTTGCCTTTATGGTCCTCTGTCGTCCCTCCCGTGGTCCACTTCTGTCCATGCAGCCTCTTCTCGGCAGTCGTCACTGCCTCTGGGGGACTTCATGGTCCATTTCTGCCCCCAGGATGAAGATATCCACGGTCCTGATGGTAAAGATAATGAGAAGTTTAATGTTTGAAATAATTGATGTTAATTGATATACTTGCCTTAAGGTCTTCTGTCGTCCCTTCCTCCGTGGTCCACTTCTGTCCATGGAGCCTCTTCTCGGCAGTCGTCACTGCCTCTGGGGGACTTCACGGTCCATTTCTGCCCCCAGGATGATGATGTCCACGGTCCTAATTGTAGAAATAAAGAATAAATTAATGTTTCAAATCATTGATATTTACTGCAAAGATAAGGAATACCAAAAGTATGTATATCTTCGGAATCGGGTCTTAATTGTAGAAATAAAGAATAAATTAATTTTTGAAATCATTGATATTTACTACTTACATAACGAATGCCAAAAGTAGGTATATATGCGAAATTGTGGAAAATTTGTATCCTGAAATGCATGTTGTAAGGTGCACATGACGCCATGGTGAACAACAAGAGATTGAAACACTTGCCTGCCTGGTCCTCTGTCGGTTTCGTGGCACTCGTCCTCCCTCCCTCCCTCCCTCCGTGGTCCACCTCTGTCCATGGAGCCTCTTCTCGGCAGTCGTCACTGCCTCTGGGGGACTTCACGGTCCATTTCTGCCCCCAGGATGATGATGTCCACGGTCCTAATTGTAGAAATAAAGAATAAATTAATGTTTCAAATCATTGATATTTACTACAAAGATAATGAATACCAAAAGTATGTATATCTTCGGAATCGGGTCTTAATTGTAGAAATAAAGAATGAATTAATTTTTGAAATCATTGATATGTACTACTTACATAACGAATGCCAAAAGTAGGTATATATGCGAAATTGTGGAAAAATTTGTATCCTGAAATGCATGTTGTAAGGTGCACATGACGCCATGGTGAACAACAAGAGATTGAAACACTTGCCTGCCTGGTCCTCTGTCGGTTTCGTGCCACTCGTCCTCCCTCCCTCCCTCCGTGGTCCACTTCTGTCCATGGAGCCTCTTCTCGGCAGTCGTCACTGCCTCTGGGGGACTTCACAGTCCATTTCTGCCCCCAGGATGAAGATGTCCACGGTCCTGATGGTAAAGATAATGAGAAGTTTAGTGTTTGAAATAATTGATGTTAATTGATATACTTGCCTTAAGGTCTTCTGTCGTCCCTTCCTCCGTGGTCCACTTCTGTCCATGGAGCCTCTTCTCGGCAGTCGTCACTGCCTCTGGGGGACTTCACGGTCCATTTCTGCCCCCAGGATGATGATGTCCACGGTCCTAATTGTAGAAATAAAGAATAAATTAATGTTTCAAATCATTGATATTTACTACAAAGATAATGAATACCAAAAGTATGTAAATCTTTGGAATCGGGTCTTAATTGTAGAAATAAAGAATGAATTAATTTTTGAAATCATTGATATTTACTACTTACATAATGAATGCCAAAAGTAGGGATATATGCGAAATTGTGGAAAAATTTGTATCCTGAAATGCATGTTGTAAGGTGCACATGACGCCATGGTGAACAACAAGAGATTGAAACACTTGCCTGCCTGGTCCTCTGTCGGTTTCGTGGCACTCGTCCTCCCTCCCTCCCTCCGTGGTCCACCTCTGTCCATGGAGCCTCTTCTCGGCAGTCGTCACTGCCTCTGGGGGACTTCACGGTCCATTTCTGCCCCCAGGATGATGATGTCCACGTTCCTGAAGGTAAAGATAAGGAGAAGTTTAATGTTTGAAATAATTGATGTTAATTGATATACTTGCCTTTATGGTCCTCTGTCGTCCATCCCGTGGTCCACTTCTGTCCATGGAGCCTCTTCTTGGCAGTCGTCACTGCCTCTGGGGGACTTCATGGTCCATTTCTGCCCCCAGGATGAAGATGTCCACGGTCCTGATGGTAAAGATAATGAGAAATTTAGTGTTTGAAATAATTGATGTTAATTGATATACTTGCCTTAAGGTCTTCTGTCGTCCCTTCCTCTGTGGTCCACTTCTGTCCATGGAGCCTCTTCTCGGCAGTCGTCACTGCCTCTGGGGGACTTCACGGTCCATTTCTGCCCCCAGGATGATGATGTCCACGGTCCTGATGGTAAAGATAAGGAGAAGTTTAATGTTTGAAATAATTGATGTTAATTGATATACTTGCCTTTATGGTCATCTGTTGTCCCTCCCGTGGTCCACTTCTGTCCATGCAGCCTCTTCTCGGCAGTCGTCACTGCCTCTGGGGGACTTCACGGTCCATTTCTGCCCCCAGGATGATGATGTCCACGGTCCTAATTGTAGAAATAAAGAATAAATTAATGTTTCAAATCATTGATATTTACTACAAAGATAATGAATACCAAAAGTATGTATATCTTCGGAATCGGGTCTTAATTGTAGAAATAAAGAATGAATTAATTTTTGAAATCATTGATATTTACTACTTACATAACGAATGCCAAAAGTAGGTATATATGCGAAATTGTGGAAAAATTTGTATCCTGAAATGCATGTTGTAAGGTGCACATGACGCCATGGTGAACAACAAGAGATTGAAACACTTGCCTGCCTGGTCCTCTGTCGGTTTCGTGGCACTCGTCCTCCCTCCCTCCCTCCGTGGTCCACCTCTGTCCATGGAGCCTCTTCTCGGCAGTCGTCACTGCCTCTGGGGGACTTCACGGTCCATTTCTGCCCCCAGGATGATGATGTCCACGGTCCTGAAGGTAAAGACAAGGAGAAATTTAGTGTTTGAAATATTTGATGTTAATTGATATACTTGCCTTAAGGTCTTCTGTCGTCCCTTCCTCCGTGGTCCACTTCTGTCCATGGAGCCTCTTCTCGGCAGTCGTCACTGCCTCTGGGGGACTTCACGGTCCATTTCTGCCCCCAGGATGATGATGTCCACGGTCCTAATTGTAGAAATAAAGAATAAATTAATGTTTCAAATCATTGATATTTACTACAAAGATAATGAATACCAAAAGTATGTATATCTTCGGAATCGGGTCTTAATTGTAGAAATAAAGAATAAATTAATTTTTGAAATCATTGATATTTACTACTTACATAACGAATGCCAAAAGTAGGTATATATGCGAAATTGTGGAAAAATTTGTATCCTGAAATGCATGTTGTAAGGTGCACATGACGCCATGGTGAACAACAAGAGATTGAAACACTTGCCTGCCTGGTCCTCTGTCGGTTTCGTGGCACTCGTCCTCCCTCCCTCCCTCCGTGGTCCACTTCTGTCCATGGAGCCTCTTCTCGGCAGTCGTCACTGCCTCTGGGGGACTTCACAGTCCATTTCTGCCCCCAGGATGAAGATGTCCACGGTCCTGATGGTAAAGATAATGAGAAGTTTAGTGTTTGAAATAATTGATGTTAATTGATATACTTGCCTTAAGGTCTTCTGTCGTCCCTTCCTCCGTGGTCCACTTCTGTCCATGGAGCCTCTTCTCGGCAGTCGTCACTGCCTCTGGGGGACTTCACGGTCCATTTCTGCCCCCAGGATGATGATGTCCACGGTCCTAATTGTAGAAATAAAGAATAAATTAATGTTTCAAATCATTGATATTTACTGCAAAGATAATGAATACCAAAAGTATGTATATCTTCGGAATCGGGTCTTAATTGTAGAAATAAAGAATGAATTAATTTTTGAAATCATTGATGTTTACTACTTACATAACGAATGCCAAAAGTAGGTATATATGCGAAATTGTGGAAAAATTTGTATCCTGAAATGCACATTGTAAGGTGCACATGACGCCATGGTGAACAACAAGAGATTGAAACACTTGCCTGCCTGGTCCTCTGTCGGTTTCGTGGCACTCGTCCTCCCTCCCTCCCACCGTGGTCCACCTCTGTCCATGGAGCCTCTTCTCGGCAGTCGTCACTGCCTCTGGGGGACTTCACGGTCCATTTCTGCCCCCAGGATGATGATGTCCACAGTCCTGATGGTAAAGATAAGGAGAAGTTTAATGTTTGAAATAATTGATGTTAATTGATGTACTTGCCTTTATGGTCCTCTGTCGTCCCTCCCGTGGTCCACTTCTGTCCATGCAGCCTCTTCTCGGCAGTCGTCACTGCCTCTGGGGGACTTCATGGTCCATTTCTGCCCCCAGGATGAAGATGTCCACGGTCCTGATGGTAAAGATAATGAGAAGTTTAGTGTTTGAAATAATTGATGTTAATTGATATACTTGCCTTAAGGTCTTCTGTCGTCCCTTCCTCCGTGGTCCACTTCTGTCCATGGAGCCTCTTCTCGGCAGTCGTCACTGCCTCTGGGGGACTTCACGGTCCATTTCTGCCCCCAGGATGATGATGTCCACGGTCCTAATTGTAGAAATTAAGAATAAATTAATGTTTCAAATCATTGATATTTACTGCAAAGATAAGGAATACCAAAAGTATGTATATCTTCGGAATTGGGTCTTAATTGTAGAAATAAAGAATAAATTAATTTTTGAAATCATTCATATTTACTACTTACATAACGAATGCCAAAACTAGGTATATATGCGAAATTGTGGAAAATTTGTATCCTGAAATGCATGTTGTAAGGTGCACATGACGCCATGGTGAACAACAAGAGATTGAAACACTTGCCTGCCTGGTCCTCTGTCGGTTTCGTGGCACTCGTCCTCCCTCCCTCCCTCCGTGGTCCACCTCTGTCCATGGAGCCTCTTCTCGGCAGTCGTCACTGCCTCTGGGGGACTTCACGGTCCATTTCTGCCCCCAGGATGATGATGTCCACGGTCCTGAAGGTAAAGACAAGGAGAAGTTTAATGTTTGAAATAATTGATGTTAATTGATGTACTTGCCTTTATGGTCCTCTGTCGTCCGTCCCGTGGTCCACTTCTGTCCATGGAGCCTCTTCTTGGAAGTCGTCACTGCCTCTGGGGGACTTCATGGTCCATTTCTGCCCCCAGGATGAAGATGTCCACGGTCCTGATGGTAAAGATAATGAGAAATTTAGTGTTTGAAATAATTGATGTTTATTGATATACTTGCCTTAAGGTCTTCTGTCGTCCCTTCCTCCGTGGTCCACTTCTGTCCATGGAGCCTCTTCTCGGCAGTCGTCACTGCCTCTGGGGGAGTTCACGGTCCATTTCTGCCCCCAGGATGATGATGTCCACGGTCCTAATTGTAGAAATAAAGAATAAATTAATGTTTCAAATCATTGATATTTACTGCAAAGATAATGAATACCAAAAGTATGTATATCTTCGGAATCGGGTCTTAATTGTAGAAATAAAGAATGAATTAATTTTTGAAATCATTGATGTTTACTACTTACATAACGAATGCCAAAAGTAGGTATATATGCGAAATTGTGGAAAAATTTGTATCCTGAAATGCACATTGTAAGGTGCACATGACGCCATGGTGAACAACAAGAGATTGAAACACTTGCCTGCCTGGTCCTCTGTCGGTTTCGTGGCACTCGTCCTCCCTCCCTCCCACCGTGGTCCACCTCTGTCCATGGAGCCTCTTCTCGGCAGTCGTCACTGCCTCTGGGGGACTTCACGGTCCATTTCTGCCCCCAGGATGATGATGTCCACAGTCCTGATGGTAAAGATAAGGAGAAGTTTAATGTTTGAAATAATTGATGTTAATTGATATACTTGCCTTTATGGTCCTCTGTCGTCCCTCCCGTGGTCCACTTCTGTCCATGCAGCCTCTTCTCGGCAGTCGTCACTGCCTCTGGGGGACTTCATGGTCCATTTCTGCCCCCAGGATGAAGATGTCCACGGTCCTGATGGTAAAGATAATGAGAAGTTTAGTGTTTGAAATAATTGATGTTAATTGATATACTTGCCTTAAGGTCTTCTGTCGTCCCTTCCTCCGTGGTCCACTTCTGTCCATGGAGCCTCTTCTCGGCAGTCGTCACTGCCTCTGGGGGACTTCACGGTCCATTTCTGCCCCCAGGATGATGATGTCCACGGTCCTAATTGTAGAAATTAAGAATAAATTAATGTTTCAAATCATTGATATTTACTGCAAAGATAAGGAATACCAAAAGTATGTATATCTTCGGAATTGGGTCTTAATTGTAGAAATAAAGAATAAATTAATTTTTGAAATCATTCATATTTACTACTTACATAACGAATGCCAAAACTAGGTATATATGCGAAATTGTGGAAAATTTGTATCCTGAAATGCATGTTGTAAGGTGCACATGACGCCATGGTGAACAACAAGAGATTGAAACACTTGCCTGCCTGGTCCTCTGTCGGTTTCGTGGCACTCGTCCTCCCTCCCTCCCTCCGTGGTCCACCTCTGTCCATGGAGCCTCTTCTCGGCAGTCGTCACTGCCTCTGGGGGACTTCACGGTCCATTTCTGCCCCCAGGATGATGATGTCCACGGTCCTGAAGGTAAAGACAAGGAGAAGTTTAATGTTTGAAATAATTGATGTTAATTGATGTACTTGCCTTTATGGTCCTCTGTCGTCCGTCCCGTGGTCCACTTCTGTCCATGGAGCCTCTTCTTGGCAGTCGTCACTGCCTCTGGGGGACTTCATGGTCCATTTCTGCCCCCAGGATGAAGATGTCCACGGTCCTGATGGTAAAGATAATGAGAAATTTAGTGTTTGAAATAATTGATGTTAATTGATATACTTGCCTTAAGGTCTTCTGTCGTCCCTTCCTCCGTGGTCCACTTCTGTCCATGGAGCCTCTTCTCGGCAGTCGTCACTGCCTCTGGGGGAGTTCACGGTCCATTTCTGCCCCCAGGATGATGATGTCCACGGTCCTACTTGTAGAAATAAAGAATAAATTAATGTTTCAAATCATTGATATTTACTACAAAGATAATGAATACCAAAAGTATGTATATCTTCGGAATCGGGTCTTAATTGTAGAAATAAAGAATAAATTAATTTTTGAAATCATTGATATTTACTACTTACATAACGAATGCCAAAAGTAGGTATATATGCGAAATTGTGGAAAAATTTGTATCCTGAAATGCATGTTGTAAGGTGCACATGACGCCATGGTGAACAACAAGAGATTGAAACACTTGCCTGCCTGGTCCTCTGTCGGTTTCGTGCCACTCGTCCTCCCTCCCTCCCTCCGTGGTCCACTTCTGTCCATGGAGCCTCTTCTCGGCAGTCGTCACTGCCTCTGGGGGACTTCACAGTCCATTTCTGCCCCCAGGATGAAGATGTCCACGGTCCTCATGGTAAAGATAATGAGAAGTTTAGTGTTTGAAATAATTGATGTTAATTGATATACTTGCCTTAAGGTCTTCTGTCGTCCCTTCCTCCGTGGTCCACTTCTGTCCATGGAGCCTCTTCTCGGCAGTCGTCACTGCCTCTGGGGGACTTCACGGTCCATTTCTGCCCCCAGGATGATGATGTCCACGGTCCTAATTGTAGAAATAAAGAATAAATTAATGTTTCAAATCATTGATATTTACTGCAAAGATAATGAATACCAAAAGTATGTATATCTTCGGAATCGGGTCTTAATTGTAGAAATAAAGAATGAATTAATTTTTGAAATCATTGATGTTTACTACTTACATAACGAATGCCAAAAGTAGGTATATATGCGAAATTGTGGAAAAATTTGTATCCTGAAATGCACATTGTAAGGTGCACATGACGCCATGGTGAACAACAAGAGATTGAAACACTTGCCTGCCTGGTCCTCTGTCGGTTTCGTGGCACTCGTCCTCCCTCCCTCCCACCGTGGTCCACCTCTGTCCATGGAGCCTCTTCTCGGCAGTCGTCACTGCCTCTGGGGGACTTCACGGTCCATTTCTGCCCCCAGGATGATGATGTCCACGGTCCTGATGGTAAAGATAAGGAGAAGTTTAATGTTTGAAATAATTGATGTTAATTGATGTACTTGCCTTTATGGTCCTCTGTCGTCCCTCCCGTGGTCCACTTCTGTCCATGGAGCCTCTTCTCGGCAGTCGTCACTGCCTCTGGGGGACTTCATGGTCCATTTCTGCCCCCAGGATGAAGATGTCCACGGTCCTGATGGTAAAGATAATGAGAAGTTTAGTGTTTGAAATAATTGATGTTAATTGATATACTTGCCTTAAGGTCTTCTGTCGTCCCTTCCTCCGTGGTCCACTTCTGTCCATGGAGCCTCTTCTCGGCAGTCGTCACTGCCTCTGGGGGACTTCACGGTCCATTTCTGCCCCCAGGATGATGATGTCCACGGTCCTAATTGTAGAAATTAAGAATAAATTAATGTTTCAAATCATTGATATTTACTGCAAAGATAATGAATACCAAAAGTATGTATATCTTCGGAATTGGGTCTTAATTGTAGAAATAAAGAATAAATTAATTTTTGAAATCATTCATATTTACTACTTACATAACGAATGCCAAAACTAGGTATATATGCGAAATTGTGGAAAATTTGTATCCTGAAATGCATGTTGTAAGGTGCACATGACGCCATGGTGAACAACAAGAGATTGAAACACTTGCCTGCCTGGTCCTCTGTCGGTTTCGTGGCACTCGTCCTCCCTCCCTCCCTCCGTGGTCCACCTCTGTCCATGGAGCCTCTTCTCGGCAGTCGTCACTGCCTCTGGGGGACTTCACGGTCCATTTCTGCCCCCAGGATGATGATGTCCACGGTCCTGAAGGTAAAGACAAGGAGAAGTTTAATGTTTGAAATAATTGATGTTAATTGATGTACTTGCCTTTATGGTCCTCTGTCGTCCGTCCCGTGGTCCACTTCTGTCCATGGAGCCTCTTCTTGGCAGTCGTCACTGCCTCTGGGGGACTTTATGGTCCATTTCTGCCCCCAGGATGAAGATGTCCACGGTCCTGATGGTAAAGATAATGAGAAATTTAGTGTTTGAAATAATTGATGTTAATTGATATACTTGCCTTAAGGTCTTCTGTCGTCCCTTCCTCCGTGGTCCACTTCTGTCCATGGAGCCTCTTCTCGGCAGTCGTCACTGCCTCTGGGGGAGTTCACGGTCCATTTCTGCCCCCAGGATGATGATGTCCACGGTCCTAATTGTAGAAATAAAGAATAAATTAATGTTTCAAATCATTGATATTTACTACAAAGATAATGAATACCAAAAGTATGTAAATCTTCGGAATCGGGTCTTAATTGTAGAAATAAAGAATGAATTAATTTTTGAAATCATTGATATTTACTACTTACATAATGAATGCCAAAAGTAGGTATATATGCGAAATTGTGGAAAAATTTGTATCCTGAAATGCACGTTGTAAGGTGCACATGACGCCATGGTGAACAACAAGAGATTGAAACACTTGCCTGTCTGGTCCTCTGTCGGTTTCGTGGCACTCGTCCTCCCTCCCTCCCTCCGTGGTCCACCTCTGTCCATGGAGCCTCTTCTCGGCAGTCGTCACTGCCTCTGGGGGACTTCACGGTCCATTTCTGCCCCCAGGATGATGATGTCCACGGTCCTGATGGTAAAGATAAGGAGAAGTTTAATGTTTGAAATAATTGATGTTAATTGATATACTTGCCTTTATGGTCCTCTGTCGTCCCTCCCGTGGTCCACTTCTGTCCATGCAGCCTCTTCTCGGCAGTCGTCACTGCCTCTGGGGGACTTCATGGTCCATTTCTGCCCCCAGGATGAAGATGTCCACGGTCCTGATGGTAAAGATAATGAGAAGTTTAGTGTTTGAAATAATTGATGTTAATTGATATACTTGCCTTAAGGTCTTCTGTCGTCCCTTCCTCCGTGGTCCACTTCTGTCCATGGAGCCTCTTCTCGGCAGTCGTCACTGCCTCTGGGGGACTTCACGGTCCATTTCTGCCCCCAGGATGATGATGTCCACGGTCCTAATTGTAGAAATAAAGAATAAATTAATGTTTCAAATCATTGATATTTACTACAAAGATAATGAATACCAAAAGTATGTAAATCTTCGGAATCGGGTCTTAATTGTAGAAATAAAGAATGAATTAATTTTTGAAATCATTGATATTTACTACTTACATAATGAATGCCAAAAGTAGGTATATATGCGAAATTGTGGAAAAATTTGTATCCTGAAATGCACGTTGTAAGGTGCACATGACGCCATGGTGAACAACAAGAGATTGAAACACTTGCCTGTCTGGTCCTCTGTCGGTTTCGTGGCACTCGTCCTCCCTCCCTCCCTCCGTGGTCCACCTCTGTCCATGGAGCCTCTTCTCGGCAGTCGTCACTGCCTCTGGGGGACTTCACGGTCCATTTCTGCCCCCAGGATGATGATGTCCACGGTCCTGATGGTAAAGATAAGGAGAAGTTTAATGTTTGAAATAATTGATGTTAATTGATATACTTGCCTTTATGGTCCTCTGTCGTCCCTCCCGTGGTCCACTTCTGTCCATGCAGCCTCTTCTCGGCAGTCGTCACTGCCTCTGGGGGACTTCATGGTCCATTTCTGCCCCCAGGATGAAGATGTCCACGGTCCTGATGGTAAAGATAATGAGAAGTTTAGTGTTTGAAATAATTGATGTTAATTGATATACTTGCCTTAAGGTCTTCTGTCGTCCCTTCCTCCGTGGTCCACTTCTGTCCATGGAGCCTCTTCTCGGCAGTCGTCACTGCCTCTGGGGGACTTCACGGTCCATTTCTGCCCCCAGGATGATGATGTCCACGGTCCTAATTGTAGAAATAAAGAATAAATTAATGTTTCAAATCATTGATATTTACTACAAAGATAATGAATACCAAAAGTATGTATATCTTCGGAATCGGGTCTTAATTGTAGAAATAAAGAATGAATTAATTTTTGAAATCATTGATATTTACTACTTACATAACGAATGCCAAAACTAGGTATATATGCGAAATTGTGGAAAAATTTGTATCCTGAAATGCATGTTGTAAGGTGCACATGACGCCATGGTGAACAACAAGAGATTGAAACACTTGCCTGCCTGGTCCTCTGTCGGTTTCGTGGCACTGGTCCTCCCTCCCTCCCTCCCTCCGTGGTCCACCTCTGTCCATGGAGCCTCTTCTCGGCAGTCGTCACTGCCTCTGGGGGACTTCACGGTCCATTTCTGCCCCCAGGATGATGATGTCCACGGTCCTGAAGGTAAAGACAAGGAGAAATTTAGTGTTTGAAATATTTGATGTTAATTGATATACTTGCCTTAAGGTCTTCTGTCGTCCCTTCCTCCGTGGTCCACTTCTGTCCATGGAGCCTCTTCTCGGCAGTCGTCACTGCCTCTGGGGGACTTCACGGTCCATTTCTGCCCCCAGGATGATGATGTCCACGATCCTAATTGTAGAAATAAAGAATAAATTAATGTTTCAAATCATTGATATTTACTACAAAGATAATGAATACCAAAAGTATGTATATCTTCGGAATCGGGTCTTAATTGTAGAAATAAAGAATAAATTAATTTTTGAAATCATTGATATTTACTACTTACATAACGAATGCCAAAAGTAGGTATATATGCGAAATTGTGGAAAAATTTGTATCCTGAAATGCATGTTGTAAGGTGCACATGACGCCATGGTGAACAACAAGAGATTGAAACACTTGCCTGCCTGGTCCTCTGTCGGTTTCGTGCCACTCGTCCTCCCTCCCTCCCTCCGTGGTCCACTTCTGTCCATGGAGCCTCTTCTCGGCAGTCGTCACTGCCTCTGGGGGACTTAACAGTCCATTTCTGCCCCCAGGATGAAGATGTCCACGGTCCTGATGGTAAAGATAATGAGAAGTTTAGTGTTTGAAATAATTGATGTTAATTGATATACTTGCCTTAAGGTCTTCTGTCGTCCCTTCCTCCGTGGTCCACTTCTGTCCATGGAGCCTCTTCTCGGCAGTCGTCACTGCCTCTGGGGGACTTCACGGTCCATTTCTGCCCCCAGGATGATGATGTCCACGGTCCTAATTGTAGAAATAAAGAATAAATTAATGTTTCAAATCATTGATATTTACTGCAAAGATAATGAATACCAAAAGTATGTATATCTTCGGAATCGGGTCTTAATTGTAGAAATAAAGAATGAATTAATTTTTGAAATCATTGATATTTACTACTTACATAACGAATGCCAAAAGTAGGTATATATGCGAAATTGTGGAAAAATTTGTATCCTGAAATGCACATTGTAAGGTGCACATGACGCCATGGTGAACAACAAGAGATTGAAACACTTGCTTGTCTGGTCCTCTGTCGGTTTCGTGGCACTCGTCCTCCCTCCCTCCCACCGTGGTCCACCTCTGTCCATGCAGCCTCTTCTCGGCAGTCGTCACTGCCTCTGGGGGACTTCACGGTCCATTTCTGCCCCCAGGATGATGATGTCCACGGTCCTGATGGTAAAGATAAGAAGTTTAATGTTTGAAATAATTGATGTTAATTGATGTACTTGCCTTTATGGTCCTCTGTCGTCCCTCCCGTGGTCCACTTCTGTCCATGCAGCCTCTTCTCGGCAGTCGTCACTGCCTCTGGGGGACTTCATGGTCCATTTCTGCCCCCAGGATGAAGATGTCCACGGTCCTGATGGTAAAGATAATGAGAAGTGTTTGAAATAATTGATGTTAATTGATATACTTGCCTTAAGGTCTTCTGTCGTCCCTTCCTCCGTGGTCCACTTCTGTCCATGGAGCCTCTTCTCGGCAGTCGTCACTGCCTCTGGGGGACTTCACGGTCCATTTCTGCCCCCAGGATGATGATGTCCACGGTCCTAATTGTAGAAATTAAGAATAAATTAATGTTTCAAATCATTGATATTTACTGCAAAGATAAGGAATACCAAAAGTATGTATATCTTCGGAATTGGGTCTTAATTGTAGAAATAAAGAATAAATTAATTTTTGAAATCATTGATATTTACTACTTACATAACGAATGCCAAAACTAGGTATATATGCGAAATTGTGGAAAATTTGTATCCTGAAATGCATGTTGTAAGGTGCACATGACGCCATGGTGAACAACAAGAGATTGAAACACTTGCCTGCCTGGTCCTCTGTCGGCTTCGTGGCACTCGTCCTCCCTCCCTCCCTCCGTGGTCCACCTCTGTCCATGGAGCCTCTTCTCGGCAGTCGTCACTGCCTCTGGGGGACTTCACGGTCCATTTCTGCCCCCAGGATGATGATGTCCACGGTCCTGAAGGTAAAGACAAGGAGAAGTTTAATGTTTGAAATAATTGATGTTAATTGATATACTTGCCTTTATGGTCCTCTGTCGTCCCTCCCGTGGTCCACTTCTGTCCATGCAGCCTCTTCTCGGCAGTCGTCACTGCCTCTGGGGGACTTCATGGTCCATTTCTGCCCCCAGGATGAAGATGTCCACGGTCCTGATGGTAAAGATAATGAGAAGTTTAGTGTTTGAAATAATTGATGTTAATTGATATACTTGCCTTAAGGTCTTCTGTCGTCCCTTCCTCCGTGGTCCACTTCTGTCCATGGAGCCTCTTCTCGGCAGTCGTCACTGCCTCTGGGGGACTTCACGGTCCATTTCTGCCCCCAGGATGATGATGTCCACGGTCCTAATTGTAGAAATAAAGAATAAATTAATGTTTCAAATCATTGATATTTACTACAAAGATAATGAATACCAAAAGTATGTATATCTTCGGAATCGGGTCTTAATTGTAGAAATAAAGAATGAATTAATTTTTGAAATCATTGATATTTACTACTTACATAACGAATGCCAAAACTAGGTATATATGCGAAATTGTGGAAAAATTTGTATCCTGAAATGCATGTTGTAAGGTGCACATGACGCCATGGTGAACAACAAGAGATTGAAACACTTGCCTGCCTGGTCCTCTGTCGGTTTCGTGGCACTGGTCCTCCCTCCCTCCCTCCCTCCGTGGTCCACCTCTGTCCATGGAGCCTCTTCTCGGCAGTCGTCACTGCCTCTGGGGGACTTCACGGTCCATTTCTGCCCCCAGGATGATGATGTCCACGGTCCTGAAGGTAAAGACAAGGAGAAATTTAGTGTTTGAAATATTTGATGTTAATTGATATACTTGCCTTAAGGTCTTCTGTCGTCCCTTCCTCCGTGGTCCACTTCTGTCCATGGAGCCTCTTCTCGGCAGTCGTCACTGCCTCTGGGGGACTTCACGGTCCATTTCTGCCCCCAGGATGATGATGTCCACGATCCTAATTGTAGAAATAAAGAATAAATTAATGTTTCAAATCATGGATATTTACTACAAAGATAATGAATACCAAAAGTATGTATATCTTCGGAATCGGGTCTTAATTGTAGAAATAAAGAATAAATTAATTTTTGAAATCATTGATATTTACTACTTACATAACGAATGCCAAAAGTAGGTATATATGCGAAATTGTGGAAAAATTTGTATCCTGAAATGCATGTTGTAAGGTGCACATGACGCCATGGTGAACAACAAGAGATTGAAACACTTGCCTGCCTGGTCCTCTGTCGGTTTCGTGGCACTCGTCCTCCCTCCCTCCCTCCGTGGTCCACTTCTGTCCATGGAGCCTCTTCTCGGCAGTCGTCACTGCCTCTGGGGGACTTAACAGTCCATTTCTGCCCCCAGGATGAAGATGTCCACGGTCCTGATGGTAAAGATAATGAGAAGTTTAGTGTTTGAAATAATTGATGTTAATTGATATACTTGCCTTAAGGTCTTCTGTCGTCCCTTCCTCCGTGGTCCACTTCTGTCCATGGAGCCTCTTCTCGGCAGTCGTCACTGCCTCTGGGGGACTTCACGGTCCATTTCTGCCCCCAGGATGATGATGTCCACGGTCCTAATTGTAGAAATAAAGAATAAATTAATGTTTCAAATCATTGATATTTACTGCAAAGATAATGAATACCAAAAGTATGTATATCTTCGGAATCGGGTCTTAATTGTAGAAATAAAGAATGAATTAATTTTTGAAATCATTGATATTTACTACTTACATAACGAATGCCAAAAGTAGGTATATATGCGAAATTGTGGAAAAATTTGTATCCTGAAATGCACATTGTAAGGTGCACATGACGCCATGGTGAACAACAAGAGATTGAAACACTTGCCTGTCTGGTCCTCTGTCGGTTTCGTGGCACTCGTCCTCCCTCCCTCCCACCGTGGTCCACCTCTGTCCATGCAGCCTCTTCTCGGCAGTCGTCACTGCCTCTGGGGGACTTCACGGTCCATTTCTGCCCCCAGGATGATGATGTCCACGGTCCTGATGGTAAAGATAAGAAGTTTAATGTTTGAAATAATTGATGTTAATTGATGTACTTGCCTTTATGGTCCTCTGTCGTCCCTCCCGTGGTCCACTTCTGTCCATGCAGCCTCTTCTCGGCAGTCGTCACTGCCTCTGGGGGACTTCATGGTCCATTTCTGCCCCCAGGATGAAGATGTCCACGGTCCTGATGGTAAAGATAATGAGAAGTTTAGTGTTTGAAATAATTGATGTTAATTGATATACTTGCCTTAAGGTCTTCTGTCGTCCCTTCCTCCGTGGTCCACTTCTGTCCATGGAGCCTCTTCTCGGCAGTCGTCACTGCCTCTGGGGGACTTCACGGTCCATTTCTGCCCCCAGGATGATGATGTCCACGGTCCTAATTGTAGAAATTAAGAATAAATTAATGTTTCAAATCATTGATATTTACTGCAAAGATAAGGAATACCAAAAGTATGTATATCTTCGGAATTGGGTCTTAATTGTAGAAATAAAGAATAAATTAATTTTTGAAATCATTGATATTTACTACTTACATAACGAATGCCAAAACTAGGTATATATGCGAAATTGTGGAAAATTTGTATCCTGAAATGCATGTTGTAAGGTGCACATGACGCCATGGTGAACAACAAGAGATTGAAACACTTGCCTGCCTGGTCCTCTGTCGGCTTCGTGGCACTCGTCCTCCCTCCCTCCCTCCGTGGTCCACCTCTGTCCATGGAGCCTCTTCTCGGCAGTCGTCACTGCCTCTGGGGGACTTCACGGTCCATTTCTGCCCCCAGGATGATGATGTCCACGGTCCTGAAGGTAAAGACAAGGAGAAGTTTAATGTTTGAAATAATTGATGTTAATTGATATACTTGCCTTTATGGTCCTCTGTCGTCCCTCCCGTGGTCCACTTCTGTCCATGCAGCCTCTTCTCGGCAGTCGTCACTGCCTCTGGGGGACTTCATGGTCCATTTCTGCCCCCAGGATGAAGATGTCCACGGTCCTGATGGTAAAGATAATGAGAAGTTTAGTGTTTGAAATAATTGATGTTAATTGATATACTTGCCTTAAGGTCTTCTGTCGTCCCTTCCTCCGTGGTCCACTTCTGTCCATGGAGCCTCTTCTCGGCAGTCGTCACTGCCTCTGGGGGACTTCACGGTCCATTTCTGCCCCCAGGATGATGATGTCGACGGTCCTAATTGTAGAAATAAAGAATAAATTAATGTTTCAAATCATTGATATTTACTACAAAGATAATGAATACCAAAAGTATGTATATCTTCGGAATCGGGTCTTAATTGTAGAAATAAAGAATGAATTAATTTTTGAAATCATTGATATTTACTACTTACATAACGAATGCCAAAACTAGGTATATATGCGAAATTGTGGAAAAATTTGTATCCTGAAATGCATGTTGTAAGGTGCACATGACGCCATGGTGAACAACAAGAGATTGAAACACTTGCCTGCCTGGTCCTCTGTCGGTTTCGTGGCACTGGTCCTCCCTCCCTCCCTCCCTCCGTGGTCCACCTCTGTCCATGGAGCCTCTTCTCGGCAGTCGTCACTGCCTCTGGGGGACTTCACGGTCCATTTCTGCCCCCAGGATGATGATGTCCACGGTCCTGAAGGTAAAGACAAGGAGAAATTTAGTGTTTGAAATATTTGATGTTAATTGATATACTTGCCTTAAGGTCTTCTGTCGTCCCTTCCTCCGTGGTCCACTTCTGTCCATGGAGCCTCTTCTCGGCAGTCGTCACTGCCTCTGGGGGACTTCACGGTCCATTTCTGCCCCCAGGATGATGATGTCCACGATCCTAATTGTAGAAATAAAGAATAAATTAATGTTTCAAATCATTGATATTTACTACAAAGATAATGAATACCAAAAGTATGTATATCTTCGGAATCGGGTCTTAATTGTAGAAATAAAGAATAAATTAATTTTTGAAATCATTGATATTTACTACTTACATAACGAATGCCAAAAGTAGGTATATATGCGAAATTGTGGAAAAATTTGTATCCTGAAATGCATGTTGTAAGGTGCACATGACGCCATGGTGAACAACAAGAGATTGAAACACTTGCCTGCCTGGTCCTCTGTCGGTTTCGTGCCACTCGTCCTCCCTCCCTCCCTCCGTGGTCCACTTCTGTCCATGGAGCCTCTTCTCGGCAGTCGTCACTGCCTCTGGGGGACTTAACAGTCCATTTCTGCCCCCAGGATGAAGATGTCCACGGTCCTGATGGTAAAGATAATGAGAAGTTTAGTGTTTGAAATAATTGATGTTAATTGATATACTTGCCTTAAGGTCTTCTGTCGTCCCTTCCTCCGTGGTCCACTTCTGTCCATGGAGCCTCTTCTCGGCAGTCGTCACTGCCTCTGGGGGACTTCACGGTCCATTTCTGCCCCCAGGATGATGATGTCCACGGTCCTAATTGTAGAAATAAAGAATAAATTAATGTTTCAAATCATTGATATTTACTGCAAAGATAATGAATACCAAAAGTATGTATATCTTCGGAATCGGGTCTTAATTGTAGAAATAAAGAATGAATTAATTTTTGAAATCATTGATGTTTACTACTTACATAACGAATGCCAAAAGTAGGTATATATGCGAAATTGTGGAAAAATTTGTATCCTGAAATGCACATTGTAAGGTGCACATGACGCCATGGTGAACAACAAGAGATTGAAACACTTGCCTGTCTGGTCCTCTGTCGGTTTCGTGGCACTCGTCCTCCCTCCCTCCCACCGTGGTCCACCTCTGTCCATGCAGCCTCTTCTCGGCAGTCGTCACTGCCTCTGGGGGACTTCACGGTCCATTTCTGCCCCCAGGATGATGATGTCCACGGTCCTGATGGTAAAGATAAGAAGTTTAATGTTTGAAATAATTGATGTTAATTGATGTACTTGCCTTTATGGTCCTCTGTCGTCCCTCCCGTGGTCCACTTCTGTCCATGCAGCCTCTTCTCGGCAGTCGTCACTGCCTCTGGGGGACTTCATGGTCCATTTCTGCCCCCAGGATGAAGATGTCCACGGTCCTGATGGTAAAGATAATGAGAAGTTTAGTGTTTGAAATAATTGATGTTAATTGATATACTTGCCTTAAGGTCTTCTGTCGTCCCTTCCTCCGTGGTCCACTTCTGTCCATGGAGCCTCTTCTCGGCAGTCGTCACTGCCTCTGGGGGACTTCACGGTCCATTTCTGCCCCCAGGATGATGATGTCCACGGTCCTAATTGTAGAAATTAAGAATAAATTAATGTTTCAAATCATTGATATTTACTGCAAAGATAAGGAATACCAAAAGTATGTATATCTTCGGAATTGGGTCTTAATTGTAGAAATAAAGAATAAATTAATTTTTGAAATCATTGATATTTACTACTTACATAACGAATGCCAAAACTAGGTATATATGCGAAATTGTGGAAAATTTGTATCCTGAAATGCATGTTGTAAGGTGCACATGACGCCATGGTGAACAACAAGAGATTGAAACACTTGCCTGCCTGGTCCTCTGTCGGCTTCGTGGCACTCGTCCTCCCTCCCTCCCTCCGTGGTCCACCTCTGTCCATGGAGCCTCTTCTCGGCAGTCGTCACTGCCTCTGGGGGACTTCACGGTCCATTTCTGCCCCCAGGATGATGATGTCCACGGTCCTGAAGGTAAAGACAAGGAGAAGTTTAATGTTTGAAATAATTGATGTTAATTGATATACTTGCCTTTATGGTCCTCTGTCGTCCCTCCCGTGGTCCACTTCTGTCCATGCAGCCTCTTCTCGGCAGTCGTCACTGCCTCTGGGGGACTTCATGGTCCATTTCTGCCCCCAGGATGAAGATGTCCACGGTCCTGATGGTAAAGATAATGAGAAGTTTAGTGTTTGAAATAATTGATGTTAATTGATATACTTGCCTTAAGGTCTTCTGTCGTCCCTTCCTCCGTGGTCCACTTCTGTCCATGGAGCCTCTTCTCGGCAGTCGTCACTGCCTCTGGGGGACTTCACGGTCCATTTCTGCCCCCAGGATGATGATGTCCACGGTCCTAATTGTAGAAATAAAGAATAAATTAATGTTTCAAATCATTGATATTTACTACAAAGATAATGAATACCAAAAGTATGTATATCTTCGGAATCGGGTCTTAATTGTAGAAATAAAGAATGAATTAATTTTTGAAATCATTGATATTTACTACTTACATAACGAATGCCAAAACTAGGTATATATGCGAAATTGTGGAAAAATTTGTATCCTGAAATGCATGTTGTAAGGTGCACATGACGCCATGGTGAACAACAAGAGATTGAAACACTTGCCTGCCTGGTCCTCTGTCGGTTTCGTGGCACTGGTCCTCCCTCCCTCCCTCCCTCCGTGGTCCACCTCTGTCCATGGAGCCTCTTCTCGGCAGTCGTCACTGCCTCTGGGGGACTTCACGGTCCATTTCTGCCCCCAGGATGATGATGTCCACGGTCCTGAAGGTAAAGACAAGGAGAAATTTAGTGTTTGAAATATTTGATGTTAATTGATATACTTGCCTTAAGGTCTTCTGTCGTCCCTTCCTCCGTGGTCCACTTCTGTCCATGGAGCCTCTTCTCGGCAGTCGTCACTGCCTCTGGGGGACTTCACGGTCCATTTCTGCCCCCAGGATGATGATGTCCACGATCCTAATTGTAGAAATAAAGAATAAATTAATGTTTCAAATCATTGATATTTACTACAAAGATAATGAATACCAAAAGTATGTATATCTTCGGAATTGGGTCTTAATTGTAGAAATAAAGAATAAATTAATTTTTGAAATCATTGATATTTACTACTTACATAACGAATGCCAAAAGTAGGTATATATGCGAAATTGTGGAAAAATTTGTATCCTGAAATGCATGTTGTAAGGTGCACATGACGCCATGGTGAACAACAAGAGATTGAAACACTTGCCTGCCTGGTCCTCTGTCGGTTTCGTGCCACTCGTCCTCCCTCCCTCCCTCCGTGGTCCACTTCTGTCCATGGAGCCTCTTCTCGGCAGTCGTCACTGCCTCTGGGGGACTTAACAGTCCATTTCTGCCCCCAGGATGAAGATGTCCACGGTCCTGATGGTAAAGATAATGAGAAGTTTAGTGTTTGAAATAATTGATGTTAATTGATATACTTGCCTTAAGGTCTTCTGTCGTCCCTTCCTCCGTGGTCCACTTCTGTCCATGGAGCCTCTTCTCGGCAGTCGTCACTGCCTCTGGGGGACTTCACGGTCCATTTCTGCCCCCAGGATGATGATGTCCACGGTCCTAATTGTAGAAATAAAGAATAAATTAATGTTTCAAATCATTGATATTTACTGCAAAGATAATGAATACCAAAAGTATGTATATCTTCGGAATCGGGTCTTAATTGTAGAAATAAAGAATGAATTAATTTTTGAAATCATTGATGTTTACTACTTACATAACGAATGCCAAAAGTAGGTATATATGCGAAATTGTGGAAAAATTTGTATCCTGAAATGCACATTGTAAGGTGCACATGACGCCATGGTGAACAACAAGAGATTGAAACACTTGCCTGTCTGGTCCTCTGTCGGTTTCGTGGCACTCGTCCTCCCTCCCTCCCACCGTGGTCCACCTCTGTCCATGCAGCCTCTTCTCGGCAGTCGTCACTGCCTCTGGGGGACTTCACGGTCCATTTCTGCCCCCAGGATGATGATGTCCACGGTCCTGATGGTAAAGATAAGAAGTTTAATGTTTGAAATAATTGATGTTAATTGATGTACTTGCCTTTATGGTCCTCTGTCGTCCCTCCCGTGGTCCACTTCTGTCCATGCAGCCTCTTCTCGGCAGTCGTCACTGCCTCTGGGGGACTTCATGGTCCATTTCTGCCCCCAGGATGAAGATGTCCACGGTCCTGATGGTAAAGATAATGAGAAGTTTAGTGTTTGAAATAATTGATGTTAATTGATATACTTGCCTTAAGGTCTTCTGTCGTCCCTTCCTCCGTGGTCCACTTCTGTCCATGGAGCCTCTTCTCGGCAGTCGTCACTGCCTCTGGGGGACTTCACGGTCCATTTCTGCCCCCAGGATGATGATGTCCACGGTCCTAATTGTAGAAATTAAGAATAAATTAATGTTTCAAATCATTGATATTTACTGCAAAGATAAGGAATACCAAAAGTATGTATATCTTCGGAATTGGGTCTTAATTGTAGAAATAAAGAATAAATTAATTTTTGAAATCATTGATATTTACTACTTACATAACGAATGCCAAAAGTAGGTATATATGCGAAATTGTGGAAAATTTGTATCCTGAAATGCATGTTGTAAGGTGCACATGACGCCATGGTGAACAACAAGAGATTGAAACACTTGCCTGCCTGGTCCTCTGTCGGCTTCGTGGCACTCGTCCTCCCTCCCTCCCTCCGTGGTCCACCTCTGTCCATGGAGCCTCTTCTCGGCAGTCGTCACTGCCTCTGGGGGACTTCACGGTCCATTTCTGCCCCCAGGATGATGATGTCCACGGTCCTGAAGGTAAAGACAAGGAGAAGTTTAATGTTTGAAATAATTGATGTTAATTGATATACTTGCCTTTATGGTCCTCTGTCGTCCGTCCCGTGGTCCACTTCTGTCCATGGAGCCTCTTCTCGGCAGTCGTCACTGCCTCTGGGGGACTTCACGGTCCATTTCTGCCCCCAGGATGATGATGTCCACGGTCCTAATTGTAGAAATAAAGAATAAATTAATGTTTCAAATCATTGATATTTACTACAAAGATAATGAATACCAAAAGTATGTAAATCTTCGGAATCGGGTCTTAATTGTAGAAATAAAGAATAAATTAATTTTTGAAATCATTGATATTTACTACTTACATAATGAATGCCAAAACTAGGTATATATGCGAAATTGTGGAAAAATTTGTATCCTGAAATGCACGTTGTAAGGTGCACATGACGCCATGGTGAACAACAAGAGATTTAAACACTTGCCTGTCTGGTCCTCTGTCGGTTTCGTGGCACTCGTCCTCCCTCCCTCCCACCGTGGTCCACCTCTGTCCATGGAGCCTCTTCTCGGCAGTCGTCACTGCCTCTGGGGGACTTCACGGTCCATTTCTGCCCCCAGGATGATGATGTCCACGGTCCTAATTGTAGAAATAAAGAATAAATTAATGTTTCAAATCATTGATATTTACTACAAAGATAAGGAATACCAAAAGTATGTATATCTTCGGAATCGGGTCTTAATTGTAGAAATAAAGAATGAATTAATTTTTGAAATCATTGATATTTACTACTTACATAACAAATGCCAAAACTAGGTATATATGCGAAATTGTGGAAAAATTTGTATCCTGAAATGCACGTTGTAAGGTGCACATGACGCCATGGTGAACAACAAGAGATTTAAACACTTGCCTGTCTGGTCCTCTGTCGGTTTCGTGGCACTCGTCCTCCCTCCCTCCCACCGTGGTCCACCTCTGTCCATGGAGCCTCTTCTCGGCAGTCGTCACTGCCTCTGGGGGACTTCACGGTCCATTTCTGCCCCCAGGATGATGATGTCCACGGTCCTGATGGTAAAGATAAGGAGAAGTTTAATGTTTGAAATAATTGATGTTAATTGATATACTTGCCTTTATGGTCCTCTGTCGTCCGTCCCGTGGTCCACTTCTGTCCATGGAGCCTCTTCTTGGCAGTCGTCACTGCCTCTGGGGGACTTCATGGTCCATTTCTGCCCCCAGGATGAAGATGTCCACGGTCCTGATGGTAAAGATAATGAGAAGTTTAGTGTTTGAAATAATTGATGTTAATTGATATACTTGCCTTAAGGTCTTCTGTCGTCCCTTCCTCCGTGGTCCACTTCTGTCCATGCAGCCTCTTCTCGGCAGTCGTCACTGCCTCTGGGGGACTTCACGGTCCATTTCTGCCCCCAGGATGATGATGTCCACGGTCCTAATTGTAGAAATAAAGAATAAATTAACGTTTCAAATCATTGATATTTACTACAAAGATAATGAATACCAAAAGTATGTATATCTTCGGAATCGGGTCTTAATTGTAGAAATAAAGAATAAATTAATTTTTGAAATCATTGATATTTACTTCTTAGATAACGAATGCCAAAAGTAGGTATATATGCGAAATTGTGGAAAAATTTGTATCCTGAAATGCATGTTGTAAGGTGCACATGATGCCATGGTGAACAACAAGAGATTGAAACACTTGCCTGCCTGGTCCTCTGTCGGTTTCATTGCACTCGTCCTCCCTCCCTCCCTCCGTGGTCCACCTCTGTCCATGGAGCCTCTTCTCGGCAGTCGTCACTGCCTCTGGGGGACTTCACGGTCCATTTCTGCCCCCAGGATGATGATGTCCACGGTCCTGATGGTAAAGATAAGGAGAAGTTTAATGTTTGAAATAATTGATGTTAATTGATATACTTGCCTTTATGGTCCTCTGTCGTCCGTCCCGTGGTCCACTTCTGTCCATGCAGCCTCTTCTCGGCAGTCGTCACTGCCTCTGGGGGACTTCATGGTCCATTTCTGCCCCCAGGATGAAGATGTCCACGGTCCTAATTGTAGAAATAAAGAATAAATTAATGTTTCAAATCATTGATATTTACTACAAAGATAAGGAATACCAAAAGTATGTATATCTTCGGAATCGGGTCTTAATTGTAGAAATAAAGAATAAATTAATTTTTGAAATCATTGATATTTACTACTTACATAACGAATGCCAAAAGTAGGTATATATGCGAAATTGTGGAAAAATTTGTATCCTGAAATGCATGTTGTAAGGTGCACATGACGCCATGGTGAACAGCAAGAGATTGAAACACTTGCCTGCCTGGTCCTCTGTCGGTTTCGTGGCACTCGTCCTCCCTCCCTCCCTCCGTGGTCCACCTCTGTCCATGGAGCCTCTTCTCGGCAGTCGTCACTGCCTCTGGGGGACTTCACGGTCCATTTCTGCCCCCAGGATGATGATGTCCACGGTCCTAATTGTAGAAATAAAGAATAAATTAACGTTTCAAATCATTGATATTTACTACAAAGATAATGAATACCAAAAGTATGTATATCTTCGGAATCGGGTCCTAATTGTAGAAATAAAGAATAAATTAACGTTTCAGATCCTTGATATTTACTACTTACATAACGAATGCCAAAAGTAGGTATATATGCGGAATTGTGGAAAATTTTGTATCCTGAAATGCACATTGTAAGGTGCACATGACGCCATGGTGAACAACAAGAGATTGAAACACTTGCCTGCCTGGTCCTCTGTCGGTTTCGTGGCACTCGTCCTCCCTCCCTCCCTCCGTGGTCCACCTCTGTCCATGGAGCCTCTTCTCGGCAGTCGTCACTGCCTCTGGGGGACTTCACGGTCCATTTCTTCCCCCAGGATGATGATGTCCACGGTCCTAATTGTAGAAATAAAGAATAAATTAATGTTTCAAATCATTGATATTTACTACAAAGATAATGAATACCAAAAGTATGTATATCTTCGGAATCGGGTCCTAATTGTAGAAATAAAGAATAAATTAACTTTTCAAATCATTGATATTTACTACTTACATAACGAATGCCAAAAGTAGGTATATATGCAGAATTGTGGAAAAATTTGTGTCCTGAAATGGACGTTGTAAGGTGCACATGACGCCATGGTGAACAACAAGAGATTGAAACACTTGCCTGCCTGGTCCTCTGTCGGTTTCGTGGCACTCGTCCTCCCTCCCTCCCTCCGTGGTCCACCTCTGTCCATGGAGCCTCTTCTCGGCAGTCGTCACTGCCTCTGGGGGACTTCACGGTCCATTTCTTCCCCCAGGATGATGATGTCCACGGTCCTGATGGTAAAGATAATGAGAAGTTTAATGTTTAACATCATTGACGCTTACTACATAGATAATAAATGCCAAAAGTATGTGTTTATGTCTGTACGACGGTCCTACTAATAAAGGGAAACATAGTTCATATCGTTTATACTTACCACAGATATTACGACGTAACAGGCGACTAACGGGATCGGGTGGTCATTCTTGCTGACTTGGTTGGGACATGTCATCGGTTCCCAATTGCGCAGATCGATGCTCATGTTGTTGATCACTGGATAGTCTGGTCCAGACTCGATTATTTACAGACCGCCGCCATATAGCTGGAATATTGCTGAGTATGGCGTAAAACAAAACTCACTCACTTACTCACAGATATTACTTGTGCGTGAATGTAGTTTTACGCCGCTTTTAGCAATATTACAACAATGTCACAGTGGGGAACAACAAATATATAATGATGTTAACAAAGATGTTAAATGCAAAACAAATATGTCGGGTCGTGAAAATCAAGATTTAACCTGAATTTCAAACTGAAATATTGCAATACCTTACCAGATGGTGGTCACAGTTGGCCAGAACACTGCCCCCAAAGAGACCATATGGGACTTGCTCTGTCTGGGAATTACCTACTGAAGGAATTAATGGTGGGTAAGAACTAAGATATGCCATCTCTATGACAGCACCATGCAGGGCATGCATGAGGAGGCCCTATCGACCTAACCGCCTAAACTACCAGTGAAGTGCAGTCAGCACTGGGCCTACTGGGGAATGCTGAGAAAGACTTGGGGGGGAAAGATTTCCACCTGTAACCCTCGTTTAATTTCATGATTCTACAAATAAGAACAGATGAATATTTATCAAAACTCGTTAACACTAACCATTACCCTAACCCTAAGATCACTACCTATTTCTGAAACATCGAAATAATCCTAATAAGTAGAATACTTTTCAAGCAGGGGTTACGGCTGGAACTCTTACCCACAAGCGAGTTCTTGCGGGGTTCGAGGGATATATTTGTGTAAATGGTAGTCCAGATCTAAGACATACATAATTCAATCAAAAATATCATGGCACTGCACAGACACAGTGTAACCATGTTATTTGTAACACTTGCAAGATTTACAATTCATTTGTATATGCTTTACAAATCCCTTTAGATAAATCATATTACCCTTTATATAAAGATCATGCACATAGATATCTTACCTCCTCACAGGGAAGCAGGCTGGATGAACATACTTATATAAATTTATGAAAAAGCTTATGGAACACTAGCATGTACAGATTACATTATACACTTCCAGAAATGATATACATACATGATATATAAGATACTTCTCGCCCGTTTACACATACAAACTGTACATTTATATCCTGTGAAATACACTTGGCCTCTACCTCTATCAAGTACACAGGTAAATTGAATAAACACTACCATACAGCATAATACACTACTTACTAAAATGCTACATATATAGCAGGGCTTAAAATACATAATGGTCAACCTAAGATTCCAGATAAAGTAATACATGAACTTACCTTATGTTCCCTCGCGCAGAATGTACTCACTGGCAGAAGGGAGAAATAGTCTGCTGATGAGCCAAACGATTGAAGTTTGACCACACACAACTAAAACGATCACGTGACCCCAGAGAACAATAAACCCCAATCACAGGCCAAGCCCGTGACTGCCCAAGTGACGATACCCAAGAACCTATATACAAGAGACTAAACTATCCAAGTGCTGGTGTTAACACAAGCATTTAAGGAAATTGAATGTTACATGCTCAGGTTTATGTCATTTAATATTTAGGTTTAGGTTATTAATTTACTTCATATAAGTTTACTATGATGATGATTTAAAATCTAACAGTATACTACTTACAAACATACTGCTACATGAATGCGAAAAGCATATGCTGGATTGTAAAAATATACCTGCAACAGGATGTCTTGGTCGCCCGTTGTCCTCGGAATTTGTCACGTAGCCCTTTAAGCCTTGTTCAGAAAATAAGTGCATGATCTGGGAAGCTATGGGCAGTTTTATACTGTTACTGTTTCCCTGTGTTCTCAAATGTCTTGCTAATCAGTATCCATGCTCTAATGATAGTAAGACAAGAGCGTGAGAGGAGTGGAACAATGGTGACCAATCAGCCACCCGTGTAGTCCTGAGACATGCTATTGTCAGTCAGTCAGTGCACCCACTTTATTGTCCACCAGTCAGTATAAACACTCTATATGTGAAGGGGGAAAATAAGAAAAAGAGGTTGTAGATTTGGATGGAAAGTGAAAAATCTATGTACAGTCCATACGACTACGCACGAACGCTTACAAAACAAAACCAGTAATATATAGTTCAAACTGTTTGCTCAATGCTGTCTTCTGGATTGTGCAGTTTTCCAAAAATAAATCCACAGAAATAGCTGACTTGCTTATGGAATATGACATTGATGTTTTATTCTTAACTGAAAGTTAGCTTCAAGAGGCAGGGGATGAAGCAATATATAGCTGAAATGACACCACCAGGATTCCGTCATGTCCCTCGAGAAGGAAGGGGAGATTGAGCCACAAGGACTGTCTTGTTGAGCGGATCGAACCAAAAGCATCCTTTTCCTCATTTGAAAACTTGGAAGCAACTTTTACATCCTTTGATATAGTGAGTGAGGCGGTTAATGTATAACGTCACATCGGCAATATTGCAGCCATATCGTGACGAGACCATACGTGACAAAAAAGAATATATATGCATATTATGAAGAACCTGTCTACGAAGGACAGTAAAACCACTAGCCTATCACATTTAGTATTAAAACTAGCGTGGAAACGTAAAAATAATAGTATCACTATTTGGACAGAGCAATATAAAAACAGGCCATAAATCGCCAACAACAGAGGGTAGATCACTCCTTTGATATAACACTTAAGTTTGTCTATATACAGCCCGACACCTTCATCTAAAAATAAACTTTGTGTTTTGGCGCTGCATCCCACATAAGAACTATATATATTTTACTTGTTTATGTTGTCAAATCGTTGATTGATGTTTATGTTTGTAATAACAAAGGAACCAGACAGGTAACTCTTTAAACTTTACGAATCACCTTACCTTATAATATATACATAGATATCAGAACTGCTCTTGTTCTGTTGAAGTGATTCTTTACCTTTCAGTAAAAAGTAATAAGGAATCAGCCATAAATATGGGATCGTTTTCAGGAAACTGAATATAAAAGGCAATCGCCCTAAATGTTTTGTGCCATGTTTACACACCGGAGAGTAACGCAGTTTATGTCACGTGGCTGCTAACTAACCCTCCAAACACTGTTTCTATATTTTGGGAGATAGCTTAGTGGTTGGTATAGTGTGTAAAGGCCATTTCTTGTGATATTGCTGAAATTGCTTAAAACCGCTGTAAATCCATACTTACCTACTTTCATCTGGTTCAATCATACTGTGCGATTTAAATAACTGGGTGATGTTTTTCTAGTCAATACCTTAGTCAGTATTCCTTAGTCAGTATTCCTTAGTCAGTATTCCTTTGTCAAGTTTAAAGCCTGAAGGCCGAAAGTTGAGGTTAACACTATTTCTGGCGATTGGGGGCAGGAATGTATCACAGTGTAGTGCTACTACAGTATACTGGGAAACCAGGGATGAGTGATATTTTGAACAAACGTCAGTAGAGCCAGACTCACCAATGATCAGGCCGTCGTTCCTTACCACTGCCCACCACGTAGAGAAGTCAGTGTCGTAGCAGAGGATGGACAGAGGATAGCGGAGGGACAGGTTCTAGCCTTTTCTGTTGACCAGTTCAGCCACATGTTCACCTCAGATCGGCCTAACAACCGCCGCACCACTGAACTTGCCATGTTAGCTACATATGTTCTTACATGTACTCTCTCGATTGCAGAACAGATACTGCGGAAGAATATGGTCAGTCTCGGGTGTAGATGGAGCAGAGAAGGATGGCTGGGTCACACGTCAGAAACAGTGCTTCAATGAAGCGTGTCTGCACTGTCTCTCACGACGTCTGATATTGAAAGTATGTAAACCTACGTTACTTATGTTGGTAATAGTTTGTTTTCTTCAAATTTTGGTTACGATTTATAGGTTTACGGAAACATCCTGTTGGTTATTAAGATATTAATCAATGTTCGAATATCTCTTACTTTCCATTTCGATATTGTTCGTCAATCGAAAGTGAATGCTATCATTTCCTAAATTAGGATGATACGATATACATACTTATTGTGCAAGGTTCATTTTTTTAAAAAAGCAAAAGTTTAATTGAGGTTTAATATCTTGTTTTTCAACAGCTGACGTCGAAAATGAAAGTAAAGTATCCTGAAGTATCATACATTTACATGTATCTGGAGCACGAAGAAAACCGAGTTGTACTGTATCGCTTTTCAGCATTGGTTTACAGGGTACGTACCCTTCTTGAAATGGTAGTTAGGTTGAAATACACTCTCATTGCACGCTTATCAACTTAAGACGACTGAGCAGAAGTAAACCGAATGCTGTTCAACTGAGAAGTTGTGCGTAAGAAAGACGTACGACCTGGTCACATAAGCTCCGCCCAGTAATGATTATTCATGTTCAGTCGGGACTTAAGACCTGTCGGGGTTTAAGGGCCGCACATATTGGTTTAAGGGCTCTACATACGTACCCTTCTTGAAAGTGTTATGACATATAGTAAAATGTGGTGTTACGGGTATTTTTTTCCAGTTAGTACACATATGCATGCAAATAGATCAGTTGTGTCTATAAATTCAAAGTGTGACGATACAGAAAATTGACGATACGATACATATTGCAATATCTTAATTCGATGCACATCACGGTATGTTATCGTCCGATAAAGTATCACTGTTATCGATACTAAGATATATCGTCACAGTTCTACTATAAATAGTGTTTTGTCAGAGTATTTCCTGTGTTAACCTCAGGCATGAGGCAATGAGTCAATGATCTAGAAATATCCCTTCAAAATACTGACAGACGGATTCACGACGGACATCATTGACGATATGAACAACTTACATGTGCAATATTGTATTTGTCTCTTAATCCTTCTCTTTTGCAATGGACACAGTTCTATTTGCTGATTCCCGGACAACTCAACTCCAAAATACACTAGTTTCTTGTTAAAAATCTTTCAGTATTTTCTAATTGGACATGAGTCGGAATGGTTCTCATCCTTTAAAGCGCGCCACCCCAATCATTTGGTTATATTTGTGTAAATGTCGAAAATGAGATCGTAAACAATAATAAATACTTCGGTGTTACAGTCTGTAGATAAAAAGAACCTTTGAGATTAGCAATCAAATGTCTATCAGAGAGTGCATGTGAAGTCATATTTGTCTTTGAAAAAAATCTAGAAAAAATCATAATGTCCCTTTGGATTGTTTACTTCATTCAGGCTTTTGACCTAATGATATGAAGGCGTCCGAATATAAGTACAAACTGACGTATAAAAGAAAGTACACAGGTTGTGTTTCTTCCAATAAAATAAAAAGTAATAAAACTTTTGATGAAATGGAAAATGTACTTTGAAGCACACTGCAATACACGCGTGTTTTATCAGCAAAATGACACTGTAACAATAAACATCGATGTAGTTATGACCACCGTAGAAGGTTCCTACGATGGTGGAATGTTAAGGCCATTCCACGCACTGGTCGCTTGGCCCATATTCTGGCATACTATAAAACCTGGCGGCTGGGGGGCTGGGTTTAAATTACTTTAGATACTTTGCTTGACACATTCACTCAATTGCCCATAAAACATGAATGTCATGGTCAAGCGTCCAAATTTCAGAATCAGAATGTGCCACCATCAATAATGATGTGATTTATCCTCATAGCTACATTTTTAAAGAAGGCATATTTTGGGAGCAATGCACTAAAACAACAACAACAACAACAAAAGAAAAAAAACTGAAACGAACCATCTGCAATTCCTTTCATATATTCTGGTATATACCGAATAGAACAAATGTAACACTATCACAGAAACATTGAAAATTATAGCATTGTTTCAATTTTGACAACATTTCTCTGGTCAGTCAATTCTATTCATTGTCTGGTTTGTTTCGAGGCTGTCATCACGTGGTGTATGTTGTGCAGTGTTGTCGGCACCAAAAATACTGAAGTCATCAGCTATTTTTCAGATCTGTCCATGTAAGTTTCAATTGCCCATGGCGCTCGATGCACCAGGGAATGGATGTTCTCCTTTGGGGAACGTTTTACATATATATGTGTACCTATATGACATGATGTAAACAAGAAGCTTTAATGAATATTTCACTTAATGTTTTTTTTTATTTGATAGTAAACCATTGCTCTTAGGATACATTGTTACTTTTCCGTGTTATGAAGATTCGCAATTTCTCATACGGAGGAAACAGTTGGAATCAGTAAGCATAACAAATGCACCCAGCTCGATTATTTCCAGTGCACTCTGACATATATCATTTGGAGTTGCCGATCAGATTATATACCATTTTCCCCCAAAACTGTCTCATTACTCAGTGTGACAGGCATACATTGTTTACAAAATACTTGTATGTCCACAATTCATTTCTTCATGGCAAACGCAAGATGTCTACTGTCTACACCCCCCACATTGAAATGGGAACTTCCTCAACCGGAAAAACAAGTGTCTGCTCCTTAAATATATTTCAAAAGACGCGGAGAACAAAACTCACTAAAAGACAAGCAAGTGGCATCACATCCTTAAACGTTGTACGTATATTGTCGATGAGATGGCTAAGCCAACAAGTCTTGATGAAAACTGGGATACCCCATTCTAAATATAGCACCTTGTCTATTTAAGTGCATTACGCAGTTCCAAACCATAAAGCAAAGCTTTGTTAGCCATATATGGACTGTACCGTCCGATCAACACTAACCCTTCATTATGCAACCCTGTCGTCCTTTACCGAACAAGCGCCAGTGACCTCAGCAATTTTCGCTACTCAACTCTATACCTAAGGGCGTTTGTGTCGCTTATTTGTTGATAGTAATAAACGGTTTTAATTGCTCCATCTGGTTTATAGAAAGTCAAGACAAACACAAAACAATATATTTGTACCTGTCTCCATTCTGTAGCCGTACGTGTTAGAACTGAACTTGTTCTGTGTACATAAATAATCATTACTTTGGAAACGTGCCCTCCTGACAAAAACACGATGATTGTTTATAAAGGAATCGGTGTTACTGTACAAGCTATTGCATTCTCTCAAGCCAAATATTTAAAAATCAGACAATAACTCCAAACATTAGTGAGGGGAACAGCTTACTTTTACATCAGGAACATGTTTCTGGAAGCATATCGATAAACGTTTTGGATAATCGACCGTGACCTTATTGGAATATCAAGGGTAGATAATTTCACGACTTTGTTGAGATTGGTTTCCCTTAGACTGTGCTCTACTACTAACTGACGGGCACCTTGCACGTCATTTAATTATTTTCACCTTTGTCCCTGTTGAAATACGTAATTCCATTACTTTCCATGGCCAGTTAACTTGGTCTCACACTTCACAAAATACATACACGTTAATCATGCATTTAAAAGTGCGGCTTCGAATATATCATTTTTTCCTGTATTATCATCTTCCGTATGCCTCATGTTTTTTTGTATTCAGACGTGAAATAATAGAAAGTGTCATTGACTTTGTGTGCAGTAATGCACATATGTGATCAAGTCGCTTTACATTCAAAACAGTTCAGTTTTCTACATAGTACACATTTATTGAAATAATGTTTAAAGAAGTGTTCTACAATTGAAATACCTGATAAATAGATACATACTGGAACAAATTTGTGCAGAGACACTGTTTAGGAATACCAGTTTGATACCTGGCAGTTATGTGATTTACAAGTGAATATAAGAACTGTATTTTCAACAAAATATCAATCACGTAATCGTGTTAAAAATTTCGCGGAATTTCGTGTAGATTTCGTTTCTGCTTAATTTTCGAATAGAGAATGCTTACCTTCAAACTGCTGCAATTTGAACAAAAATGAAGGAATATTTCTTCTGTGTTTGAGACAACTGTATAGCAACTTACTTAACTGACATCGTTAACTTATACGTAAATGGAATCACATGTGCTTTTTCTGTTGCCGTTACCTGGCTTAACTGACTATATTACTTTAAGCACTCGTTATGGTCCGATTTATCGTTTGTTTTTCTTCCATAATGCTCTTTCACATACAAGTATATTTCACGTTTCAGTGTAGTATATTCATCAATACCAATCAAGGAATTTTCAGTCAGGTGATTAAGATCAATACTGAAAGGATTTTTGCATTTGTCAATAACTGGTGACCCACCAGTTAGTCCCCACAGTGCCCAGCGGGGTGGCCTAACATTGGTTTGGGTGGCTATAACCAGTGTATTTCCAAGTGCCCAGCGGGGTGGCCTAACATTGGTCTGGGTGGCTATAACCAGTGTATTTCCAAGTGCCCAGCGGGGTGGCCTAACATTGGTCTGGGTGGCTATAACCAGTGTATTTCCAAGTGCCCAGCGGGGTGGCCTAACATTGGTCTGGGTGGCTATAACCAGTGTATTTCCAAGTGCCCAGCGGGGTGGCCTAACATTGGTCTGGGTGGCTATAACCAGTGTATTTCCAAGTGCCCAGCGGAGTGGCCTAACATTGGTCTGGGTGGCTATAACCAGTGTATTTCCAAGTGCCCAGCGGGATGGCCTAACATTGGTCTGGGTGGCTATAACCAGTGTATTTCCAAGTGCCCAGCGGGGTGGCCTAACATTGGTCTGGGTGGCTATAACCAGTGTATTTCCAAGTGCCCAGCGGGGTGGCCTTACATTGGTCTGGGTGGCTATAACCAGTGTATTTCCAAGTGCCCAGCGGGGTGGCCTAACATTGGTCTGGGTGGCTATAACCAGTGTATTTCCAAGTGCCCAGCGGGGTGGCCTAACATTGGTCTGGGTGGCTATAACCAGTGTATTTCCAAGTGCCGAGCGGGGTGGCCTTACATTGGTCTGGGTGGCTATAACCAGTGTATTTCCAAGTGCCCAGCGGGGTGGCCTAACATTGGTCTGGGTGGCTATAACCAGTGTATTTCCAAGTGCCCAGCGGGGTGGCCTAACATTGGTCTGGGTGGCTATAACCAGTGTATTTCCAAGTGCCCAGCGGGGTGGCCTAACATTGGTCTGGGTGGCTATAACCAGTGTATTTCCAAGTGCCCAGCGGGGTGGCCTAACATTGGTCTGGGTGGCTATAACCAGTGTATTTCCAAGTGCCCAGCGGGGTGGCCTAACATTGGTCTGGGTGGCTATAACCAGTGTATTTCCAAGTGCCCAGCGGGGTGGCCTAACATTGGTCTGGGTGGCTATAACCAGTGTATTTCCAAGTGCCCAGCGGGGTGGCCTAACATTGGTCTGGGTGGCTATAACCAGTGCATTTCCAAGTGCCCAGCGGGGTGGCCTAACATTGGTCTGGGTGGCTATAACCAGTGCATTTCCAAGTGCCCAGCGGGGTGGCCTAACATTGGTCTGGGTGGCTATAACCAGTGCATTTCCAAGTGCCGAACGGGGTGGCCTAACATTGGTCTGGGTGGCTATAACCAGTGCATTTCCAAGTGCCGAACGGGGTGGCCTAACATTGGTCTGGGTGGCTATAACCAGTGTATTTCCAAGTGCCCAGCGGGGTGGCCTAACATTGGTCTGGGTGGCTATAACCAGTGTTTTTCCAAGTGCCCAGCGGGGTGGCCTAACATTGGTCTGGGTGGCTATAACCAGTGTATTTCCAAGTGCCCAGCGGGGTGGCCTAACATTGGTCTGGGTGGCTATAACCAGTGTTTTTCCAAGTGCCCAGCGGGGTGGCCTAACATTGATCTGGGTGGCTATAACCAGTGTATTTCCAAGTGCCCAGCGGGGTGGCCTAACATTGGTCTGGGTGGCTATAACCAGTGTATTTCCAAGTGCCCAGCGGGGTGGCCTAACATTGGTCTGGGTGGCTATAACCAGTGTATTTCCAAGTGCCCAGCGGGATGGCCTAACATTGGTCTGGGTGGCTATAACCAGTGTATTTCCAAGTGCCCAGCGGGGTGGCCTAACATTGGTCTGGGTGGCTATAACCAGTGTATTTCCAAGTGCCCAGCGGGGTGGCCTAATATTGGTCTGGGTGGCTATAACCAGTGTATTTCCAAGTGCCCAGCGGGGTGGCCTAACATTGGTCTGGGTGGCTATAACCAGTATATTTCCAAGTAGATGTGGCTGTCATGTCTAGAATCGACCCTGACAACTTATCCTCCATAGACAACAAGAAAAACCCTCCACTGTACGCACAAATGAAAGAGTATATTGTTGCACAGCACCGCCCCTGACAAATACATTTTATACTACGTGAAGCGTGTTTGATCCATGCTCATATGCGAAAATTGCGTAAATATACAGGCATAAATTATTTCATATGCTGCGTTCATGACAGTACAGTGAAGCCTCGTTAATCCGGACGGTTGTGTTTTTGAGCAAATTCGTCCGGAATGCGAATCATCCGGACTAGTGAATCAAAACCCACGTCTCAGCAAGAGTTTCTTCCCTTTACCATTACAAAAAAGACACGACTCTGGATTAAACAAATAATAAACATTTAATGTTTGTAAATGAAATGACTAATAGCAAGCACAACAGTACATGTAAATCAATTCAAGACATGGCAAAGTCTCTCGTTGTTGATTTTCCAAGAACATTGTACAATGTCTCAGTCACACCAAAAAGTCCTTCATGGTCGTTTGTGTGTGTGTTACCTTTTTCATCGAATTCTTGACATCGATGATTTTCCCGAGTGATATCTCGTCTCCGATTGACTCGAAATAGGTCACCAGACTTTCCAAATAATTCTTTGCCTCTGTCGAACTCGGTGGCACCGGTGCTGGATCACTTTCCTCGTCCTCTTACTAACAATCGTCAGTTGGTTGAACTATGTCAATGATTTCACTGTCCGTGAGTGGCTCGCATGTTGTTTCACTGTGCTCTTTGAGGACATATTCTTCTGCACTCATAACATCCGATGAAGGAAATTCATTCAGGATGAGTCTCAGTTCTGACAATGCAATGTCATCGTCATTCACAAAATCTGAATCACCATCATGAGATATTATGTCCATATGCCTGTAGCAGTTCCTAATTGTTTTCGCACTGACTTCATCCCAACTGGTTTTCACAAAGAGAAGTGCCTGTCTCAAAGTCAGTGTCTGATCGCGTCCTACCTCAGCACAGGTGATGTAATGCCTGACAAGCGATCTTTTGTATTTGAATGGTACATACGTGACTTGTTTTACCTGCATGGTTACCGGGAGAATTTTATCATCATTAACTGGATGTTGAGGTAACACATCAAACAATGACATATCTGACCATGTTTGCAACGACATGTATGCTCTAATACATGTATAATATGTGAGTTATAGTTACTATATTGCACTATACTGTTATAGGACGTGTACCTTGCATATCAGTATATTGAGCAAAGACACTTTTAAATATTAAGGCAAGACCACACCACTATAAACAGTACGTCGTCTTTTTACTTTTCATTCTTCATAAAATTACAGTATAATGACGTTAAATCGGAACAAACTCTTCCTGAAATTGCAAGAAATCTAAATGAATTCCTTTTACCCATAGTGTCGGGTGAAAAATTCGCGGAGGACCTAGCTGCACTTTTCAGTTATTGCTTGGTTTGTTGTTCAACGCCGCTCTCAACATTATTCCAGCTATATATTGGAACTGATTAAATCATACAAATGTTGTGAAAACCTGGAGATCAGAGTACATAATATGAACGAAACGACCGCACTTGAACTTAAACACTTGTCATTGAGGACGTCAGTCCGATGAATAGCCCGGAATAGCCCGACACAAGTGTTCGAAATAGCCCGACATCATTGTTCGGGAAAGCCCGACGTCATTGTTCAGCAGAGCCCACAAGAGTGGAAAAAGTGACAATTAGATCGAGTCAAATATATATATTTGACGGAAACAGGTTTTAAGGGATTAACGTGTCTTCACACGTGCACATGATGTATAATGAATAGTTCGTTGCGTGTCTTTATTATTGTAATGTGTGATGAAAGAGGGCAGGAATTAGGCTGGATGTGGTGTTAGCTGTTCGGTAATACCCGACACCGCTCTAGATGTTAATGATAATGAGAACAGTTCCTTGAACATTTTTCAGATTTGTGTCTGATAAAAGGGAAATGCCTGTCAGTGTCATCTCTTATATATTAACCTAATAAACTTTGCTAATATATAAAGTTCTGTTTTAATTAAGATCTTCCCAGTGAGTGGAAACACATCACAGAAGTGTCTTGAGTTCAAGCGTTTACCGGTCAATCGCTTCAAACCCTTTTACTCAAGATAGCAATGAAGAAACAACTTGTGAGGAAGTGGCAGATGAATACAGGACAGTCGCAGACAACTACGTCAACAGGGTATGTATTTTATACTTGAAGGGTTCGGGGCTACAAGGTGATAACCCTCAAAACTAATTTTCTGAGATTTTTATCACTAGTGGGTGTCAAGAGGCAGATCTGTCATTCCAGAAGAGTTAGCTCCCCTACCCCAGACAGTCTTGACAGTAGAGCATGCTTGCTTTTAATGAGGCACTGATTCCTATAGTTAGTTCGGCAAAAGGGTGACAACCCACAAAACATGGCGGAAGGAACCTGTTCACAAGAAGAAACTTTCCAGAGTATCATCTCTGATGTGGATAGTGATGACAGCAACCAGGACCCAAATTATGAACAGATACAGTGGGTAAGGCTATTCCGGATCACTGCCATGCACGTACATTAACCCCTAGAAACTGTAAATTTCCATTGATTTCTTCAGTCAATCTTTCATTTTAACGCCGAGACAGTGCTCTTTAAGGTGATATATTTGTTTTACTTGATCTGAACCAGAAGTTTACCTGTGCGCCCTGTAACGAGGATACCTATCATCGCGTAATTTGCCCTTGGCACGTCAGGAAAAGGTAACTCATTCGGAATGACCCGTCTCAAATAAGACTAGAGTCAAGTTGCTTCATGTTAACACTCCATTTCATGCATACACTTTTCACCTGTAAAAAGCAACAAAATCTTCTCTACATCTGCCATATTTTTGGAGAAATGAGCAATTTATGGAACCACATGTTTAAGTCAGCTCCGGATCACCAGAAAATAGGAATCACCTCAAGACTGCCAGCCGCCGAAAAATGTTAATCACTGTTGAAATAAAGTAATTAGTTTCACGATCTTACTTTGGTTGCCTTTATTTAAAATATATACTCACTCAAGGGTCTGTCTTAGATGTTCTTTGCACAGAGCAGATACATAAAACGTTTTGGCCTTCATTTCGCCAAAACGTAATTTGCGGTACAGAACTGTCTGTCAGGTAAAAGGTTATGAATATTGGAAATAAGCAACTTGACAATGCTTTGGGGTTGAAATTGTTTTGTTTTGTTTTCAAGTCATATTATTCTGTTTTTTTAATAACTTGATGCATTTTAGTAAGGTACGACTCACTACAAGTGCCAAGCAGTCTTGCAGGGTCATTCAGGCAAATTCTTGATGTAGGTGGCAGTGTGTTTGCTGAGCCAGCTGGAGAACCTGTTCCACGTTTTCTCCATTGGCCTGCTGCACCGGCAGAAAAAAGAGGAGGCATGGTCATACTATGTCATTATGTTATTAACCACAGCAACAGAAAGTGACCTTTTATGACAACCAAAAATACCCTGTTACTTATGCCAGAGGCAGAAGCAATGAGGTTGGAGTAGACTCCAGCTATAGTTTGTTTCATTTTTAAACACAAGAAGATACACACCCATAAAGAGTTCATATAGGCTGGTATTAATAGATTATGCTCATTGGCTTTACAATCAGTAACTGATGATGTGATGTTAAAAAGCTCCTGACTGAATAGTGCGTTAAAGGTTCTGAAAAAATGGGTTATTTTGCCTCGATAATTGTACTTTACAAGTTAAAGTCGCATGTAAAAGTCACGACAAAATACTATGCATCAATACTGAAGAGATAAGTACCATAAACCACTTATGTATTAACCCCAAGAAAATATTTTCAGCCCACACTGGTACCTGGAATCATGATTCTGGAGTATGTTGTTATGAGCAACAGGTGTTAAAACTATCTACCAAGTGGATGTTGTTATTAACTGCAATGTTTGTTAATTATTCGTTTATCAAACATTATGGATATTGTTAACACATCTATGTAATTAAACGCGTGTTACTGTTTGACACAGACCCCTGTTGCCCCAAACGAGCACCAATAACCGAACACTGCCTCGTTATGTCACGTGATCTGGAATACCCTGAAACGATTTGGAACTGCCATAACGGTCTAGCGTTTCTTTTGCGATATTTCTAAAGTCAATCAGGACCAAATTAATTTCATATTTTGGTGTAAGTAACATGAAACATTGTTCAGTCAGAAAATGCCCTTAGGTGCTTCAGATATATTTTTGAGGGGGCGCATGCAGTTGGTTTTTCCGGAACTGCCCTACGCACTGTATCTAGTGAATCAGGATCAGAAACTTCAGATGTGGTAAGTCACTTTTTTCATGAATTTTATAATGTTTTTTGTTTTTGTGAGGGTTATCATGGTTTTGCCGAACAATGACATCAAATGAAACAGCTCATATAATTTTAATTCCAGGAGTTTAATGATTGTTCAGAAAAAGTTAAACCATGTTGTTTAAAGTAGTTAAATCACAAAAAGCTTATTAATTAAGGTTCTTATCAAGTTTGTCTTCACTCCAGTATGATTGGCTTGTCATGTTTTTCCCAAACCAAAATCTATACATATGTGAGGGTTGTCACTTTTCAGGGAATTACAAACTAATTTTTTATTGTAAACAGAGCTTTGAAGATGTTGGACATTATATTTTAAAATATTGTCTTATTCCTTCCAGATCAGTCTGCTTCATTTGCCAGCAGAAGTTCTTGTAAAGATCCTGAAATATGTTACTATGGAAGATCTTCTGCAAAAATTCACACTCGTTTTGTGAATGATAACAGCATTCTGTGGAAATGTTTTGATGACTTTTCATTTGATGTCATGTGTTTGAATGAAGATCAATTCAGAAATGTCATGAAACATTCAGCAAGTTTTAAGTATTTCGAGCTACCATATGGAGAATTTCTTTTTGAGCATGATATATTTAATGCAATAGTTTTGTGTCAGCTATGAAAATCAAAGAATATGCAAACATTGAACCTTACGGACACACCAATTACTTCTCTTCAGTTTTTAAGGGTCTTGGAATTAAGTGGATGTAGAAATCTTGCAAGTGCAGAATTTCTTAACATTGGGACATGTCAAAATTTGGACTTTTTGTATGTCAGTTTTACCCAAGTGAAAGCTTCTGATCTTTGTTCTGTAGTGAAGCCTGGTCTGCTGCGTTTAGACGCTGCACAAAGTGTGTTCACGATCACCCAATTGCAGTTTAATCTTGAAAAAACCTATCACTCTGGAATGTCGTCCATGCTTGTGTCTCTTCACCCACATAGCTCAACTGAAGATCTTGCTCATTTAGGGAACATTTTCATAGACTGTGATATTGAGATCTTTGACAAACATTAATTTGTTTTACAGGAGGATCGTGGAGGGTCTCGGAAATGCAAAAGAAGGAAAAGGAAATGAGAGATTAATAAGGAAAGAAGAGATGAAGGTAAAAGTTATAAGCACAGCAAAACATATGAACGAGTCTATCCTGCAGAATCTGTTGGACCCAGTTGTGATTGTCCAAAGAAGTGCTTTGAATAGATTGGGCAACAGAAGATTGATCAGATTTTTACAGGCTTTTGAGGTTTAGGTAATAGAGATAAACAGAACATTTGTTTGGATGTGTAGAGGTAGTTCCAGTCAGTAGAAGGTATGGAAACAGAGAAAAAAGGTTTTGCCCCGAACCCTTCACTTACTGTCCTATACCTCCACATCTCTGTGAAGTCTTAGGCTAAAGCTGTAGTTCTGACATGTTTGTGTACATAAATGTGTTGATGCTGCATGAATACAACTAACGATATTATTGCATGTATTATACAGGAAGTAGTAGATGAAAGAGAAACGGTCAGGTTATCCAATTATAACCTCAATGTGTTTAACATTCCTACACAATTCCAAAATCCTTATCATATGTTATGTTTTGTAGAACACTTTCTCAGAAACTTACAGATTCCAGAGTTCTGTCGGAAATAGAAAAAATCTAGTCTGTTGTACAGCACGCAAATACATCCAAGATAGCCCACTCAAGTCTAGAAAATGTGGCAAGTCTATATTTCCTCAGCTTCTGAAAATTAAGAATGTCTAAGGTCTGCATTTCATTATATTATTTGTTTTTTACTATGAACCTTTTTTCAGTAGAATATGAACATTTCAGCAACTAGTTTTTAGCCTAGAAAAAAATCCAATTATTTTGCATTTATATCTACACTTAAGTCAGGGGAGATTATTGGAGAAATGAACATTGCGCAAGTCCAAATTGACTTATTTGGAACAGACCATGGCTTTGTTCAAATGAAAGTGCGATGATGTATTGCAACTGGCACTTTTTAAAAATTAACTTTCCTTCATTTCAAATGATAGCTGAGGTAAAAAATGAAAAATGAGAAATAATAAGTCTAATACGGAAACTATTAAGAATGTTGCTACCTTAGAGTTTGACTATTACTATAAAAAGAAACAGACAGGAGGGGTCTTCTCAAAAGCAAAACCACGATGGGTGTCGTAGTCGGTAGCTGGTCAATATCAGCCATGATAAGATAATCCTTATGGGGAAATAAGCTGGGTAAAAAGACGGCATGTCATAACAATTTACAAATATTATCCTGTCCAGTCTATCATCAGGTGGTATACCACATATGCATCTGAGACATTTAATACGATAACTGATTTAGACTTGTATCACAACATAAACATTATGAAAAATACAATGTTTAAGCAATGGATGAGACATATCCAACACACATAAAAAAAAGTACAGAATATTAATGAGATGACCCCTTGTGCCTGTAGGCAGGACATGCATTTCATACCAGGTGAGTGCATGGTCTGTCGTCATACTTGCCCGAGAGACCTTATTTCTTCTAAGTTATGTCCGAGTAAATTTGTTTTCAAGAAACCACAGACAGATTACTTAACACAACCCAGCAATCACGTCATAGAAGGAACAATATTCAGCTAGTAGTATAGAAAATGTGTAGGAAGCTAGTCGTTTTGTTGATCTCTCGACGTCACCAAAGACATGCCATATTGTTGTGTTGCCATCAATTGCTCCTTGGGGTTGGGTGATGGTGTCACTATGCACAGATTTCCATCAGACCCTTTAGTTTGTGCTAAATGGGTTGTTTGTGTGAGCGAAGCGACCGTTGTGGAAGCTTGTGGTATATGCTATATCGGATGGTTCACACCCTACCTCGCTTCCAGGATAGAAAATGCTATTGAGATTTGTATTCTGTAATATATGAGATAATATCAAGTTATAATATCAAGACTACTTACTACACATTGCTGGCCAAATGGATTTTGCATGAACATAACGATTTCTTCCTCGGAGGCGAGGTTGTGGTCGAAGTGACAATATTATTGTAAGTAATGTTTAATTCACCCCCACCTTGCTTCCAAGAGTGAAACTGTTATAAAACAAGCAGTGTCATGAAAAATGCTATTGTCCATCAATCAAGTACATATGTTACTATCAGAAGAAAGTAATTTTGATTTTGTAAGTCAGTAAAAACAAACTTAAATAGCATTTATTCCTCAGACCGACACGCCACCATTTTTGAAAATCGTGAAGTCACGGGCTAAAGTTAGTTTGAATTAATGAGATTATTCGCACGCACGCCCTAGTTTATGTTGTCTGTATTATTTCACTTCACGACCAAAACAATGATTATGCTGAATGCTACGACAACAAACAAAATGCAAATATTAAAATTAAAACAAAGTAAAGTTATAGGAGCAATGTCAGGCTGTTACCATGTTTGAGGAATGTATCCATCAGTATCCACAAAAACGAGTGATATATAATTCATCTGCAGATTTCCCAAGTGATGTCTCTTTTAACAGTCTAATTAATATACGAAAACACAATGTGTTTTTCACATTGCTGTATAGTCTCATTGGTCACCCAAGATAGCACACCTGGCAACTAATTCTATAATGTGCGTCATTTGATTAAAAAAGTAACTTAGCTAGTAATGAGCAATCAATCAATGTATTGGCGGTTAATCCCTTGAAAAAAGTCGTAAGAGGCGACTAACGGGATCGGGTGGTTAGGCTCGCTGACATTGGCACATGTCATCGGTTCTCAATTGCGCAGATCGATGCTCATGTTGTTGATCACTGGATTGTCCGGTCCAGACTCAATTAGTTACAGACAGCCGCCATATACCTGGAATATTGCTGAGTGCGGCATAAAACTAAACTCACTCATTCACCTTTGAAAGAAGGGTGTTGTTTTTACACAGGCATTGACACGACAGAGTGTATTAAATATAGGTTAGTAAATGTACATGCATAAACACTAACTTTTGACAAATCCCCATTTAAATCCGCATAAAGGTAATTAATCAATCAGAGTGTTATCGGTTTATCCTTTGATCGATCCAGACACAAGAAATGCCAAGTGGAGACCTTTGTCGGGTTATCTAAGTGGCGTTACCACTAATTACACCTGTTATAAATTCATTAACTGAGCATCAAGTGAATGATGACAAGTAGCATGTAGGTTTATACCACATAATGCAGATTACAACCTAGCGACACCAAGTGATTTTGACAGAATCGTCTATGAAAACAAGGGTTGTAACTAGGAAACTGGGCAAAGCAGGCGACAGAACTAAATGATAGTAGATTGTGAGAACATATAACTTTCATTTTTTACAACAGCTGTTTGTACAAAGCTGTAAACCAAATAGTTTACCCCTAAAATGTAGATGAATTCTGCATAGACCCTCACATCTATACCTACTATTACGTCGCGGAGATGCACTGCTCTGATTAGTGGAAATTTCGTTTGCTATTGAGAATTGTGAGCTGTTGTCAAAAAGGTCAATTTAAGGTAATTAAAGATCGAAATGAGCCGTTTTAATGACAGGGTTTCATTTATAATGCTGTAAATGAGTGATTTATGCATTTGCACACCCAGAGTATATGTGAACTTTATGTACTAGTGTTAGTTTGAGTCCGATCTGAGATTTGACCTAACCAACTCACCTGTGTGGTAGCCTAGTGGTTAGAACATTCCCTCATCACGCCGAAGGCCTGGGTTCAAATCCCAACATGGGCACAATGTGTGAAGCTCATTTCGGGTGTATTCCATCATGGTATAGCTGTAATATTGCTGCAAGTGGCGTATAATTCAAAGTTAATTATTGAGCCAATGCAGCTTCCACACTTCAAGCTTGTGACTCAACCCAACAGGAATACTAGAATCTCTTTACTGAGAAAGTGTACTCACAAATATAACGTGTTACATTTGACCACTTTCTAAAATTACATTTTATATGCATTATGTATTAAGTACTGAACACTTGTTTTTAACGAAACAAACAACCCTAAGTGAGAAAGGGCCTCCTGTTTTCAAAACTATTTGATAGGAATCTTACAGATGGTCTTGAAATCTTCATAGGATGCATAGCATGACCCTGCTTAATCTGCTAAGCAGGCTGTTGACACCAAAAAATGTCATCTTTTTTACTTTCTGTTTTTAGCATTGTTTCATTATGCTCATATTGTACCATGTTCACTGTAGGCACTGGTGGTATGTGTGTTATGCAAGTGTCTGTGAACCTGATCACACATGATCAACATATTTAAAAGGTCACATGCAACCAAAAAATCAAACGAATGAAGATTTTTATGGATATCAACTTCTTTATATGAGAACACAACGTTTCGGAGTTAATGCTTACTCCTTCATCAGGTGATTGAGAATGGGGTACAGAGCTATATTTATATGTACAGGTGAAACAATAACAAAGTAACAAGTGGAATGAATTAACGAAAGCTGGAAGCCAGTATAAACAAGCACTGATTGGAAGCCGATAGTTATGATAACAATGATGGAAGCCAATGGTAATACATTACAGATGATAGGATATGTTTACATAACACAAATAGGGGGTAAGGACGATGTACATGATTGGGGATAAGGATGGAAGCCAATGGTGATACATTACACATGATTGGAGTAAGCATTAACTCCGAAACGTTGTGTTCTCATATAAAGAAGTTGATATCAATAAAAATCTTCATTCTTATGTATTTCACTTCTAAATGCCCTTCAAAGACTCAAAAAATCAAACATAATTAAAACACATTTATCATTTATTCATGACATATAATATACATTGCTGCTTTTAAAAAAACAAATAAACAAAATTATAAGCATACAATTTGAAGTGATTCAAAAGTGCAATATTTTGTACTTGGGCTTAGGTGTCGGCCCGGGAGAGCTGCTTTTTAAATTAGCGTCGTTCCAGGAAAGCTACTTTCTCCAATGCAAGATTGTACTGCCAAAATTACTTAACTGAATAAACTCTGTGATCAGTTAACCCTGACAATTACCGATTAATGGAAAAAACGACCCCTGTGATTTTTTCTTTTTTAATGCGATTTGTTTCCTATTAGGATCTCAGAGTACAGCATCCAAGTGTGTGATGTTTACAATTTTGATGAGAACTACATCTGCCTCCAACTCATATCTACTCATGTTTGTCAATTTCCTATCTCTCATTATATATATTTATCTGATGGGGCTATACCTTCAGTCCATCATTCTATATTTGGATTTCATTGGAGCAGGACATACGGACACAGCCGGACACTACCCCACGCCCTCACCCGCCATCTTAACTCCTCCTCCTCAGAGAGACTTTGATCCATACAAGAGCTGTAGCCCCCGGCTTTCTGGGTGCATGCCCGCTCCCCTAGTAATTCTCTCCATCTTTTATTTACTCATACTTTAATATAAACAAAACTTCAAAAACATTTTCCCCTCTACTGTTGTTTAACTTTTGTAAATACCTCATCTTTGCGAAACCTTTTGCCTATGTATATAGTTGTTCACTTCCTTTGTATATATTTTACTTCCATTTCCCATGCTTTTCACCCCTTTTTATGCCTTACAAACATAATCTTATTCAACTCATCCTCACCCTCATTGCAGTTGTCCCACCCCTTTACCCACCCAACCCCAGCCCCCAACCCCCCCTCCCCCCACCCCATGCTACACTATGGACTGCCCCCCACCCAACTACCTCCCTCTTCTCCACCCCAAACAAAGACTTTCCTCCCCTTACATTCCCCCATCAAACCGACCCAATCCCCATAAACTTCGGCCTTGACCTTGACTCTCTCATTACCACTGAACCTGTCTCCCAACCAACCAATATACCACCCAAAAACAGCCAGCCCACCCCTACCATTATTCCTACCAATCAAACTCCAGACCCCACTGCCCCTCTCAATCAGCCCACAAACTCCACGAAAACTACCAAACGACACCACACATCACCCACTGAAAACACCCAAACCCACAAAAAACAATTCGCCCAACCCACCCCGCCCCCATCACAACCAAGAAAGTACATACTCCTTGCATTCGCCACAAACACAAACACCCTACTGAACCACACATAATCCATCAACAAATTTGCCTCATGCCTAAAAAACACAACATACAATACAAGTACCTAAACAATTGCGGCCGAGGTTTTAAAGTTACATTCACTGACAAACAAGCACTTAACAACACACTCACAGAAACACTCATTGATTGTCAACAAATTAGTTGGCAAGCACCTATATGGGAGACACAAATACAAGGGGTCATCAAAACAGATTGCAGGGAAACACCAACAGACATAAAAAACTACATTGACATTGGAAACACAATCACCACACAACCCAAAATCACGCATTTCAAAACAATAAACAACAGAGAACCCACACAATACAACACAAACACACAAACAACATTCCTCACCTTCAGTACCACCACACTACCCACTCACATTACATTTGGAGCTCTCACTTACAAAGTACACCCCATCAGAAAAAAAACCAAACAATGCAAATACTGTTTCTCCTACACCCACACCTCCAACACATGCAAATCACCTATGCTATGTCCAAAATGCAGGTCAGACACACACACAATTGACGAATGTAGATGGGACAGATATTGCATCCACTGCCACACACACGGACACACAGCCACACAAAACACATGCCCCATCAAACAAAAACACATACTCAACATAAATAAACACATCAAACACACTGACCTGCTTAAACCTGCACGCCCACACATATCTTACAAATCAATCCTCTCTGCCTCCTCCTCACCCTACACCAGCTCCACCCCAAACATATCCATCTCATCCCTTCCCCCTCCCCCACCCCACAGACAATCCTCACCACCCCCACCACCTAAAACAACCCACACACAACTACCCAAGCCCATCCCACCCCCACCCCCAACCCTGCACCAAACCACCCCCCAAAAAAACCCTCCTCCCACTACCAACCGCACCAACTAAACCATCCCACCCCAAACCACCACCCCCTCTAAACCGCTTCTCCCCACTCTACCTCCCACCCATACTACCCCAACCCCAGCACCACCCCAACCTAATAACAAACCACAACCACCCCAACCCACAAAACAAACCACATCCACCAAACAAACCACCCTCACTATCACGCCACAGAAACTAAACCAAAACCTAAACAAACTAGTTGAGTTCATTATAGCAGCCACCTTCATGGAAAAACCCACAACCAAAAAACTACATGCACTCGCACACAAAACAAAACTCTACCACAAAAGCTTAGCCAGTCTCCTTATCACCCTTAAAAACCCCTACTAAGTTCAGACTACCACTAAGCTACCATAGCAATTACCTTCTTTCCACTTATTCAAAATTAAGCCCCTTCCCATGGTCTTTATTAACTTTCTATTCAAAATTACAGTAACCATGACACTCATACAGTGGAACTGCAACAGTCTCCGAGCTCATGGGCATGAACTTAAGGCACTCACAGCCCATAACAAAATTTCCCCTGATATAATTGCTCTGCAAGAAACTACTCTCACCCAAAAGTGCCTTCAAAATCCCAGGCTACATTTTCATTCAGAAAGACAGACCTCGGCCCAATAATTACCCAGGCAACCCCCCCTCCGCGGAAGCCTGGGCATTTTCATAGCAGAGCAACTAAATTTCAAAATTATAGAAATACCAGTTAAAGAACTAGAAGTCCTGCCAATTAACACAAAACTTAACTAATGCCTCACCATTATAAATGTTTATAGAAAGCCTGTTAGATATTTGTTGAGAAAACACACAAAGGCAAGATGGAGGTTTCATAACGATGATTCATTCACTGAATGATATCATACACTTGTTCTGAAAACAAAGAAAACGAAGAATGTAGCCAGGGATATCACTGAAATATTTCCTAAATCCAAAGTCACAACATTCATACTCTTGAATACAACATTAATACTCATGGCAGAAATACATTCTCTCATGCATGAACATTGAAAAACGCCCCCATTTAGTAAATTCTCTGAAAGTGTTGCTCTCATACATGAATGTTTTGCAAGTTGCACAAAGTTACAAATTACCCCAAAATAACTGAATAATATCAATAAATTATCAGACATACATTAGAAATAAATACTTCAGAATGCATAAATGAATATTCTAACCTGAAGAGTAGTCCTCTCTAGCCTTTGTCTCTCTGACAAAAAAAGTATCTCTGCCCAGGCAAAACGCTGAGCACATGGCAGACCATGTGGTTACTAATAACTCCGCGCACTCATACAGCTGTTGGGAGAAAACCTAAAACTCCTTACAGTGAACTAATGAAACAGGAAGAAGCTCTCATGCAATCATTATATATCATGACTCCCCATTTAATGCTCAAGAGCAAAACCAAAAAAAGAGCCCCTAAAATATTTGTTAGGGAGAGAAAAATCACACAATATACTGGCTTTCAGTAATCCTTCAATCATAACAGAGGGAGGAAAAGACAATGAAAGAGATACTTAGAAAAAGATACTGAGAAAAAGACAGAATGATAAATTATTAACTCAGGTCTCTCCTGTAACTGAAATAAAAGGGTAATATTTCCAACAACCCTCCACCACACAACAAAAATGTCAGCACAATGTCTTCAGCTTCAAATTGTCAATGAAATGTCACAGTACGATAACGTCGATAACATCCACCATTAACACTGTTACTACTGAGAAGAAGAATTCTCCTCTAGGATCAGACAGCATTTCTGAACTGAACGTTGATAAACACCAGAACTAGTTTTGACTTTCACATTTCTCACAATGCCATCTTTCCCCGGAAACACCTCCAGAATTCTTGCAAGATCCCATTTCCCTCTTGGAGAGTTAACATCCACTAACAGCACCATATCTCCCACTTGCAGTTGTCTCCCCTTGGTCTGCCACTTAACACGCTTCATCAAGGTCGGCACATACTCCCTGAGAAACCTTTTCCACACCTGTTGAACCAAACACTGCACAAACTTGAATCGCTTTTGTAGATTTGTCATTTCCTGAAAGGGGCCCTGAGGAATCTCGGTCGACGCTCTACCAAGTACGAAGTTATTTGGTGTGATCGGCTGCAGATCATTTGGGTCACTGCTCATTCTAGTAAGTGGTCTACTATTTACCAAACACTCCACTTCTGCAAACACTGTAGACATTTCATCCCAAGAAAGTAGTTGTTGACCCACCACTACCTGCAAAGCACATTTTACTTGTTTTATCAAACTTTCATATAGTCCACCTTGATGTGGGCTAAGTGGTGTAATAAACTTCCATTTCAGTTTGTGCAACACTGCAAATTCTTCTATTTGTTTCCTTCCTTCCTGGAGAAGAACTTTCAACTCTCGTTTGGCGCCAACGAACGATGTGCCATTATCAGATATTATAGTCTGTGGCCAACCATGATGAGCTGCAAACCGTCTCAAGGCTTGTAAAAAGGCTTGGGTAGACAAATCCGCAACAATTTCCAGATGAATAGCTCTCACTGATGCACAGGAGAAAATAGCACCCCAAGCTTTAATACTCTTATTCCTGCCGTACTTCAACTTGAATGGACCAAACAAGTCCACACCTGTTACCGTGAAAGGCGGTGAAAATGGGTACAGTCTTTCTGCTGGAAGATCTGACATTAAAGTCTGATGAACTGGCTGACGAAGTTTGCGACAAGTAACACAGTTTCTCACAATTCCCTTTGCCATGCTTCGCCCTCGAATGATCCAATATTTCCGTCGACTTTCACTCAGAGTCCTTTCTGGCCCTACATGACACAACTTCTCATGCACATCTCTCATGATGAGTTTAGCAATTTGATGCTTAGCTGGTAATATGATTGGATGAACCTGATCGTACTGCAATGAGGTTTGTCTAAGCCTTCCCCCAGCACGAATGACTCCATCCTTTTCAAAAGGTGCTAGATCTGTCAACGTTGTTTTCCAGTTTCCAAGAGATTGCTGTGCAAACTTAACCCAGTAAGTTTCTGCTCCATTGATTTCCTCTGGCTGTAAACATGGTCCCGGATGTTTGTATGCCTGACCTCTGACTTTTGCATGTAATTTGTCTATAAACCTCAAACAGTAGCCTGTCACTCTAACAAGACGAGACCAATTTGAAAATCTTTCAGGATCAATCACTGGTGAGGATGTGTCACAGAAAGTTACTACTTTGGAATTCCTCTTTTCAAGGGCACTCTCTTCAAGTTTGGTTTTGTCACTGTCTTTAGGCCATTGTTCAGAGTCTAATTTCAAAAAGTCAGGGCCATGCATCCACCTGCCATTGATTTCTTCAACTGAAATGCCTCTACTAAGGTCATCTGCTGGGTTCTGGTCACTTGGAACAAATCTCCACTGCTCTGGTTTCCAAACGGACTGGATTTCTGCTATTCTAACACCAACAAACTGTTTGAAGTTCACTGATTCAGCCTGAACCCAGTAATAAACAATTTTAGAGTCTGTCCACAATATCACATCTCTTGGCTGCTCTTTGAAATTTGACACTAAACTCTTTGCCAATCTGGAAGCAACAAGAGCAGCCATTAACTCAAGTCTTGGTATTGTCGTATGATGAAGTGGGGCAACCTTGGCTTTAGCTGAAACTAATCTCACCTCATACCCTCTTGAGGTTTCCCATCTTTGGTATGCCACTGCACCATACGCTCGGACACTTGCATCTGCAAACACATGCAATTCACTGCCAGAAATAACATCATTTGGCTTCAAACATCTTGGAAATTCCACGCAACTTAGTTTGTTCAAGTTTGTGAACAACTCTTGCCACAAGTGAGACATGTCCTCTGGCATTGGATGATCCCAGCCTAAAGTCCTTGACTTCCAAACATCTTGCAAAGCAATTCGAGACCGAATAGTCACTGCTGAAGCCAGACCAAGAGGGTCATATAGCATCGAGAGCTTTGACAAAACACTTCGCTTTGTAAATTGGACTAACTGGACATCTTTAACCGAAAATGTCAGGATATCGTGTTTTGGCTTCCAAACAACACCAAGAGTTTTGATTTCTCCCTTGTCCAAATCGATGCTCTCTTTACCGTCATGCTCCCTGTTTGGCTCCAGTATGTTCAGCACATTAACAGAAGATGAATACCATTTCTTGATTTGAAAACTTCCACTTGCCAGGATATCATCAACTTGGCGCACTCTCTCAACTGCAATATCATCACTGGGGCAAGAATGAATCAAGTCATCCATGTAACGATCTCTCTCTAGAATAACAGCACCATCAGGATGAGAGTTTTTGTTTTCACTGGCAATACGCAGCATGACATAACTAGCCATGTTTGGAGAAGGCTTGTCTCCAAAAGCCACTCTCAAAAGTTTGTAAACATCTGGTTTACGAGATGTGTCAAGATCACGCCATAGGTATCTGTGTACGTCAGTATCACTCTCTGGAAGCAAGATTTGAAGATACATCTTCGAAATGTCCCCAACAACAGCTGTATAGTCCTCACGAAAGCGAATCAGTACACCATACAAGTCCCCAATCATACAAGGTCCTTTGTACAGGAAAGAGTTTAGCGAAACTCCTTGAAATTCAGAGGCAGGGTCAAACACTACTCTCAATGGTGTACTGGGTTTGTCCGGACGATAAACTCCATGATGAGGAAGATAATATACTGGGAAAGATTCTCTGTGGATATCCTTGTCTTCAAGACAAACAGCAAATCCCTTTTCCACATATTCACTGATGGCTTTACTATATAGTGACGCCTTTGCTTCATTTTTAAGAAGACCTCTCTCAAGTGAATACAGTCTCTTCTATGCCATTGAATAATTATTCGGCAACTCCTGTGGATCTCTCTTCCAGGGAAGACCTATCTCATATCTGTTCCCGATTCTCTGGCATGAAGACGCAAGCATATCTAGAGCTTTCCTATCCTCAGATGAATAGATTTCTCTTGGACACTGGCAGTTTGGAGCCTGAATACCCAATGTTTCAAAGTCATACATTTTCTGGAAATCAACTTTCTGCATCACCTGAACTGCACACACTGGTGACACACGTTGCACAGTATCTGCTCCCATGACATACCATCCAAGTTTTGATCTCTTAGCAACAGGCTCAAAAGGCAATCCCTGACGTATTTCTTCATCTGCATGGATATGACTGTACTGAACTCCAAGAATAAGATCAATTGGACCACCTTTGCATGAAAACTCAATGTCCCGTAAGTAACTAAACGATTTCAGCCAGGCTTTGTCCAGATTTGGTACATCCTCAACAGTATTATCCAGTTCGAATGCTTCAATGTCAAACTCCTCTCCTCCTTCAAGGGAAGATAACTTGCAATGCACTCGTCTGCTGTTGCTTTGTTTCACAGTTCTGCCTCCTACCACAGATATGTCCAGACACTCAACTTTACCCTGCAGGCCTAAAGCTATAGAAAAGCCTTTCCGGATAATTGTAGTTCCAGCACCCCCATCAATTAATACATTTCCCTGGCAGATCCTACCATTGGGTGCTCTGAATAAGGCTCTCACCACTGGCAACATACAATGATAATCAAGAACAGATGTCACACTGTTTGAACTTGGAGGTTCAGTATGAAGAAGTCTATGATGTGTTCTTATGCAGTGTCCTTCACCACATATCCTCTTAAATCGGCATCTACGGGCAATGTGCCCCTTGTTCAAACATGAAAAACACAGTTGATGTTTCTTAATAAGCTCAATTCTATCTGTAACTTGACTGTCTTTGAAAACAGGGCAATCACTGACTCGATGATCTTTTCCACAAACAGGACAAATCTTTTCGAACCTCCCTGCAGGTTGTTGTGAATTGACAGCTGGTTTCCTTGGAAAATTGTTCTGTGGCCTAGCTAAATCACCTCTTGACTTATCAATATCACCAAAGTCTGGATCAAATTCTGCCTTAACCCTTTTCCTAACAAAGTCACTGATGTGAATAACAGAAGGCACTTCACCCTTCTCTCTCAAGTCGGCAGCAACAACCTTCCATTTGTCGATGAGATGACTGGGTAATCGAGCAATAATTTTGCGCAGAATGTCATTGGAATTCACATCAGCAAAATAGTTTAGCCGTTTGAGTGTAGCAATAGATGCAATGAGGTCAAGAGACAAGTCCTTCAAACTGTTTCTGTTATTAGGCACAATTTTAGATCCATTGACAAGTTTATTGATGAAACTCCGCGCAATGAGACTTGGATGACCAAACTGATCTTTTAACAATTTCAATGCAGTAGCATACATGATCCCGCTGGATCCCAATGGACTAACTGCCCTGCTGGCATCTCCGTGAAGGTGCATTAACAACTGAGCCATCCTAACATCATCTGTCAAATGAGCTTTCTCATGGATATGAATTCTGAATCTCTCCACAAAATCAACATACTCTAATGGGTTTCCATCAAATTTCTTTAAAGTGATTGTAGGAATATCCTTTGCTGCCTGCAGTTTATACAAAGCTTCTGATATAGACATTGTGTCAGGAATGTTCGGAAATTTGGTTTCTTCAAACTCCACTAAGTCTGCAATCCATTTGTCAAAAACTGTCTGATCTGCTGAGGTGGGTGTACTGCCAAGCATAAGATTACTGGGGCCTGAAACCCTTGCAGGCACAGAATGGTTGTCTTCCATATTTGTTGGACCATGGTTTTCTTCACTTGACTCAATAGAATCATCTAAGTTTTGAGATGTATCAACAGCTGCTGCTGATTTCTGGTCTTTAAACTGTCCATCCTTAGAATGAATATTGCCCCCTGCATCCTCATGTGTGTGGCCCTTCTGCAATTCTAAATAATGTTCAACTTTATCTTCAGTTTCATGCATGGCAGAAATCAGCTCAGATTCCCATTCATCAAGTTTCGGATGCTCATGTTCCTCCACATACTCATAAAGTTCACCATGCACAATGCAGATATTACTAAAGTCAACTTGTAAAGTTTCTAACTCTCTCTCAAACCATTTGGGATTCTGCACTTTAAGCTCAATATAGTCACTCAATCTGTTCATAGTTCTAGTCATTTTACCCCTCAGGATTTTCCTCTGCTTTCTCACTGCCAGCATCTTCTCTTCTTCACTGGAATCCTTACTGGTCCCCTCTTTTGGATCCATTTCAGCTCTGTCAGACTTCGTGTTTTCAACAAACAACCAAACCAGGAACTCTAATACTCTTCAGAAAATTTGTTAGATATTTGTTGAGAAAACACACAAAGGCAAGATGGAGGTTTCATAACGATGATTCATTCACTGAATGATATCATACACTTGTTCTGAAAACAAAGAAAACGAAGAATGTAGCCAGGGATATCACTGAAATATTTCCTAAATCCGAAGTCACAACATTCATACTCTTGAATACAACATTAATACTCATGGCAGAAATACATTCTCTCATGCATGAACATTGAAAAACGCCCCCATTTAGTAAATTCTCTGAAAGTGTTGCTCTCATACATGAATGTTTTGCAAGTTGCACAAAGTTACAAATTACCCCAAAATAACTGAATAATATCAATAAATTATCAGACATACATTAGAAATAAATACTTCAGAATGCATAAATGAATATTCTAACCTGAAGAGTAGTCCTCTCTAGCCTTTGTCTCTCTGACAAAAAAAGTATCTCTGCCCAGGCAAAACACTGAGCACATGGCAGACCATGTGGTTACTAATAACTCTGCGCACTCATACAGCTGTTGGGAGAAAACCTAAAACTCCTTACAGTGAACTAATGAAACAGGAAGAAGCTCTCATGCAATCATTATATATCATGACTCCCCATTTAATGCTCAAGAGCAAAACCCAAAAAAGAGCCCCTAAAATATTTGTTAGGGAGAGAAAAATCACACAATATACTGGCTTTCAGTAATCCTTCAATCATCACAGAGGGAGGAAAAGACAATGAAAGAGATACTTAGAAAAAGATACTGAGAAAAAGACAGAATGATAAATTATTAACTCAGGTCTCTCCTGTAATTGAAATAAAAGGGTAATATTTCCAACAAAGCCTGATCTGAAAATTACCCCCCAAGACCTGGACACCCTTTCTAAATTCATCTCCCCATCCACCACTATCCTCAGAGACTTTAATGCTCACCACCCACTATGGGGCACTAGAGACTTTACTGATACCAATGGAACCCGCCTATCTGACTGGCTTAATCAACATAACCTTACTACCCTAAACAATAATAAACCCACACGCTACCCCCTTACAAACCTACAATCACCCACAGCCATAGACATCACAATCACCACACCCAAAGTTACGCAAGCTTGTACATGGGAGGTACACGACGACACCTGGGGCAGTGACCCCTGCCCCATCACAATAACAATACAATCACACATCTCCACTCCCACCCCACCTACCAACACCCCACCCACTTCCACCACAGACATCAGCTACAACCTAAAAAAAGCAGATTGGAACAAATTCATTACATTATGCAAACAAGTAAACATAAGCACTATACAAGACCCCAACATCAACACTTTCAACGACAACTACACAAACACTATTCTAAAGATAAGAGATAAATGCATTCCCTCCTTTCGGCTAAACCCCACACAAAAAAACAGTCCCCTGGTGGAGCTCTGACATAACTAATGCCAGAAAGGCAAGAAAAAAGGCCCTAAATCAATCAAAAAGGGACCGTTCAAAATTAACTTTGGCAAAAAAACTAAGAAACCATACTAAAGATTAAAGGGGCACTGATGCGGAGCGAATAATGTTTCTCGCCAACGGTCTAATTACGAAACCAAACTGCAAATTGGTCAGCGCACGCTCCTTCGTCCATGACGGACAAAGGAACTGGGCTCCTGTCCATATTAGCAGAATTTCTTCACCTAAACAGTCAGGAGGCCGGATGCCCATCATTTGCCATTATGTAAAAATATCCATGGTATTCCTTGTCTGATTGTAACAAAATATCCCAGCAGTGTAGTTTTTTTCGGATGCTTGGATGGTATAGTTACTCAATTTGATCCTATTTCTCTGTTTTTAACCTCAATATTTAATCATGTTACAAGAAAATATGATGTCTACAGGTACGTAGCAAGCCATTTGTTTCTCTCTGGAAGATTGCAAAGCTTTATATTTGGGTAATTTTGAGTGTTCGTAGCTATGGTAGCTACAGTGGTTTATTATTTATGATAATAAAAACTCACAGTTGATTTATTTGAATTCGTAAACAAAGAACGATGACTTTGCCTTTGGTAGAGAAATCTGAAAATTTTCTTACGTAAAAAAACCCCTTATTTCACCTATTTACCCAAGTGCACAGCAAATGCCTGTATGTATTCCTTATGTAACGAAATTCCCTTGGTATCCTCAAAACAGTTTCGGCCCATAAGTGTTTTCAGGCTGCATGCGACACAGAGATTACATCTTCCTTGCTCTAACTCGCGTTTGATGGTGTAAACCTACACGTGTTATTTGTCATCATTCTCTGGATGGTCAATTAATGAATTTATAACAGGTATAATTAGTAGTAACACCACTTCGGTTACTCAACAAAGGTTCTCATTTGGCATTTCTCCTGTCTGGAGTAAATACTCAACATTATAAATTAAGGTCTGTAATGGCAAATGTATTGTATGTTATGTAATATGTGCATGTAAGTGATGCAAGAGGGTTTATCAGCTGAGTTACAAAAACAAACATCGATCAAAGGATTAACCAATAACACACTGATTGATTTATTACTTTTGTCAAAAGGCAGTGTGTGTAGATGACTACACCCTGTCGTAAAGTGCGAGTGTAAAAACAACATCCTCCCTTCAAAGAATTAACCACCCTTGCGTTGATTGATTGATTGCTCATTATTGGTTAACTAAATTACTTAGAATAGCGGACATCATACAATTTGTTGCCAGGTGTACTATCTTGGGAGACCAATGAGAGGTTTATCAGGTTTTCACCAACGAAAGACGTGAAACGATGTGTTACTTTTTCGCAAATGAGACAGTTGTAAGACACGCGACACAGAGCAGGATTATTTACCAGCTGCAGATGAATGGAATACGATTTCTTTTACATGGATATCGATGGATACATTCCTGAACAAGGTAGTAGCCTGACATTGTCGCTATAAAATACGTCTGTTTTACATTCATTATTTGCATTTTGTTTTAATTTATTTGTTGTAGCATTCAGCAGAATCAATATGACAGAAAACACACACTAGATCGCGTATGTGTGTGAAATAGGATCCACATTGGCAATCTATACAATGTATAAATGTTGCTGTTATGTTTGAAATTTACTATGAGTATAAGCAGACTGTGTGTTCTTTTATTAATTTTCAAAATCATACAAATATGACAATAAACTAATTAGGGTTATGAGACAAAATATAGAGACTTACATTGGCTTCGTTATTTTTCCGTCCTAATAGTTTTTTACCATTTCTACCACTGGCAGATGATTAACCTTCAAAGTGTTTCCTTTGTTTTCATAATACATTTGTAATGAAGTAAAAATGACTTCGCCTTAGTTGATCTGTCTATAATTAAACTATCAATTGCGCATACGGACTGCGCAGCAGAGGTCACGAACCAGTCACGAATTCTGGGATATCATCCAGGTACTCAGAGGAGAAAAACAGTAACAAAAGTTTACACCAGTCCATGGAAATTGCTCCACACCAGTTCCCCTTTACTCAGGGCAGCAAAATCAAATCACTGGAGGAAATTCTACTCCACCGTCAGGCTATCTAAACAAAACTCGCGACACATGTGGAACAAATTTAAAGCCATAAAGGGTACTTCTAAAAAAACCATTTCACCTAACTTCCCGGATCTCCCCACAAACAAATCTGAGGCAAACAAGTTTGCTGCCCACTTTTCGGCCACCAGTAGCTCCACCAACTACCCACCAGCCTTTCAAGACACTATTAAGAAACACCCAACATACACTCAGCAACCACCCCACACTGAACTCCCCATAAACAAAAACATCAACATACATGAACTTAAATCAGCACTCAGAAACAAAAAGTCAGCCTCAGTCCCCGGTCCAGATACACTCACATACACTATACTAAACAAACTACCACCTAACATGCACCACATAACACTCACTCTCTTCAACCAAATCTGGACCACAGGAACTATCCCAGACACATGGAAAACAGCCAGGGTGGTGCCAATGATCAAACCAGGGAAGCCCGACCATGAGCCTGATTCATACTGCCCCATTTCTCTAACCTCCCACTTATGTAAAACTTTAGAAACAATAGTCAATAACAGGCTCAAGCACCTCATTCAGTCGAAAAATCTTAGTAAAGAGGACCAGAGCGGCTTTACTCCAAACCGGCAATGTTTAGACCACATTTTGCATTTGGAGCAAGATGTCAAAGTAGCCCAAGCACAAAAACAATACACAATAGCCATTTTCATAGACTTTAGCAAAGCTTTCGACATGGTTTGGCACAACGGCCTACTTCAAAAACTTCAAAATCATGCCATACACGGGAGGATTCTAAATTTCATTCACTCATTCCTTAATGATAGACAAATAACTCTCAAATCTCACAACACCATTTCAGACCCTTATCCATTAGATAACTGGACCCCCCAGGACAGCATTCTATCTCCCACTCTATTCAACTTTATGATAAACAACATATTTCCTAATTCTTGGCCGAAAATTTCTAGAGCTAAATTTGCAGATGATATATCCTTCTGGACCTCCTCTACCTCGACTAAACAAGCCACCAATAAATGTCAAGAAATGCTTAATCACATTCAAAATAGGGCCCAAAAATGGGGGTTCCTCGAGCTCATTAAAGTAAAAAAAACGTGGGCATACTTTTCAAAAATCAATATATGGAAAATTGTACACCCAAACTTCACCTTAATAACCAAAAAATTGAATTCAAAAAGGAAGCAAAATTCTTAGGAGTAACTTTCGACCAACAACTAACATGGACACCCCACATTCATAACTTGGGCAGTTCCTGTCAAAAGGATCTCAACTTAATGAGAGCCATCAGCGACACAAACTGGTTGCCGACAAACACACATTACTTAACATCTATAAAACCCTTATTCTGTCGAGACTGGACTAGGCCGCTCCGGTCCTCCACTCACTCTTCCCCCCCCCCAACATTCAGAAACTAAATTCAGTTCAATTTCAAGCCCTTAAACTAGCCCTTGGTGCGAGGAATGGTACCTCCCTAAACACACTTCTTCTATATGGTGAGTGCAATATTTGTAGATATGTTTATCTTCAAACCCATTCTTCCTAAATATGGAATGTTAGTACTTTAAATGTTATTATCAATTGGAATAACACCAAGTAATATTTAATATTTGTATTAATCATTCTTCTAGCATGTATATTGCTTAGCAATTCCCCACTGGGCATTTCCACATGTCGACTTTACCTGACACCAGTTTTGTAACTAGTAGCACATTTAATTCCCCATTCATCGTAAAACTGTAGTACTATAAATGTGATGGGATCAACTAATCTGTTATTATGTGCGTTCACTTGTAAGGCGTTATGGTATTAGCTCATCAGTGCAATAGGTGTGTCCCCATTAGGTGTATGTTGGTCACTTTGGCCATTGGAATGTTTTGTATAATCCTTTCAAGTAGTTTTCAACATGGGTCTCAATATGTAGTGTCCATCAGCTCATGTAGCAAACACCTCATTACAGTATAAACGTCTCCAATAATTGCTTTCTCCAATATAAAATCACATTTACAGTATGGTATGAATAACCTGTTAGAATGCTGTCATATCCTAAATTCTGAAATGGAATTCTCTCTGAATAACCAGTTTAGGTCTGAAGCTCTGTTTCTATGGGTATAGGTCTACCCCATTCCAAGTGACTTTCAGGTTAATCAAATGGACAATGAACTCATTAAACTGAGTGATTCGGTTACATAATAACTGGTAATGTACTGAAAGCCATTAAAAATGCAATTTGGCATTCATACTTTATGTACTCACTCAAATGTCAACATATATAGTAACTGGCCCATATGTTTTAAATAAACATCTGTGGATAACTTAATCAGAACATGTCCAATCAACAACGTCAGGGACGCAACAGTATCAAACAAAGGAGGGAGTCACTTGCAGTCAATATCGCGTGTATCCACCGTGCACTGCAAGACAGTCTCCGGGGGCACTGGAACACGCACATTTCACGTCAATTCAACACTTGTCTTTGGTCAAAACGACCATGTTAAAAAACGACCATGTTCAAGTCTTTTTTCACGTCGATAAATCTGTTGCTGCCCATCTGCAAAGGGTACGTTAAACCAGCATTAAGGCTGTCATTTGTCCTCTTTGCAGCATCACCAACTGTTTTGAACCTATTTTGCAAGTGTGACACTCGCATATTGTGGTCCTGTCGAGCTGTAGTCAAAGGTGGTGCACCAGGTCGTGGACAAATGCATCACTTCCCTTGGCCCCAAAACCTTTTGTTAGTTAACCAATGGTGTATGAATGCACATTACAATGCCTGACAGTCATCAAATCTCATGAAACGCTGCTAACCATAGCAACAGTCTGATTATTTTCGTCTTGTGTCAAGTGTGACATTTTCTCAATGTGATTCAGTTTGACAATTCCGTGTGCTTTTATAGGGCACATGCACAACATTTTTAATGAACGTGGTTGTTCCAGAACAACAAATACCAATCTCGTTTTGAATATCTTTCAGTATATATATATACAAAATCTGCCTAAACTTGTACTGTTGTAAAAATTCATATGCCCCACTGTATTCTTCTAGTGTTGGAAAGGTAGCACATAATGGGTTGGAAGTGTGTTTCAAATACTGTTTCTCATAACTGGTGCAATAATTTCTTCATAACAGTCATAAGTATGGTATATTGTTGTAAATAAATAGCATTAAATCAACCTGTACTTTCTCTTTAAATGGGACCCGTAAAGGTACCACGGTAGAACTTTTACTCATCTCTGAATGGTGTGTGTTAGTACTCTACTAGTTTTACAACAGCCTGCATACACCTTAGCAAAACTATCACCCTACACATTGTGGTTTCCCTCAGCCTTCCAACTTGCTTTTTGTATATTAATTCTTAAAACAACAAAGCAAGTCACCAATAGAAAAATATAAAACCATACAAAAATCAATTATGTTATATTTATATATATTGTCATGAATTTACATGCATTGTATATCGCTCTTGCTGGTTTAATGCATTGCATAATAGTGCATTGTGTACCATGTGAAGTTTCTTCTGATGTGTAAGCAGTACTCTACGCACCAATCAAGCTTCTTACATTTAATTAGAAAAGTAAGTATTTGTTCACAAGGTTTTTTTCACAAATTTTGTCATTGATCATTCTTTACTGCTGATATGTCATCACATTATATGAATATAAACTACTCTATGAATGGCAAAATGATGTTTGCAGTTTTGTCAAGTTATATTTCACTTTATGATATAAATTTACACCATCTGTTCCAAGTTACATGTGACCAGTGAAGGTCCCGGGGTAGAATAGGCCTTCAGCAACCCATGCTTGCCATAAAAGGCGACTCAGCTTGTCGTAAGAAGCGACTAACGGGATCGGGTGGTCAGGCTCGCTGATTTGGTTGACACATGTCATCGGTTCCCAATTGCGCAGATTGATGCTCATGTTGTTGATCACTGGATTGTCTGGTCCAGACTCGATTATTTACAGACCGCCGCCATATGGCTGGAATATTGCTGAGTGCGGCGTAAAACTAAACTCACTCACTCACTGCAAGTTACATGTCCATAATTTGTTTACAAAACACTAACAGAGCAAGTTCACTTTCAACAGTTCACCCTGGGCTACCATAACTGTCAGTGAATCTGTACTGGTACATGTGTACTGATACATCTTCCAGGTGTGCAACATTAAAATTCAGTCCAACCAACCAACTCTGGAACAGCAGCATCAAACCTTCATCCTTAGTTTCACCCCACAACATCACCTCATATACAAATCTGGGTAATGAGCCACACCTGTATTTTCAGCACTACTTCAACATTGTCATGCCCAACACCACCATGGCATAATTCGCAATCACATGTATGTATTTGTCATTACTCATTTAACCTACCTAAAAACCTACTCACCTGATGGGCTGAAATGTTTTCACAGTTAATGTGTGCTATTTGCCTAAAATAGAAATATGTCTGTATCACTTCAGTAACCATCAACAGCACAAATCAAGGGAAGGTCACCTACCACCTCATAGCTGACAGAGGCGATGATCTCACTTCACAGAATACTGAAATGCCTTTTGCCTACATCATCTCCTTTGCACAAAATGTATTCACAAGATCCTTGTGTTGTCTTATACCAACAATATCGGTCAGCTTATGACAAACAAAACCATGCATGCATGAGGTCAATAATAATATTCCCCAAGTGTTACTTGAATCACAACAGAACACAATAAACGTAAACAAGCACATTTATTAATTCAAGCTCAAAACAACACACAATTTTTAAACATATAATGTTTACCATGTTTACTGTGCATAATCAGGTCAGCTCAGCCACTGTGAGAATATTCCCACTTCCCACATACAAGTGTCCCTCTCACTGATCCTGCAAACACCTCCCACTACCACATCAGAAGCAGTGTGGCAAACATTATCTTCTCAGGAACCCTATGGCTTATGAATATAAGCATCTCCATAACCTACAATAATACCGCTTGAGATTACCACATTGTTTATCTGACATTATTACTAGGTTATTATGGTACATATGTATAGCACACATAACCAACACAACTAGTACCTCTTCTAGGTGCTGGTATATGTCTCCTCCATCCTTGCATGTCAATCTGAACATCGTACTATCAATCTCAACTCACTGTGCATCATACAACACTTGCAGTCACTTTTCGCACCCAGATACTTTGGCTTTCTCATCCTCATTACAAGGTACCCATTCACAGCTGGGTTGCTAGGTACACAAGTACAAGTCATGGTACTGTGTCCAGGTTAACTGCATGTTGCTGTACCTGCAAGTAGTGTTTGTATAAATACATGTGTCCACCATTTGCTCATATACCAAGGCATTCATGGGTTCTTGCAAGTTCAGAAGGTTGTGTTCTGTACACTAGGGGTGGTGACAACACTGAAAGAAGCTGCACATAAAGATGACACTTAGTTACAGGTGGGCTCCACTGACACCTCAAGCTTGCTGCATCACTAACCTGGCCTCTTGGTTAACAAGCCCACTGCTGCTTCACATAAATGCCAGTCACCTCTTAGATGTTGGCTTTATACCCTATGTCATTGATATCTTATTGGTTCACTGTATACTTATGCAGTTCTCTTTCTTTCCTTATGTTCCACAAGTATACTTTCCATCCATAATCTGAAGGCCTCAATCATTTAGTTAGGAGTTTACTCATGTACTTGTAAATATCTAACCTCATATTCTTAGCTTCCATTTCCTTTATTTATCCCAGTACATTTATTGTCAACATCTCACACTAAAAAAATAATTTCTACCTGATTTTTATCGGAGAGTTTTCAAAACACTATCACTCCCTGGTCAGTAATGTTTTTGTAATGCTCAGTCTAATGTTCCATTCAGTGCAAGTATTGAGCTTGTTCTAACAACACTTGTAATACATTGTGTTTTGTCATACTGTGAAACATGTAGGTGTCACTCCATCTTATCAGAATGGTTTTTTTGTCCACCCTGTTGACTTAGTATTTAATTTCATCTTTAAATTTGAAATACATGTGCTCCATGTGTTTACATGTATGTATTTACTCATCATGGAGTTAACCAAAATATTTGCTTATTGTTCTTATAAATTCCTTCTATATGTTGTGTTATGGTATACCAAGGTAAACACACTGAGGTTCACTGCGGTAGCCTAGTGGTTAAAGCTTTGGTCTGTCACACCCTGGTGTGAATCCCCACATGGATTAATATGTGAACCCCATTTCTGGTGTTCTCTGCCCTGATGTTGCTGAAATACTGCTCAAAGCAGTGTAAAAACAAACTCAGTCAGTCAGAAAAAAATTGAATCACCCTGTGTTAGCCTATCCCATTCTAATGAAATGGTATTAGCATTTCATTCATGAATGGCATAGTTTCCAGGCCAGGCCGCGTGGAGGCCCAGGGTATCTGGCCCAAAAAGAAAAAGGGCTAAAAGGTCTCATTGAAAAAGTTCATTGTTCTACCCCAACACAAACAGCTCCCAAGCATCAGCTTGAATCATTCTTCATTGTCATGTTATCCTGATGAGCACAGTTTCTGCATTGAACACTGTATAAGAGTCTTCTAATTGTCGTGTTATTCAGACTGTCAGGCATCTGTTCTGTAGAGAGGGCTGGTGGGAGAGGCTTGCTTGTCATGTCACTATCACTGGTATATCTTCAGAAACGAATACTGCTGAGAGGGTCATGACTGTCATGTTATCCTCACTGACTGATATCTCTACTCAAGTGAAGGCTGCTGTGAGGGTCTTGGTTGTCATGGTATCTGTTCTGAAGGCAGTTTTAATGGTGTTTTATTGTCAGGTTATCCACATCTGTTTTGTGGAAAGAGCTGCTTGGAGGGTCTTGATTCTCTTGTTACCTTGGCTGACTGGCATCTGTTCTGAAGGCTGTTTTGATGGTCTTCATTGTCATGTTATCCTGACTGACTGGCATCTGTTCTGTAGAGAGGGTTGCTTTGCAGGTCTCGGTTGTCATGTTATCCTGACTTGCTGACATTTGTTCTGTTCTGTAGACAGGGCTGCTGTGAGAGTCTTCATTGCCATGTTATCCTGACAGACTGGCATCTCCTCTGAAGTTAAGGCTAATGTGAGAGTTTTCATTGTCGTGTTGTCCTAACTGACTGGCATCTCCTCTGTAGAGAGGGGTCCTATGAAAGTGTTGATTGTCTTGTCATCCTGATTGACTGGTATCTGTTCTGTAGAGAGGGCTCCTGTGAGAGTCTTCATTGTCATCTTATCCGGGCTGACTGGCGTCTGTTTTGTAGAGAGGGCTGTGGTAGATTCATGTCATGTTATCCTGAAACAGGCATCTGGTCTGTGGACAGGGCTGCTGGTAAAGTCTTGCTTGTCATGTTATCCTGGCTGACTGGCATCTGTTCTGTAGTGAAGGCTGCTGGGAGAGTCTTCAGTGTCCGGTTATCCTTACCACAGGCACACTGTAGCACAAATGGGTTTGTGCAGCATAGAGAATATTACAAGTCTTCTTATGAGCGAAGTGAGCAAAGTCTGACAACATGCTTCATTCTCTTCTGATTGAAAAATATATTTTATGTCAAAATAGAAAATCGACACCATTAAAGGTACACTCCCATTTCTTCGCTTAGTGCTCTCACATTTCCTACCCATGTTTACTAATTACTCATGTGGAGCATGTTTTATTTAACATTTTTAGCACCACTCGTGGTATTCTGATCGTTTTTTACCTCCATTATTTTCATAAGATCCTCACACTCACATATCGGTGTATCAATGATACAGCACCTGGTTATTTATGTGAACTGGTTGAAAAGTATGTCCCTACAAGAACACTCCGTTCCAGTGGGCAACACCTATTAAAGGTCCTCAACATAAGGCTCAAGACATTTGGAGGAAGATTGTTTGCATATAATGCTGCTGTTATATGGAATGCTGTCCCTATTCATCTCAAATCAGCTTCAATGCTAACCTGTTTCATGAAGCATCTTAAGACCTACCTCTTCAATAGAAACTGACTGTCAACATGTAGATATATGAAATCTGTTTGTGCTTTGAGCACACTTTTGTGTGGAGTTTAGCGCAATATAATAACCCATATTATTATAATTTACAGATTAAGATTGATAGGCAGCAGAGAGGGTTCGGGTGATCCTGGCACAGTCAGGCCGGTAAGGCTCATCATCAGCTCAGGGTCCTCGCCCCCTCTACATGCAGCCCAGACAGCGAATGGGACTTCTCCCAGGAAACACTGCCTAGTCGAACCCACCAAGAAATTTCCGGAGAATATGGAGGTTCCCCAACACTGCAGCCTTCTGCATTACCCAGACTGTCAGAAGGGTTGTGCTCCTGGTGGAGAACCCGGGCACTCTCCTCATCTGCGCCAAGAAATCAGGAGGTACCAAACCAAGGGCACCGAGAACAATGGGGAGCCTAACGACTGTGTACTTTGGATACAAGCGAGACATTTCAAAGGCAAGGTCTGCATATTTATCATGCTTTTCCTGAATCTTGCCAATCACATTGCTGTCAAAAGGGACAGAAAATTCTATGATATAAATAATTTCATTGGCTTTATCAAAAAGGACAAGATCAGGTGTGTTGACTGGAATTCGTCTCAGGTTGTATATTGGCCTATTCCAGAGAAGTTTATAGCTGTCATTTTCCAGGACACCCTGGACATGTTCAGGGTCGTACCATGGATGGACCTCGGGGTCAAAGCCACAGGCATGGCGGAGACAATAGTAAAAGCAGCGAGCCATGCCATCATGTCTTTTAAGATATGCTGTTTGTGCCAAGGAAGGGCACCTACTGACAAAATGTTGGACAGTCTCTGTAAAGTCATTGCAAAGACGACATTTCATGTTCACATTTTGGTTAAGAATCACATTCTGGCGATTTCGAGTGGGAAGTGACTGGTCCTGAGCAGCAAAAAGGAAGCCCTCAGTTTCACATTTGAGACCAGCCGACTTCATCCAGGCAAAGGAGTCGGTTGGATTGCTGTTCTGTTCCACACACTGCATGTACACTCGGTGCAGTGGCTTCTCAGACAGCTTCTCCACAAAGGACCGACTCTGGGCAGACTTGGTGAAGGACTTCACCTGGTTTACTCCCATCATTGTACCGTCCAGCAGTACATCGCCATCAACAAAATCAACTTCCAATTTCAGATTGTGTCCAACAACCTTGGCACGCTTAAAATAGCTGTGGAATTCCTTGCTTTCATCGTGAGTCTTGACATGCATCGCCAGAGGATCATCCGATAAATAAATATGTGCAAAAGTACACAATAAAATTCTGTCATGAAGTGCTTCCACATTAATCAAACCCCGTCCTCCAGAATTGAGTGGCATATATAAACGATTAAGAGAGGAACGAGGGTGGTGTGCTCTGTTATCTGACATGATACTTCTGGTCAGGCGGTCAAGACCCTGGATGTCTTGTTTTGCCCAATCAACTACTCCAAAGGAATAGGAGAGAACTGGCACAGCAAAAGTATTGGTGGCTTTGACCTTGTTTCGAGCATTTAGCTCGGAGCTCCAGATTTTCTTTAAACGAGATTTATACTCAGCCCGAAGTTTATCTTGTATGTGGACATTCTGGAGCTTGTCTCGAACTTGCATTCCAAGATAGGTGTAGGCCTGATCTTCCACGAGATGCTTAATAACTCCTCCCCTTTGTAGCTTGACCGATCCATCATTAGTTACCTTGCCACGTTTCAAATGAAGAGTATTACATTTGTCGAGTCCAAATGTCATGCCAATATCATTAGAAAATGACTCGACAAGGAGAACCTGTTCCTTCAAATTGGTCGCTCCTTTGGCAAGGAGCTCGATGTCATCCATGTAGAGGAGATGAGTAAGAGGTGTTGGGGATCTGTGCTGAGGAGGTTCGGGATGGTATCCTTCCTCCCTATTGAGCAGAAAACTCAAAAGATTTAAAGACAGACAAAAAATCAAAGGACTAAAGGAGTCCCCCTGAAATATTCCCCTTCTGATTGGAATAGATTCTGAAGTCTGCACCTGCCCTTGCAAGTACATCTCAAGCTGAGTTGACCAGCAACTCATTAAAAACTTGAGTAAATCAAGTAGTCGCTCAGGGAGGTCAATACACTGAAGAGACTTCAGAATCCATTTGTGAGGGACAGAGTCATATGCCTTTTTGTAGTCTATCCAGCACATAGAGAGGTTGCGAGGGTACGTTTTAGCCTCTTCCAAAATCATCTTCTGTACAAGAAGTTGATCCTTGCACCCCCAACATCCCTTCCTTGCCCCCTTCTGCTCCCTGTAAATTATCACATTGGACGAGCAATAAGATGACACGAGGTTCGTCAAACACCTTGTGAATAATTTGTATTGAGTATTTAGACATGTGATGGGGCGGAAGTTTTGTGGATCAGTCAAGTCTCCTTTTTTTGGGAGAAGTATTGTGCGACCTTTGCAGAACCATGGAGGAACATGACCTGTGTCCACAAGAGAATTGAAACAGTCAGGGAGTGGTGTTTGGACACAGGGAAACAGTTTCCAATACCGGTTTCGAATGCCATCAGGCCCTGGAGCTGTATTAGATTTGGACTTTTTAATGATACTTTTCAGGCAATCTGGTGAGATGTAACAGACAAACAACCTAGATACTCTCTCATGCATTGCATGGTCAAAATCACTGACCCATGGTGCCTCCAGGTTACAGTCGCCGGGTATAGACCACAACTGTTTCCAGAACCTTTCATTGGCAGCCATGGAAGGCCGTTTGTCATGCTCATCAACACCACTTGTCTTGAGTTGCCTGTAAAATTGCTTTTCATTATTTCTAAAAAGTTTATTTTGTTTGGTAAATTTGTTTCTCTTTTCCCATTTTTCCTTCCTTTCAGTCCAAACTTTTATTTTTGTCTTAAGGGAATCGACAATTTGGAGAAGTACCTTTTCTTTTGTTGTCTTGTACTGTAATTTTAATTTTCTCCAAATTGCCTTTTGTCGTTTAGACATGGGATTCCCTGATGATCTTAATTTCAGGCACAGCTCTATCCAGGAAATATATTTTCTAGTTTCTGTTAATTTTACTTGAAACCGGTTTTTCTTTGGTTTATTTTTCATATTATTATTATAATTTTAATAACATTAATTCTACATAAAAGCTCTTCTGGCATAATGGGTGAATGAAGCAGACTAGGTAATTGTAAGTATTCCATATGGAGTAATATCCTAATATCCTCCTGTTCCTTCACTCCATTGAACTGGAAGCTGGAAGGGAGAATGGCGGCGAAGAACAGTCTGATATACCACAAGTTGCACTTAAAATGTTGAATAAAAAATATTTCATGTGAGTAATTATTCAATATGGGGTTGGAAATGTGAGAGCACAACCCAGTGAAGAAATGGGTGTATACCTTTGATGGTGGCAATATTAAATTTTGACATGAAAAATATTCTTCGATCAGAAGCATGTTGTCAACCTTTGCTTGCTTTGCTCGCATGTAAGAGGACTGGTCATTTTCTCTATGCTGAGCAACCCATTTTCACTACAGTGAGCCTGTGTCCTGACTGACTGGCATCGGTTTTGTAAAGAGGGTTCCTGGGAAGGTCTTCTTGATAATTTTATCCTGGCTTGCATCTGTTCTGTGGATATGGAGTCTTTATTGTCATGTTATCCTGGCTTGCATCTGTTCTGTAGAGAGGGCTCCTAGTAGGGTCTTGATTGTCATGTTATCCTAGCTCGCATGTGTTCTGTAGAGAGGGCTCCTAGTAGGGTCTTGATTGTCATGTTATCCTAGCTCGCATCTGTTCTGTAGAGAGGGCTCCTAGTAGGGTCTTCATTGTCATGTTATCCTAGCTCGCATGTGTTCTGTAGAGAGGGCTCCTAGTAGGGTCTTCATTGTCATGTTATCCTAGCTCGCATGTGTTCTGTAGAGAGGGCTCCTAGTAGGGTCTTCATTGTCATGTTATCCTAGCTCGCATGTGTTCTGTAGAGAGGGCTCCTAGTAGGGTCTTCATTGTCATGTTATCCTAGCTCGCATGTGTTCTGTAGAGAGGGCTCCTAGTAGGGTCTTCATTGTCATATTATCCTAGCTCGCATGTGTTCTGTAGAGACGGCTCCTAGTAGGGTCTTCATTGTCATGTTATCCTGGCTCGCATGTGTTCTGTAGAGAGGGCTCCTAGTAGGGTCTTGATTGTCATGTTATCCTGGCTTGCATCTGTTCTGTAGAGATGGCTCCTAGTAGGGTCTTCATTGTCATGTTATCCTGGCTTGCATCTGTTCTGTAGAGATGGCTCCTAGTAGGGTCTTGATTGTCATGTTATCCTGGCTCGCATGTGTTCTGTAGAGATGGCTCCTAGTAGGGTCTTGATTGTCATGTTATCCTGGCTCGCATCTGTTCTGTAGAGATGGCTCCTAGTAGGGTCTTGATTGTCATGTTATCCTGGCTCGCATGTGTTCTGTAGAGATGGCTCCTAGTAGGGTCTTGATTGTCATGTTATCCTAGCTCGCATGTGTTCTGTAGAGATGGCTCCTAGTAGGGTCTTGATTGTCATGTTATCCTGGCTCGCATCTGTTCTGTAGAGATGGCTCCTAGTAGGGTCTTGATTGTCATGTTATCCTGGCTCGCATGTGTTCTGTAGAGATGGCTCCTAGTAGGGTCTTGATTGTCATGTTATCCTGGCTTGCATCTGTTCTGTAGAGATGGCTCCTAGTAGGGTCTTCATTGTCATGTTATCCTGGCTCGCATGTGTTCTGTAGAGATGGCTCCTAGTAGGGGACTTGATTGTCATGTTATCCTGGCTCGCATGTGTTCTGTAGAGAGGGCTCCTAGTAGGGTCTTCATTGTCATGTTATCCTGGCTTGCATCTGTTCTGTAGAGATGGCTCCTAGTAGGGTCTTGATTGTCATGTTATCCTGGCTCGCATGTGTTCTGTAGAGATGGCTCCTAGTAGGGTCTTGATTGTCATGTTATCCTAGCTCGCATGTGTTCTGTAGAAAGGGCTCCTAGTAGGGTCTTCATTGTCATGTTATCCTAGCTCGCATGTGTTCTGTAGAGACGGCTCCTAGTAGGGTCTTCATTGTCATGTTATCCTAGCTCGCATGTGTTCTGTAGAGATGGCTCCTAGTAGGGTCTTCATTGTCATGTTATCCTAGCTCGCATGTGTTCTGTAGAGAGGGCTCCTAGTAGGGTCTTCATTGTCATGTTATCCTAGCTCGCATGTGTTCTGTAGAGAGGGCTCCTAGTAGGGTCTTCATTGTCATGTTATCCTAGCTCGCATGTGTTCTGTAGAGACGGCTCCTAGTAGGGTCTTGATTATCATGTTATCCTAGCTCGCATGTGTTCTGTAGAGACGGCTCCTAGTAGGGTCTTGATTATCATGTTATCCTAGCTCGCATGTGTTCTGTAGAGACGGCTCCTAGTAGGGTCTTGATTGTCATGTTATCCTAGCTCGCATGTGTTCTGTAGAGACGGCTGCTGGGAAAGTCATGCTTGTCATGTGATCCTGACTGGCATTGGTGTTGTAGAGAGGGCTCCTGGGGCAGCTCTTCATTGTCATGTTTTCCTGGCTCGCATCTGTTCTATAGTGAGGTCTGCTGGGAAAGTCTTGCTTGTCATGTTATCCTGGCTGACTGTCATCTGTTCTGGAAGGGGAGCTAGGAGAGTCTTGATTGTCATGTAATCCTTATTGATTGGCATCTGTTCCGTAGGGGGCTGCTGGAAAAGTCTTCATTGTCATGTTATTATCCTTACTTGCATCTGGTTTATATATTGATGTTGTTAAGATTAGAAATAGGGCACTCTTGAATTTATAAACATACATTAAGTCTATACCATTTTGTGCTAAATGCTGTATGTGACTGTCTGTCAGTATCACATTGGATCAGTTACGAGCCTTCTCAGTGTGAAATCCGGGTTTTTCTGTGAGTATGCACTGTGCCCTGCAGTGATAGCGAGAATTTGTCCAAAATGACTGTTTGCCCTCTTACTGTAAAATTGTCTGTATTGATGCTATCTGTACTCTGGACTCAGCGGTATCAAATTTGGTACACATGTTCTCCCCATCAAGCAGAATGTCAACAAACTGAAATTTGAAATCAGCTCATTCGTAAGAATTTGGTCTAATGTTTAGGGGAGTAATGTTAAACTGTGGTTACTGTTGTTAGACATAATAAGGTCACTCATTCATTTAAATTTTTTAAGCAGTAATATTGTTTCGTCAGCTGTGTCTGTTGCAAATTCATTTTAGCTGAAATTAGTTTTCAAAAATGTGTGTTACCTTCATCACATATATACCACAGCTTGTGGAGTCTTGTTGTAATTGATGTTCTCTTGTGGTCAGCTTCCATCTTTTCTGAAGTGTTTCCTTGTCGAGTAAACCTATTTTACATCTGCTTCTCAGTATTCTCCGCCAAGCTGACAAAACTGCCTCTTTACTCTGATGTGATGTGTCTTCACCCATTGGGTTTATATATACAATCTCATAATTATTGGGGTATGCCACAAACAATTGCCAATGCCTTCCCGTCAGTAAGGAGCCAGTATCATCTCTTTTGAGAGAAGATCCACCTGTCCCAAAAATATGTTCTTTTAAACAGTATTCTTTGCTTTATACTTTGCAAAAGGACACACAGTTCATTCTTTATTTAGTTGCTAATTCCATAACACAAAGAGCATCTTACAGAATAATCTAGTATTAACAACTCATATTCTCATCATATGCAATCTGTTTGGGTAAGTCAGTTATCAAGTGCACAAAACTCTTGAAACAGCAGATCTGTGAACGTCAGGGATGGAACTGGCCTTCACTGTCCAATTTTTGTCATGAATAGTAACTAAAGGGATTTGGTAATCCAGTTAACTTATTTCACACATCATCATATCCTACATGCTGCTGATCACTGTATTGTCTGGTCTAGACTCAACATGCCACCATCATATAGCTGGAGTATTGCTGAAATAGCATGTCAGCTCTAATCACTTATTAGTTAGAGGATAAAATATACTACTTACGAAAAAAAGGATAAATTGAGCACTTATTTAGGATGTATGAGTGCTACCCACTGGTGCTGTGAGCACAGGGGCCCCAGATTCTCCACAAATAAGTTTGACCATGTGCAAAGGATGCACGTGCAGCTACAAGCGGAATACATTTCATCATCATGCTCTGCAATTGCACTAGCCTACATCTGCTCTCCCTTTCACAAACCAAATGGTTTGCCATGCATCGCATGCCTCTCGTGAACATGTCCCCTGTGCCAGTCCAATTTATCCTTGTTTGCCAGTAGTATATATCTTGCTTTAAATGTCCCAGAGAGAGTGGGGAGACAAAAATGTTACTTTATACCTCTTGAGCACATGTTTGTATTTGTCCACCAAAGGTAATCCTAGTGTAAAAAATGCCTATGCAAACTTTTGACAATGATTGCATTTCTTACATTCCTGAGTGCTGGTGGTTGTCCATGCTTGAGAATAACATCTGTTGCAACAAGACAGGTATACATCATCTCGGTCTCCACATCTAACACTGCAGTATGCATTGAGTATCTGTGAAAATGGTAAGCAATCATTTCACTCAAAAATACATGTCCTGCAGTCTCACGATTCAGCATTGTTCCCTGTGTACATCTTGACAGACCACCAATACACAACTGGGCTGTTGTCACATGTGGCATTAAGCAACTGAGAAACTGATTTAAATACATGCTGCTACAATTTCAGCTGTATGTTCAAATTTATTTTGTTATGTTTTATATCAGTAAAATGTCATTCCAAAATTATGAAGCCAAATCCATGCATAACAATTTTGTGTGAAACTTACTCTTTAATTCATGGCCCTGGTCTTAGTGCTCCGAAACTTTTCCCTGTCAGTTTATGTCCATGAACTACAGCCATCACCGCATTTGTGTTTGAGTGTAACCTCCATATGGACTTATAATCCAAAGGTATTGGTAGCTGAAAGTAACATGAACAATAACTGTCACTTCTGTAATGTTACATCTTCACATATAGTTATTATTCTTTCCAATATAGACTTGCTCTTCATGCTGCATACCAGGGGCATATTTTTCTCATTCTTGGTGTTGACCACCTTCAGCATTTTGGTAGTGTTAGGCTTCACAGTGATTGGGAGGTTGTACTCACTGACTGTCATTGTATGTCATCACAACCTTACTGCTTGTAGGCTTTATTTTTAACATCAAACACTGATGTATCCTGTCCAGCCTAAATTGTTTTCAGTCAACGAAAAGTAAACCATACTTCAGTCAAATGTGTACATTCTGCTGACAATGTTAACTGATTAACTTACAGGTTCACTGTGTCTCCTGTTGATCAGATGTGTCTCCTCTCCTTCATTCTGTAAAGAATGGGGCAATTAGTTCATTACAAGTTCATATTGAAACCCAATGAAAGCGTTTGTACATCTACATCAACATAAAGGCACAGGTCATATACTTACCTTTTGGTTTGTGTTAGCATCTGTTGTTGGTGTTATGAAATTTCTTTTCCTCTTTCTCCCTTCAGATGTTAACGGGTAGGCCGTCTGAATGTTCATCTTGCTCCTGCAATTTGTGATATTATGAGAATATTCACTGTGCTGCTTATAACACACCATACAATAGAATGTTTCCTTTGGGTCCACTAGTACATATTTTCATGTATAAAAAACTGAAAGATCATTTCTGTACATTGTAACTATGAGTATTTAACATACGTCTGAGCTTGTGTTGTTATCGAAATCTCTTGTCAAGTCTATTGATATTGTCCTCTTTCTCTTTCCATCCTCAAATGCAGCTGACTCTGCCTATTAAGGTAGAATGTTCTTTTTTATATTTAAATATATATATACCTTCATAATATCACAAACATTTAAACTTCATAGGTACTTGTTAGCAGTGTTGGGAATTGGTTGAAATATTTCTCTCATTATTGGTTTATGACTAAAGACCATTCTCCAAAACAAACTGGTTAGTGTCATTTTTCACTTTCCTGTTCAGGTTTTTATTGCAGATTAGTGTTAAAAAAACATACGTGTTTGGGTTATTTTTGTGTTATATCTGAAAAATGCACGTGTATATGCAAATTTCACATCAATGTAAAATCATGCAACTTGCTAATTTAAGGGGATCACTAATGTTTCACTGCCAGTCTTCTATAAATATTAAGTCAAGTGTTTCAAAATATAAAACACAAAACATAAAAAATATAAAACAGAAGTTAAAAAATCATTTTACATGCATTGTATTGTGAGAAAATGTTAAGTCATTTTTGATTATTTCAGTTGATCAAAGTAAATGTTATCAGATAGATTTATAAGATGTACCAGTACCTAGACATATATATAACATTCACATTCCATGAAAAATAAAACACAGTGCTTGGAATATCTAAAAATATGTCTTGTTTTCTCTACATACTTACCATGAAACTTGCCATAGTAGGTAGGTCATCTTCTGTTTCGTCATCGTCCTACAAGTGGTTGGTGTCACATAAGTATACGTATGATTTCATATTGGATTGTTAAATCTATACATCATTGAAGCCTTTGGTGAAAGATCAAAGGCACTGACAGTACTTTATCACACAATAATGTGCACTTTTTGCATTATGTCACAATATGTTGGTGTCACTGCATCATTCTAGTCTGCCCCCTCATAACTGAACTCTTGCATTTAATACATCACAATGTAACTAACGCCATGATGCATGTCATCACCTCATACAGCCTACTGTTTCAAGGTTTGCAGTTCCCTCAATCACCTAACATCACTGGTGGAAACATTACATTTATATGGTTTACGCTAGTCACAGATGTTCTTAAAATATTTTAGAGAAGATACTTAACCCGAATTTAAATTGTCACCAAACTGCTTTTCCATAAGGGGCAGACACTTGTTAAGAACAACATGTTAGTTAGCCCTGTGCAAGGATTCTTATTTTAGGTCACCAACAACATTTTTTCTTTACTGCCGTAGATTAATAGAAATAAACCCATAAGTGTGACATACAAGTCATACGAAACTCATGCAAAATTATATATTAATAAAAGAATTCACACTTGTTTAGTAGAAGTTGTATGACACACTTGCTCATGTAATAATCTCTACATCTTAAGAAATCAGTTAATTTGAGGAATTCTTTCATGGCAATTAATTACTTTAAGAAATTCCTGATTTTTTAAAACACAGCATTGATCCAACCTTTCTTTAAAGAATTAAGATCATTTTAGTACTTTGCAAGTGTATGTACTTTACTTACCTCCATGGTTTTGTTGTGCTTTAATTTCCTCTTTGCTTCCTCAATTACTGGTGCTGACTTTGCCTAGTATTAGATAATGTGCGTTCTGTCTTTACTAGCATGTTTTGACAAAGATTTGTGATTTCATAGGTTCAGACACTTGCTAGTATTGAAATGTTAGGTTATTAGATATTTTGATAAGATGTGCCTTAAGTGTAACATATGCATTCTACCAACAATACCAGGCAGTGCTAAGAGTGTTTTAATGTCTTGTTTTTTCTACATACTTACCATGAAACTTGCCATAGTAGGTAGGTCATCTTCTGTTTCGTCATCGTCCTACAAGTGGTTGGTGTCACATAAGTATACGTATGATTTCATATTGGATTGTTGATTCTATACATTTCAGTAGAAGTTATTCTCTGATATTTTATGTGAGGTTCACATGTCTAAGACGCATACTTACAACTATAACTATTTAGTTCATAACACAAGTGCTATCAACCAGAATAATGTTTTGTTTTAAAAGACATTATGAAGTTGTATCCCACTCACATTTTTGTTCACAACTAAACCAAACTTAATAAGTGAAATTAGTAAAATCTGTATTTAGTCTCTTGTTTAGGTTACCTGGTAATATCAGTAATAGAAAAACAAATACTTAGGAGATAAACATACTGTGTTGGAAAAGTCATAGGTATATAGCAAAATTGTAATAGCTGTAAATTTGATTTAAAACCAAACGCATAGTATGAGGTTTTAAGTTAAAAAACTTAGAGCCATTATAATTTTATTACATGTATATACATCTGATTTTCCAACACATTACGATCTCCATTCTACCATAACATGATTATTTTCAGATTTTCAACTAATACATGATGTGCTGGAAAATCAGAGGTATATAACGTGATAATATACCTCTGAATGATTTTGATTAACCAAGCAAAATCCAGCACTTACTGAAGTCATGATATAATGTTGTATATATATTTGAGTATTTTTTGTGATTCATATGCTTATTAATAGTTCATTTTCATGACCTTTATTTACCACATGTTTATGATTGTACATTTTTGTAGATCTCGCAAATTCACAAATGTTGATTATGTTCCTGTTACATGTGTTTCTGCTTTGTGTTCACTCTAAACATATTTCTGTTTATACACCTATCTTGTAAAGTTCAGTACAAAGTTGGATCAACAACAATAAAACTCATACCTGATGCTATTCCCTAATTGTGCTTGTACCGTATCTTTCCTATCATTAAATAAGGCTCAAGTACTGGCATATACAAATACTGTCTGAGTATAGCTGTAATGCTGCTGAGAGTGGCGTTAACTAACGTAGACACATGTACATTTAACTTACCTCAGCTCTTGAAATACAAGCTTTATTATCTTCTGGCTCATATACTTTGTGCTGGAAGTAATGATAATTGGTTGTTATTAAATCATTAAAAGAAACAGTCATTTTTAGGACACCTCATATAAAAATTCAGTAGTATTAAGTTGCACCTGCTTTTTATTCCTAATTTTCTTGTAAACTGTAATATCACATCTTCCACATTCAAAATATGTACACTTTACATACCTGTGTGTTTGTGATGTCCTCAACAGATTCTCTTGTTGAGGCTATTGTTTCTGTCCATGTCCTGCTTTCTCCCTCAAATGCAGAGGTGGCCCTCGTCTGTCTTTACTTCATAATATTACATATTTATGACTTCATAAGTGCATTGCTGTATTACATAGACATGAAAACATTTTAATTATACATACCCAGAAATAAACATAATACATGTAATTAGATATGACACTGTGCTAAGAATGTTATATTTTGAGTTTTCACTGTTTACACTTACAGTGATACTTGCCATATTTTGTTGGTCAAACACAGAATGTACATGCTCCAGCAAGTGGTCAGTATTGTTTAAGAAGCATGCAAGTATGCAAGTATGCAAGTATGATCAGTTATCACCATAACTATAAACTAACATTAAAGAATCAGTTTATTACCAGAAAGCATAGAGCTGATTGTTTTAGTTGGAACAATAGTCATCCTGTTCCTCCTTATTGTGTTTTTTGTTTGTTTGTTTTGTTTTTTGTTTGTTTTTTGTGTTTTTTTTTAATTTGCTCTTTCCTGTAAAGGATTACCTTTTTGACAGCATTTCTGGAGACACTTGAAAGCCATTTTGCCTTCTCTGCAAGTAAAATTGTGAAAGTTTATCTCTTGTGCATTAACTTCTCTTAGAAGCAATACATGCATACAACATATGTCATATTTGGGATTAAACTTTCTTAGTAAAGTACAAATTCTAGTACTTTTTGGTTGAGTCCCATCCAGGATTCGAATCCGCAGTCAGGCACCTAATCACCAGCAATCAAAGTCAGCCGCCTAGCCCCCTCAGCCACCGCGACTTCCGCAAATGAAAGTCGGACAACTGGTAGTCTAGACTGTGTACTTTGTGTACCCCTCTGATGAGTGTAAACTGGCACGGCATGCATAGTCATAAACTCATTATTATTATTTTTCTGATATTTGAATAATCATTCACTATTTATATCTACCTCAATACTTACGCATCGTATGTTTCTTCTTGTTGAGCAAATACTTTTTGTGTACTTTACACTTCAGGAAATTTACAGCTGCTCTAGGCATCTGCCTATGTTTTCTCCTTCTCCAAAAACAGTTCCTGTTTTGAACAGTTTTCTTTATCTTTTCTAGGGACTGGTTTCTCAGTCACTGTTTCCTTGCAGTTGCACCTTGACAGCAGATCCCTCAACTCACACAGCAACCTCACACTTACTTGTTTCTCTTGGGCAGTGCCAATATCATCTGTATGAGCCTTCATTGATGTGCCACTTGACTCTTCACCATTTGTGTTGCCATGTGAAGGAAAATCTTCTAAAGATGCTTTTGCAACTTTGACATTGATGACTGTTGGCAGTGATTTCCTTCAATCCTTGCTTACATGTAACATTAGAGTGTTTCTGTGTTCCTTGGGTAAGGCTTCCCATGACAGGTTGTTGTTATACAATGTGGCAAGAATATGCTTACATGGAAGAAAATGTCTTCTAAAATCATGGCAAGGACAGAGATCTTTGGTCCCCCTATTTAGAACAGAACTGTATGTGTGTGAATAGACTTCATTTGCATAGCTTCATTTAGTCTCTTTCTACAGTGTTCAAAGCATGTCCACCCTCTCCCATTCAAGAACCCAGGGACAGAATCCTTCAATGCCATCTTCATTTTGTCATTCTTTTCATAGTAACTGCAATGACATTGCTTATTTTTAGGATATTTAGCATCGGTGTATATAGTTGACAGTAAGTAACAGTAACCTGTTCTATATGGTACTTAATTGTGTTATTGCTGCATACAATAATTGCTTGTATTTTGATAACATAATCTGGTTCTATTTACACCATGCATATGTATCTAGTATACAGCATGTACCAGAGAAAAGTATTAGAATTGAAGTTATCATGCTAAGTAATACATGTATGTACAAAATGTGGCAAGTCACTGTCAAATCAGTAGTGACTCTTGTCATAAGTGTGATATACGTACATTTTCATTTTACATTCGCTGTGACGCACTTCCACATATTGCAGTGGGTTACATTTTTCAAATAAATGATAAATTCACATTTGCAACTGTTACCTCTTCTGTTTGTGAGAAATTAAGAGTTTCTATTTATTGCTTTCATCTCTTTACATTCTCAAAAAAGGGCCATAGGTAGCAAAGGGTGCAGGGTGGCAGCTGCCCCCTAAATTTTTTTTAGAGAATACATTTTGTGCATGAAAGCCTCTGAACTCCATATCACACTTTTGCGTTGATAGAACCCCCTTTATTTAGAAAACTTAACTTATGCCTTGCAGGACATAAGCATTTCACAATCGGCAACATCAATATTCCTTTTTCAAAGCATACAGTGAATCAATCCATCAAGAAATATTCTGTAGGACTTTCTTATGCCAAATGCTAATATCTTAAACAATGCATATAACAGTACAGAAAGAATAAAGCCTGCATTTCTAGTGTGGGCTTACTTGCATGAAAACATGACATTTGCAAACCATGTATTCATTATCCTACATTTAACCATTACCAAATCAAATGAAATATCTGAATTACCTCTGTTGTCTGTTGTTGTGGTGTTTCATTATAAGTGCAATCAGCCCAGTTATGGTCACGTCTGTAGGATGTTTCTGCTCTCTTTTTAACAGAGAATGAATCCTCTCAACACCATTGTTTGTAGTTAGTCCCACATGTTTGTCAAAATGTCTGAAGGCCATGGCCCATGGCTGAAATTGTAATATTATGTATCACATACAAGCACAAATTCATATGTTTATGTTAAATATTTCTGTACAAAAGAATTCCATTGTTATTGTACTACAATGTACAAGAATGTTTCATTGACATAAACAGGCACAGGTGTGGCCAAGATCATTGCTGATAAATGATTTAAATTTTGAAACAGCTGTACAATAGTCATTATACAAAATGTAAATATATACTGGCATATAATGTCATATGGAATATGACTTTTAATATAACTGTTTGAAAAAAATGTGCATGTATATATAATGTATATTCTGGATAAAAGTCATATTGTGCATTCAGTATGTGATTAGGTGAAGACATGTACCATTCACACAAATGACTTCGAATCCCTTAAGGTTTGCAGTCAATACAGTGCCTATTTTTTTTCATATACCTTAGGTGAGCACAGCCAGAAGTTATCCATATACTCCATGAAGTTTTTGTAGTGCCCCCACTTATCTCTGAGTTCCTGAACTTGACTTCCATAGTCCAACTCTTCCAAGCAGGACATTATATTGGACAAGCTGGATAAAAGCAATAATATGTTCATCTCAATGTAAGTTAAGCTGCAAACAGTTAGAAGCACAGATAGAAGGAAAGCATAAGTTGTACCTAGGGATAAAAGGTATTTTTAATTGTTTGAAAAGTATTTTATGTCATGTATTAATAATTATCTTAGAAAATATCTACACATCATTAGGTACCACAGTCCTGAGTCATCAGACAATTTACTTTAAGACAAATTTTAAGTCATTAAAAGCTGGAACATGAAAACAATTCTCAAAAGTTAAAGATTTTGTTGACAAGTGCCTAAGACAGGTTTGAAGGTTTGAAACAAAGCACTAGTTATGTATGTGTCAAATATTTCAAAATGTTGGAATATGCTTCCAGAAGACATAATACACCATTGCCAGAAAATGAAGCCCCCTTGACACAATGGTGTTTTTGTTTCTTCATGAATTGCACAGCACCGAGAAATCGTGGGCAAGGGAGGTAACTTTTTGCGACCAACGCGTAGCGCCGATAAAAGAAACATACACGGACACGTACAAATGTGAATTGTGCTGACAGATGTAGAACGAGTTGTTCAGGCAATATGTCTAATTAATATATATATATTATTCTATATTATTATATCTAATATGAATGATACATACAGATTTACAGGATTTACCAAAAAAAACCATCAAATTTAATTTAGACGTTGTAAAGTCTATTAGGCTAAAAATTGAGACAAATGTATACCTTAGCTATGTCGAAAAGAAAATATACCTGTAATACATGTAAGATGTAGATCTAACCCATATAAATGAGATGGTAAAGAGTAAACAATATTTTGCGGTGTTTAACAAGTGAGACACGTCGGAAAATAGTTCTAAATACTAAGTTCTTAGGCCTCGATTGCTATGATCTGCACAAGCTAGTGATTTACCAGAGTCAAAAACACAAATATGCAAAACTACTAACGTAAAATGCAAATCGATCAGGCACAAAACAGACTACACAACCTACTGCACACGTATGTTGCCGCGTCTCAAATGTGGCGTGCTTGGATGCGAAAACATGACGATGCCCTAATATGGTAATACTATTTTACATAGGGCTACCTTTGTAACTGCTATTAGCAGTTAACAGACGCTAACAGAGATCTGCTAGCAGTAAGTAATATTTCCTGGAGCGGGTGGTACCGCCACCTCTACCTGTCAGAACCGGTTTGTGTGTCCCTTAAACCCCGACAGGTCTTACGTCCCGACTGAACATGAATAATCATTAGTGGGCGGGGCTTATGTGTTACGTCACATATGGGCAACAATGGTTTCCGTTGAACTAAGGATAGAATACATGTCTCAATGACAGGCCTCTTTGCGTTATGCAATGTCTCAACCACAATATGCATACGAGGTATGTGTAAGTATTTAGTATATGTGCCGTTTATTCAGTATAATGTGCTTTTGAATTTTTTAGACGCAGCTTCCTACAGGTAGCATTGGCGGAGCTGAAGCGATTTCGAAAGCCGTCTCGAGAACATCCACTGGCTGACATTAGACTATGCCATGTCTCAGCCCAGTCCTAACTTTTCATTGCAATCCTTCCATACACAGTAAAATATATTGTCAGCCAACGTAATACTTATGCGATGCATATTGCCACACCTAATTAGGCTATTTCCGTGCATGTCAAAAGTGGGTCAACTCTGATAGTGCGCTAATGTAAGACAGGTTACCCAGGCCGAAGCAATGCTAGTTATGCTATGTGCTAGTTCACATTTTGAAAAATAAAAAGAAATATACATGTCCCCATTTTTTCCTGGAATGACAACTCATTTTTCTGCATTTTTGGTCTTGTATCCGAAGTAGACAGATAAATTCTTTTAAAGTGTAAATTTAATAGTTTCTGGTATGAAGCCAATATAAATATAAAGCATAAAAAAATAACCACTATGCCAAAACCTTCACCAGCTAATATGTCTGCAGCAGGCCTGTTCTCTCTAGAATACCATTGTGTAAAGGTTGTTGTTGAAGACAGTACACTTATTGACTCTTAAATGTCAATTATATTTCTTTCATAACTGGAAATCACTTAAATATCAACAATTTCATAGTATTTATGGAATTATTTTTATCCCTTCTTGACAATCTCGGTAATCCCTGATCACTTGGAGCCTGTACAGACTTCTGTGGACCAAATATTTCATTCACTCTCTCTCTCTTTTCAGTCACCACTTTCCGCACTCTCGGCGCTTCATGGAGAACAGTCAGTGGGCGGATGACAGGTTGTGGCAGCTGCTCAGGGGAGCTCCATCCAGCCCCAGGCACCCCAAGAGACTGGTAGGACATGAAAAGCATCTTCATTTTCCTCTACCATTTCAGAAAAGTACCAGTCGGAACTTGAGGCCCTGTTGGAGTTTAAGACCTGTGCCCCGTTGTTCAAAACAACCTTAGCTAAGGTCAACCTTAAGCACTAAGGTTAGAGTTACGATCACCTTAAGAAAAAGATACGCCCGTTGCACAAAACAACCTTAGGGCAACCTTAACTCTGACTCCAACCTTAGCCGTAACCTTAACTAAGGCTGAACTCTTCAGCGCTGAAGTAATGGAAGCGTCCCTAGTTACCACGTGAGTTAACTCCCCTGTTCGCACTTGCAGACGACAACAATGTCAATGTCCGTACGGAAGCGTAATCGGCAATCAAACTTTTCTGCTTTCGAGATCAGTTTGATTGCTGACGAAGTTAAAGCGCGTCAGAGTATATTGTTTGGCCCGTTTTCGTCAACAATCACCAACACGGCGAAAATACGAGAATGGGATGAAATCGCAACCAAGTAAGTGTTACTTCCGGGTTGTATCATAAAATATTTTCATCATCCATTGAAATAAATATTTGTAATATGTGTAGTGAGTAGTCTTGAACGTGAGCGACAACAAATCAACAGAACCCTTCTATTATTCAAGGTTCATATACCAGAAATCCTCCCAAAATCCATGACTCTTCACATGATTTTTCATGGATGTTCCGCAACTTAAAATTGTCCATGACACGACAAAAAGTAATCCAGTGCATTTATGAACCGGTAAGCGTGAAATGAAAGACCACAACACTTTGAGTGAACATAAATTTTATTACCCAAATTGACCACGAAAATTAATAGCACGTATTACTAATTACAAGAATCACAATAAACTTACGCCCACTGTATCAAGTTTCTTGCAATAGAAACTTAAATAAAAGTAAAAATTCAGTAACTGTTCCACGATATATTTATTAAGAATTCCATTTTCTTAAGCTATTCCAGGCCTGGAGAGGTAACACTAATGTTTCAAAGCTTTCCCAGGTTTCCATGACCAATGCGAACACTTTGTAATGTAAGTGTATATCATTCCCTCAAAAAAAGATATTCATTATTTATTGATTTTTACTTCTTTTAACACTAAATGCTTGTTCATCCGTCCAGAGGTCTGGAGCCTAAATGCTTGTTCATCCGTCCAGAGGTCTGGAGCCCAAATGCTTGTTCATCCGTCCAGAGGTCTGGAGCCTAAATGCTTGTTCATCCGTCCAGAGGTCTGGAGCCTAAATGCTTGTTCATCCGTCCAGAGGTCTGGAGCCTAAATGCTTGTTCATCCGTCCAGAGGTCTGGAGACTAAATGCTTGTTCATCCGTCCAGAGGTCTGGAGACTAAATGCTTGTTCATCCGTCCAGAGGTCTGGAGCCTAAATGCTTGTTCATCCGTCCAGAGGTCTGGAGACTAAATGCTTGTTCATCCGTCCAGAGGTCTGGAGACTAAATGCTTGTTCATCCGTCCAGAGGTCTGGAGACTAAATGCTTGTTCATCCGTCCAGAGGTCTGGAGCCTAAATGCTTGTTCATCCGTCCAGAGGTCTGGAGACTAAATGCTTGTTCATCCGTCCAGAGGTCTGGAGCCCAAATACGGAAGAAATGGAACGATTATAAGTGAGTAATTATCTGAGTTCCTTTGTATCAATAGCCATTTCAAAGCTCTGTTTAATTGTTTTTTGGCCTAAAAACTGCAATAACATATATTGCAGATACACTGTTTATTGTCTGTGATGAATTAGTGTTTAAATCTTGTAGAAACAAACACAAAAGAGAATTCTATGTTACATGATATGCCATGCTTTTATTGATTTTAACAGTTTTTTGTGATTATTATGACTGTGAAGTAGGATGGTGAATAATGTTTATTTAAACTGCAGGTGGCAATTATTATAATGATCATCACCAACAATGACAAATGACGAAACGCCTATGTTGTTGTTTCCCAAAAGACACTCAAATATGTATTTTGTCAATAAATTAATATAAGAATAAACACGTACACTACATTTGTTACACAAAGCAACATTGAATTCTTATATATGCAATTAGCACTCCTGGTTTAATTCTGTTTGAAAATACCGTTTTCACTAATGTTAAGAAATATTTACATAATGAGATATAACTTTTTTTTAAAGTGTTCCTAGCTATCATGGCAATAATAATTTGTAAATTGCATGAAAACTGGCATATGTTTGATTACTAGAACACTTGGAAATGAGTTTATAATTAAATTTATTCTGTATTTACATTAAATTAAAACTGATTGCATTTGTCAGATCCCAGGTGAAGAAGAAGGCCATTGATGTGCGGCGTCAGAGCTGCAAGACAGGTGGGGGTCCAGCACCAGTTGGTCTGTCTGATCTGGAAGACAAGGTTGGATTTTGATCGATTATTAAAGCAATAAATTGTACCCATTTGTGTTCTTACTTATTTTAAGTTTGTACAACCTTATATCATTCAATTCATATTAGGAAACATGAGAAGCATATCATAAAAATGCATGTGCTAACGGAGTATTTTCATTGTTTTAGGTTGTGTCAATGATTCCTCAGTGCCAGATTGAAGGAATAAATGGTGGATTAGAGAGTGAAGTAGATGAAAGTATGTGATATCTAGTACACTACTACACAAACATCAATGAATATGTATGTCAAATTCATAAAACAAATTATACATCAATTGCAAAAAGACACTCATTCAATAAAAAATCAATTATGTCTCGAAATTACTTATCTCTGAGAAATCAATGGTCCAGTTTCTGGGTTTCACACTGCAGTCTAATAAGGGTAATGTTTTTTTATTAAGAATGTCCTTTGCCGAAGTCTGAGGTATTCCATTAACAGTCAAATAAAGGTAAATGTTTTATTAAAGGAAAATTATACATTAAGTTAATGTTTTTAAATGCTTGCAGTTTGTGCCACCTTGGAAAACCAGGATTCAACGGTGTGCCCATTTGTGGAAGTAGATGAGGCATTTGGTAAATATGTGTATTTGTGTGTCATATTATGTGTATTTGTGTGTCATATTATGTGTATTTGTGTGTCATATTATGTGTATTTGTGTGTCATATTATGTGTATTTAGGCAAAATTTATCAGTTGAATGAATAACATAATAGAAAAGTAAATATCTTCAACAGATCATTGCTTCATAAGTAACACTGTAACATGGAAACTTTGAGAATTGTATTATGATAAGGGTCTTGGGTCCATGTGTGGGTTCCATTGAAATCACTTATGTCACTGGCGTGCTGGTCTGCTGGGGAAATTAACTCAGCAAAGAGCCCAAAGTAACAAGAATCCAATTTCTATTTTATTAACAAGAGATAGAATATCAAGGGTGGCCACAAAGAGGGGTTGTACAAGCCTCTGGGCTGGGCTAGAGCTGATATGAGTTGGGCGTCTAAAGCCTTCTGCTTAGTACTTAGAATTGGTGACTTATTTATCTTAATGATACAAAGTAGGTGTGCCCTATAATAGCCAATAAAATATACAGTGTGGGGTGTGACCTACTGAAATAACCAGGCACACGGGAGTGCTCTTGATCCTATTAATCCCATCTCAAGTGGCATTAATCCCACCAGCACATTTACTGCACAAAATAAATATTTTTAAGAAATTAAAATATATTTAAATTTTTCAGAATCAGGACTTACAGTGAATAGCCTCCCTGTCATAACAACACCAGTACATCAGCCATTAATTGCTACGTCTGCCTTATTACCCTCACAGCCATCCTCAAAGCAGGCAGCCGAACAACCTGAAATTGAAAGGCACAAAGAAACTGTAAATGGTAAAATGACAGTGAGCAATCTTTAATAAACAGAATATATTCAAAAACATTTAATTTTTAGCACTACGTATTTGCAAATACATGTTTTTGTAATTTCATGATAATAACCAACACCATAAAATTATACTCATAACAAAATTATTGGTTATAAATCATTACTACTGTAACTTAACAATACAAACATATTTTTTGCAGCAACAGAAATCCACTGTAGGAGTATACTTACACATAAGTCAAGAAAATCAGGTAGGAAGGACATGTTCTTGAAAGTCAGAAAAAATTATTACTACATTTGTATAAGTTTTAGGATCGATGGGAACTCATTGGGACCCAGTTGAAAAAATTATTATTTTATCACAACCATTTACACAAGTCATAAATGTAGACCCCTACCAGCCTTAATTCAGATTCTGGTATAAATAGCAAGCAATAATTTTAAACCTAATACTTTCATTGCATACAACAATAACACAAATCACTCTTATTATATTATTACCTTTTCTACAGAAAGGGAAGCTCAACCAAGCGTCACTGACATCCTAGAAAGCGAAAAAGAAAAGACTGAAGTTCTGAAGGTCCTTCTTGAGGTACAAAGGAAAATCTTGGACATCTCAGAACAGTGACTTAAGGTTGAGTCAGAGAGGCTCGCCCTGGAAAGAGAGAAATTTGAATTTAAGAAAAATTTAATTGCCATACCAGAATACAAAACTGTTTCTCCAGTTATAAATTTCATGCCTGAATTGTAATCAAGTTTGTTACCTAAGTATGATGTATTATAGAAAATCCTTATGGGAACATTATGCCATGAAACATGTTGATGCTCTCATTGGTGAGGGAGGGAGGGAGGAAGGGAGGGAGCAAGCAAGTGAGTTAGTTCTCTTGGAGTAAACCTACATCTTTTAAAGGAAAGTTGCCAGCATTAATTGTACAGATTTATTGAAGCATTTGCTTGTATGATGTCAGAGTATGGGTGTGGATATGAAGTCAGAGGCACATGTACCTGTAATTCTGTTAAATTTGAAATTTTGTAGATGTGTTTTGAATGTTTCGGAATTGGTCTCACGATGGAGGAATGCCACAACTCAAACTAGACTCAATACTTTTCTGCAAAAGTCGGTAGATGTACCAATCAGAAGCTACAGTGGTGCCTTTTGCTAGTAACATTTTTTTGTGAGTTCTTAGTTTCTCGGTTTCCAAGAAAACGATTTGGACTTTGTCTCAAAAGTGAATGGTGTGTTTCGTTTCCGGAGCAAAACTCAAAAAATCTGTCAGTGTTACTTGGTAGATATATGTGGCAGACCCCAAAGTGGTGCCTTTTGGTATTTACAGGCTTTTATGATTTATTGTTTTCTCAGTTTCCATGGAAACAGTTCAGACTTAGTCTCGAAATGCAGGGATGTGCTTCGTTTCCGGAACAGAACTCAAAAAACGTTCAATAATTTTGTAAAACTTGGTAGATATGTGTGGCAGACCCCAAAGTGGTGCCTTTTGCTATTTCCTTTTTTTTTTACGTATTATTTTCTCCGTTCCATGAACATGTTGCTGACTTCATTTCTGGAGCACAGCTCTAAAATCATTTCATATCTTTCAAAAGATCTTGGCAGATATACGAGACAGATCTTGAAAAGGTGACTTTTTCTGATTACAGATATATGGCATATTTATTTTTCATGAATTCCATGGAAACAATTCTGACTTGGTCTGAAAACAGAATAAGTAACTGTCCGATTATTTGACCTTTCAAGTATGTGGGGGCTGTGGGGATATGTCATGTTCTGATGACTCTTGTTTACTAATTTCTCTGAAATATGCCTTGGAACAATACATATCCCCAAAATATTTTATGATATTTACGCTTTGTAACTACTTGTTGTTCACTTTGTTTCAAAGCTGTAAGAAGATATTGTCAGTGTTATTAAATTTGATGTTATCTGACATACAGTGGTGTTGCTTCTACTTACATTTCATGAAAATCTTTCGTTAACAAGGTTCTGTCTAGCAGTGTTGCCATCTACACACTGCATGAGTGTGGGTGGGGTGTTATTCTCCACATCTGCCTCTGCAAGTGCATCTCCTGGTGGTACGTGCACTCCATTATTGATGCAGTAATTGTGGAGTTTAAAACATGCCATAATTATCACAGTGCACCTCTCTGGGCTGAACCACAGGCATCCTGAGGACTTGTGCAGACACCTAAAACATTATCATACAAGTCATGTCTTACAACAATGTTCTGGCAACAGGGGGATAAATGATGATGATAATAATTTACTTTGCAAGTGCTGATGTAAATTCTGATTCTGTTACTGAGTTCAAGCTCACCTAAACCTTGCCTTTAAAACACCAAACGCACGCTCAGTGGTGTTTCTTGTTCTGATGTGAGCTGTGTTGTACCTCTCTTGGGGGTGTGTCTTTGGCTCAGTAAAAGGTGTCAGCAGCCATGGTCGACATGCATATCTGAAACATACAATACTTGATGGTTATTCAAATATTTCTTTATTCTCTCTCTCTCTCTCTCTCTCTCTCTCTCTCTCTCTCTCTCTCTCCCACAAACACACACACACACACAGAGAAAGAGAGAGAGTTCATATGAATAAATTCGTATTCCAGCCAAGGCCAACACCTTGGTACAGTGCGAAGTCAACTAGATGACACACACACGGAAAAGGAATGTGTCACGATACGAAGGTGAAATCCTCCAAAACCTACCCAGAATCGCCAAGGAGCCACCCATCCGGTACATGCTCTTCCATCTTAGAGGCAATCTTACAGTTACTCCAAATGAGCGAGTCGTGGGTTGACCCCAGCCACTTGACCACCACATTTGTGAAGCTGTAGACATAATTACGGTTAAGGTATTATAAATAATCATTGTAATTGATTGAAAATATGTCCTCCTGTAGCAGAACTACAAATACTGGTTGTACTTACTTATTGATCATGTGTGTGCATTTACATATATATGGGCCATGGGCAGGTGCTTGTGACCCTTCACTGTTTTTGTGTATAATGTTCAAGTAATATTTCACATTATATCTGTAGTTCTATTCTAGAATGGAACAATGTAAGTTTTCAAGTAAGTCAAAAATGCTATCGAAAATATAAATTCACATACCGAAATTATGAGATAATATTCAAAATATGGAATTATGGTCCTGTAAATCCCGTTACTATTTTTCACTGGATAGGGAAGTAGCATCAATGTGTAACGAAGGTCATGGTCATTGCTAATGTAAACAAACCCGTGACGAATCGGGATATTTTTACCTTTTGGACTCACTAGAATAAGAACATAATGAAATGATTATGCTTTTTCATTTCTTCAAAAAGTGAAGAAAACAAAACCTCTTACCGAAGAGAGCTGTCACAAATGGCCTGAACATTCACAGCGTGGTATCCCTTACGACAAATAAACCCTGCTTCCTCGGCGATAGGTGGTCTTTTTATCGGGATCAAAGTCCCGTCAGTTGCTCCAAGAACTTTGGGTAAACCGCATACTTTGTGGAAGCCATCTTTCACTGCCATCTGATCTTTTGGTCTCCAAGGAAAGTGGACATTGTTCAGAATCGTGCAAAAAGCACTGGCTGTGTTGTGCAGAGACCTCGACACGGTAGACTTATCAAGGCCATGGAGGTCTCCGATCTCGGAGAGGAAGCCACCTTTTCCTAGATATCGTAAAGTCAAGAGCACCTGACATTCTGCAGAAATGGCGCATGAACGCTGTGTAGCCCTTCCGATTACAGGCTCAGTTTTTTCCACTAGAGCTATGATAGCTTCACGCGACAATCGATAGCGGGAAATAAGTTCAAAATCGTTCAGCATGTCCAGCTGACTCGTTCTGTCTCTATACACTCTCTGCTTCCTCAAACTTCTCTCAATCTCGTTGTAGAAAACAGACGCAGCCGCCATAATCACTTCCCAACCTTAGAGACGCTAAGGTTGGGTCGGACCAACCTTAGTTATCAACCTTAACTTAAGGTTAACCTTAGTTAAGGTTGTTTCGTGCTACGGGAGGCTAACCTTAGTAAAGGTCTAAGGTTGAAATCTTAGAGATAAGGTTGACCTTAGAGATAAGGTTGTTTTGAACAACGGGGCACTGGTATACAAGGTCTTAAACTCCGACAAGGTCTTAAGTCCCGGTTGAAGTCTTGCCCCCTACCTGGCCCCTCATGGTTGATTGTGGCTGGTGCAGACCATTCCCCTGATCACTTTGAGTCACGCTTAGCTTTTAAACGATGTAAGAATGTGCATCGAAACTTCCCTCAGCGTAATATGAATCTACATCGAAATGTTGTATTAAACAAGAAGTTGTAATCTATACAGCTGTGTGTTCTTTTTGTGAGTCACCAACTTCTAGAATGCCCGTCAAACAAGTGGTTAATTCTAACTTCATTGAATTTACAGGACTTTTTCTATGCTTATGATTTTCTATCAATGATGATGGTGGTGTCCAGATGGTGAATGAATGATCGTTGTAAACTCATTGAATATATGACTTATTAAAGTATAATTCATCATTGCAGGATTATATGTTCATTCATGGAAGAATACCATGTCAGTGGAAGAGTCTACCTTTTTCTATAGGTATCACAGCAGTTATGTGATGTACAGTCAACCCTAAATTTGTTTTCATGAAGGTGTAGGGATAACAGGCATGTAAACACATGTATAGCTGGTTCAGCATTAGGCAATTACTGGAAACACTTTGCTGGGTGTGAGGTGGTGTATTTCTGAGCTGCATGTATGATGAATGACAGCTTGTAACCAAAACAAAAACCAACAAAAGAAAATCAAATAATGTGTATAGCAGGATAAGTTGAAGAAAGAAGATACATAGCAAATTGAAGACTTTATGTTGAAATGGCAATGAAACGTGTGAAGAATTTCAGTATTTCACAGGGGGTCATTCCAGTTGCTTTGGCCATGAAAGTCACTAAAATGTGGAAAGTGTGTGTTCAATTGAAAAATCTTGAGCCTCCAAGAATTAAAACTTAATTATGCTGATACACTTGCATTGCTCATGCGCATAGAGCTGAAGTCACAAATGAGTTAAGTTAAGGAACACTGAGTTGGAGAGAGGATGGACTCCTGAGAGCTCTATGAAATTATTCCTGCCCTACAACGAAGAACATGTCATATATATGGTCACACTTTAGGCAAATGTGTGTTCATTCAGAAATGCTTTTGTTAACCCACCAAAGAATGGATACTCAGGTCTTGTGTGTGCCTGTCTGCATGTCTCATGTCAGAATTCCACCTAATTAATAGCAGTAATAGCTCATCCAATATATATATATAACCCCTTCACATACTGACCTAGGACACAATTGGCTGACTGAAGAAACAATTTATTTCAGTGACATGATCGGACATAATCTGGGAAAGAAGCAGCATGTATACTGAAGAAACAACAACTAAGTGGTTAGCTCAGTCCAAGCCTAGGGTATGAACATTTCAATTCTGCAATTGTCCATAATTGATACATGGTTTGGCAATAGAAATGAAAAACAGATTCCAACTTATAACAGGTACTTTTTAATGCCATACAGTGTGTGACATTTACAATGATGATATTATGATGTATTTCACAAACAATGAACAAGGTCAAAAGACAGGAAAATGTTTACATCAGCATTGATGTGAAAGAACTGAAGAATATATAACCACATTAGTAGCACATCTTAACATATAAGAACTAGTGGATGAAACCTTCAACAGTAAGTGTTTTTTACATTTTTTTTAAAACTTGAATGAAAACAAGTTCTGAAGTGAACATTAGGGAAAGAATGTAAATGTGGCACAGTACTGGGTTTTTAAACCTGGTCCTCCATGAAACAGTTACTGACTTCAAGGTGGACACTAGGGCTGCAACGAACACACAATGGGGCAAATATCATATGCATCACGAATATTGGGTAGTGAACACAAATAATTATTCATGAATACAATATTGTAGTTAAGTGATTGATACCCAATATGGAGCCCACATGTTGACTGTTGATTTGTGGAAAACTAGTCATCTGATATGACACTCAAATTTGGTATCTAGTACACTATTAGTTGCAGTCAACAGTATCATGTGCAGCCATTGCAAAATAAAATAACTTGTACTCTTGCAATGATAGGGCCTTTTCCATTCTTGCATATCTCACTTTAATAAGGGCTCAAGTGAAACATGCTCAGATACAAATGGTAGAGATTCATTCATATTGTCATGGTGATCACGACTAAGGAATATTATAGTATTCATGAAGGGCTTCGACTGGATTCAACGAATATGTGAGTGTATCATAACAACCCTAGTGGACAACTAAAGTCATTCATGTCCTTAAACAGGAGGCAAATGCTTTCCTTGTTTTACACGATTTAAAGAAGCTCTGCCAGAATGGCTTTCACATATAAGTCATTCAGTAGATAGATACAGCTCTCCCAGCAATTTTAATCAAAGGGTATTCTTTCAAAGTGACAATTCTTCGGAGTCCATCTGAGTAAAAACCACACCAGTTCATATGGGCAAATGTTCCTTGTACTTGATAATAGTATGTGTGGCTTACTTTCATTTAATTTCTCCATCCTGTAGTATGTATGGACATTTCATTTCAAGAAGACCCCTTTCATTTCCAATATGAATAACACTATCAGGACTGGTTCCACGAGGAGGATACTCTTGTTGCACAATGAAACCACATGTAACCACCCTTGCATTCCTGTTGTTTTGTCAGCAGATTTGCATATTTTCTGCCTGAAACCGCCTCATGAATATGTCGCCATATCAGAGCATGAATATCAAAGGATGAATATGAGAAAATGTCTTTCACAGCATCATGAACGCATGTTGATGTTTCCAGTTTACAGATAAGGTCAAAATTAGAAGAGGTTCATCGTCCTTCCTCTGCCTGTGTTTACTGAACTCCACAATCTATTGTTGGCATGTCCATGTGTGTTCTTCTCAATTATTACACAGTCTTCTTCGGAGAGAGACAACGCACTGAAATATTGCAAAAATGTCTGATACACTCTTCATTCTTCAAATCACAAGTGTCTGCAAAGTTGAAATCAATTGAATGGAGTGCAGGTATCGACATATCGGATTCTTCAGTCATGTTGACAACAGACTCCTCAGTTAATTACGAGCCTGTATATGGTAAATGTTCACAGAGTTTGGGAGCAAATGTATCGACATTTATTGGTTTTATCATTGATTTACCTGTACCATTAGTAGCATTTTGGGTGGTTGTAGTTTTCTTCTTATGTTCTATCCACTTGTGTTTTGTGAATGTCATATCTTGTGATTTAACAGGGCTCAATGTGCGTTTTCATGGCTAGTTCCTTCCAGTTTCTTGTATGAGATGTCAACCAAGGCATGGAGGACAGCAGTGACACGGTTGCATAATTCACTGAAACTGATAAATGGTTCACTGAATGTCATTTTGAAAACTTAGAAAAACACGTAATTCCATATCAGATTAGTGAAATAAAATACAGTGTACTACTGTAGGCTTACATTTCACAATGATACATTTTTGCATACATCAGTCAGGATTACGTTCTTGCACACATGCGGAAGACATATGCATTACCTATACCAGCAATGAACCCACCAACATTATTTAGTCATCCACTTCAATCAAGTCCTAAAGAATGATGAAATCATATACAAACAAGTATAGCTGTTTTTCAGTATACTTAATTCACATTTCAGATCTGTCAGTGAACATCATTATCGGTAATATATTCGAACTACCTACCGGGCAGTGCAGTTGCAAACATCAGCAAGTACTCGGCCTATAACCTTTGTCGAAGACACCCACACATATTAATCTGCTTCTGTTTCATGCTCCGAATTGGTATGGAAGGAACACACTTTGGCACTGACATAACAATGACAACAGTCCGCGGATAGATGGTGATATTGAACTGAATGGACGCCTAAATCTTCAAGGAATACTTTAGCTTTCAATTGACGTTTAGCATTATTTGGGTCAGTGTTTACTGTCTGCTGCTTGCTTAAGAACAACTTTATACACATCACTTGAACTAAATGATGGCATAAGTTCAACACTGCTGAGAGTTCCCCCAGTGGTGCTAGAAACTTCAGAAATCATCTGTGTCTCACAGTGACCACGCCGACTGTACTTGCATTTTCGATCGATCGTTTGCCAAGATCACGTACTCATTTGGCACGCAAAATTAGACCGACTTGTTCCGTGATTTCGTACGTGTGTTTTCAGTTCACGCACATGCAATTTATCAACATTCAGATTCAGTCCTTGGGCTGCCCCGCTGTCTCTCTCTACTGTCGACACCATTTGGAACTGAAAAACATCTACGGAAGTGGCCTTGAGGAAGGGAGATCACACATGAATGGGGAGATAAGAACTATGCAGGTGAACTAGCCAATGAAAACACTTTCATGATGTCATTAGCCAATCGCTGTAGCTTCCGGCAATTTTAAGCTCGTCACCTGAGAAGACAGGAGAAGTTGAGCGTGGTATAAGAATACTGCTGTTGATCTTGGACTTCACATGGAAATTTCCATCCCTCTGCAGACTTTATCATCAGTTAGAAAGTGTTGGACCACCTGTTATGTTGAGAAGTACATGCTTCATTGGTGACAGCAAGGTGTTCGGATTGCCGTTGCAATAGGTATGTCAGTAATGTCATGAAAGTGAACATCGCATGTTTTTTATGGCTTCAATACTGGTGTCTCTTATAGTACCATAACCATATTCTTTCTACTGTCCTCTGATAAGGACCCGGACGAAGCAGGCTCAGGGCCTGCACCATCTGCCAATAAAACTTTATTACTTCAGTGTTCGAAACTTTGGGGTATTAATTCATCTGTAGGTAAAGTATCACTCTTGTGTATTCAGCTATGGTTGATAAATGCAATGTTTCGTTTCCACTTGCCACAGTTTCATGTTGGATGGGTTTGTACATTAAACAATATTCTTATTCTATTAGTAAGCATGCGAGCACATAAGTTTTCTGTGCAGTATTCTGATAACAATCTGATTAATGTGTGTCATGATTATGACAATGTTTAAAATGGCGGCCTATGTAGAACTAATACACAATGAAGTGTTTACAAACAGTGTTTCAAAGTAACGTGTAGAATGAAATGAAAATATTTGAAATGTATGTTCAAGACTAGTATATTTTGTGCATTGGGATCGACATGCTTTGTGAAGATGGGGCGGTGGGGTAAACTGGTGGTTAAAGCGTTCGCTGGTCACACAGACGACCTGGGTTCGATTCCTGACACGGGTACAATTTGTGAAGCCCATTTTTGGTGTCCATAGCCATGATATTGTTGGAATATTGCTAAAAAGTGGCGTAAAACTAAACTTGACTCACTCAATCATTTATGAAGAACAAAGTCGTTTCAGATAGTAACTGTTATTTCCAGGTGAGATTCCGCATATGCTGTCAGGATGTCAGATGATGTAAGGAAGAAGAGACGGACCAGTACCACCTCATCAATGTCGAGAGTAAGTATTGACGCTACAAAAATCTACCATAATCTGTGTGTTATATGTTTAAACACATAGTATGTCTATTATCTCCTTAACTCATTCTGACATGTATAAGGTATCTGGTCTGGACTATAGGTTGTATGAAATGACTTCATTTCAAGTGAAATCTGGTGAGATCTCATACTTGGTATGTTGTTCATTTCTTTCTGTATGTGTATTTCCTGAGAGCAAACGAACACAAAAAAACGGCCACATCATAATGTTTTGTTTGTAAAACACTGTGTCACTGATGTATCATGATCAACGCATCTGTTATTGTTATGGTCCTGAAACTGCAACTGCAACCATAACCCAAGTAATAGCGAACTCTGTGATGGGTCATTACTTGATTGGATTTTTAACAAACAGAAGTTTGACTTTCTCTGGATCCCAGCAGAAGCACTTATTACTGTTATTACTGCATCTGTTGTTAGTTGTTAACGTTAGTTGTTAACGTTAGTTGTTAACGTTAGTTGTTAACCATATAGGATGCAGAAACTCGTGTCCTATCAATCCCTGGGTGTATTCATCCACAAAATTCAAAGCATCATGCTCCAATCGCATATCAATACACGGATTGCACATTTTGCCTGCTACTAAGAGGAACGTATGATCGATACTAGTATCCATTCCAATCGTTGTGTACAATCATTAATATGGTAAAGGTATGTACATGATGCAAGATGTGAGACACATGTTTTTGCTGCTGATTTGGAGCAGTAACCATCATGCCCGCTGTTTCTTAGCAGAGGCTGTTAACCACTCAATTTTAGCAGGAAAAGAATCCTTAAACATGCCAATATTAATTGTTTTCAATGCATTTTAGGCACTATCATCCAGACACAGGACTATCGGCGTCCTTTCTGATGAGCATTATGGGTGGATCAGATCGAAACTGGAAGGTGTTGACTTTCCGAAGGAAAGCAAGACTAAACCGTTTCATGAAGCCTGCAGGAAAATAAAGAGATTTAACTTAACCTTGAGAGAAATCCACAATCCCATCCAAGGAGGGTACAGACCTGAAGTGATTGATGCAGAAAGAAAAATTGTCATCCGGAAGTCTGATGTTGAAAGCATCATCGCCAAATTCTACAAAGAGTTGCGAGGGTCAGGTGCAAAGAAAATCAAGTCCATGATAAATGAATACTATGCAGGGATTTCAAAAGACACCATACAGGACTTCATTGATCGGCAGACTGACAGACAGCAGTTACGGCCAGCTTTTAGCAATGCACCTAACTTGAAGCCTGTGATTTCAAAGAAGCCAATGGGTCGACATCAAGTGGATCTAGTTGACCTCAGTGGCATGCAGGTGACAATTGGTGGTGAAACATTTCTGTATGTGTTATCAGTCATAGATGTATTCACCCGGTTCCTATGGCTTCGTCCTCTTTCCAGTAAAAGTGCTTCCTCGGTGGCTATAGAACTTTACAGGCTGTATTTTGAATATGGGTGGGGATGTCCACGGATTCTTCAATGTGACCAAGGTACAGAATTCAAGGGAGCAGTTAACCAGTTGTGCATGAACATGGGTACCAAAATTGTTCGCAGTCGGTCTCACCATCCGCAGTCTCAGGGAAAGGTAACAGTATATTGTAATGAAAAGTTATATGTGATCTATACCGTTGACATGGTTAAAGTGCCAGATGAAGGTCACAGATGCAGAGGCGTTGTCCTAATGCTTGATGTGAATGCTGTCATGTGAAACCCTTGGTGCCACTACTCATTTCATACAAATGATGAACACTACATGCTTACTTTTGGGGATTGTCATCAATCATTTTGCCTCTTGTAAAATTATAGGTAAAAGACAGTTTAGATGTTGGTGTACATGTTTCCTATTTATGTTGATCAGTAATGAAAAAGCAGGAGAAAGACTGCAAGTTGCCAAGTTGAGCAACTAACTCTGAGCATTGATGCAATGTTTCCTCTGTAACCAAGCTAAGATTTTCCATACTTGCTTTTGTTATTTGTGTTGCTACGCAGATACCTCTGCCATTTGTTTCTTGCTTTTGATGATGTCATATCATGAGTAGGCTGTTCTGTCTTTTTTCTGTGTGTATCTTACCCTGTAGTGAATTATATAGTCTTTGTGAGTTACATTGCTTTATATCTTTCGGTTCTTTATCTTTGTCTATTGGTATGTTTTCCTCCTTTCAGAGAGAACGGTCCCATAGGGACTGGAAAGCACACCTTGAATTTGATTATAAGAACAGTTCAGATAGTGAAAACTTCAACTGGGTGGAAAAGTTGCCAGCCTATGCCCGAATACACAATGAAAGTCATCATTCGTCTCTTGGTAAAGTTTCACATTGACTTTTGGACCGAGGGGTTTAAATGAACGTTGCCATGTAACACAGCATGAAGCACTTATTATAACCATATCCTCTTCATACTGTAAGCATGTACTTGCAACATGCATATTGGGTAACATCGAAAACCCTTCACTACTAGTGTAGTGATTAATGAGTAAGCAAACATAAATAGCTATACCAATTATAGCAATGTGAATCTGTACAGATAAGACTCATAGACAAATCTCACACCTAGTTAAGATGTCTAGGATAAATAAACAAACAAATAAATAAATAAATATGTGCATAACTTCATATGTTTACAGGTTGCTCTCCATACCAGGCCATGTTCGGCTTTCCCCCAGTCCATTTCCAGAACTTGTTAAAGGCGGGCAATTCTGTTGATGCGTACTCTTACTCTGAAGAAGAGCCCTCAGAATTATCAGCACAGAGTGATCAGGTATGACAGATTTTACGTTATCACTTAATTGTAAGTGTTATAATGTAAAATATGTTCAATACATATGACAAGTGCTAACAAGTTCCAGTCAGTACTTGAGTCCATTATCCTTTTCTACTAAATACATAAACATGTGAGTTATTTCATTTGAAATCATATATATGTTTACATGTAATGCATGTGTAATGTATTATGTTCACACTTCAGCACAGCGAAGAAGAAAATATTCACGACAGGATAGAGCGTATCACGAATCTGAGGAGGAATGTCTTCAAATCGTCAATGAACCAGTCTTCAAAGATGGTGAGGAAACACCGAAGAAGGTCAAGTGTATTGGTGTACGAAATCGGAGAAAAAGTTCTTGTAAAGACACAAGCCAAGGATGCAAGGCTTAGGAGAGGCGGCTACAAAAATGGAATTGCAAGGTGTTTAGAAGGGTTGGTGTCAGAAATTGATTCTGACAAATCCAGGTACAAAATTTCTTTTCCCAATGAACAGACAAGATGGGTACACGTGTCTGAAATAACATCTTTGACAAGGGAGAAAGAGAAAAAGAGAAAAAAGGAGAGACTGGAAGGTACATTCAACAATATTGATAAAGACCTTTTTTAAAAGACAATGGTAGCAACGGTTTTCAAGGTATTCTTTATATACAATATATGTTATTGTGAATTTTTAGTGCGCATATGACTCATGGAGTGAACAGGTGCCTTCACATGTAATATGTATCTGACTTTGTAACACTAGTGTATGAAGTTAGAAATGAAGTAGTGAAGTTATTGGACTTATGAGTTTGTGCCTTCACTGCAAAATTGAAACCATGTCACTGAAGAGTACAATTGCTCTAGTAAATGGCATTGAAACATAATAACATGATTGAACGTAGGCCTTCAGTGTTAGTGTAGTGCCTCTTATAATGTGACTAGCACTCTTTAATGAATTATTGTGTTATTATTCCACCTTTGGGGATTTTTCAGCACTCATATTGGGGGAGGATGCATTTAAGTGTACTGTGTTCTTTGAGCAAGGGCTTTAATGGAAAAGTGGTACTCTACTGATATGTAAGAAAAAAATGAAAGATTGATTGGTACTGTACATGTTTACTTTTTAACAAGGGTGAGCTCATGAATATGTAAGGTATGTGCAGCAAGAGTCAGTGTATGTAAGAGAGTATTTCCATCATTTCCTTTTTCTTGGCATACAAAAAAGGTTCAGTTCAATAACCAGTCAAACAGGTGCACTCTTATGGATGCCATAAAATGAAAATGTGATGATGTGTGGACTCCTACCAAAGAACATGTTTGTTATCCAGCAGACTCGATGCCTGATGCCGAAGGAAAGAGGAGGTCAACCAAAACAGTGAAAACACATGACCACAAAGGTATGTCATGCACTGCTTTTGTGTATATACTCAACACCAAACATGTATATGTGCACACTGTTTTTTGGAGCATAGCTGAAACAGAACATTGAAATAATAACAAATACTTGAGGCATGTGTCATATATTAAATTTTTGGAATGGCCAATTTCATCAATGTCATTTCCTTATGGACTAGACAGGAATGGATTTCAATGTCATGGCATACCTAATTCACACTTAGCAGGTGTATGAAAAAGATACTGAGGTGGTGCCTTCCTTCACTGGAAAACTGATTTTTGTGATTTTCATGGTTTAGTTCCAAAAGAAGGACATGGATTTATTTCTGAAATCCTCCTTAGAGACTTTCCACAGCAGTATGTTCTAAATGTTACCCAAGTTTTGCCTTTTTGATGTGTAAATTTGAAGGGAATGAACTAGTGTCCTGTTTCCATATACAACCAACACAATCACCACAGCTTGCTCACACAAAAGGTCAACTGGTACTCTTCATTTGTTGGGCAAGGGAATTTGTCATCATGTCATAACTTTTGAATTCTTTGATCAGGAATAAATTGCACAATTCTAAGGAATACTAATTAAAGCAGGATATGTGCACTTATGTTCCTACTTTTCAGGAAAAGGAGAGCAATCATCAAACAAGAGTGGAGGCACTGAAACACAGAAAGGTATAATCAGAAACGTAGAATATACAGAATTGAATAACGCATGATGAATAATAATGAATTGGTTTATACAAATGGTCTACGTAATGTTATCATTTTTTCATACATCGTCATTTTCTCCCATCGATCATTTCTCCATTGTTTCGCTTGCAAAATGCAACAATTGTATAGGCGGTGAAGAATGTTAGTGATATTTATGATAATGTGTACATGTAGGACACACAACACCAACGATGAGAGAGCTTCATTTTATGACCTTGAAGTTGTACATAATGAAGGTGAAGGCAACTGCATGTTTATTGCATTGGCCCAGCAACTGCAAATCCAAGAAGTTGAAACTCTCAGTCACATAGATCTCAGGGAAAAGGTTGTACAGTATCTGCAGGTAAGTGAATGGTCACAAACGCTTACAATGTCATCAGGAATGTGGTCGATACACTGAAGATGTGGAAGCAATGTGGTGTGCTCTTTTTTTTTAAATGTTTCATTTTCATAAACGATAGATAAAAATGGCAGGCTTCAATGCAATTTTGATGAGGAAATTCTTCAGTGTTTAATCATGTGTGTATTAATTTCTGAGAACTCACATATAAATAAAATATGTAATATACAGGGTATAGGTGAATATATTGAATTTTTATTTATCAGCCTTGTTTTTTTTGGGTGAGTCAAAATATGCATCCTACAAAATAATAATTTCATCATTGGTGAAGAAATGCCATCACCCCATGCCCTGGACAGTTCGGTTTTCGTTTTAGGCAATCCTACTTGTCTCTAGGCCACCAGATAAACGATTTTTGGTTTTCTAAATGAATAACTGCATTATGCCAGGTACATAAAACCAGCAGATGGTTGGAAGACATAGGTTTTTAGTGATAATGTAATGATGCAGCATACATCTGTGAGAGAAAAAAAGAGTATGTGTAATGCGCAAAGCTCTGGAGCAATACCATAATATCCAAATGAGCAACAGGTGTAGGGGAATGGCATGAACACACAAGAGTTCCTACATGTTTTTTCGGGTTTCTTCACAGGCTTGGTATGGCATAGCTTGTTAAGAGACCTTGATTAAAAAAAGGAAAACCTTTGCTTTCATGTGATCCCTTATTTTCTCGTGTAGCAGAGGGACAATGTATAAAGGTACATATATAAATTGCAATATTTGTTACAACTTTAGAGTTCTATGATGCAAGCGTATGATCAAACTTTCAGGTGTTTGTAGTTGAAAAGTGAGAAATGCACAAAGAGCGTTGCTCTGACTAACATAGACGTGCAAGCAAGTTGTAATTCTCATATGATATCACATTTACGGGAATCAGTTCATGCTTCTGAATTTAAGTAAAAAATTGAAGAGATATTTGTTATAAGAAAAAACATCCAAACTTAACAACAAAGAAGAAATGTTTTCTACTCTGTGATGTCCATCATCATCACTGTGATAAATTAAAGAAGTTTAACCATTCGTCTCAGGTACAAAATGTTGGGACCGGAAAATTACAGAGTTCATGCCTCATCTGTTTGTGTATTTGTGTGTATGTACATCCTTCTGTTTATCCATAAGCATTTCTTTCATCGGCTAAAGTCCGAATCTGTTTCATATTTTTCAAGAAGATTTGACACACATAGCAAACAGAATCTAAAGTGGTAGCAATGGGAGGATACACTTTATCAATGTATGATGCGTACCACAATATGTTATGTGCAGTATGACATGTATCACCATACATAGACCTGAATGGCACAGTATTCAGATTTGAAATGATTTCTTTTAAGGCATATGTGTATAGCATGAACTCTATTATTATAAAGAAACACGTAAACCTATTATACATATTTGTCTCTCTATATGTACTCTAACATGTTTCTTTAAAAAAAATATGCGTATCGTTTTGTGTTAATACTCTATTATTATAAACAAACACGTAAACCTATTATACATATTTGTCTCTCTATATGTACTCTAACATGTTTCTTTAAAAAAAATATGCGTATCGTTTTGTGTTAATACTCTATTATTATAAACAAACACGTAAACCTATTATACATATTTGTCTCTCTATATGTACTCTAACATGTTTCTTTAAAAAAAATATGCGTATCGTTTTGTGTTAATACTCTATTATTATAAACAAACACGTAAACCTATTATACATATTTGTCTCTCTATATGTACTCTAACATGTTTCTTTAAAAAAAATATGCGTATCGTTTTGTGTTAATACTCTATTATTATAAACAAACACGTAAACCTATTATACATATTTGTCTCTCTATATGTACTCTAACATGTTTCTTTAAAAAAAATTTGCGTATCGTTTTGTGTTAATACACCAATCGCTGATTTGGTAGTTGTTTCAAACTGAGATATATCGCGATGAATCGTGCCAGCACCATGACGTGGTGCCTTTGGCTGTTCAGCTTGTATATATTCAGGTCATATCTTTTTCCTACTTTATCCTACTTTCCACGGCTCCCATACGGAAGGGATGTGCACAGACAATCACTCCAGTCCAAAACAGTTGAATGTCGTCTTTCACTAAAAATTGGCAGATCTACACTTATGCAAGAAACCAAAGATGGTGCCTTTGCTATATCTGGATGTAAAAGTATGGCAGTAGATACTTTGCTGCTCCTCACACTCAGCCCATTATCTTGCAGGGCAAGCGACGTGTCTTCCAAGGCTTCCTAGATAGAAAGCATTTCCCATCCTTCAGAGACTATTTGACAAAAATGAAATGGGCGGGTGAATGGGGTGACCATGTGATGTTACAGGCAACAGCTGACCTGTATAAGGTTACCATCAGAGTAGTAACCACCATAGCCAATCAGCCCATCTTCATTCAGCCCAGAGAAATAAGAGACAATATGCCTGTATTGAGCATAGGACACCTGTGTGAACTCCATTACGTTAAGCTGATACCAATGTCACCAGGAAAAGGTTGGTGCTTTACATAGACATATTTATGGTACAGGTAAAGGACATATGATAGTTCACCCTATGCAAACAATAGCCAGTTAATATGTAGTATTTGTAACAGTTACATATATCAGTGTGTGGGTAGATTGATAGTGGTATTAGGTATCTGATAGTGCATAATATTGTCATGAGCACTATAACATGAATGTAATGAAATATAGTAAATGAAAACATTCTAGTGACGTTACATATGCTTGGCTGTGCCAAGTCATGCTTCACTTCCGACTTGTACTTACATACAGTGTTTTTGCAGCTGCAGAGAAAGAGACACAGGAAAGTTGTAAAAGTTGGTTCAGACGACAATGAATTTGATTTGACAATGAATAAGATTTATTTACACTTTAACAATGTTTTTTTTGTTTTTTGGGTGAGATTTTAAATATTTGTGAGTCATGAAAATACAAATATTAGTGTAAAATGTAATTGTGCATATCAAAATTCAACAGTGTGGCAAAGATTTTGGGTTTTTTTTGTGTTGCATTACCAAATATCTTACATAAGACATAGTGTATTTTTCACTCTTGAAATCAGTCATAACTGAATTATACTTGTAATGTACAGTTATTAACATGAATGAAAAGGAATTACCTATTTTATGACCTTACCAAACTAGGGTTGCTTATCAAATCGGTATTATTGACCTGAATTCTGAGGATGACTCAGTTCCGTCAAGCTTGACCAAGCTTGACTCACATGATCACATTTTCAGTCTTCTTACAAAATTGTTCCATCAAATATGCAGGAATCATGTGTCATGTAAAACCCTGACATACAGAAGTATTCACTTGCATTCATATCTTTCATTACCTTTGAAGGTCCTGGGGTAGAATAGGCCTTTTGGAACCCAAGCTTGCCATAAAAGGTGACTATGCTTGTTGTAAGAGGCGATTGACCAACAGCGGGATCAGATAGACTCATTGACTTGGTTGATATGTCATTGGTTCCCATTTGCACAGATCGATGCTCATGCAATTGATCACTGGATTGTCTGATCCAAACCCGATTATTTAGAGACTGCTGCCATATAACTGGAATATTGCTGAGTGCAGCGTAAAACTAAACTCACAACTCACTCGCACAAATCTTTCATAAACCTATGTAACACATGTTTGTTTCTTTACTTTAATGTTCACAGAAAGAAGATGTCATTGCTCATCTACAGAAAATACTCCTTAGAGATGCACCGTGAGTTTTCTTTTTACATGTCTTAGATTGACGTTTGATTAATGTTAGCTGAGGTTTATAGTTGCTGTAACTGTTCAGTACTCAGAACTGCCTTTGTAAGGGGTTTCTTGGGTAAGTGACTTGGTTGATACATGATCATACTGAAGAGGAATTAAATCTAAACCAAGTGAAATGATACCACTAGACTAAATGGCCGTGTTGTTGAGGTTCAGTATACTTCACTGATAACACCCAAACACTACTTGGTGTTTCACACATCATAGAGCAGGGCTATTGTTGCATAAGGTGTTAAACATGAAGAATGTATTCATGTTTTTCAGCCAGGAACAGCTTCACAGGCATGACGAGTTTGTAAGCAGCTTCCCTAAACCTGATTGAAGAGTGAACTTTGCTGAAGGTTATCTTTCTCATGCTGTACGTATCTCGCTCAAAAGTTACATGGGCCCATGTGTCTTTTTGTTTCTTAAAACTTGCATTTCACTTGTTTAAATGTAAAAACTGATTTTTCAAGGAGGAATGTCAGATACAACAACTGACAATAAGAAAATTACACACTAATTACAGTTTCAAATGGATAATTATGGTATATTGATCATGACTTCCAGAGGATCTGGGCAAGACAGTTCACTGCTACTTCTCGTCTATGAGAAGGCATGAAATTTTTCCACACATGAGAACACTATTCATCTTCCACTTTACTTGATATATAAGGGACAAAGGAAACTGGCATATTTATATGCTACGTAAAATTAGTGACAAAAAGAATGACTTCAGCTTGCAATATCCAACTACTGGTAGTTTAATGTTGTGATAAGAGAACTGTTGCTTTCAGCAAGTATGCTGTTTTGTGAAATAAGTTACAATGAAACTCGTATGATGACTTGAACTTTAACCTTTGAGATACCTCAGAAGCTGCCATATTTTGTATGACACTACTGATAGAAGCATTGTACATAACATATATGGTTTGCAAAGCGTATTGTGGCATACAGATAATACCATGTAGTTCGAGAGATGATCGTTATTGTATGCTGTGTGTTGATAGTGATTTTGTAGGCTTAGTGCTCTTGTAAATGTTCATTCATAAATCGGAAAAAAGCACACGTTTGTACATAATGAATGAATGGTGCCTGTGTTCTGGTAACAAATAAATACAGAAACCTTCCGAATTACTTTCCACTTTAGACATAAAGACTAAAACAATTTCTAATTCATGCATATATATTTGTGTCACTCCACACACACACATATTTACCTCTGAAAAGATTTCCTTCATGTGTTTTACTCTTTCAGATGCAAGAAAAGATGTTGCCTTACCTCACATCAACTTTAACATCAACAAGGTTAAAAGATACACGGTATTAATTCTTAATATTCTGTCACACAGGAGAGTATTTCCTTATGTTAAGCTATGAAGTTGTGCAAGAGGAATGAACATGATTGCATGTTTGGCTTTTAAACAATATATATATATATATTCTTTCTTATGAAATAATGATTACCAAAATACACAGTATGAAGTATTCTACACACAATAGATATTATCATACCAGCGCCATCATGGTAATGACTGAATAAGTGTTACATGTATATACATCTAGGATAATAGGACATGCCTTAAACCATAGCGCCATCATGGTAATGACTGAATAAGTGTTACATGTATATACATCTAGGATAATAGGACATGCCTTAAACCATAGCGCCATCATGGTAATGACTGAATAAGTGTTACATGTATATACATCTAGGATAATAGGACATGCCTTAAACCATAGCGCCATCATGGTAATGACTGAATAAGTGTTATATGTATATACATCCAGGATAATAGGACATGCCTTAAACCATAGCGCCATCATGGTAATGACTGAATAAGTGTTACATGTATATACATCTAGGATAATAGGACATGCCTTAAACCATAGCGCCATCATGGTAATGACTGAATAAGTGTTACATGTATATACATCTAGGATAATAGGACATGCCTTAAACCACAGCGCCATCATGGTAATGACTGAATAAGTGTTATATGTATATACATCTAGGATAATAGGACATGCCTTAAACCACAGCGCCATCATGGTAATGACTGAATAAGTGTTACATGTATATACATCTAGGATAATAGGACATGCCTTAAACCATAGCGCCATCATGGTAATGACTGAATAAGTGTTACATGTATATACATCTAGGATAATAGGACATGCCTTAAACCATAGCGCCATCATGGTAATGACTGAATAAGTGTTATATGTATATACATCTAGGATAATAGGACATGCCTTAAACCATAGCGCCATCATGGTAATGACTGAATAAGTGTTATATGTATATACATCCAGGATAATAGGACATGCCTTAAACCATAGCGCCATCATGGTAATGACTGAATAAGTGTTTTATGTATATACATCTAGGATAATAGGACATGCCTTAAACCATAGCGCCATCATGGTAATGACTGAATAAGTGTTACATGTATATACATCTAGGATAATAGGACATGCCTTAAACCATAGCGCCATCATGGTAATGACTGAATAAGTGTTACATGTATATACATCTAGGATAATAGGACATGCCTTAAACCACCTGATCGTTTGGTCAGAATGGTTGCATTCTGAGCAGCTTGCATACCCAAGACAATATAACCATTATGACGAAGGGAATTTCTCTGTTGAAACAGGAGAGTATACTCTGGAATGTTACGGCTGTTCAAGTGCAAAGTGGAAAAAGGACTTGAACATTTGACAAGAAAGCACATGATGTAGGAATACTTTCATAGTATTTTTGTTATGTGATTGTTATTGACATTTCTAGACACTATTGAATTTTATGTAAGAATACTTTCATAGTATTTTTGTTATGTGATTGTTATTGACATTTCTAGACACTATTGAATTTTATGGCATGATTTCATGAAAGATGGAATGGGTATAAGTGGATGAAATTTTGTTATTGGTTCTTATACTTTTTTTGTTTCGAAAAATGTTGTGTTATAGAAATGTTATATATTTGAGTGAGTGAGTGATTTGGGTTTTACGCTACTTTTAACAATAATCCAGCAATATCACAGCAGGGGGACACCAGATATAGGCTTCCCACATTGTGCCCATTGTGAGGAATCGAACCCGGGCATTCAGCATGATGAGCGGATGCTCTAACCGACTCTGGTATTGTTGACAGTTATTACATGTATAATATGCAGATGTGATTCATGATACTATGTGATTTGTCTTATGAAAAGAAAATAGAACACGTATATTTTTTTCACTTCAGAACTGCCACAGAATACTTATTGCGGGTAGGGGTGAAAGAAGCCATCGTCTTCATTCTGATGGATACAATGCAGAAAACATAGGAAGAAGTAAATATGGCTTGCATGTCTTCTGAGTTTGATGCCAGCCAGGTTCCTGGGAGAGGCGTGCACATCACTGTCGACGATGAGTAATGTAGCGCAAAGATCGGCAAAACTGCAACATAAACTTATGACTGTAGTGCTACCATTGCTCTGAGGAACCCGGCCCAGATTGAAAATGCTTTTGTTGGTTGGATTGCTTTACTGGTTGCAATTCAACCCAACAAAGTAGAAGTTCATGTGTACCTTACTATGAACGTGTAACCAGACATATGTCACACAGACCCTGAACATTTCTGTTACTCAGAGATTGTAGGCATCTTTATTTCTTTTCTTACTTCAATAGAAATGATTGGGACACAGCACGGATTTCATTTTGGTGATGGTCTTACCAATGTACATTAATTCCATACCTCTGCATCTGTGCCATTGTAATGCTTTCTTCCATAGTTTTAGTGAATTACAAGCAGGTTACTTTTTTATACTTTTCCCTGTTTTCCCTTCTTTGTATAACATACAAAAAGTTTGCACCTATTTTTTGTGTGTGTTTTTGTGCAGAGGATAGTGATTTTTGTAACATGTACATGTACAGAAATATATTCAGTGCATGAAATAACGTCTGCCTGGTGGCCCACTACTTGCTAGTTACATGGCGGGCTCACAACTTTATTTTATAGCCAGCCCAGTGTGTCAATACATTTTCCACAAGTATATATTTGAAATATTTTCAAGTTATTTGCAAATTTGGCAACTAGACGAAACCTAACCTAGACTTCCACAGATCAGCCTACCCATTTAAATCTTAAACTGAATGGTCTGGAGAATGCTTCCAACCAATGGACAGTCTTCCTTTCTGTATGTAACAATCACACATAACTTCATTTAGTAACATTATTTTATCACCTTGTCTCAGTCCTATTTGTAATGCAGGGCTGGGTGCACATTAACAGGCCCAGCAACATTTTTCAGTTCTCAGCTCAGTGGGCTTGCTTGGTGTGTTAGGAGTTTCGTACAGTGAATATATTATTGTATATTTAACCCTGATGAACCGATTTCAGCCATGTCAGTCATGCTTGGATAATGTTTAAAACTGATCTCTTCTGAACTGCCGTGGGCTGAAAGTGTGAGTGTGTATGTATGCTCTATATATTTTGTATATCCACAAACAGTGTTTAGAAGTAGTTACATGAAAATGATATGAAACTTTTTTTTAAATAATGCAAAGTTACTTTTGAAACAACAGTTTCACACTGCTTTCAGCTGAATTGTCAAGGAAATTTGAATATCATTTATATTTTAGACGTTTTTGAACTTTCTTTTGTAAGGGGCTCAAATCATTTGTGGAAAGCAACTTGCCACAGGGACAGTGACTAGGAAACTAACTTGTCCTGACTAATTTTCCACTTTCATCATGTATGATGTTTCAAGAGTGACGAGTAGCCAAGAAAGCTAAAATCCTAGTTTCTTGCAGTTTAAAACCATAAGTAGAAATGTAATAGCCCACAGACAGATTACCATTTTATAGCCCCAAATGTAAATTGACTTCTCCCTAGCATTGGACGATGGCATTTTTTATCAGTTGTTAGTGCAGTTTTCAATTATTTTATTTGGAACTGTATTGTCATAGAACTAAATATTATTTTTGGAAATTGATATTTATTGCACCTTTGCTTGTTTGTAGCTTAGGTTAAATGTTGCAAGGAATGCAAAGAGTGAAGTTAAGGAGAATTATGTGTAATAAGGTTATGTTTCAAATGATGGTCTGGTCCAGCTCTGTCATTTCAAGAAGATATTGTATTAGAATCCTTTAAGGATACTTGTGAAGATGATGGTTTTACCAATTTCAAATCATACTATTTCCTTTCATGTGCAAATTTTTTTATACAGGATAATACTTTCTTGCCAAAGTAATGGTGTCTTGAGTCTTATGAAGTATACATTAATAGACTGTATGTCATTGGATTGGTTCAGTTTGCTTACATATAACCACCATTCACAAATATGTTATGTAAAACTAAATGCTCTCTCTCTATCTCACTTCTGTATAATAAACCATTTACATGTTAATTTTCTTATATTATTTCGATACATGGGAGGGGTTGGATGGGGATGTTGCGTCTATGACAATGTGTGTGCATGTGCATGTGTGTGCGTGCGTGTGCGAATGTCTGTGTGATATTTTTTATATCTGTTGTAGTAGGCATAGCCTGTTGTATTGGACAACAGGTTTCAATCTGTTTTTGTAATAAAACATATTGTACATTATCCTTTTTGGTTGTTTCATGAAGAAGTGTGATAACAGAAGCTCTGCTATATGCACATACAAATAAACACAGGATGTTAAGGATGTGCCTGTTTCACTGAAACTATGGGTTACAGGGATGGATACAACTTTTTGAGAAAGGTGGGTGGACACTTCATGTTCACCCGAGTTTCATTGGTGATATATCAGAACTTGAGGACATAAGGCCAATGGCTTTGACTACATGTACAGACTTCATGCCGTTGATTGTTATGTAACTGGCATGATACTGTCAGAGGCATCAAAACCAAGTTCTAACCTCTCAGTAGCATCAGCAGTACTAATAGTAATAGCATCAGCAGTAGCAGCAGCAGTACTAATAGTAATAGCATCAGCAGTAGCAGCAGCAGTACTAATAGTAATTGCATCAGCAGTAGCATCAGCAGTACTAATAGTAATAGCATCAGCAGTAGCATCAGCAGTACTAATAGTAATAGCATCAGCAGTAGCAGCAGCAGTACTAATAGTAATAGCATCAGCAGTAGCATCAGCAGTAGCATCAGCAGTAGCATCAGCAGTACTAATAGTAATAGCATCAGCAGTAGCATCAGCAGTACTAATAGTAATAGCATCAGCAGTAGCAGTAGCAGTACTAATAGTAATAGCATCAGCAGTAGCAGCAGCAGTACTAATAGTAATAGCATCAGCAGTAGCAGTAGCAGTACTAATAGTAATAGCATCAGCAGTAGCAGTAGCAGTACTAATAGTAATAGCATCAGCAGTAGCAGTAGCAGTACTAATAGTAATAGCATCAGCAGTAGCAGCAGCAGTACTAATAGTAATAGCATCAGCAGTAGCATCAGCAGTACTAATAGTAATAGCATCAGCAGTAGCAGCAGCAGTACTAATAGTAATAGCATCAGCAGTACTAATAGTAATAGCATCAGCAGTAGCAGTAGCAGTACTAATAGTAATAGCATCAGCAGTAGCATCAGCAGTACTAATAGTAATAGCATCAGCAGTAGCAGTAGCAGTACTAATAGTAATAGCATCAGCAGTAGCATCAGCAGTACTAATAGTAATAGCATCAGCAGTAGCATCAGCAGTACTAATAGTAATAGCATCAGCAGTACTAATAGTAATAGCATCAGCAGTAGCAGTAGCAGTACTAATAGTAATAGCATCAGCAGTAGCATCAGCAGTACTAATAGTAATAGCATCAGCAGTAGCATCAGCAGTACTAATAGTAATAGCATCAGCAGTAGCATCAGCAGTACTAATAGTAATAGCATCAGCAGTAGTAGTAGCATTCACCTGGGCAAACACCCCACCCCCACTACAAATTCTTAACGGTGCCCAAATCAAACGATGGTGCTTTTAGCAGGCACTTCACAATACATTCATTTGTTGGTATATAAATAGGTAATGCCAGTTTTTATGTTGTACATGTAAAATGAGAACCCACATTGTACACTACGCTATTCACAACTCAGCACTGCCATGTGCAAGTGACAACTTGGCCGTACGAAACACGTTATGTGGTGGCATGAACTCTGCACACTAATGACTATTCATATTCATTGTGGACTTAACACCATTCTGGGTTTAAGGCCACAATGTGTACATGTCAATAAATATGGATATGTATCTGTAGCTTTTGCACTGAATATCTTTGTTAACAACTGGAATCATGTTCATTTTCAATAAATTTCATAACATTATTAATCATTAATTAATCACACAATGTGAGATGAAAAGGGAATGGTAAACGTGACATTATTTATTGCTATACCTATCCATATAGCTTATATATTGCTGAATGTGGCGTTTAATAACAACAAGAAGAAATAAACCAAAACATGTGAAGAACTATTGAGCCTAATGATTGATATTGATACATTTCAGGCACAACCTTCAAGAAAGACAGGTGAGGAAGTCGCAGTGGCTGATCGATCAAGATGTCTGACTTTGTGTGCTGGTGATTAGGTGCCTGATTCTAGGGGTGCAGGTTCAAGTCCCAGATGGGTCTCAACCCAAAAGTACTAGAATTTGTACTTTACTAAGATGCCAAGTGTAATGTGCTAAGTGTAATGCCAAATATGACATATTACATTTGATCACGTTCTAAATGGCATTGTATAATCACGATCAGTTGTGCCTTGAAATGGGAACAACTGTCGTAAGTCAAACTCAATATTCCCAACCTCAGGGAAAGGCAGTTGACAAATATCAAATAAAATATGTGCGACATGATGTCAAATATCAAATGTGATCTTTTAAGGCCATGTGTAAGGTTATAATGGTCACAGATGTAGAACCAGGTTCCTGATGCCTGATATGAAGGAAATTATTGTTGATGTAATTATTGCTGAGACAGATACACAGAAAAGATGTATTAGACTTGCAAGTTTCCACTGGTGAGGCAGTATATGCTCAGCTTTATGTGAATCCTTAGTACCAATACTATATGCCATGGTAACAATCAGACGATTTCCTCAGCTCTGTAGTGGCATGGCTAATGACATATTTGTTATTTTTGCATTCAGTGAATCAATGTATGTGACAGTTCAAGGGTTTCTGCCATGACACCTTAACATGTATGGTCCTTTGAGCAATTTCAGAGTTAGACCTTTGCTTATTCATGTTGGTTTTTAGCCATAATTGTCCAGTAAGGCATTTTTATGTTTTATGTTTTCACATATTTTGCTCCCTTCAGGTTATCATGACATTAAAACCAAATGTTTTTATTAATGATTAACTTCATATGTTCACAGGTTGTTCACCATTCATCCCATGTTGGGTTGATCCCCTAGTCCAGATCAACAATTTGCAGACAGCTTGGAATTCAGTTGATGTCTACTCTTGCTCTCAAGTGAAGCATTATGAACTGAATGCATGGGCAAAGTTGAATTTTTAGATTCGGCATTTAGTTGATGTACCCACTTGCCAATGCCATGAAGCAGTGCTGGATTTATAGGAAAAAATAGATCCCCATGAATACATCCCTATTCCAAGTGGTGACCATGTGATCAGTCTTAGTAACCTAGCCTATTATTCAGCAGGAACAGTGTGGGACATAAATCACTTGTAGTTAAAAACCTTTAAAGGCGTTATTCCATTTTAGGTGACAGTCACATGACGAATAAAAAAGTTAAAAATCTGTAAAAAATAGAAGTCTTGAGCAAGTACAGTGGGAAGTTAATGACAAGTTTGAAATGCAATTTGGTATCATCAGCCCAGAGAACATGTCCAAATTCCTTAAACTGTAGATTTTAAAGACATTATTCCCTTTTTGATGACAGTCATGTGACGAATAAAAAAGTTAAAAATCTGTAAAAAATAGAAGTCTTGATCAAGTACAGTGGGAAGTTAATGACAAGTTTGAAATGCAATTTGGTATCATCAGCCCAGAGAACATGTCCAAATTCCTTAAACTGTAGATTTTAAAGGCATTATTCCATTTTTGGTGACAGTCATGTGACGAATAAAAAAGTTTAAAATCTGTAAAAAATAGAAGTCTTGAGCAAGTACAGTGGGAAGTTAATGACAAGTTTGAAATGCAATTTGGTATCATTAGCCCAGAGAACATGTCCAAATTCCTTAAACTGTAGATTTTAAAGGCATTAATCCATTTTTGATGACAGTCATGTGACGAATAAAAAAGTTAAAAATCTGTAAAAAATAGAAGTCTTGAGCAAGTACAGTGGGAAGTTAATGACAAGTTTGAAATGCAATTTGGTATCATCAGCCCAGAGAACATGTCCAAATTCCTTAAACTGTAGAGGCAGGACGACTGCCAAGAAGTGGATCAAGGACTCTTTGGAAGGGCGACAGAGGACCAGACAGGCAGGTGTTTCCAACTGTTTGGAAGAAAATATGCTTCTTCATGAATGTTTGTTCATTATACAGTGCACACTCATTCTCTCATATTATTCAGCCATTTAGGAGTGAGTGAGTTTAGTTTTACGCTGCACTTAGCAATATTCCAGCTATATGGTGATGGTCTGTAAATAATTGAGTCTGGACCAGACAATCCAGTGATCAACAACATGAGCATCAATCTGCTCAGTTGGGAACCGATGACATGTGTCAACCAAGTCAGTGAGCCTGACCAGCCGATCCTGTTAGTCACTACTTACGACAAGCATAGTCACAGTCAGTTAGGTATAGATGGAAAAGTTTGATTCTGGTTTTTGCAAGTAAACGGAATGGTCATGTAGCCTAGATGTTCAAGTGTTCGCAAACCATGTTCAGTGCCAGTGTTCGAGTCCCCACTTAAATACAATGCCTCACGCCCACTTCTGATGTCCGTTGTTGGAATATTGCCAAAGCGGCATAAAACCACACTTACTCGCTGTTGTTAAACCAATCTACATACGCCATAAATGTGATTCCTGGTGCTTATGCATGACTCATTTCTTTCAGACGCAGGAACCCTGGCACATTCTGGATTTGGTGTTGTGTCCCTCTAAACCCTTCCACCTGGACTTTAGTACACTGGCTTTCCGAGGGTCCGATGGGATGTGTTTTTGTCTCATGGTGGCTCCATAGTGCATCCGCTCTCCGCGCAGGCCCCCGCCGACTGTACATGGAGTAGGTTCAGTGCTAGGGCCTGATTGTACAGTCAGGATGGTTGTTACAGCAACCCAGTTAGTTTAGGGTTGGCACACTCTGTGGCCCCAGTCTTTCCAGCATCCCCAGTAGGCCCAATGCTGACTGCACTTGACTGGTAGATGTAGGTGGTAGTGTATATAGGGCCCCCTTCGTGCATGCCCTGTACGATGGCATCTATAGATGTCATAACTTAGTGTTAACCCACCATTCCGTCCTTCAGTAGGTAGTTCGAGACAAAGCTGTGTACTGACCGGCTACCTGCTGGTAAAGCATTTCAGTATTTCAGTTCAATGTTTAGATTAAATTTTGTTTTTCCCGACCCGACATAACTGTTTAGCATTTAAATCTATGGTGATCGTCAAATAACCGAATGGTTAAAGCGTTCCCTCATGACGCTCCAAACAACCCTAATTTCATTTCTCATATGGGAATGATAACTTGTACTTGTTGTTTCTCACCATGATATAGCAGGTATATTGCTTAAAGCGGGTTAAAAATAACACTCATGCAGTCCTAATATGTGTGGGATGTATAAATGATGTAAAATACTATTTACCTTTGTTAGTAGAACCGCCACCCACTGAATCAACTGTTTTTTCAAACGATCTTTTAAAGAAAACATGAAATGCCTGCTTGTTTACAATGACAACTACTGCTAAGTCACAACTTGAGTTTCATGTTTGAGCTTTTTTTCTCGTGGAGGGATATATTTTGCATTAATACACACAGTACCAATGATGTAAAATATGTTTACCTTTATTATCAGGAGCGTGGATGCCATCGTCCTGGGGGCGGAAATGGACCCCGAAGTCCCCCAGAGGCAGGACGACTGCCAAGGAGATATTTCCTGGCCAGAAGTGGAGCAAGGATTCTTCTGGAGCAGGATGTGGATGTGGACGTTTTACTGTTCGTACATTTTGTGACAATGTACTGTGCGTGTCTACTACTGTAAACCCTCCAGTAGAATAGGTAGTGTTGCATACGTTGAGGGAACACGAGTGGGTACATCAGTTACCCTAAGTGCTCAATCTACAAATTCAACAGTGACGCTGCATTCAGTTCATAATCCTTCACTTGAGAGCAAGAGTAGACATCAACTGAATTCCAAGCTGTCTGTTAATTGTTGATCTGGACCAGGGGACCAACCCAACATGGGATGAATGGTCAACAACCTGTGAACATATGAAGTTAGTTATTACTAAAAACATTTTTTTTATTGTCCTGATAATCTGAAGGGAGCAAAATATGAGAAAAATATAATGGAATTAAACATAAAACATAAAAATGCCTTATTGGACAATTATGGCTAAAATCTAACATGAATACACAAAGGTCTAACTATATAAAATTGCCAAAAGCAGCATACATGTTAAGGTGTCATGGTGAACCGTCAAATACATTTATTCACTGAATGGAAAAGTGACAAATATGTAATTAGCGATGCCACTACAGAGCTGAGGGAATTGTCTGATTGTTACTATGGCATATAGCATTGGTACTAAGGGTTCACAGAAAGCTGAGCATATACTGCCTCACCAGTGGAAACTTGCAAGTCTAATACATCTTTTCTGTGTATCTGTCTCAGCAATAATTACATCAACAATAATTTCCTTTATATCAGGCATCAGCTACCTTTTGCTGAGATAGGGAATGTTGAGTTCAACTTATGACAGTTGTTGTTCCCATTCCAAGGCATAACTGACTGATTACACAGTGCCATTTAGAAAGTGATCAAATGTAATGTATGTCATTTTTGGGATTACACTTTCTTAGTAAAGTACAAATTCTAATACGTTTTTGGTTGAATCCCACCTGGGACTTGAACCCGCACCCTCAGAGTCAGGCACCTAATCCACAGCATACAAAGTCAGCTGTCAAGACCGATCAGCCAAAGGGACTTCCTTACTTTTCTTTCTTGAAGGTTGTGCCTGAAATGTATCAATATCAATCATTAGGCTCAATTGTACTTCACACATTTTTGTTTATTTTTTCGTTGTTGTTGTTATTAAATGCCACACTCAACAATATCTAAGCTATATGGAGAGATATAGTAATAAATAATGTCATGTTTACCATTCTTTTTTTTAGCTCACATTATGTGATTAATGTTAATAATGTTATAAAATTTACTGAAAATGAACAAGAGTAGAGAAACACATTCAGTGCAAAAGCCACAGATACTAATCCATATTTATTGACATGTTCATGTACCATGACTGGCTTAGCTATGGATGTGAAAAAATACATTTTAGGTACAAGGACATACTATTCAATAACTGTCAATAATGGACTCTCCCTTAATTGTATATTGTTCATTATTTACCACAAAATGAAAAAGAAAGTGGGAACATCATAATATTTGATAGTCACATATTAATTGAATCATGGTGAAGTCATTTATACTCTTAGATAAATGTAATTTTTGGTGCGCTTAATGGGCACTTTAAATAAAATTCAATATTCGTTGAGTTTGAGTGAAAAGAAAAATTGTCAAAAACAGCAAAAAACTAGGGTGTTGAAAAACACCAGCACCACATTTGATTCAAACGCCCAAACACAACAGCCTAGTGCATGAAGAAGACAGACTTCCTCACAATGCACAGGTATTGGCAACAGGGCACTGGCAGTATATTTAGTGATAACATTTTTCTATCTCAGCCTATATAATGTGTTGACTAAAGAAGAATGACTATTAATCATATGTCCATGACAGTCCTGGTTCAAAAATGTGTTCCAAATTAAACATGATTTGTACATTGCAAACCTTAGTACAAAAATACATGAGCATGATGATTACTGTTGACTTCTGCACTCCAAATAAGTTTAGCAAGCCTTAACTTACATAGCATGTGCATGTTGATGCTGCTGCACAACTTACAGTGTTGGACACTGACCAAAATGTGTCTGTGATCCAATGTACCAGCCTACAGAAAAGGTCTATTTGTCCTACTGGATTGCTGGATTCAAATATCATTGCTTCCAAAAAAGAGGAATATAAAAATACTTTACATCTAACCTGTACACTTGTTGTTCTTCCAAATTAATGACATATTAATGACTGTTTGATACATATACCCTTTTTGGTTGAAAGCTATTAACAGTTTTTGAGTTTTTGCTCTAGAAACCAAATGATTACAGACAGACAGACAGACAGACAGTGGTGATGACGACTATATCATGCGGTGGGATAACAATTTAAAGACTGTGATACAAGCTGGGTCCTTACTGGTTTTTGCTTGGTTTTTTTCTACACGTCCTGGCTAGGGGTGATTGTCATTTGGAAATAAACGAATCACCGACCGACCGAATGAACGAATGAACAAACAAACGAGCGAGTGAACAAACAAACAAACAAACAAACAAACATCATCAGAAGATGACATATCCCCCCGGCCCCCACATGTTTGAAAGGACAAATCATCTGACAGTTACTTATTGATTTTTAGACTAAGTTTGAATTGTTTCCATGGAAGTCATGAAAAATATAAATGCCATATATCTGTAATCATCAAAGTCACCATTTCAAGATCTGTCTCATACATCTGCCAAGATGTGTTGAAAGATATGAATTGGTTTTAGAGTTGTGCTCAGGGAACGAAGCCCATCCCTCCATTTTGAGAAATGGCTGAAACATTTCCATGGTAACTGCAAAAATCATAAACTACAAAATCCTGTAAATAGCAAAAGACATCACTTTCAGTTCTGACTGATATATCTTCCAAGTATTGCAGGAAAATATTGAACGGTTTTGAGTTCTGCTCTGAAAACGAAGCCAATCCCTCCATTTTGAGACGAAGTCCAAAACGCTTACATGGAAACCAAGAAAATCATATATCGAACCCATCCCACCATTTGACTAAGACCCAAAAAATGACAAAAATCTGTCAATAGCAAAAGGCAATAGGTTGAGATTACTGTATCTATCAATTTTGGTCTAAAATATTGAACGCTTTTTGAGTTATGCTCCGGAAACAAAACGATTATGGACGGACGGATGGACAGACGAGGTGTCGACTATATCCCCCCGCATTACATTCCAGAGGGGATAACAATTCATCAACATCACATCAATATCTGGGAAACACCTTTATCAAACCATTCTGAGGAAAGACTTTTATGTTGATTTTTGGGTTGAGGAATATAGCTTTGGAAAGGAAATCTTTAGAGGATATTACAGAAATTTTGATGCCAAACTTATTGAAGTACTAGAGACACTAGAAGTACTAGATTTCCAATGTTTTAATGAAATCAGTACTTACATTTGAGAAATCATCGATTTTGTACCATATTGTTCCAAATATGCATCTCCAGCATGAATCAGACCTTATGAATTTTCTAATCCACACAAGTTTGATCACTTTGACATTTGCAAATGTGTTCATCATTCCTAAACCCCCTTCTTTTATTGGATTACCTGCTAAAAGTTGTTGAACATCTCAATGATGCATTAATGGTAAGGATGATGACTATAAAGCATTTTTAAAAAAAAAAAAATCCATATATTACCTAAATCCTTCAAATCCATTAAATCCTTCCACACTATATTCCTAACAATGGTCAAAACATACCAGATGTACACATACAACTTGTAAACATGAAACTGTGTTATGTCCAAGATTACACTTTCAGTCCCGTCCAGGATTTGAACAGACACTCTTCAATAAATCATGAACATATAAAGTCAGTGTTCTAAGCAAGTCAGCTGTAAACATGGTTATATTGTCAGACTTTCACCACATTCAGTTAAATACATCTGTTAAAGTGCTTGGTCAAAATTGTGTTATACATGCTCTGACACTGAACAAGAGCGTAAATGACATGACAACTAAATAACAGTTCACACATGGTACTCTACAAAACAGCTTGCACAAGAAAATCATTTAAGTGATAAAAAGCTAGTTTTTCTTATTCAGTGTACTTTGCTGTCATCAGGTTATTATAATAGGTGAAACAGATTCTTACAAGCAGTTGTGAAAATGACTTATTTGTTGCATGAAATATTTTGAAACTACTTAAAGGGGCACTGATGCAGAGCAATTTTCGTGGACTGGTGGTTTTTTTTGTTATTGTTTTTCTCCCATGAGTACCCGGATGATATCTCAGACATCGCGACTGGTTCGTGATCTCTGCTGCGCCTCCCATATGCACAATTGATAGTTTATGTGTAGACTGATCAACAAAGATGAAGTCATTTTACACTGTTATTATCAAAACAACAAATCAAACACCTTGACGTTTACTCATCTACCAGTGATATAAAAAAAACCCCAAACAAACAAAAACGTTAGGACTGAAAAATAACGAAGTCAGTGTAGGTCTTTATATTTTATCATATAAACTTAATTAGTTCCTTGTCACATTTGTATGCATTTTGAAAGTTAATAAAAAACCCACCTGATCTGCTTATGCTTATGATTTTAGTATCTAAACATTGTATAGATTGCCAACGTGAATCATATTTCAAACACACCCTATTTCCAACCTAGGGCATGTTTTCTGTAATACAGATTCTGTTGAATGCTACAAGAAATAGATTTAAACTAAATGCAAATATTAAATTTAAGACAGACGAAAGTTATAGCAACAGCTGTCAGGCTACTACCTCGTTCAGGAATGTATCCATCAATATCCATATAAAAGAACGATATTCCATTCATCTGCAGCTGGTAAATAATCCTGCTCGATGTCTTGTGTCTTTCAACAGTCTAATATGCGAAAAAGTGACACATTTTTCTTTGTAGGAAGGATGTTGTTTTTACAGGGTGTATTCAGTATAGACTGCGTAAATCTACACTCATAAACACTGCCTTTTTGACAAATCCGCTGTGGAAGTCATTAATCAATCGGTTAATCCTTTGATCGATGTTTGTTTTTGTAACTCAGCTCATAAACCCTCTTGCATCACTTACATGCACATATTACATAACATACAATGCATTTGCTACAACAGACCTTAATTTATAATGTTGAGTATTTACTCCAGACAGGAGAAATGCCAAATGGCAAACTATGTCGAGTAATTTTAGTGAGGTTACCACTATTTATACCCGTTATAAATTCATTAACTGACCATCAAGTGAATGATGACAAATAACGTTAACACATGTAGGTTTATACCATCAAACGTGAGATACAGCAAGGATGATGTAATCTCTGTGTCGCATGCAGCCTGAAAACACTTTTGGGCTGAATCTGTTTTGAGAATACCAACGGAATTTCGTTGTTACATAAGAAATGCACATAGGTATTTGCTGTGTACTTGGGTAAATGCATAAAATCAGGTTTTTTTACGTAAGAAAATTTTCAGATTTCTCTACCAATGGCAAAGTCGTTGTTATTAGTTGAATTCAGATAAATCAGCTGTGTGTATTTTTATTATCATAGATAATAAACCAGGGTCATAGCTACCAAAATTTACGTATGTTTGCTTTGACAGCTGGGTGACCCTCAAAACTATCTAAATATATAGCTTTGCAATCTTTCTGACTTCTATGAAACAAATGGCTTGCTATGTGTATGTAGACATCATATTTTCACATGACATGATTAAATATCAAGGTAAAAACACAGAAATAGGATCAAATTGGATCAGTCACTATACCATCCAGGCATCAGAAAAAAACTACATTGCTGGGATATTTTGTTACAATCAGATAAGGAATACCATGGACATTTTTAAATAACGGTATGTGATGGGCATCCGGCCTCCTCACTTTTTAGGGTGAAGAAATTCTGCTAATGTGGACAGGAGCCCAGTCCCTTTGTCCATCACGGTCGAGGGAGCGGGTGCTGACCAATTCAGCTGCTTGGTTTCGTAATTAGACCGTCAGCAAGAAACGTTATTCGCTCCGTATCAGTGCCCCTTTAAGTCAGTAATGCCTTGTCTTCCTATTTGATGTTTATATGTGCACTTATGACCCTTATGCAGCTGTCCTTAAACCTACAGAAAGGTCTAAACATAGACAAATCTGGAAACATCTGCACTAGGCAAATCTGTGATTCATGTTCTGTATATGAACACGTCACTTCTGAGAAAATACATCAGTCATAAGAACATGACGAATCCCCCAGGACCTCACATATTTGAAAGAAAAAAATATCTGACAGTTACTTTAAGCCCAACTTGAATTTTTTCAGACAAAGTCAAATCCATGGAAATCATGAAAAATATAAATGCCAAAAAGTCTGCAAATAGCATAAGGCACCACTTTGGGATTTGCCTTGTATATCTGCCATGTTCTGTTGAAAGATATTGAAAGGTTTTCGAGTTGTGCTCCGGAAACGAAGTCCACCTTCCCTTTTGAGACAAAGTCTGAATTGTTTCCAGGAATTAAATGACAAAAATCTGTAAATAGCTAAAGGCACCACCTCAGTGTCTGTTTGCTATTTCTACAAATTTTCACTGAATAATATTGAACAGTTTTTGAGTTGTGCTCTGGGAAGAAAATCATTATGGACAACCAGACGAACAGACAGATGAGGTATCGACTATAAATGGACAAAAGAGAACTGGATGAAACTTCAATATTTTCTCCTGTCCAACATATCCATAAAGAGGAGATTTGTTGCATCGACGCGCTGTTTGAGACATATTGTGTCTGTTATAACCCTCGGGTAACACTATTTCATAAATGCTTTGCAAAATGTATTTCTTCATTAATGAAGAATGTTTTATAATCATATAGATACCATGGGATTTTAGTCATTTGTCACAAAAGAAGGGGGTCACGTGATAGTTCCAAGCAAAGGCATATTTCGAATATCAAATAATGTTTAAAAAAACTGGTAACTACACAACTTCCTTTCATTAATGGTCAGTTATTTGCCTTCCTCTACTGACACAGCAGTGTCTACTACATCAAATGAATATGATTTTGATAGTCATGACCTCATGTTTAAAATTGCTTCAACAACCTCACATGTCATACATAAGTCAGATTTTAAAAAAAATATAATAAAAATATAATCCTGATAACTTAAGAAGTTTATTGGTTACTCTTCTATAAGTGAAATAAAAAAATCTCAGAAATACAAATCTAATGAATATGGGTCACTGAGTCATTAAATTTGATAATGAGACACAGCCTGGACCAGAACAGTTACTAAACATGGGTGAGTGAGTGAGTTAATATTTAATGTCACATCGGCAATATTTTAGCCATATCGTGATGGGAACAAACCACTGAAAAGGAATATATGTGTGTTATAAAACCTGTCGACAAAGGACAGTAAAACAACTACAGTATCACAATTTGAATTAAAACTAGCTTGGAAAGTTTAAACTAATATCAATATTCAGACAATACAATATAAAAACAGGCTATAGATCGCCAGCAACAGAAGGTAGATCACCATACTAGGGACCATGGGGACTTACAGTACCTTTGCTACCTGCATGGACCCTAGTTGGATTTACACCATCCCTTCAGCTGCTGGCGAGTGTACAATATGCTAGCCAAAATTAAAACAACAGGAATACTGCGATTAAAAGCCTGGTAGACTTAAATTTACTATGAATGTTTTTGGACTTACGTACTCTCTCAGGAGGACAATAGTTTTACAATACTTCAACCCCCTTTGAGGGTACAGCCACTAACAATTCTAGTTACGAATCCAAACTACCAATTATTAAAATACATCTTTTTACAGAAACATATTGCTCACAATTCAATCAAAAAATCAATTTCTTTTAAAAAACGAATAATTAAATGAAAACTAGCGCTGGTAAAAAGATCCTTCATCGTTTTAACTGTGAAATACATATCCCTTGTGATGGAGAATTCGACACAGTCAAGCAGAATATGCTTGACCGTGACTCTCTCATCACAAGGGGTACAAAATGGAGGATCCTCACCTTTTAACAGGTATGCATGAGTATATCTAGTGTGGCCAATACGACATCGTCGTAGTATGACCTCTTCAAATCTGGACTGACAACCCAAGTGGGTATAACCAATGTAAGGTTTTATCTCATGTAATTTATTTATACCAACTTGGGTGTCCCACTTCTTCTGCATCAGATCACGGATATAAGATCTAATGGTAGCTTTATAATCAGTGTAGGGAATAAGAAGTGGTGTCACAGATTTGTTGAGTGCTGCCTTGGCAGCAAGATCGGCCATTGCGTTACCAGAAATGCCTACATGGCTGGGTAACCAACAGAAGACGATGTCGTATTGGCCAGTAGCAAGATTATTATACAGTTCAATAATTTCAATTAAAAGTTGATGTTTACAAGAAAGATTTTTAATAGCCGGAAGGCAAGAAAGAGAGTCTGAATAGATTATATACTGTTTACGTTTCGGGTGTCTTTGAATATATTTAAGAGCTGTTAATATGGCGTTAGCTTCTGCTGTAAAAATAGAGCTGCAATCTGGTAATCTAGAGGACATTGGATCCATCAGTAAATAAGGGTTTGTAATTGCTATATTGATGTTTTAATTGATGATATTCTTGTTTATATTGTAAGTCATTTGTTTCTGACTTTTTAAATGATGTTAAGGTTAGGTCAACTTGTGGCCTAACCAATTGCCAAGGAGGAGAAGAAAGAAGACGGGAAGGCGATATACTTTCCAGCTCAATGCCGGCAGAAGAAATAAATGGTTTAATTCTGTGCCCAAGAGGGGGGACAAGAGACAACTTTTTGTTATACAAATCCTCATAAAGAGGATTGAACACACAGTTATAGGCAGGGTTAGATTCGTTAGAATATAATTTAGTAATGTATTGTAAAGACAGTTTTATACGACGTTGAGTAAGAGATGGTTCATCGGCTTCAACGTAAAGACTATCAATAGGTGAAGTTCTGAAAGACCCAAGACAAAGTCTTAGACCTTGATGGTGGACAGAATCAAGAAGTTTAAGGTTGCTTTTGCAGACTCCACCATATACGATGGAGCCATAATCGAGTTTTGAACGGACCAGTGATCGATATAGGTGTAAGAGGGTAGCCTGATCCCATCCCCACTTTGAGTTGGAAACAACTTTCAACAAGTCAAGAGCCTTCAGGCATTTAGTTTTAAGAGATTTAATATGAGTCAGAAATGTTAAGTGGGAGTCAAAGATTAGGCCCAAGAACTTGGCCTCCTTTACAACTTTGATGGGAGTGCCATCTAGAGATAGTTCAGGGTCCTTATGTGGCATATATATGCTGCAAAAATGTATACAATTAGTTTTGGATTTAGAAAATTTAAAGCCGTTTTCAAGACACCATTTATTTATTTTGTTTAAACAAAGCTGCAGTTGCCGTTCAATGGTATGCATATTTTTCCCACGACAAGAAATATTAAAATCATCCACAAATAACGATCCATCAATTGAATCATTTAAAACTTTTGATAAACTATTTATCTTGATGCTAAAAAGTGTGACAGACAGAATACTGCCTTGTGGAACACCCTGATCCTGATTGTAATGATCAGACAGGGTAGAACCCACTCGAACTTGAAACTGTCTGTCATTTAAAAAGTTGGCTATAAATTGAGGTAAACGACCTCGCAAGCCGAAGTCATGTAAGTCTCGTAAAATACCATATTTCCAGGTTGTGTCATATGCTTTTTCGAGATCAAAAAAGATAGACACAGCATGTTGTTTATTAATTAGTGCGTTTTTAACAAATGATTCTGAACGCACTAAGTGATCGACAGTACTTCTGTTTTTGCGGAAACCACACTGTATATCAGTTATAAGGTTATTTGTTTCCAAGTACCAAACAAGTTGATTATTTATCATGCGTTCCATGGTCTTGCAAACACAGCTAGTTAAAGAAATCGGACGATAATTAGATGGATCCGTATGATCACGTCCAGGTTTAGGTATTGGTACTACTATAGCGTCATGCCATGAAGAAGGAAATTTACCTGAAGTCCAAATATCATCAAAAATATATAAGAGCGTCTCTAAACAGGACTCCAGTAAGTGCTTAAGGAGTTGATAATGTATGTTATCAGCTCCTGTAGCAGTGTCATGAGCTTGATCAAGAGCAGTATGGAGTTAATGAATAGAAAATGTTTCATTATAATCTTCCCCATTATCTGAGTTGAAAGTAATAGTTCTCTTTTCTTGTTGCTTCTGATATTGCTGGAATTTTGGTACATAATTAGAAGAGGAAGAATGTTTAGCGAGGGTTTCACCCAGTTTATTAGCAATATCTGATTTATCAGTAAGTAATTGATCTCCATGTTTAAGATGATGGACAGTAGATTTAGTACCTTTACCTTTAATTTTCTGGACCATGTTCCATACCTTCGACATGGGTGTCCGAGAATTTATTTTGGATACATAATTTTGCCAAGATTGGCGTTTGTTCTGTTTCAAAGTACGCCGCGCTTTAGCATTTAAAATTTTAAATTTATTTAAATTATGCACCATAGGATGGCGACGGAAATAATGTTCTACTTTTTTCCTTGCCTTCCTAGCTTGTTTGCAGTCATCGCTGAACCATGGTTTTCGAATATGTGGAACTGCAGAGGACTTTGGTATACGCTCATCAGCTATGGAATTCAGTTCCTCAGAAAAACATTTAATAGCATCAGGAACGTCAATAAAACGTTCGGGTTGAAGTCTTTCAGCACACAATGTTTCATATAAAGTCCAGTTAGCCTTTTTAAAATTCCTCCTTGATGATGGAGGTACATCAGATGGAGTTACAGCTTTTAATATAGTAGGAAAATGGTCACTTCCACACAGGTCATCGTGGACTGACCATTCAAATTCATTGAGTAGTTCTGAATTTGTAAGTGACAAATCAAGAGCAGAATAGGTCCCTGTCCCAGGGTGTAAATATGTGTTGGAACCATCATTATAAATGCATAAATCATTGTCAGAACAAAAGTCCTCCAACAATTTACCTTTAGTGTTTGTAGTTACACTACCCCAGAGTGGGTTGTGTCCATTTAAATCTCCCATTATAATACAGGGCTTCGGGAGTTGGTCATATAGAGCTTGAAGATCAGTTTTGGCAAACGTTGAAGACGGTGAAATATAGAGAGAGCATAGCGTAAACGCTACATGTAAAGTAATTCTCACTGCAACAGCCTGCATATTAGTAATAAGTGGAACAGGGCTTTGAATAACGTTTTGTCTGACTAGAATGGATGATCCACCAGTGGCCTTATCGCCCGGAGGTGCAAAACAATGATATGTATTAAAATGACGAAGGTTAAATGCATCTGTTTGTTTAAATATGTCCCTTGGAGACATAACGCTGAAGGTGTAAAATCTTGAACTATTAGCTGTAATTCATGTAAATTAGTCCTCAGTCCTCTGCAGTTCCACTGTACAATATTATTGGGATAAACTATCTTTTGGGGGGATTTATTGGAGATCTACCCCTTGCCTTTCTAGAGGGCAACAAGCTATGTGGCCTGTGGGGGATATTTTCGGACACATCCATGTCCTCCAACGATCCAAATTTGTTAAACAGCTGGATTTTGTTTGTTGAACCTTTCGAGGCTCTGCCACTTTGACATTTTTGTGATGAAGATACATTTCTTGATTTCACCGGGTGTTTTGCAATGTCTTTCACATTTGTTTGAGAATCAGATTTAGATTGCGAGTGGGATTTAGATGCCTTAGATATAGATGCATCCTGAATACGGGATGAGTCTGGAAGTACTTCCGCAGTCTGAGTGGATATTTCAGGTGACAGAATCTGAGGGGAATCAGTATTTATCCATGTCCAGTTGGTTTGACAACTACTAGACATTTTGGTTATTTTGACTGTATCAGATGGTGATCGAGATACGGAAGCATAACTTTCAGATTTTTGCACTTGTTTTTTGGCTTCAGCAAAACTAATGTTATGTGTAAATTTTATTTTGTTGATTTCCATTTGCTGTTTCCAAATGGGACACTCCTTTGAGAAGGATGAGTGATTTCCTTCACAATTAGTACATTGTTTTGAAAGTGCTGTTGCAGTCATCCGTCGTGTGAGTTTTTTCGCTACAGTGAGCACATGTAACAGATGATTTACATGTATTGACACCATGGCCGTATCTTTGGCATTTAAAGCATCTTAAAGGATTAGGAATGTAAGTATCCACATTGATGTTACAGTAGCCAGCCTTTATTGATTTTGGAGCAATTGGACACGAAAAGGAAAACAGGTATGTGTTTGTCTCAAGGCTTTCATTATTTCTACGAGTTTTGAATCGCTTAACAAAAGTGACTCCTTGATCCTTCATCTCGGACACGATATCAAATTCTGTCATATCAGCAAACAAGTGATCACGGTCTCGCACTATTCCTTTACTGGTGTTCAAGGTTCTGTGTGCTGAGACCAACACAGGAATGTTCACAAACGATTCAATCGCCATCAGGTTCGTGGCTTGCTGCCGCTTACTACATTCAACAAGTAATGCACCTGAACGCAAGCGTCTGATGTTTTTGACTTCACCCGCAATTCCTTGTATTCCCTTGGATACGGCAAAAGGATTCAATTTCAATGGTGTCTTATCCAGCGTCTCAATTACGATAAAGCGTGGCCAGTAGTCAAATGCTTTAGTGGATCTGTGTTCAGTATCATCAAGATCAATGTCAAGTGGACGTTTTGTCTTTTTGGTAGGGGTTTGGTATTCCATGGTTAGTATTTCTTGGTTCATCATCCGAGCTCCCCACCCACCACGGAGTATCACAAGGACAGTGCTAAAAACAAGCGGATCTCCAGCACCAAGGATACCCGGATGATATACTCCAGCAGAAAAATTAAAGTTTAATCATTCCACCAGATTGGCCCATGAGCCACCGCCTTCTGGGCATAGGACTCTAGGCAAAAACATGAAAGTGTATATTTGAAATTATGAGGGTCCAAAAATTTGCCAAGACTTACAAGGATAAAATTTTCAAATGTTTACATTACAAAATGTAACTCTCAGGGCTTGGCGTGACCAGCCGATTGGTTGAACCGGGCCCATTCAACCACCCGTCTAGGTGAAGTAAGGGTCGAAGGGGTGTGTTGAGCAAAGGGAACGCGGTCACAGGTCCCCAGTGCTCTCAACCCCCAGACTCCCGTCCTCCATCGACACAGGGCCGCAACCCACGGCTAACGGGTTGGTGGACCAAATATCCCCCCCGGGTCCACAACGGGGGTGTTGGCGAGCTCTTGGCGTTACCCAGCACCCACCACGAGGAGGTGGCTCGCCACGGGTGCCGTACTAAACATGGTATATACCTACATGTCCAGTTGTCACAGCATCTAAAAGGTGGTAGAGGATATCAGTACAAAAGAAAGGTGCCAACATTAGACTAACTTGGATGTGAAGGCTTCTGATTATGCTGATTGTGCAAAGATACACCTCCCCTGTCACAACAAGTCTTTCTACAAGTTGAAAATGGTGTCAAGATCATATTAAATGCTAAATAAGAAAGAATTAACAGCCATGAGACTAAATACTTGTTTGCAAGCCATGAATGAAGAAAGTGTCTTTTTAAAAGAAAACTATGTTTATTCATATGCAGAAAGGGTCAAACAGAAAGAATGAATCATATGCAACATTGTTTACTTCAATTAAAAGGGTTTGTGACATGTTGTGACAACAACAGTGAACTCATTTCATACTCACAATACTCACATCTTGTGACTTTACACTGAGAAGATTAACTCAGACACCCAAATAGTGGCAGTGGTGACCTCATCCTAATTTGTTGTCAAATTTATCAGTTTTATATTTAGAAGCCAGGTAACAATTACTTGATGTAGGCTCTTGTCACTGTTAGACCACAAAACAAAACACTGTTCAAATCTGGGCCACTAAACAATCCATTTCATCAAAAGTAGCCATAGCTTCACGCCCAGTACCATGAAATCTGTCACTATTTGCCAACTGGTATCCATGGTTAAATATTAACAGGAAAGCATAAAAGTATGAATTATTAAAGTGTGTACTTGCCTTTACAGGTTGCTTAAAACTGAAGTGTTTTCCCATTAACTTCCACAGCAACATTATGTTTCATTGAAAAATGACCTCTTTTAACAGGCTGTTAACTTGTTGCTGAAAAGTTATCACCATATTTTAGCAGTATTTACGAAAATATTCCGCGCAATAAGATTTAGTCATGGTACTTACTGAGCTATTCACCAATATGGCCGGTCAGTTCACTGCTGCTGATCATGTTTTTATATAAGATGGCAGAAGAGAATCATGGCAGTACAAACAGGTGTTTCCTCACAATTTACTCTGTCGTTACTTCAGAATTCCTAATGTCATTTGTAAATTAATGTATGTTTGTATCATGATAAAGTAACCTCAGATATTTTACTGTGTAACTAGTTGATTCATTTTTGTGGTAGACTGATAGGGAATATATGAAGCAATTAATCACTTTTGTGAACTTGAGCTATTATGTATGATATAGATTGTTAAAGGTCACATGCAACATAAAACGCAACTTAGCAGATTCTGGTACCTTTCGGTATGCACTTACCGAAACAAATCATAAAAAATGCCAATTCAACCTATAAAGTTGAAAAAAACACGATGAAATAAAAGCCCGCGAAATCGGAGTTCAAACATTTCACTAAATTTCCCCCAGTGCTGGGGGGAAAACTGGTTTCAACAGCTGTGCTGTGCTGCGTCCATAACGCATGCGCAGTGAATAGGTTTGCGGAGCTTGAAACAGTATGCATACCCAGAGTCTGAGGTCGTGAGCAGTAGTCTAATCTTGGTTGTGTACACAAACAATTAAATAATCTACTCGTTACATAAAAAAACTTGTTGATTGTGGTAAGCAGCCTCTGTCACAGAGAAAGCTCAGTGTCTGGTTTATTCACACCTATATGTCTGCCTGCCTGTATGCTAAAGACAACATGCAGTACACAGCTTCAATCATTGACCACGTGCAATTTGAACTTAACACCTATCAGACTATACGACATAAAGAAAATAAGTTGATAAATTGAAATAACTGGTGCAAACTCTTGTCAGTTCCAAGTCCTGCTTTGTACTTGGACAAATGACAGATTCCAGCCACGCAGTAGTTTACCATCTCTACTGAGATGATTTTTGATTGGATCAAGCCCAAATTCAGAGAACATGTATTTTCAAAACCTAACATCTCTATATACATTCTTCATGGATAACGACTTCTTTTAGTGTATATGATTTTGTTTGACAACAGTATATGAATCCATACTGAAACGATGCATCAAGTACACAAAAAGAAGTTGTTATCCATAAAGAATCTTACTTTCTTGTGACTCGCCATGCTTCTAAAATGCCCATCAAACAGATCATCTTTCTGTACACACAATGAACCCTCAGCATATCAGCAAATGAACCAGCCAATCAGAAGCTGCCGTTACACTTGAGTGCACATCCACCCGCTATGACTGGGTTCGGTCTCCCGAGGGTGTTTCATTTCGGGGGAAGTAAGCCCAAGTGCAAAATATTGCACTTTTGAATCACGATTGTACGCTTATAATGTTGTTTATTTTTTTTTTCAAAAGCAGCAATGTATATTATATGTCATGAATAAGTGATAAATGTGTTTTAATTATGTTTGATTTTTTGGTTGCATGTGACCTTTAATATATTGATTGTGTGATAGTGCCCTGACTGAGGTGGAAACTTTTTCTTTAATTTTTCTCTTATGTTACATTCCATAATTTTCTTTTGCTGTCCTTTCGTGTTGTGAAAAACCATTGGAAACAAAAAACAAATTGTTAATTTAATGACCCGAATTGTGCACACTTATACTGATGTATTGGCGATAACTGTTAGGTAGCGATAACTATTTGACAGTCATAACATATGGTCTCAGACCACAATTATTTTGTTTCTTTGCTTTCTAAATGGACATGCTGCTCCATCAAAATTAAAATTGGAACTAGGCTGCTCTCTTATTGCATGCTGACTAACCTGCGACTTGTCATGTTACCAGGAACATGTCGGCATGGACTGACCATCTCAATTTTGCCGTATCCACTGTCAACAATGGTCACCGGAAGTTTCAGTCTGAAACACACTAAACAACCTTGAACTTGGGGTCAAATCATGGATGGGTGGAGACAATACAATGTGCAAATTGTGGACCAAAAGAAATATCCATAAAGTTCAGAGTCTTTCATGTGATCTTTTACTAAAGCTATCACAAGTCACCCTGAATAAAATGAACCCAGACAGAACAACCCATTTAAACCAAACAATGTATTCTCCTATTTTCCTTCCGGAGAAGACGAGTAATACAAGAGGCTGAACACAGTGACCAGAGTTCCGCACCAAATATAACATATACTGAGTCAAAAAAGAAACTTCACAAAATGTAATTTTAAAAAATAATGAATAATTTTTCTCTGATGATACATCTATATATCCGAAATGGGATCCCTGTCTTTCAACTCTAGAAAAACGTTTGCAAAACCCGCTCAAACCCATCCATTCATCATGCAAATGACATAAGTGCCACATCAGGTTTTGCATGTGCAATTGATCATGTGATCTTTGCATCAAAGTTTTCTTAATTTGCACATTTTTGCATTGGTCTCAAGAACTTAAAAAAAAACACTTTTAAACCACAGTTCTAACGGTGCTTTAAATGCCACGACTGTCAAATGTGCAATGTGAATGTACCTTTGGAATGTTGAAAGTGGGAAGATCAGTTATTGACTTCGCAAGAGCAATGGGATGCAGTCATCGTACTGTGTGTGACTGGCACCACTTCTGATCGCAAAAGGTCGGGTTGTCTATGTGTGATGTCACGAGCAGAAGACCGTCAAATTGTCCTACATCACCTACGTGACAGATTTCTGCTGGCTAAACGAACCAGGGCTGAGATGTTTAGAGGTCGACTGTCCTCACAGACCATTTGAAATTGTTTGCGGGCTGCCAGTCTCCATTCTCGACGTCCATATTGTGACTGACTTGACATTCTGTATGTTTTGAAACGGCGATGTAGCCTAATGGAACTGATTGTGGCACTGTCAGTGTATCAAGTACATCACTCAGATCTCAGCAATGAAATAATAACAATTTAACCATCTTACCATCTCTTGTTCTCATAGTGCCCTGAAGAAACAATGTTTCTTTTTTGACTCGGTATACTTGAAAACTTGTCTGCACACATTCTGCAGAAGTCGTCAGACTAGAAAAGAAGCAACTAAATATTAAAAATCAGTTTTAATTACTGCATGGATCCAGATTTCAAGGACACAAAAGTCTTACACAAAATCATCAAATCACAGCTGTCAGATGATTCACTCAGTATTGAAGGCTGTATACAATGCTTTTCAAGAATAGGCCGAGCAAAAAGAAGATGCATTTCATTTCCTACCAGTCCTCTGTGTTGCTTAGGGCTGGATGAAGCTGTGACTGTTCACCATGAAGCGCCGAGAATGTGGCCGTTGGTGACTGAAATGAGATTACAGAGTGAATGACATATTTGGTCTAAAGAAGGCTGTACAGGCTCAAAGTGATCAGGGATCACAGAGATCGTGAAGAGGGAATAAAAATAATTCCAGAAAGCATTAAATTTACGTTTATGTGGGTACTTCAGACACAAGACCCAAAATGCAGAAAAATGAGTTGTCATTCTAGGAAAAATTGGGGACAGGAGTGTCGAATATATTTCCTTTTTCCAAAATGTGAACTAGCTGATAGCGTGACCAGCATTGCTTTGGCCCGGGTAACCTGTCTTACATCAGTGCACTATCAGAGTTGACCCACTTTTGACATGCCCGGAAAAGGCTTAATTAGGTGTGGCAATATGCATCGCATAAGTATAACGTCGGCTGACAATATATTTTACTCTGTATGGTAGGATTGCAATGAAAAGTTAGGACTGGGCTGAGACATGGACTGGGCTGAGACATGGCATAGTCTAATGACAGCCAGTGGATGTTCTTGACATTTGAGATCGCTTCAACTCCGATAATGCTACCTGTAGGAAGCTGTGTCTCAAAAATTTAATAGCACATTATATTGAATAAACGGCACATATACTAAATACTTACATATACCTCGCATGCATCTTGTGGTTGAGACATTGCATAACGCAAAGAGGCCGATCATTGGGACATGCATTCTATCCTTAGTTCAACGGAAACTATTGTTGCTCATATGTGACCTAGCACATAAGCCCCGCCTACTAATGATTGTTCATGTTTATTGTGGACTGAAGACTTGTCGGGGTTTAAGGGCCGCACAGGTGTAGTTAGTGGCAACCCCACATGGATTACCTGACAGGTGCCCATCTGGCATTTCTCTTGTGTCGGGGAGGTGGGGTAGCCTAGTGGTTAAAGTGTTCGTTCATCATGCTGAAGTCCCGGGGTCAATTCCCCACATGGGTACAATGTGTGAAGCCCGTTTTCTGGTGTCCCCCGCCATGATATTGATGGAATATTGCTAAAAGCGACGTAAAACCAAACTCACTCACTCACACTCTTGTCTGGAGTAAATACTCAATATTATAAATTAAGGTCTGATGTGGCAAATGTATTGCATGTTATGTAATATGTGCATGTAAGTGATATAAGAGGGTTTATCAGCTGAGTTACTAAAACAAACATCGATCTGAGGACTAACCGATAACACGCTGATTGATTAATTACTTACAAGGTGGATTTGTCAAAAGGCAGCGTTTATGTGTGTGGATTTACAAATCTATAATGACTACACCATGTCGTAAAATGCAAGTGTAAAAACAACATCAGCCTTTCAAAGAATTAACTGCCACTACCTTGATTGATTGCTCATTATTGGCTAACTAATGACGCACATCATGCAGTTAGAAGACAGGAGTGCTATCTTAGGGTGACCAATGAGACTATAGTGTGAAAAGTTCTGAAACGATGTGTCATTTTTTAGCATATTAGACTGTTGAAAGATACAAGACATAGAGCAGGATCATATACCTGCTGCAGATAAATGGAATATCATTCTTGCTTGTGGATATTGATGGATACATTCCTGAACGAGGTAATAGCCTGACATTGTTGGTATAACTTGTCTGTTTTAAATTTAATATCTGCATTTTGTTTTAATTTATTTGTTGTAGCATTCAGCAGAATCTGTATTACAAAAAACATGTACTATGCCGTGAAAAGCGGGTGTGTGAAATATGATTCACGTTAGCAATCTATACAATGTTAAGATATCAAAATCATGTTACAAATTCACTATAAGTATAAGCAGACCATGTGGATTTTTTTAATAACTTTCAAAATACACACAAATGTAACAAGACACTTATTATGGTTATATGACAAACTATTAATACATACACTGACATCTTTAGTTTTCAGTCCTAACCATTTTTTTACATTTGGCAGATGATTAACATCAAAGCGTTTCATTTGTTTTCATAATAATGACATCATCTTTGTTGGCCGGTCTATACTTAAACTATCACACTGTAGATGATATCTGAATACCCTGGCCCTGTTCAGACAGTCCGTACATAGATCTCTCCTAAATAAGTACTCATTTGTTGTCTTGTTACAGACCTTTGGAAGTGATTGTTTACCAGCAATAAAAACAATAAACGTTTCAGCTCTTTAACATTTTGTAGTCACAATGATTGAATGATCAGAAAACAAACAAATGAGTGAGTGAGTTTAGTTTTACGCCACAGTCAGCAATATTCCAGCAGTTTGGAATCAGTTGAGTCTCTAACAGACAATCCATTAATCCACAGCATGATAAATGATCTCAGTTAAGAATCAATGTCATGTCAACCTGGCCAATAAGTATGACGACCCAATCACATTAGCATGGGTTACTGGAGATCAATTTTAACCTAGATCTTCATGTTTTTACATGCATCTTCACAGTAATGAAACATCTGAGTAACACTTGCAGAGATGTTACTACTGCAAGTGTGATTTTTTCATTTGTCCGTATCAATTAATGAATGTACTAGCCAGCTAGTGGGGATTGAACTGAGGAGGGAGTGAAGATGAAGGAGCTGTAATCTCTGTTAGTAAAACATTTCACAACTGCCCTAAAATTACTGTAGACATTAATGTGATGCAGTTGACTCAGAGGCTGTTTAATTCAGTCCTTGCAGCTGTAACTATGTTAAACTGTATGGTGTGTATATAAAAACATGGTTGACATCACTATGACATTGACAATAAGTTATTTATATTGTCTCAACCGATTGCTTCGCAATGGTGTCATAACAACACAACAAAACTGATCGATGCATGCAACCTGTTTCTGATCATAACAACATGCCAGGTTTCTGCTTGAAACTATTAGTTCAAACAAATATATGCCATCCTGGCCACATGTGTCAAGGTTTCTGCTTGAAACCGTTAGTTTAGAAAAAATATGCCATCCTGGCAACGTGCTTCCAGGTCCTGCCTGAAACCATTAGTTCATGATAAGTATATGCCATCCTGGCCACATGCCTCCACTGTCCTGTGGCAGTAAACGTTCACCACTGTCCTTGTGGTCATACTATATCAGTTAACTCCATGCCTGAAGAATCTTAGCAACATGGATTTTCAAGGAACTATCAGCAAAATTATCCTCCAAGTGGTATGTGTAGACCACACAGTCATGTTCATACTTGATGTTATACCAGGCTGGATGCCCAGGAACAGTATTGATGGCATAGCCAATGTAGTCAGTGTACGTGCCACTTTCATCACTGTCTTTGAAGGTGTACTTAACAGTCTTGTCAGCAAGGGATGTCCAGCTACATGTCTCTCAGCTATGTTTGGCAACATAAGTGAAGCACGTACAAGTTCCCCACGGTTCTTATCAAGATCCAGTATAGTCAATAGTACATTATTTCTTCGGGTGATGTTGAAGATACTTCTATCGTGATGTTCCTGGTTCAGGACATTTTTCCTGAAGTTCAGCTGAGCACAAAGGGCTTTCCTGCATTCTTGTTTTGTCTGGGACATCATAAGGTCACGTACCTTTACATGGATTTCCTCCTCAGACTGCCAGAGACCATATAGATAGTGTCACTAGTCAGTTTCTCCTTTTCCCGCAGTTCCCTTTGCTTTTTTCTCAGTAGTTGCAATTTCTTCTCTTTCAGAGCTTTTTTTCTTGATTCCATGATGTCCTCACAACGAAGCTTGAACTCCTTTTTGATTTCCCTTGTCAGTGTGTGACACTTCTTTAACAACTCATTGCGCTCATGTTTTGGCTTGCTGTCAATCCATTGAAATGTTTTATTTTTCAAAAACATGATGTATGCCTCATTGCAGAGAGTAGTTGCATTTGGCCGCACAGTGAGTGGGTGATCGAGTAATCCAGATATACTTTCGGGAAACTTGTTGTGCTTCATCGTGGATTGAGTGAGAGTTCTCATCTCTGCACTGACTTTCTCATTATCACCTCCTGGTAACATCTGCTGACAAATGGTATCAACATCAGACTCTTCTAGTAGATATTCAAGGACTCGGTCATGTTTCAGGTGATCTGGAAAAGGTACTTGCTTCCCAGCTAGGAATGCGGAGCTATCAATTGATGCCTCTCTGAGAAATGTTAGAAGACGAAAATAATGCTGATTCATGTCGCGAATACCATGAATTATCCTATGAATTCTGTAATATATATCTTTGGAGTAGTAGTAGACTAGGCCTCCATCAACAAACAAAATATTAAACTTATTCCCACGAAAGGGGGCAAATCAGAGGATCTCATCCCTTTGATCGTCAGTATAGTCTCCAAATGCCCTGTAAGCTCCATTCTTCTTGTCCCCTCCTCTTGTGAATGCTTTGCATGCTGTCCTCACATCGCGAACTGTTCCAGCTTCAGACTTCTTTGTAAACATTGTGGTTTCAGGCAAAGTAGCAACTCCTGTATCTGTCAAGTCCAAACTGGACTCAAATTTTTTGAGAGTAGTGTTGGTCAGCTCTGCTAAATTTACAAGTAGGTGTAGTCCACAAAAGAAATTGTACATTTTAGCACAAGCACCCTTCTGATCCACAGTCAAGCCCTGTCAGTTACCTGTGACTTCAGGAAGTATTTCAGATCTATACTGAGTCAACCAATCATTAAAGTGCTTCTCTGTTGCAGCTTGATCAGACATTGTGCATCTGATTTTTGAGAGAATTTGATGTCCAGTGTGTTGATGGTCAGCTTCTGATTCCTTTGTAGTTTTATCCAAGTTCCTATCGATACAACATATGTCATATTTGGGATTTCACTTTCTCAGTAATCCTATCGATATCCAACAGCACCAGTTTGAAGGTATCTAGTGTTGTTTTACTTGACTTGTTTGCCATATTTCTGAGTCCCAGAACCCACATATTTCCTTCTTCATCACTGACATGATATCCACCAAACTTGTCTCCACACTTTGCAGTTTTATCAGTGTATAGAGTCATCGTTTCTGCTGCTTGTAATACTTCAGCTGCCTGCATTTGTGACAATCCCGGTCGCCTTGTATTCCAATTTCTCACAGTAGACTCTTTTGGCAATCGATCAATGTCTGTTTTTCCACATAACGATGCCACAGATTTAAGAATTCCACCCACCAAATGCCACCTTATAATCAAGTAACTTATATACACAGAGTTCTGTTTCAGGTTTGAACATTCTAGTGTCTGTATCATACAGTTCAAGGTGATCACTTTGCAGATCTCCAATAGACTGCTCAAGATAGCGACAATTTGATTCCAACTCTTCAGTCCTCTTCAATAAGTATGATAATTGGTCAGATTTTGTTTTCATTTCAAGTTCCAAAGTTGGCTCTCCTTCTTCAAGGTTACAATCTGTGACTCAAGACTAGCATTTGTGGTTTCAATACAAGATATATGTCTGCTTAGTTGAGCTACCACTGCTCCCAAATTGGACTGAGAGGACTTTAGTGAACTTGTTTCCTTTGCCTTGTCAACTTGACATTTAATCATTTCTTTTTCAAGTTTTATAGCTCCTTTTGTACATAAGAATGAAGATTTTATGGATATCAACTTCTTTATATGAGAACACAACGTTTTGGAGTTAATGCTTACTCCGTCATCAGGTGATTGAGAATGGGGTACAGAGCTATATTTATATGTACAGGTAAAACAATAACAAAATAACAAGTGGAATGAATTAACGAAAGCTGGAAGCCAGTATAAACAAGCGCTGATTGGAACCCGACAGTTATGATGACAATGATGGAAGCCAATGGTAATACATTACAGATGATGGGATATGGTTACATAACACAGGTAGGGGGTAAGGACGATGTACATGATTGGGGATAAGGAAGCCAATGGTGATACATTACGCATGATTGGATGATGTTTACATAACACGTGATAGGGGATTAAGGAATAATGATTTAAGGCAGATGTATTTCCCGCCATGGCTACGATCATACAAGAATGCTACAAAGCTTTATTCAATACTTTCAAGTAAAGCATCCCTATTACAACAAGAGACAGCTCTATTTATTCATCATGCGCTCTTATTGAGAAGAGATTCACTGTAACGTGTCATATGTTGTATGTGTTGTACATACTATACATATATTTTTTGTATATGGGCCATTGGCCTTCATGCAATAAACTGATTGATTGATTGATTTCATGGAACATGTTCTACCAACTGTTATAAATGAAGCAGAAAAGATAATCATTCAGCACTTGGAGGAATGTGTATCATCCATTCAAAGTGTTTGTCCACAACATGAAAATCCGAATGTACATGTATTTAAAATCCAGGAAATTGCAAAAGTCTTTGAAGGGCATTTTGTACATGTTTTGACCTTCTCCTTCAGTTCTGATACTTTTTGCCTCTTTCCTTCACGGCTCCCTATAAGCTGGGAGACTTTGCCTTCGTTCACCTGTCAACTGATGAAGTTCTTGCTTCTGTATTCCAGTGCTAGTTGTTTGTAGTTCGGTTATCACTGTCTGAGGCTGTTTTCTGCATCCTTCATAGGGCAGTTCAAATGTGGTGTTCAACAGTATCTGTAGATACTTACCACGTTTCATCTTTCTCTGTTTATTAAGTTTACTAACTCTTGCTGATAAGTGATCTGTGTAGCTGCTGTGAATGTTCAAAAATCTACACACTACTTCAGGTGTTATATCTGGGTTTTCAGTTCTCATAGAGTACAAATCCAGTACAAGGCCATTAGTAATATTCTTCCCCCTTGGAAGGACAGTTTTGGGAACATCAGAGGGTATGATGCCAAACTCATGAGCAAATGCATATTTATAAGCCATCATGAAATGTCACAATAAAGTCACAGGATCATTAGTGTAAAACAGATGAATCACACAATCTCAAAATACAAGAGCCTGTCAGCGCCTGTGTTTTGTCGCATGTCTTGGGTATACCAAGCCAATTCTTTCAGAACTCTCATGTGGTAGTGGTCATTAACAAAAGTGAACTTATTTGCAATTTCCATCCTCAAATACATGTACATTCGGATTTTCATGTTGTGGACAAACACTTTGAATGGATGATACACATTCCTCCAAGTGCTGAATGATTATCTTTTCTGCTTCATTTATAACAGTTGGTAGAACATGTTCCATGAAATCAATCAATCAATCAGTTTATTGCATGAAGGCCAATGGCCCATATACAAAAAATATATGTATAGTATGTACAACACATACAACATATGACACGTTACAGTGAATCTCTTCTCAATAAGAGCGCATGATGAATAAATAGAGCTGTCTCTTGTTGTAATAGGGATGCTTTACTTGAAAGTATTGAATAAAGCTTTGTAGCATTCTTGTATGATCGTAGCCATGGCGGGAAATACATCTGCCTTAAATCATTATATACAGGACAGATAAATAAAAAGTGAAATTCATTCTCAACAGTGTTATAGAATGGACAGAGCCTTTGTGATTTTATAAGGGATGAACATCTTCCTTGATTGATACACAACTCATCTAGACCAAGTCTCAGGCGTATAAAAGCATTACGAAGATTTGTATTATGTAGGTTGTATAGACACGACTCAGGTTCAAGTAGAGATTTAAACTCACAATAACAGTCATATCTTGAACTTTCATATAGTGATGAATGCCAGTCCTGTTTAAAGATATCGATAGCCCTCATACGAAAATGTTTGATAAATGCATTAACATTGCCCAGGGTTTGGGATAGCCAGACGAATCCAAAGCCGTATCTAAACAAAAGACTGCGAATATGGGTTGCCCAAGTGTTTTTACCAATATTATCAAGATGAACAGTCATATTGTAGGTTTTTTGGGGCAGATGATGTTCGGGCATATTTATTATTTTACCCCAGTACTTTAAACAGAGAGAGTAAGAAATTATGTACAAAGGGTATCTCCCACATTCACCGTACACCATACTACTAGGGGTAGACATACCAACATTTAAAAACCTTTTACATGCAAGAAGGTGAACCTTTTCGATGACATAAAATTCCTTGAAGCCCCAGGTTTCAGATCCATAGAGGAGAATAGGCTGCGTTCCATGACAACATTGTGTATTTCCATGGACAACATTGTGTATTTCTGTGACAGGCAAGTCTCTAAACGTGGATTTTAGATTTCCCAAAAGAAATTTTCCATTCTGCAGAGTTCGATTGCATTTTCATATCATGATAAAGATTTAGAGATGTATACAATGTCACTGTCGAGATGCATTTTCAGTATAATCTGAATCAATGTAGTTGAGTCAAAATACCTCAGTTTAGTTCAAACTCCTCTGCATTGATTTCTGCATACCTGCTGGTTGACGTTTCACGCACGACTACCTGCGAAAATGTAAAGATTTGCTCTACAACTCATTACAACTAACATGCATCTAAGATAAACATGTCTGCCATCTTGGCCACGATGGCTGCGTTCTCAATTTTTGTTTATCGTGTTACTGCGTCTCTCTAACACTTCAAATGTGGTCATGGACCATTCTAATCGTTTGTCTATACATTCAACTTGCGTTTGCCATCAAATATACATGACAACTTAAGTTACATTTATGCATGTACGTTTATGAAAGTCTCTATTAAGTCTACTCACCTTGGTCTCTCTCTGTCCAAATGCAAAAACACAGCAAATCTTCAACTGCAACTGCTTTCAGTGTGCACCAAACTGGAACTGAATGCATTTTCTACCTTCATGTGTTGAAGAATGCTTTTTCCCCCACTGTTAACATTGTGAAAGAACACATAACAGTTAACCCATTCTGCAAACCAAAACCCGTTTCTATACTACCGACAGAAAATAAGGGAACCAAGAAATTGAATGTAGATAACGTTGACTGTGACAGGGTCTGTTATCGTGGCGTATCTCCCAAACGCAACATCCAATGACAATGGAATTTCGCATAATGCATTTTAGGCATCAAGTTCAATATCTGGTGTGTCCACCATGTTGGGCAACACATTCACGGCACCTTGATGGCATGCTATTAATCAATTTCCGGATGGTTGCCCGTGGTATTGCCCGCCATTCCTCTTGGAGAGCTGCACCAAGCTGGGCCAGGTTGGCAGGTCCTGGGTCCCTGGCATACGCCCTTCGACCAAGAACGTCCCAGAGATGTTCAATTGGGGACAGGTCTGGGGACTTAGAGGGCCAGTCCAATGTCTGGATACCTTCTTGTCGGAGATAAGCAGAGACAATTCGGGCCCGATGTGGTCTGGTATTATCATCTTGGAATACAAAATTTCGGCCGATAACTCTAACCAATGGAGCCACAACAGGACGCAATATTTGGTCAACGTATCGCTGACCAGTCATGGCTCCGTTAATGATGACCAAATCTGATCGTCTGTCATGTGTAATCCCACCCCAAACCCTGACACTACCACCTCCATATCGATCATGGTCAAGAATTGCTGCTCTGGCATATCGCTCCCCGCTCCGACGCCAACAACGTTTTCAGCCATCTGTGAATCGTAGGCAAAACCTTGACTCATCAGAGAACATGGTGTAACGCTAGTGGCGCATAGCCCGTCCCTGATGCTGCCTAGCCCATGCCAATCTTTGGCGCTTATGGTGAGCTGAAAGGGTGACACCCTTAAAAGGCCATCTTGCTTTCAGACAAGCTTGATAGAGTCGGTTTTTAACGGTTGAGGTTGAAATGCGTCTTCCAGTGAGTGTGCGGAATTCTCTATTGATGGCAGGGGCCGATTTAAACCTATCGCATAGAGCAATTAACGTAATGAGACGATCCTGTCGTGGTGTCGTTGATTTTGGTCTACCACGCCCAGGTCTCGTTGCAACCCAACCCGTTTGACAGTACTTATCCCACAGGCGTGAAATTACACTTTTTGATTTACCCATCTGCCGGGCAACTTCACATAATGCAGTTTCAAATTCGCTATTATTTCATTAGTTCCCTTATTTCTTGTCGGTAGTATATGTAAACATGCCACCAGGCGGCGTGATTGTATTTCCGGTGCGGTCTCTACTGTAACATTCAAGTTGACACCTACATTCCCAACCCACCCAGGTGTTTTAGATGCCAGAATGGACATGGTGTAACATTGTCTGTTGTGTGTGCTCACTGTGGTGAGAAAACACACACAACAGAAGATTGTACTAGTGATGCATCAACTGTCTAAGCGACCATTCTTCATTTTCTAAACAATGTCCTATTTGGAAAGAACAAATGGAGATAAACAAAACAAAATTTACTCAAAATATCTCTTTTTCTGAGGCCAAAAATAGGTAAAGAGATCTGATCTTCCAGAAAATTATGCTACAGTAGCAAAAACGGTCATCTGTGTCTACCTCTAAAATAACAAAATCATCCACAGGCTGCCAAACTATCTTGACTTGGGTAAATTGCGACTCTCCACAGCTTTTGTACCCTGCTACATCATCTCAGACTGAGGAATCACTTCTTAGTACCTCAGAGTCTTCCTCTGATCACAAATCATTATCATCTCAGTCACACTCAAAGTCTCAATCGACAGCTGATAAAAGTAAACCCAAGCCTAAGCCTGATGCTTCAAAGCAACAAAGTGGCAGAGCTCCTGAAGGGTCACAAAATTCAAGTAAGTTGTTTAACAAATATGGGTCTTTTGAAGACATCTGAAAACATCCAGTCTAGGGCATAGCTTGTCGCCCTCCCAAAAAGTGTGGAGTAGATCCCCAATAAATCCCCCCAAAAGATAGTTTATTCCAATAATATTGTACAGTGGAACTGCGGAGGGTTGAGGACTAATTTACATGAATTAGAGCTATTAGTTCAAGATTTTAGCGATCACCTTTAGCGATCTGTCTCCAAGAGACATATTTAAAACAAACAGAGACATTTGACCTTCGTCATTTTAAAGCATATCATTGTTTTTCACCTCCAGGTGATAGGGCCACTGGAGGATCATCCATTCTAGTCAGACAAAACAATATCCATAGCCCTGTTTCATTTATTACTACTATGCAGGCTGTTGCAGTGAGAATTACTTTACATGTAGTGTTTACAGTCTGCTCTCTCTATATCTCTCCATCTTCGACGTTTGCCAAAACTGATCTTCAAGCTCTATATGACCAACTCCTGCAGCCCTGTATTATAATGGGAGGTTTAAATGGGCACAACCCACTCTGGGGTAGTGTAACTACAAACACTAAAGGGAAATTGTTGGAGGACTTTTGTTCTGACAATGATTTATGTATTTATAATGATGGTTCCAGCACATATTTACACCCTCGAACAGGGACCTATTCCACTCTTGACTTGTCACTTACAAATTCAGAACTACTCAATGAATTTGAATGGTCAGTCCACGATGACCTCTGTGGAAGTGACCATTTTCCTACTACATGTATACTAAACACTGTAACTCCATCTGATGTTCCTACATCATCAAGGTGGAATTTTCAAAAAGGCTAACTCGACTTTATATGAAACACTGTGTTCTGCAAAACTCAAACCTGAACGTTTTATTGACGTTCCTAATGTTATTAAAAGCTTCTCTGATGAACTGAATTCCATAGCTGATGAGTGTACACCAAATTCCTCTGCAGTTCCACGTATTCAAAAACCATGGTTCAACGATGACTGCAAACAAGCTAGGAAGGCAAGGAAAAAAGTAGAACATTATTTCCGTCGCAATCCTATGGTGCATAATTTAGATAAATTTAAAATTTAAAATGTTAAAAAACAGCGTACCTTTAAACAGAACAAACGTCAATCTTGGCAAAATTATGTATCCAAAATAAATTCTCGGACACCCATGTCCAAAGTATGGAACATGGTCCAGAAAATTAAAGGTAAAGTTACTAAATCTAGTGTCCATCATCTGAAACATGGAGATCAATTGCATACTGATAAATCAGATATTGCAAATAAACTGGGTGAAACTCTCGCTAAACACTCTTCTTTTTCGAATTATATACCTAAGACAACAAGAAAAGAGAACTATTAATTTCAATTCAGATAATGGGGAAGATTATAGTGAAACATTTTCTATTCATGAACTCCACACTGCTCTTTTTCAAGCTCATGACACTGCTACAGGAGCTGATAACATACATTATCAACTCCTGAAGCACTTACCAGAGTCCTGTTTAGAGACGCTCTTATACATTTTTGATGATGTTTGGACTTTAGGGAAGTTTCTGTCTTCATGGTATGAAGCTACAGTAGTACCAATACCTAAACCTGGACGTGATCACACGGATCCATCTGATTCTCATCCAATTTCATTAACTAGCTGTGTTTGCAAAACCATGGAATGCATGATAAATAATCAACTTGTTTGGTACTTGGAAACAACCTCATAACAGATATACAGTGTGGTTTCCGTACAAACAGAAGTACAGTCGTTCACCTCGTGCATTTGGAATCATTTGTTAAAAACACACTAATTAATAAACAACATGCCGTGTCTTTCTTTTTTGATCTAGAAAAAGCATATGACACAACCTGGAAATAAGGCATTTTAAGAGGCTTGCAAGGTCGTTTGCCTGAATTTATAGCCAAAGTTTTATATGACAGACAATTTCAAGTCTGCGTGGGTTCTACCCTGCCTGATCATTACAATCAGGGTCAGGGTGTTCCACAAGGCAGTATTTTGTCTGTCACTCTTTTTAGCATCAAAACAACAGTTTATCTAAAGTTTTAAACGATTTAATAGATGGATCTGTATTTGTGGATGATTTTAATATTTCTAACTGTGGTACAAATATGCATACTATTGAACGGCAACTGCAATAGATAAATGGTGTCTTGAAAACAGCTTGAAATTTTCTAAATAAAAAACCAATTGTATACACTTCTGTCGAAAATACAAACCCCATAAAGACCCAGAACTATTTCTCAGTGGTACCCCAATCGAAGTGGTCAAGGAGGCCAAGTTCTTGGGACTTATTTTCGACTCACATTTGACCTTTTTGCCGCATATTAAATCCCTTAAAGTCAAATGCCTGAAGGCACTCGATTTATTAAAGGTTGTTTCAAATTCAAAATGGGGAGGGGATCAAACTACCCTTCTTCATTTATATAGATCACTGGTCCGATCTAAACTTGATTACGGCTCCATGGTATATGGTGGAGCCTGTCAAAGCAACCTAAAAATACTTGATTCTGTCCATCACCAAGGATTAAGGCTTTCCTATCAACAGTCTTTACATCGAAGCTGATGAGCCTTCTCTCAACCAACGCAGTATAAAACCATCTTTACAATACATTGCAAAATTAGCTTCTAATCAATCTAATCCTGCATTTAATTGTGTCTTTAATCCTTTTCATGAGGATTTGGACAACAAACAGTCTTCCCCCGTTCCGCCTCTTGGGCTCAGAATGAAGCCATTTCTTGCCGCTTCCAGCTCTGAGATGGAAAACATAGCTCCTTCCCGACTTCTTTCTTCTCCTCCTTGGCAGTTGGTTAGGCCACAAGTTGACCTAACATCAACTACATTTAGAAAATCAGAATTTTATAAATTACAAGATCATAAACAAGAATATAATCAATTAAAACATAAATATAGCAATTATAAATCTATATTTACAGATGGGTCCAAGGACAGTGGTGCATTTCCTTGTGCCACTGTCATTGGATCCAGAACAATATCTTTTACATTACCAGACAACAGTTCTATTTTTACAGCTGAAGCTAATGCCATTTTAACGGCTCTTAAATAATTGTTCAAAGACACCCTAAACATAAACAGTATATAATCTATTCAGACTCTCTTTCTTGCCTTCAGACTATTAAAAATATTTTTGTAAACATCCACTTTTAACTGAAATTATCGAATTGCATAATAATCTTGCTACTGGCTGATGTGACATCGTCTTCTGCTGATTACCCAGGAAATTGGCATGTCTGGTAACGCAATGGCCGATCTTGCTGCTAAGGCAGCACTCAACACATCTGTGACACCACTTCTTACATACATTGATTATAAAGTTACCATTAGATATTATATCCGTGATCTCATGCAGAAGAAGTGGGACACCCAGGTAGGTATCAATAAACTACATGAAATAAAACCCTACGTTGGTTATACCTACTTAGGTTGTCAGTCCAGATGTGAAGAGGTCATCATGCAACGATGTCGTATTGGCCACACTAGATATACACATGCATACCTGTTAAAAGGTGAGGATGCTCCATGTTGTATCCCTTGTGATGAGAGAGTCACAGTCAAGCATATCCTGCTTGAATTCTCCATCACAAGGGATAAATATTTCAATGTCAAAACTATCAAGGATCTTTTTACCACTGTTAGCTCTTATTTAATCATTGGTTTTTCAAAGGAAATTCATTTCATTGTGGAATTTTGAGCAATTAGTTTCTGTAGATAGATGTATTTTAACGATTGGTAGTTTAGATTAGTAACTAGAACTGTTAGTGCCTGTACCCTCAAAGGGGTTGAAGCATTGTAAAATTATTGTCCTCCTGAGAGGGTACGTAAGTCCCAAAACATTTGATGTAAATTTAAGCCTACCAGGTTTTTAATCATAGTATTCATGTTATTTTAAGTTTGGTTAGTATTTCATACACTCTCCAGCGGCTGAAGGGATGATGTAAATCCAACTAGGGTCCATGCAGGTAGCAAAGGTACTGTAAGTCCCCATGGTCCCTAGTATGGTGATCTACCTTTGGTTGTTGGAGATCTATAGCCTGTTTTTATATTGTTTTGTCCAGATAGTGATGTTAATTTTAACTTTCCATGCTAATTTTAATGATAATTGTGATATTCTAGTTCTTTTACTGTCATTCGTTGACAGGTTTTTATAGCAGGTATATATTTCTTTTCAGACAGACGGACAGATATTTTATTCAGTATAAAGGCCAAAGGCCCATTATACAAAAAAGTAGATTTGTTGAGATAAGCGCACATAAAATTGATAGGATTTACATTTTCAGGGTTGCAGTTCTAGTTTCATGTTCATATTTCAGAAATTTACAGACATTTATGATAATATTTTCCTCTTTCGTGTACATTAAATTTTGTTTGCTGATACTGCCATACAAAAATGGAGTGATGAACCTATCTCTAGCATCATTATATAATTTACAATCCACCAAGACATGTGTTTCGTCTTCAATACATTTCAAATTTTCTGCTTTACAGAACAAACTCTGTCAACCACTGGAATGTCTATACCATACCCAAAATTGCTGCACCTATGTAGTACTGCTATATGTAGTACTATATTTAATATGTCATAAAGTACGCGTCTTAACAACTTGCATTTGGCATAAACATCAGATGAATGAGTCGTGTATGACATATCATATTGTCTCTATCCCTATATCTGGCCTGTTATGCTGTATATTGCATCATGTCCAAACATATCTTATTGTATGATGCACTACATCTAATCTATCATGTTCTATAAATAATAGTGCATTACAGCCAGCATATTTTATATATTGGAAATGCATCTGACACATCATAGTGTTAATATCGCCTCCTGTAATATGTCATGTTGTACATTGCAAAAAAAACATCCGATAGATTGCTTCGTTATACAGCAGTGCACCCAACATACCATGCGCACTTAGTATCACATCTGATATATCATGTTGTATATAGCACACCCGACACAGTATATACAGTCAGGTCCAACCAACCGTGTTATACATCGTGTATTATCTGACAGATATTACACATAGGTCTTATCAAACATTTGTTACATATAGTATCACATCTGATATATCATGCAGAGTCTGACATCAGATTGAATGCGTATTGTATATTTCACCAACATTTAACTTATTGTGTTTTATATTTCATCATATAGTCACCCCATAGTATACGTTCCCAGTGATACATCAGTTCAGTTATTATAAATTGGTTGACTAATTAATCAATATGTAATTAGAACAATGATATTTACTTATATATTTTTTTTTGTTTCTAAAGAGGATCAAGACTTCACAGAAGCAGTTGCTGCATCACAGGTCAGGTTTGAATAGTGGGAGTAGAGGATGCCATTTCTTTGCAAATTTTATTATTTCATTCTTTCTTTTGACAATGAAGCTTTCAACAGTGAAAATATCTTTTAAAGTATTTATAAAGTTATTAGATTTTGGAATGATTCCTTTCAAAGAAGAGGACATAGATATGTCTTTTTGCTGAAATGGTGATATGATTAAGTAATGGGTTTTTACTTAAGGCACCAAAATACACTACATATTTTGTCAGATGACATTTTTGTATCAAGTAAGTGTTAATCCAAATTTGAAGATCATTCCAAAACTTCTTAGTTCCACCTTTTTTGGTATAGATGATACCATGTAAAAATTTAAATTGAAAATCTAAGAGTTTACATCATTAATGTCTTGTCTGTAAGACTTAAAAGTCATTGGCCAATCAAAATTTGTATCATCGAACATATTTTCCCATTTATGACACATATGGGCATTATTATTGTTAAATGACAGTATATCATAAAATAATCTTGAGTCATGTATTGATTTCATAAAATTCTTTTGATAAGAATTTAGATTCATGTCATAGATATGTATATATGATTTGTTATTATGTTTTTCCATGCTTCAGGTAAAATATTTACGAGATATCCAAGGTCTAACTCTGTCCCTTTTATTAAATATTTACTTTTCAAACATTCAAAAGACATCAAACCATCTTCATGACACAAGTCCTTGATGGTTAATAGTCCTTTATTTGCCCAGTGTTTGATGTAATGATTTTGGTTTTTAAATTTATGATTAAACCATAGTGGCTGTGCTAAAATTTCATCAAGGTTGCTTTCCTCTACAGTGGTTTTTTTATAATACATATTCCATGCTTTTAATACATCTTTCCAATATGGATTATGAATATGAACAATATTACAAAAATTTACACCAAATTTCATGATATCATGTAAAGGAAAACTGCATGGATTACATATTGATGATTTGTCTGAAATAAAGTCTCAAAGTAGATAGTTTTAAGACACTGATGAAGGCTTTTATGTCAACCATTCTTAAACCCCCATGCTTTTAATCCTTTTTCAAAGTACTTCTCATGATTTTGTCAGTTTTGTCATTCCAAATGAATTTGAAAAATATTTTGTCAAGGGAGGTAACAAAATCTTGGGGTGGATTTGGTAATGTATTGTAGATCTGAACTAATTTTGAAATAGCTAGTGTCTTGATAACAGTGATTTTGCCAACAAGTGTTAGATGTCTTTTTCTCCAGACTGCTAATAATCTATTTATTTCCTCTAGTTTTCTCTTTGTATTGATGATCCATAGACTTTCAATTCAGCATTAAATATAATTCCCAGGACATTAAATTCATTCAATATTCAAATCCTGACATAGTTTATCTCTACAACCTGCTTTTGATCCAATCCAGATTGCTTTAGTCTTATCAATATTTATTTTAAGTCCTGACATATTATAGAATGTATTAATTGTAGCAATAGCAGAATAAAGACATTTTTCAGTACCATCTAAAAACAACTCAGTATCATCTGCATATTGTCCTAATTTATACTCCTTATCATCAATTACTATACCTTTGACTTTTTCATCATGCATCCAAGGATTTCAGCTATAAAAGAAAAAGATATGGTGATAATGGGTCCCCTTGTCTACAGCCCCGTTCATTTGAAAAGAATTCTGAGAGATGTCCATTTTGAATGACACAAGAAGTTGTATTATAGGTTAGGATATTTATCCATCTAATAATTTGGGGACCGAAACCAAACTTTTCCAATACCAAATTGATAAAATCTTTAGAGACAGTATCAAATGCCTTTTCAAAATCAATCAGAATTAATAAACCTGGGATGTCTCTTCTTTTTGTCTCAAACATAATGTCATACAGTAATCTTGTGTTTTCACTTACATTTCTACAGGTGTAAATCCAGTCTGATTTTCATGTATAAGAGAGTCTAAGGTTTTTTTAAACAATCAGAAATACAAGTACTCACTATTTTATACAATGAATTCAATAGTGTTATTGGTCTCCAGTTTTTTAAAAGAGTTCTGTTTTTATTTGGCTTGGGTATACATGTAATAACACCTCTTTTCATTGTAAAAGACATTTGATTTTTATTAAGAATATCTTTAGTAAATCTATATATCCAATATTTAAGGTCTTTCCAAAAATATTTAAAGAAATCTATTGGAAATCCATCTATTCCAGGACTTTTGTTATTTTTCATATTTTTAACCGCCAATGTTACTTCTTCCATGTCAATGTCTTTTTCTAGTATGTTTCTAAGATGCTCACTTAAAGTGGGAGTTACTATGTCTTGTAAACAAGATTCATCCTCATATTTCCTACAAGAAGCATAAGGCTTTTTGTAAAATTTTTTACTTCATTTAAGATAGAATAGATGTTGGTAATTTCATCATTGGTATCTGTGACAATCTTACTAATTGATTTGCTAACAATTTCTATTTTCTAGGTTGCAAAAAATATTTGGTTGGCTTTTCCCCCTCTTCATACCATAGAATTCTGTTTTTGAGCTGTAGACCCCTTAATTCGTCTCCTTTGGTTTGTTGTAGTTCAACTTTATGTTTTGCTAGTTTGGTTAATAAATTTTCATGTACAGTTTGAAAGTCCCTTCTTATTGTTTCTTCATAGTCTTTAATTTAAGTTTCTAGTTCTGAGGTTTTATTGGTGAATTTCTTTTTTAGAAAGGTTGAGAATGAAATTGATTTTCACCTAACTTTCATGAGAAAAGTTTCTAAAAAAAAGCTATCGTCAATCTTAAGTTTTATATTAAGGTCGTTAGTATTCTTATCATATACATCAATATCTGAGTATTCTTCAACCGTGTCTTTTAGTATGGATCTAACAAGTTTACTATATTCTAAGTAAACTTTGGTTAATGGTATTTGAAAAAGTATAGGTAATAGCTGAGTGGTCTGTTTTATAGCCTGGTAGAATATCGGAATTAAGTGTAAGGTTCAACAGATCTTGTGAGATTGTATAAAAGTCCAATCTGGCTTGTTGTCTTGGATGTTTTTTCCACCATGTAAAATTTTTTTCATATTATCATTGGCATCACGCCAAACATACACAAGATCATAGGCTGCAATTGTGTCTAGAACTGCTTTTCTGGCCTTGGGATTGTTAATATTTTTTTCAGTTTTCTAGATCAACGGAAGGATCAAGAACCAGATTCCAATCTCCTACCATAACCAGAGATTCATTCTCAAAATTTGAGATACTTTCAAATAGCTTTAAATAGAATTTTGGGTCATCTATATTTGGTCCTTATAGGTTTGTGTGGGTAAATCTTTTATCTTCTACAGATATGTCTGCAATAATGAAATTTCCACCATCATCTTCCAGAGCTCTATGGATGGTGATATTATTATTGAAAAGTACTGCAACGTCTCTCGAATTTGGACTTAAAGGTGCGACTATGCTCTGCAGTCCCCATTCATTTTTCATTTTTGAAACATCTTCTTCGGCTATATGGCTATCTTGTAAGCAAATTATTGAGTTTGATTTCTTTCTAAAGAGATTCATAACTTCTTTCCTTTTATTTTTTTTCTGCCAGACCCCTACAGTTAGTTGAGATCATCCTTATCTTTCTACTATTATCCATCTGATGATTATGTTAAAGTCAAAATATTTTTAAGTATATAAAATACATATGACTGAAATCTTTAGAAATACGCTTAACTAGATATACACATATATACTGTATACATGTTGGATCATCTAATGTAAATGGTTGATTTTTGGAAGATTATTAAGAAAATAAATTTATTGTAACCATAAGCACTTAATGATGTTAAACAGGAAGAACTGAGAGAAGCTGTAGTTGACTCAACACTAGAAGAGGAAATAAAAGAAGCTATATACAAATATACGAACAAAGAACAAGGCATTTGTGCTATATTCTCTTAACCCGTAAACGTGAAAATAGTCTAACCTGATAGTGTCTGTCAAACATAACATAAACATAAACCTTGACATAAACTAAAGGGCAAGGTCAGAGTTGAGGCATTCTTCAACTAAGATTGGCAAGGCCACTGGAACTTATGGAAATCCGATTCTTCACGAATGCAGAAGAAACCATTCCTGTGACAAAGGATCTAATAGTTATTCATGACATGAACATTACTGTATTACACCTCACCTTATAATATGGAAAGGAATATGACTTGCGTGTGGAAAACTGTAAACAAAACTCCACTTCCTGTCTAGTAGTTCCGAAGTGAATAACATTTCTAAAAATAGAAAAGCATGTGGTAATGTTTATAAACAGTTTCTGGAGTTTGGGTTTTCGTAAATTAGAGATTTACTACTGATCTGACTATTTACTCATTGACACATTTGAGCAGGAGTCTTAGAAATGTCCAACAAAAACACGTTGCACTAATTTGAAGAGAGGAAAAAAAACTAAACAAAACTGTCATAGTTAAATCCATGCTTTTTGTTGTGATGATTGTCTTACGGTGTCTGGTTGACATCGATTGTTCTCCATTCGTCATGGGAACTTTTTCTGATTTGGAGGGTAATGTCTATTCCTCTCTATTGAATTCAAGTCTGCACCATATATTTCTTTCTGAGCTCAAACGCTCTGTTAGCCAGGCGTCCTCTCTGTTTCTTTAGGGGAACTGGGAGGTCAGTGCGGACTGTAACTTTCTTCTCTTTTAGGGAACCCCTCCTTTGACTGACACACTGAAGACTCTCTGTTTGTCTTCTGCCTTGATGAATTTCACACTGATAGGTTTTGGCATCAATGCACGATAATTGCCTGGATCGGTGCTTTTGGGGGGAAGTCTGTGAACATTTACGAACTGTATTTCACTCGCATCCTTAAGGCCTAAAAGTGTAATTATGTCTCTGACTGCAGGTTCTGGCTCCTTATCATCAGGAATTCCATATATAAGAAGGTTGTTTTTTCTTGAGTACAACTCCTGGATCAGAAAACGCTTTTCAAATTCATTCTTCATCTCGTTCATCTCTGATTTGAGTCGGTCAATCTCGCTTGAGTTGATCTGGATTTGTTCGGTGTTATACTGAACTGATTCAAGGAGACTGGAGGTCTTATTATGGGGTTCTTTTATTTCTGTATTCATATTATCCATTTTACTCAGAAGCTGTGTTGTTTGGTCCTGAAGAGCCGAAGCTATGAACTGTTTGAGGTCAGACTTGTCGACATAGTCAGTAATGGCGGTCTGCCTCGCTGACGTGCTCATAGTAGTAGGTGACACCTCTGGCAATGAATGAGCTTCTGGGTCTAATATTTCGTCCGATTTATCCCCAGCAGTGTTCGTTGGTTGTTCACTGGTAGTCTTACCCCGATTACCTGGAGTTGGACATGGTTGTTAAATTTCGGGTTGAGAACGAGAGAAAATTCAACGTGCTACCATGAGCACAGCGCCACCTGCCCTCATTTTGTTTGCTGATATTGCCATACAAAAATGGAGTAATGAACCTATTTCTAGCATCATTATGTAATTTACAATCCACCAGGACATGTGTTTCGTCTTCAATACATTTCAAATTTTCTGCTTTACAGTACAAACAAACTCTGTCAGCCATTGGAATGTCATTATATCTTCCTACCTCTATACCATACCTGCTGCACCTAAACTTTGCTAGAAGAGATTTTAAATAGGGAGAGATTGATAATGATAGGTAGCTTTCTACATGCAGTAATGATTTAAAGTGTTTGTAGGCATGGATCTGTAGGCTGGATCTGTAGGCTGAATCTGAAAGGTTATGTACAGTGGCAGACCATGATTGTTTGAGGTTATCACAGAGCCGAAGTTTTAATTGTGGCATGAATGCTTTACAATCACCGACATCCTGTGTGATCCATACAAACCAAAAACTGAGGGTAAATAAGATAATTTTTACATTTGTAGCCCATGTTGTCCTACCTAGATCATCAAGAGATTTCATCATATCATAACACTGAAATGGGAGTCAATGTGATTTTAACTGTGTTAACCTACACCAATATTTAACTGCTCTGGACATATAATTATATTGTTATGGAAGCCTGCCACATTCCCCTAGAATCATACTACCACTTACATTTCTGCAAACTCTGAGGTATTGTGTGCAAATCTTAAACTGGAGGCCTTCAATTATTTTACAATATGATGTTCCTCAAACCTCAGATCCATAACACAGTATAGGCAGAATGACAGAATCGAACAACTTAAAGAGGTCCTGAGCTGACAAATCACCAAAATTTCTTTGAAACGAGTAGATAGACATAAGTGCTTTATTGCCTTGAAAGAGGAGGAAATGGTGTGCCTTAGTCCATGATAGCTTAGGAGTAAAAACCATGCCAAGATACCTATAAAATGGCACATTTTCAATTTGTTTACCCTCAGAGAACCAGTTTTCATAGTGCCTTAAATATCCTGAGTTTCGAAACACAATAATCTTTGTTTTTTCCAAATTAATATTCATACCAGTACGCTTGCAGAATAACTCTAGCGCATTTAGCCTCTTCCATAATTGAAGTGCAGTATCTGCAACTCCCGTCACATCATCAGCAAACATTAATCCATAGAGATTATCAACATTAACATTGATGTTAACACCTTTTCCTCCAAAACTTTCTAAAACTGTAAAGAGCTTATTGATAAAGATAATGAATAGTTGGGGACTCAAGATGCAACCTTGATGGGTACCTTGATTGCACTTGAAAGTATCAGTGAGGCCATTTTAAGTCCTAACACTGGCTACCAATTTTGAGCACATGGACACTAAGATATTATAGAATTTGCCAGTTATTCCAAAATCAAATAAAACTTTATGATTAATTGTATCAATGCTTTTGCAAAATCTATAAAAACACAATAAAACCTTCCCCTTTTCTTATGAGCATACTTTTGTACAACAGCATTCACTGAAAAAATATGGTCAACAGTGCTGTAGTTAGCTCTAAATCCAGCCTGGTTCTCACTAATGGTATTATTACTCCTCACCACTTCTGCAGCCTAGATGTTAGGGTGCAAGTAAACACTTTACAAAGTGAATCCATAAGAGAGATGCCCCTATAATTACTGGGGTCTTGTTTTAATCCTGACTTGTAGAGAGGACATATCATACTTATACCCCACACAGTTGGGAAATTGCCTGTTTTAAGTACTTGGTTAAAACGTAATGTAAGATGCTGAAAAGAATATGGTTTTGATGTTTTAATAAATTCAGCTGCTATACCATCAGGTCCGGGAGACTTATTGTTTTTCAGTTTGTCAATGTTATGGCTCACTTCCTGTTCTGTAATGTTATCATTTAAGTCATCATCACACATAGTATCACACACTGCATCTGGAGTGTCAAACAAGAGTAACTGTAAGTCTTGATCACAAGTCAGCAGAGAGGAGAAATGTTTCACCCAGTCACATGGGTCAATATTAACATTAATAACAGGTGTTTTCCTAGTACACTTAGGTAATTGCCAAAACATTTTAGGGTCATTCCTGGCTTCCACAAGTTTGTGTTGTTTGTGTTCATAATATTGTCTCTTCTTCCCTTTAAACAGGCATTTCAGTGATGATCTCAGCGATTTGAATATATTAAAATCAGCACCATAGTCTCTGTGAGCTCTAAGAGCAGCATATTTCTTACGTTTAAGTACTTCTTATTCTTGGTCCCACCATGGAGGCTGGGTTTGAAATTTCCTTGTGTTAGGCTTATATAATTTCTTAGCAAAATCAGCGGACTGATAAAAAATGTTTGTGATAGCTAGTATTGCTGAGTCAATATTGTTATTTATCTCATTGCACAGGGACTCATGTTCAGTTTCCACTGAGCCTTTAAAGTTACTAATGAAATTTTCAGAGGAATCCTGGTTCCATACTAAGTTTATCCAGTCATGTGAAGTTTGTTCCTGTACAGTAGCGCTAGTATGTAGTCTGGCTTCTGTTTGTATATCACCATCAGTAACAGATTTACAGTCACATGTTGAGTGGAAGCCACTGTTTAATGAACATGATATTGGGAAATGATTGGAGTAATCAGCATCTTCAACTTTAAAATCGCTTATGTATGGAAATAACTTAGCTGAAACTATCGCATAACACTTGAACCATTATAGGTGTAGCAGGTGAATTCTCCATGTTTATCTGCAAACAGTCTACTATTCAAAATATGTATCTCAAAGCTTCTACATACTTCTGCAAGTTTTTCTCCATAAATATACAGATATTGGTCTTTATTGGATCTGGGGGTGTCGAAGACATCACTTGGGTAGTCATCTATGTCATGTTGAATAAAATCAATATTATCATTAGGAATATAGTCCATAAGATCTTTTGTTCTTGCATTTAGGTCTCCTGCTAAAACTATAACCTTATCTGGGTGGTCTGAAGAAATAATATGGAGGCATTCTTCAAGATAGTGGAGACCATCACAGTCTCTGTTTTTATAAATAGGTGAATTTTCTGGGCCGGGGGTGATATGTAAGTAAAGAACAGTATGACATTTTCCCAGTTCCACAGCGTGCTATTTAGGGGGAATATGACAGAGTTCTCGAATACATGGTATATTCTTGACATATAACCTTTACTGATCAAATCATCCTTAATAAGAACTGACACTCCTCCACTGTGTCTACCAAACCCTTTAGTTTTGTCTCTGACACAGTTCTCAGTGGTAAATCCCTTTTGAAAATCACTGAATTCCGAGTTTGTCCTCACGAATGATTCAAGAAAAGCAACAATGTCACATCTTTTGATAAACGTTTTCAACTCACTGCATTGTTGGTATTTATTCAGCCTCTCTATGTTCCACGAAAGAATGTCCAGTGAACCTTGGCCTTCGCATCACATCTGTGCAGTGTTGCTTGCCTGGTTGGGAGTGGCCTCCCTTGGCGAATCTGTACTTCCGGGTCCAAACATTGCGCTCTCGGGGTCCGCCCACTTTGGACTGTCATTATGTTGCGTTGATGGACTTACCCTCACGATAGATTTTTAGTTCCTGTCGCCCTTGAATACTTCGCCATCAACGATGAGCTTGTTCAGTCTCACTTTGGGTCGTTTCCCAGCTTTCTGTGCCTTTGTAAACCAGTTTGAAAGAGCACGCCTGTCCTCCCGAATGTATGGTGGGAAATCTTCGTTGACTCGGTGTTATGAGTCCTTGTGTAACATCTCTCTCGCCTGTCTATTTACAAAGTTCTTGTCTGTTGTTACAAATTTAACAATGATTGTCGAATCATTCTTTCTCATGTTTAGTCGGTGTGCCCTGTCTATGAAGATGTCGTTCATGCTTTCAATATCGTGAGTGTCTGACAGAAATTCACGCACTTTTTGTTCAGAGTTTTCCCAAGTCTCGTTGACTGTACCTGGAATTCCGTGAATTATTAGATTATTCCGTCTACTTCGACACTCGAAGTCGTCTAGAGGTTCTCTCATAAGTGAGGGTTCTGTTTTGAGGTGCTGATATTCTGTTGTCAGTCTCTCGAACTTCTCGTGCACGTCAGTCACCATATTGTCTTGTTTGTTATTCAAAGTTTGAAAATCTAGTGAAAGGGTTTTAACATCGCATTTTAATTCTTTTAGGATATTCAGTACCTCGGATGATTCTTTGTCTGTCTGTCTGCTGAAGTCCGATTGCACCCATGGGGCCGACTGATAGCGTGGTTTGTTGACGTGTGGTGTGCCGGGGGGCCGGAGCCAAGATTAAATACCACATTACCACATGTGACTAACAGAGTACTTAAGAACAATAAAAGTCTTAAACACACATAAACGTAATTTTTCTGTACAGTAAAACGAAACTACTTTTCTGTATTATGGGCCTTCGGCCTTTATACTGAATACGATGTCTGTCTGTCTGTCTGTCTGTCACGCAGTGGAAATTAAACTAAAATATAAATTTCGACTTACCTTTCAAACCAAATCTTTTAACTAACTAAACATGAACTCCCCTTTAAACAACTAAACGTGAAATCCCCTTGTAATCAACTAAAAGTGAAATTCCGTTGTAATGTAATGAAATGTAAAATATATGCAATGAAAATTAAACTAAATATGCAAACCTGTCTATTTAGTTAATCCTACTCTATCTATCTATCTCTCCTATTTCTATTTTACTGTTTTGTGTCACAAACTACTGGAGAGCTACTCGTCTATTCTGTCTCCAGCGCTCAACACTCAAAATCTGCCACATGTTCAAGATGCCCAGATGAACGGTGCACAAAATCCCGTGCAGCACGAAAAAGTCAATGACATGCTCCGAAGCGGTTGCGTTTATGCCATCAAACCACAACGCCCGTGAACACAATCACAAACCCTTCAGAACATGCCCCTTTCCATGATAGACTCCTATCTATCATCATCTATCAACAGCAATGCAATCTCAAACCAACGAAATAAATGCTAAAATATTCAACCTATTTACAACAAACACTGTTCTAAACTTGAACATTCTACTTTATTTACACTGGCAACTTGTTCTTTCTGGTTCAATTGCTATATTCCAGAGGACAAACCTTAGTCACTGGCCTAGTGAACCTCGATTGCCCAACTTGTACTTCAACCACCCTGACGTGGCCATCCTTTCCTGGGTATGTTTTACTACCCTTCCCAGAGGCCAAGTTCCTCGTGGGTTATCTTGTGACACGAGAATAACAACATCATCAACTTTGAAATCTCTTGAGGGTGTGACCCACTTTTTTCTGACATTCAAAGTTGGAAGCCACTCTCTCATCCATCTCCTCCATACATGCCTGATGAGTTCCTGTATCCGTCGCCAACGTTTTTGAGGGGCATAAGAAGTGGAGTCTATTTCTGGAGCAAAGTCTCCCCCTAGTTGTCCATGAAGAAAATGGTTTGGAGTAAGAGGAACATCATCTTGAACGTGTGCACTCTGATATGTGAGTGGTCTAGAATTTAACAGAGCTTCAACACCCGTAAAGGCTGTCATCAATTCATCATCAGTGACATCACTTGACCCAAGTATCACATAAATCGCACGCTTAGCTGACTTGATCATGGATTCAAAAATTCCTACTAAAGTGAGGAGCATTTGGCGGATTAAACCTCCAAACTATGCCTCTGTTTGACAACTTTGATTTCATGGTGTCTGAATCTAAAGATTTCACCAACTGTTTAAGCTCTTTTACGGCTCCAACGAAATTTGTGCCGTTGTCAGATACCATCTCCTTGGGCCATCCTCGTCTATGTGCCATACGGAAAAGAGCATTTAAGAATGAATTTGTGTCTAGTCCGTAAGCAATCTCTAGGTGTACAGCTCGAGTAGCTAGACACGTGAAGAGACACAAATACCTCTTATGACGGCTTTTTCCTCGGCCCTGTACCGTAAGAAACGGACCAGCAAAGTCCACTCCAGTTTGAACAAATGCTCTCATTGAACTTACTACTCTACTTTTTGGAAGACTTCCCATGAGCTGTTCTGCTGGTTTTGCCTTTTGTTTTTTGCACCAAGCACATTCATTTTCCCATTCACGGATCTCCTCCCTTGAGGATACAATCCAGAACTTTGACGACAATGAGGCCAGTGTGGTGTTGGTTCCCATATGAAGACACTTTTCATGGTGGTGTTTCACTATGAGTTTCGTCACCCAGCTTTTCCTGGGAATGATTATTGGAAATCTAGCCTCCCAAGAGAGCACATCTGCAAATCTCAATCTGCCATTTAACCTCATCACTCCCGTTTCATCCAGAAAAGGCTGCAATCCAATGAGTTTACTCTTGGATGCTACTCTCTTGCTCTGTTTCAGTGCCATATACTCAGTTGGAAATGCTTCCTTTTGTTCATCTGCTATTATTTTTCTTTCAGCCTCCTCAAGTTCTTCTGGAACAAGACTGTTTTTCTGTCTGACATTTTTTGCTGTCCGACAGTTGTTTAGAAACCTGTAGACCCATGCAAAGATCCTACAAAGTCTATTCCAGTCAGAACACCTACATGGATCTAAACGCCATGGCGTATCATCATGTTGAACATTCATAGTGACTTTGAAGTTTGATCTAGTTTTCTTTTCCAGATCTACCTTCTCGAAATCATTTTTCTGCTCTGGCCATTGACTTTCATCGTGTGCTAAGAACTCAGGACCATGGTGCCATGCTGTTGTGCCCAGAGTTTCAGGTTTACTTCCTTTGGTAAGTATGTCAGCTGCATTCAGCTTTGTTGGTACGTGCATCCACTGACAAGGTTTTGTCATCTCCTGAATATAACCCACACGATTAGCCACAAATGGCTTAAAACTTCTGCTGTGGTTCTTAATCCACCATAAAACATTCATGCTATCAGACCAGAGCTTTGCATCATGTACTGACATTTCCAGACCTTTTGCAACAATCAGAAGGAGTTTCACTCCAAGAACAGCTGCCATTAATTCAAGCCGTGGAACACTTACAGCTTTAATTGGAGCAACATGGCTTTTTGAAGCAACAAGCTGACTAACTATTCTCTCTCCATGACCACTCACCAAGTATATCACAGCACCAAAAGCATCTTGCGATGCATCAACAAACACATGCAGACATGGAATGGCAATCTCTGAGCTAAATTCTATCCACCTTGGAAAACGTAATGACTTCAAATCTGCCAGTTCCATATACCACTGTAAGACCTTTTTTCTCTAAGTCAGGACTCATCTTGTCATCCCATCCTACACCAGACAACCACACCTGTTGCAAAATAATCTTTGCCCTAATTGTAAATGGAGCTAGAAGCCCTAGAAGGTCAAATATGTTTGCAATTTCTCTCAAGAAAGCTCTTTTTGACACATTGAAGTGGCCATTAGTAAGTTTGTAGCAGAACTGAAATTTATCATTCTCTGCATTCCAAAGTAATCCTAGAGCTTTCACAGATGGCAGCTCGGACATCTGAATATTAATTTCAGATAGTCTGTCTGCAACTGGAATGCATTCAAGCAACTTCACGGAATTGGAGACCCACTTCCTGGCATGCATACCAGCTGTTGTCCACAGTTAATTTATTTGATCATAAAGCTGTAGTGCTTTGTCTTCTGTCTCCACAGAATCCATTGTGTCATCCATGTATGTTGATTTCGCTACTGTTTCTGCTGCTAAAGGAAGATGACTCTCACATGACTTAGCATGTTCCTGTGTAACATACTGTGCAAGAAAGGGCGAACAATTCATTCCAAAGACTACCCGTGAAAATTCATACACATCTGGTTCTTTCTCCGTATTCATTGACCTCCAAAGAAATCTGAAGAAAGGCTGATCATGTTTAGGAATCTGAATTTGTAAGTACATTTCTGCAATGTCGCATATGATTGCAATAGGATGTTTTCTAAATCTTAGAAGTATTTCAACCAAATTGTTCTGCAGCTTTGGTCCTTGTTGCACAACATCATTTAAGGACACGCTGTCACATTTTGTCACATTTCGCTGAGGCATCAAAAACCATCCTAACCTTAGTTGTATTTCTTTCCGGCCGGACAACAGGAAAGTGTGGTAAGTACCAGGATTTTTTTGTTTTAATTTCTTTTTCAGGTACTTTTCTTATGTATCCCTTTTTCTCATACTGTGTTATCACATCCTCATATGCTGTTTGAATTGTCACATCTTTTGTTAACTTTTTCTCAATTTGTTTCAGGCGATTGAAAGCAATATCATAATTACTTTCAGGAAGTTTTGAACCGTCCTTCCGTGGAACACCAACTGTGTACCTCTGTGAATCATGGGTAAGTGATTCTTTTACAGCATTCACAGCCATTTCCTCATCTCTTGTCAGCACAGGTTTGTATACCGAAATGGATTCAACCTCCTCCCAGAATCTATCTACCAATGCCTCAAGTTCTTTATCATCACTTGTTGTTTTACCACCATGAATAAAGAATGAATCTGTCAATTGTCTGTTATCTGTCCCTGGGTCATGCACTTTACCAATGCACGTCCAACCCAATGGTGTTAACCTTGCTATTGGTTCACCAGGCTGACCGCAAACATCTGTTTGAGAACAATGGAGTTCCAAATAGTCCATGCCGATCAATATGTCCACAATTGGTCTGGAACTCAATTTTGGAAACTCAATGTCATGTAAGTGTTTCCAATCACGTGCATGTTTTTGCCAGTCAATAACCTTCATCATTCCTGTGACCTAGGTTGTAGTTAGCGCAGATATGTTTATGTCCACCGAACCATCAACACTTTCTAAACCTACTTCAACAGTCATGCTATTAAAGGTTTCCTGCTTGCTGTTCAGAACATTAACAGATACTGTCTGTCTTTGACCATGTACCCCTAACTCTGATACTACGTCTTCATTAATGTATGTCTGAGTGCTAGCATCATCAAGAAGAGCATTGACCTTTATTCTTCGCGAGCCATTCTTTAGAATAACTGGAACTGTTCTGAGGGAAGATACATAATATCCATTTGTTGTTGATGACATTGTGGTTGTTTGTTTATTTTCTGTTTTACAATTTTCAGAGTTGTTGCTACTGTTTCCATAGTTCCTTGTCTGTGATTTTACCCAGTTACTGTCATGTAGTAATCTATTATGTGTCGACCGTCATCCTTCAATACCACATGGGATGTTTGTGCGACATAATTTCCCAACATGACGCGTACCTAAACACCGAAAGCACAGTTTCAGTTCTTTAGCTTTTAGTCCATCGGTTTTGGATATCTAACTCTCTGAAACGTTTACAAATTCCTATTTGATGACCCTTCTCATGACAGAAGTTACAGAACTGTACCTGTGGCCTGCCAAAGAATGACCCTGACTTTTGACTGTACCTATGTTCCTTCTCTTTAGGCTTTTCAGTGATGCCTAGTTTTACCTCAGATGCAACTGTTTGAAATTCAGATTCTTTAAGCACCCATTCTCTTAAACATTCCACTGATTCCTGACGTTGGATTTCAAACAACCATCTTTGATAATTTGTTATCATTGATCCTGTCATTTTTCGCATCAGCTGGGAATACAGACAACCGTCACCCAGTTCTTCTATTTTATCAGCTTCTCTGAGACTGACAACAGTGATGTCTAAAAGTTCTGCGAAGTTCTCTAGATCTTTGGCGTTACCTGGACGAATTGGTCTGAAGTTATAAACTTCTTCCATTTTCAAAGCGATTTGCCTTCTCTTACCTCCATATTTTCTCTCCAGTCGTTCTAAAGCTACATCATAAGCTGCTGCAGTGTGCCCTAACCTTGAAATGACCTCAGAAGCCTCTCCAGCTAAGTATTGTTTTAGCTGTAACAACTTGTATTCATTAGTAGCATTGGCTTTGTCCACACATGCAATGAAGGCAGCCTTCCAGCTTTCATATTCTTTGATGTTGCCATGAAACACAGGAATTGAAACGCGTTTGAGTTTAGTCCGCATATCATCACCTATTCTGTCATCTTGTGATGCTGTATTAATTCCCTTCCAAGCATCATCTCTCTGATCTACATATGGAACACCTTGTTTATTAGATTCATTAACACCTGTAGCTTCATGTGTAACAGTGATGTGTTTCTTTGTGTCATTTGTGCGAAACAGTCTTGACATCCCTGATCTTAAACTAGTAGATGAACCTTCATCTGACCTGCCGCTCAAATGAATTCTTGCGGTTTGTATAGTCTCATCACTAACTTCCAGTACATCATCTATTTCTTTACTGGTTTTCTTAGCTTGATCACAATCATTACCTTGGTCGTATGCCTTGGAGAGTTCATACAATAAGCTAACAACCTTATCCTGCAGTGAACTCACCTTATCTATCTCGTCCCTAACTGCTTTCTTTGTGGGAAGATGCTCTCCATCAATTAAACTCAGCATCGTGTTCTGAGCTTTTGTCAGTGCAGACTTAGCTGCTGTCTTTTGTTTTTTAAGCTGGGCAATTCTTAACTCCAGCTTGTTAACATCACAAGTAACCTTTACAGACTTCTTCACTTTATCTTCTGATTTGTCTATATCAGACATGTTTGTTGATTTATCAACCAATGTAATGAAACAACTACCAAAATAAAAGCATGTGTCTATGAAACCTATAAAAAAAACTATTACTATCCCTAAGTGTAGCTAGTGCAGAGTCAGAGCAACCACGCTCTGCTACCAATGTAACGCAGTGGAAATTAAACTAAAATATAAATTTCGACTTACCTTTCAAACCAAATCTTTTAACTAACTAAACATGAACTCCCCTTTAAACAACTAAACGTGAAATCCCCTTGTAATCAACTAAAAGTGAAATTCCGTTGTAATGTAATGAAATGTAAAATATATGCAATGAAAATTAAACTAAATATGCAAACCTGTCTATTTAGTTAATCCTACTCTATCTATCTATCTATCTCTCTAAATCTTATTCCTATTTCTATTTTACTGTTTTGTGTCACAAACTACTGGAGAGCTACTCGTCTATTCTGTCTCCAGCGCTCAACACTCAAAATCTGCCACATGTTCAAGATGCCCAGATGAACGGTGCACAAAATCCCGTGCAGCACGAAAAAGTCAATGACATGCTCCGAAACGGCTGCGTTTATGCCATCAAACCACAACGCCCGTGAACACAATCACAAACCCTTCAGAACAGTATGTATGTATGTATGTATGTATGTATGTATGTATGTATGTATGTATGTATGTATGTATGTATGTATGTATGTATGTATGTATGTATGTCATATATTTCTTTTCAGTGTTAAATGTTCTCGTCACGATATGGCTGAAAACATTGCTGATGTGACGTTAAATATTAACTCACTCACTCACTTCAACTATGTTCAAGGTCTAACCAGTCGCAGAGAAAAATACAACAGTGGCAGACACAACGATGTCTGGACTAAAATCATTGAATACAGTTCCAGAACTGTGCATCCATCTTGATCAGATTAACACAAGGGAAAATATTCAACACAAAGGTCCTTCGGTTATGTTATAACTTAACCAATCGCATAGACAAATACAACAGCGACAGGCCAGGAGACTTCTTCCCAGAAGTTAAATCAGGGTATTATTGCGGAGTGCCAACTTGAATCCCCATTTCCAGCAAAGACATATTTTATGCTGGCTATGATGACACATCAGGCAGATATACAGAAACTGATAGCCGAAATACGGTTCACACGAATCATTTTGGAACGACATCCCACGTTAATCCATAAAACAAGTTTGTCTGTTAAATGATTCGTACATGATCGTGTCGTCAAGGAATCAGCTAGCAACACCAGTCTTTTATTGGTCAACACCAATCTGTTCATCGACAACGCCAAAATACGGCCATGCATAAATATATTCTTGTTACCAGCCGACCCAAAATTTCTACCTGCTCTGAAGATTTGTGCTTTTGTTTTGTACACTGTACAAAAGGCAACTTTGACTTTTAAAATGTGCATGCATTGTTCACATTTCTGGGTTCTGATTGTCTATGGGGAAAAAAGGTGAACATTTCCACAGAAATCACAGCGTTTTTAACATCCAATTTTGTTATGGCAAAAAAGTTTTTTTAAGTGGCCTAACATAATCAGTGAGTGAGTGAGTATGGCTTTACGCCGCCTTTAGCAGTATTCTAGAGATATCCCGACACCAGAAATGGGTTCCTAACATTGTACCTATTAAATCGCGAGTACGGGGAATTGGCTTGCTTGGCAAGAGGTATGACTATACCAACGTACACACAACACAACACAACACCTGAGGAAAATAAACAAGGAGTTTAATTCACAGCAGTCAAAGGATGATTTTGTTACATAATCAGTCAATAACGGAATGATATACAATTAATTATTAGAACACGGTGACATTGCAGTCAGCTGTTAAAGTATATATACATTACATGTAGATTCGTTACACATGCTACCTTAATCGCGATATACATTCAAAAGTATACAACGCAATGTCATTGTTAAATTCACTACACATCAAACCAGAGGGTGTTTACACAATCTGCATTGTACACAGTCACCAAACAGCATAGTAGTCACAACGTACATAGACAGCCACGCCCTGATTTGTGACTGCCGTCTGTATTATGTACCTATTCCAGTCATCGCTACAAATAAAACTTACGATATCGTTGCTATTGTGAACTTGAGATTGTGTCATTTAAATGGACCAAGGCATCGATGGCCAGTCTGAGTATGTCACGAAGGTATGCGTGGCACGCACGTGATTTGACCAGCGTGAACTACAAACAGCCGTAAATATAGGTGCATAGCACCTTGGTTCTGTTAGCGTTAGAGATACTGGCGACGGATTAAGAACGATGCTTCGTTATCACCGTGTCCCTTGACATTGAACAACGTGGTCAGTTGGTCTGTAAATTTCCAGGTTTCAATAACACACACTGCTGTAAAATATTTTAAAACTTTGTCCAATTTTCACGAGTTAATAGTATCCCCCTGTTCTTTGGAAAAAGTCGTCCCGAAATTTACATAAACTAAACATCATATGTATTGACATCACGCTTATAGGGTTTGGGTGAAATTAGTGAACACAGTTTCTAACACTCGAGAACTGTGCATGATCTAGATGGTGTTGACATAATTGAATTTAGGTATGAAGGACACGCCCCTAATCCCTGTTAATTATTTGATTTGGAGATAATAACTCAACTGACGTTGTTCCAACTCTTACCTTTGAAGGTGTAGGAGCGTCAGTAACATTTTGTTACAAGAGTGTATTTCCCGTGATTTGGGTTGTTATTAATTATTATTGTCGTAGTTGTAATTGGGTCACAATATTTAAGGTTTTAGCGTTAGTTATTATGGGTCACAATTCCTACAGATAATTATTTAAGCGACACGCCTCTAAGGCAGTTCTTTAGAGTTACCTCTCTTTGAGAAAAAAACCATAAATACGAGGCTATGATTGTTCTAGAGCTTTCCACGTTAGTGGCTTTAGTCGAAGTGCTCAAAAGTTCTTGAAACTATGACAGTATATATAAATGCTAGTTGCCTTGTTGGGACATACATGGGCACATTTACTGGAGTATACATCATCATATCCGTCAACGCCTGATCTACATAACCGCTTCCGGACCGTTCGCTGTGTTACATTCTGCATAACTGTTTCTCACTCTCTGTGTAAATCAAGACTTTCGTGACTTTGCGACATATTTTGTGACCCATTGCCTTAGATTTTGTCTCATTTGTACTGTATTTGGAATCGGCATTGCGAAATTGACTTGTGACTTTGTATAACTTGCCCTCTTTGCTTAATAATACAATAATTGACTGTTTTAAACTTTGTTCTGTTTTGATGGTTCACAGGGGATTTCTTAAACTTTTGTCACGGCAAATTTTTAACCGTAACAATTTGTATTGTCCATTATGGGGTTCGGAGTAACCGATTCACTTGACTGAATCATACGTTTACCCAGTGACGTGCGTTGACGTAATACAGCTTTTCGACAGGGTAGTACTGGTCGCTCGCTCTGGGTAGCAGTGTCTAGCTAGTCACGTTCGTAGTCTGAGAGTGCATACAGTTGTGCTTTTGTACCTGAATGTAGCACCCTCACAATAAGACCTTAGAAGTTTGGAGTCTTATATTGTGAGCTAAGACTCGTCAAGGCTTTCAGATGTTGTGATCGGAGTAAGAACATGAAGAGAAGGAAATGAACCAACTTCAAATGCCTAAACTGACATAAAATTAACAACTCATTCAAGTGAATTTGGCTCACCTGTCTTGAATACCGTCGTTTCGTTCAAAATCAAGCAGCGCTAAACGCATATGTGCATTACCAAGACAAGCTTCATTCAGACAAGTTTGAATATGCCACTGCAAACAATCTGAATCTGAAACTGAAACGAGTTGAAACCAAAATGAAGCTGAAGCTTATAGATGTAAATGTATATGAAGCTTGTATATGTGGAAAAGAAAGAAAATCACAAGAATAAAAGAATTTATGACAGGACATATGCAGTCTTGATCATACACCGAATATACTTATTTCTGCCACTATTATAGTTCAGAGTAAACTCCCATTGGCGGAACGAAGTAGTACAATATAGGTCTCCACTAAATATCTCGTGGAATAACTGTTTTCAAATTGGATCCCTGAGAAGGACCTTCACCAAAAACGCTATCTTCTATGCTACTGCATATGTGCGAAATTTGGTTAAAATCGACCTAATGGTTTTCGCGATATGGTCTTCAAAGTGAGCATGAAGTCAGTGGTGGAAAAGGTTTCGGTTGCCAAAAATTGAAGACGATGACTTTGAAAAAAAAGAGAAACAATCAGTGCCAGGTTAAGCCGCACACTTTGATGTATCGGGACAGTGCTAGCTTGAACAGTCAAGAGAACTATTCTCACACGGTGAGCGATGGGGCTGTACATGTGTCACGAGGCACGATCATCACTTTTTTGTTGACTTGGCAGTGCATAGGGTGATCCCTGGGGTAGTCGCTGATGTCATACAGATGCATGTGTTTTCTCATGTCCTCGTACACGTCCATCAGCAGGGAATCCGTGCCCATGTACAGCACCTCGAAATTATTTGTCATTATAATCACAGGGGCATGTATTGCTGAAAATAGAACATCGTGGGTCCAACAAGCCTACACTGATATCCATATACATACAATGAAGGAAAGGGAGGTAACGCGCACAAAGTTGTCAAACACCCCACTCTCGATTATGGGCGAAATCTGGGTGGGAATTTTTGAAATACACAGCCGCAAGTCTTACTGAAATAAAGCCAGATACATTTCCTTTTGAATAAACCCAAAATTATCAAAATCGGTGAACTATGTACCGAGTAACCTCGCTTGAAACTCGGGAAAAGACAACTTTTTCATTTGTTCGCCAATAAGCTACCTACGAAAATCATCGGTCTCGGAGAAGAAAAATTACGTATTTCAATTAAAACACCAGATCGGCGACAAAACATAACCTTATAATTTGATCTATTTTTAAACCATATGTTTGCAAAATAAAGAAAACAATCAAATGAGAATATTTTCGTCCACGAGCGAGATTAGTCGAATTAAGACCGGAATGATTTCATTTTTTGTTATGATACTTATGAACACACTTTCATTCATTTACAACCTCCGAGACGAGAACAAAACTTTGAGTGTAAGTGCATATTCTCGTACTGGTTAGAAATTAGCGGAATTATGTCAAAATGAGTTGAATTTTGTGCCATGATACTTATAAATGTATCTTCATTATAAAAAGATGTATTTTGAAGTAAAAGTAATTATTTTTTGAATAAAAAAATTCTCGCCCATGGGGTAAATGTTTTTCACCCATGGGTGAGATTTTTAAAATCGCTGTCAGTTAGCGGAGTCAAGTCACAACGAGCTGAAATTTGTGTCATGATACTTATTAACATACTTACATCCATTTACAAACTCCAAAACATGGTAAAAGCATGTATTTTCAGTGAAAGTAAATATTTTCGTCCATGGGCCAATATGTTTTTCACCCATGGGCGAGATTTTTAAAATCGCTGTCAGTTAGCGGAGTCAAGTCACAACGAGCTGAAATTTGTGTCATGATACTTATTAACAGTTTTTCATTCATCTACAACCTCCAAAACATGGTAAAAGCATGTATTTTCAGTGAAAGTAAATATTTTCGTCCATGGGCCAATATGTTTTTCACCCATGGGCGAGATTTTTAAAATCGCTGTCAGTTAGCGGAGTCAAGTCACAACGAGCTGAAATTTGTGTCATGATACTTATTAACAGTTTTTCATTCATCTACAACCTCCAAAACATTTATTCTGGACGAAATTAAACATTCTCGCCCATGGGCGTGCCCACAGGCCACTGTTCGGCCACAGGTTTAAACTTTGAGATTTCGAAAAACACTTTTTCATTTTTTCAACCTTAGCATATATACATAACAGTTGCATGTTTATTTTGGCCAAGTCCCCTGTGAGAGATGGACGCAGTGCGGAGAGGTTCTGGACTTTTGTGAGTCCAGAATGAAGTTGTGACGTGTTTGCTATATTCTGTATGTTCTACTTATCCAGTATATTGGACCCGTGAAGGTCTACCCTGGGTAGAATAGGCCTTCAGCAACCCATGCTTGCCATGAAAGGCGACCATGCTTGTCGTAAGAGGCGACTAACGGAATCGGGTGGTCAGGCTTGCTGACTTGGTTGACTCACGCCGTCAGTTCCCAACTGCGCAGATCGATGCTCATGGTGCTGATCACTGGATTGTCCAGCCACAGTTATTTACAGACCGCCACCATATAGCTGGAATACTGCTAAGTGCGGCGTAAAACTAAACTCACAGACTCACCCGAGAGAGAGAGAGAGAGAGAGAGAGAGAGAGAGAGGGGGGGGGGGAGAGGCGTGGTTTGTATAAGTGAAAGGGTGGAGTTCACACTGTTCACTCTGTACCGCTTTTTGTACACGCACGTGTTATAACACGAGTGTAGGAACATTGGATATAAAGTACTTACCAGTAACGTCAGCAGTTGCCAGGTAACCAGCGTTTAGGATGAGGAGAGCGCCTGTAATGGCGTGCATGTTGGTGTAGCTCCAGACCGTGCCTCGGGTCGATCTGTGTCCACCATAGTACCATATCTTGATGATGACATGCATACAGTGATAGATGTGGTTTGGGTGTTCCAGTGGTGTAGTGGTGGATGTTGTTGTGTTGTAATTAGTGGTGGCTGTGTTGCATCCCATGTTGTGTCGGTGGCTGTGGTGTCTATATGTAGTGGTGCATGTGGTGGTGGTGTCCCATGTATTGGTGGATGTTGTGGTGTCCCATGTAATGCCTGTGATGGTGCGCCATGTGTTGATGAATGTGATGGTGGTGTCTCATGTAAATGTATAGTGGTGTCCGATGTTGAGATGATTTCTCACTTTAAACAAACAGTAAACCAGACATAGTGAAATTTATATTTATAATCAACTTAATTTTGTCTTGCCAACTGAACATTTGAGTCTCAGAATTTTATTCAACTTAGGATAAAAGTTGTTTAACAAACGATCATAAATTCAAACCGTTATTACTGGTTTGTATTGCAAGGGGGTAAGCACAGCAGTTAGAACAGTGAAACAAGAGCGAGTGCGGAATGTGATGAGCTTTAACTTAGACCAACCCAACTTCTTCTCGGCGTTTTATTTAATGTGCATACCCCCTTGTAATACAAAGAACGTGATTTGAAATTATGTTCGTTTGTTAAACAACTTACATCCTAAGTTGAATAAAATTCTGAGAATTAAATGTTCAATTGGCAAGGTAAAATTATAAGAATTTGCAATCTTAATTTCACTTTATTCGATTTACTTTTTTGTTTAAAAAAGACATTCATCGGTACGTTTTCACGGCAAACAGACTGTAATCGCAGAATAGCACGAGTGAGTCACGAATGCGATGAGCAGTGATAAGCACTCAACAAATTTACAACATTCCCACCCACGGTAGACAGTTTGTTTCAATTCATTTTCTTAACGATCCATGCACCTACTTTGGGTTTAACTAGTAATTTTAAATTTACAATGCGTTATGCCTGTATTGTATAAGCCGTTGATTGTGTTTTAATTATATTGTCTTACATAAATAAATCTGTAATTAAAGAAAGAAATTTTTGTTTCGTTTTGTTTCAATAAAGAATATTACCAGGTCTTACTTGGCTCACGCTAAATCAGAAAACATGTCTCTGTGCAAACACTTGTGACTGAGGTGTTTTCAATAGCTTTAACCCTTTGCTTCATGTTCGGTGACTGGGATTAGGTTGTGTAAGGTGGCTGGTTTGCCCTTTGTTGTTTCCAGCTGCACTCATAAAGAGGCCCGCTTGGAGTCTGATCACCGGCCCACATTGATGTGAAATATTCGTCGTGGGGACAGAAAGTCTTGAAATCCTGAAGAGGTAGGACGACTTCAAGGATTCTTCTGAAGGGTGATAGAGGACCAGACAGGCAGGTGTTTCCAAATCTGTTTGGAAGACAATATGCGTCTTCATGAATATTTGTTAAATATACGGTGCACACTCATTCTCTCATAGTATGCAGCCAGTTAGGTGTAGATGGGAAAGGTTGATACTAGTTTCTGCATTCTGAGTGGTAGTGTAGCTTAGCAGTTCAAGTGATGTCACGCCATGTTGAGTTCTTGTGGTCGAGTTCCCACTTAAATACTATGTCTCGCACCCACTTCTGAGGCTCGTCGTTGGAATATTGCCAAAGCGGCATAAAACCACACTTACTCGCTGTTGTTAAACCAATCTACATACGCGATAAATGTGATTCCTGATGTTAATGCATGACTCATTTCTTTCAGACGCAGGAACCCTGGCACATTCTGGATTTGGTGTTGTGTCCCTCTAAACCCTTCCACCTGGACTTTAGTACACTGGCTTTCCGAGGGTCCGATGGGATGCGCTTTTGTCTCATGGTGGCTCCATAGTACATCCGCTCTCCGCGTAGCCCCCTGCCGACTGTACATGGAGTAGGTTCGGTGCTAGGGCCTGATTGTACAGTCAGGATGGTTGTTACAGCAACCCAGTTAGTTCAGGGTTGGCACACTCTGTGGCTCCAGTCTTTCCAGCATCCCCAGTAGACCCAATGCTGACTGCACTTGACTGGTAGATGTAGGTGGTAGTGTATATAGGGCCCCCTTCGTGCATGCCCTGTACGATGGCATCTATAGATGTCATAACTTAGTGTTAACCCACCATTCCGTCCTTCAGTAGGTAGTTCGAGACAAAGCACATCCCGGATGGTCACTTTGAGGGTCAGTGTACTGGCCGGCTACCTACTGGTAAAGCATTTCAATATTTCAGTTGAATGTTTAGATTAAATTTTGTTTTTCCCGACCCGACATAACTGTTTAGCATTTAAATCTATGGTGATCATCAAATAACCGAATGGTTAAAGCGTTCGCTCATGATGCTCCAAAAAACCCTAATTTCAGTTCCCATATGGGAATGATGACTGGTATTTGTTGTTTATCACCGTGATATAGCAAGTATATTGCTTAAAGCGGTGTAAAAACAACACTCATGCAGTCGCAATCTGTGAGGGAAGTATACATGATGTAGAATACTATTTACTTTATTAGTAGAACCGTCACCCACTGAAGCAACTGTGTTTTCAAACGATCTTTTAAAGAAAACATGAAATGCCTCCTTGTTTATAATGTCTACTGCCAAGACACAACTTGAGTTTCATGTTTGAGCTTTTTTACTCTTGGAGGGATATATTTGCATTAATATACACAGTACCAATGATGTAAAATATGTTTACCTTTATTATCAGGAGCGTGGATGCCATCGTCCTGGGGGCAGAAATGGACCCTGAAGTCCCCCAGAGGCAGGACGACTGCCAAGAAGTGGATCAAGGACTCTTCTGGCGACAGGACAACGGCCACAAACCCACCAGACTACCAGCACAGTAAGTTCTCTAAACTATGTTTTGAAGAGAGCATATGATATAGTTTTGTTGCCAATGACGTCATGTCCAAGTTACGACTTGTCTTTCAGGTTACAGCGTTTTTCTCACGAAAAAGTATTACTTTTGATATTCATTATCTGTGTAGTAAGTATCAGTGATACGTATCAGGTTTTCAAACGATCTTTTAAAGAAAACATAAAATGCCTCCTTGTTTACAATGACAACTACCGCTAAGTCATATCTTGAGTTTCATGTTTGAGCTTTTTTCTCGTGGAGGGATATATTTTGCATTAATACACACAGTTCCAATGATGTAAAATATGTTTACCTTTATCATCAGGAGCGTGGATGCCATCGTCCTGGGGGCGGAAATGGACCCTGAAGTCCCCCAGAGGCAGGACGACTGCCTAAAAGATATTCCCTGGACAGAAGTGGATGAAGGACACTTCTGGAGCAGGATGTGGATGTGGATGTGGATGTGGATGTGGATGTGGATGTGGATGTGGATGTGGATGTGGATGTGGATGTTTTACTGTTCGTACATTTTGTGACAATGTACTGTGCGTGTCTACTACTGTAAACCCTCCAGTAGAATAGGTAGTGTTGTATACGTTGAGGGAACACGGTTCCAGAGGGGTTTTTTTTATCCATAAAAGGTTTTTTTTGTCTCCGGTTTTACGTGTCGGGCTTCAGTTACCTTTGACCTTGTTCAAATCTCAAATTTGAACAAGGTCAATGTAGACACACATTTTGCGGCAACAATGTTGGTGTTTATGTTCGAGGATTTTGTACTGTTACACACTGGAAATGATGACACTAATAAACGTAATCCACTTAGCTGGTCCAATTGTACTTCTTTATTTTGTTGTTTTGTTTTTGAAAGTTGTGAACTCGAGAAGAACTGTTTTTGTCCATGGAAATGGGATGTGCCGGACGTATCGCCGTGTAGGAGTGCTTTTTTTTGCCATACACTGCCATACGCTATTAAACACTGCCAACACAGAAACATAGCAAGAAACAAGTCCAACATTAAAACAAAAATACATCAGTACACAGGGACGTGTTATAATATCTACAAACCAGAATTTACAACACAAAGGCCTATCAACATTACCAGATCACATCGCACAAACCAAACAATCCAGTGATGTCTGTAGATGAAACAAGACATTAAATGAAAAGCTCCCACCAACATCCAAAACTCTAGAATACCACATTGAGCAAGTAAAGTATCAAGTGCAAGTTTGGAAACAGTATCTGCATCCAATCATATTCCTTCACCAGCTGACCAGGGTTGGAGCATTTGTGATGGTCAGCTTATCCTTTTTCTGATGTAGAGACCTTCTGCTCCCCGTGGATTGGTTGACCTGACCTAGAGTAAATGCAATAAAGTCAGTATGCCAGCAGAGAGATCTATGTCAATTCACATAGACTGATTTATTGTGCACAGAGACATGTCTTTTTGTATGGCAGGTGATTGTTGACCGAACAGCTTTGGCTTGTAGATGACACCAATTCTGACATGATGTAACATATGATATAAGAGTAAGTGAAGAGGAGAGTTAATTGTAAGCTTCTGAATGTATCAAAAGTGATTAAGGGTTATCTGACAGACCATTTGAATAGCTACAACAAGAGCTTAGACGCAGTTATCGATCGTGAAGCATAGTTTCCTAATACTTTGGATAATGTTATTTCATCAAATATTTTAGGAATGTTAAGCTTTTATTAACCATAACATTGAAATTTAGTTTTTTTTACTATACTGTGCTAAACATGTGACCCAAAATGAATTGTTTGTTTTAGATATCAGTACACATTTAGTTCTCTGCTATGTATAAGTAGTAAAGCCACAATGGTGGCCATCCTGGCAACCATTTTGAATTCTGGATAATATGAAATAATTCCATATAACAGGAAACAAAAACAACAATAACTTTCAATATATAAATCACCACCACCCATTTCCATGAAAAGTTGGAGATTCACTAAAATCGGCTGTCTCAAAGAATAAGCTTTAAAACATTACCACGACATGACCAAACAAAATTACGTGTTTTGTGCCCAAGTCAGCACTCTAGAAGAGGCAAGTGTTGAAAAACATCAAACGTATAAACATTGGATGTAAATGGACACATTCGGTGTTAATTTTTATATAAATGTAACTGCCGAGAAGGCAACACACGACAATTCAAGATGGCGACCAAAATGACGGTCATTTTCACTATTTTTAAAAAGAAAACTTTGTCAAAACATGTATACATCCCTTAGCAATACACAAAAGTCAAAATGAAAGTGATCAGATTGATAGTAGTAAAACTATCCATGATTAACTTTGAGATGTTGTTAGGCAGCAAACCATAGGTCATGAAAATGCTCACAGACCCCCACCACATAAAATGGCCTGTTAAAAAACCTGATACCACAACCTGAGAGTATTAAAGGCCTTTTCATGAGCCCAAGACATCATACTAACTGAAAATAATGTCAAACCAAATCAGTACTAGGGAGGCTACGACACCAGCTTTTTCAGCTTCCTCCTCCTGGACTACAACCATAAAATGTGTTGTTTTAAACGGTTTGTCTTTTGGGAGGTAGATACCGTCCGAAGCAAACCAAATCAGTACTAGGGAGGCTACGACACCAGCTTTTTCAGCTTCCTCCTCCTGGACTACAACCATAAAATGTGTTGTTTTAAACGGTTTGTCTTTTGGGAGGTAGATACCGTCCGAAGCATATTTCCTAAACTATTCGTGATATCTTCATCAGACTTAGTATACATATCAAGCATGATAGATAGGTTTGCCTTTTGGGGTTTAAACTCAGATATGAATCTTTTACGGTTTCCACCCAAATGTACCTTAGTTAGACTGTAGATATGAGGATGTCATCTTGTTCGGAGCAGATTTCCTTAAACTATTACATGCTAGTTTCATCAAATTTAGCACACATATCAAGCATGATCCACGGATGTGCCATTTAATGGATATACCCAGATATGAATTTTACTTTTTTTGCTGTATCCATTCACACGTGACTTAGACTATGAGGATGTCATCTTGTTCGGAGCAGATTTCCTTAAACTATTACATGCTAGCTTCATCAAATTTAGCACACATATCAAGCATGATCCACGGATGTGCCATTTAATGGATATACCCAGATATGAATTTTACTTTTTTTGCTGTATCCATTCACACGTGACTTAGACTATGAGGATGTCATCTTGTTCGGAGCAGATTTCCTTAAACTATTACATGCTAGTTTCATCAAATTTAGCACACATATCAAGCATGATCCACGGATGTGCCATTTAATGGATATACCCAGATATGAATTTTACTTTTTTTGCTGTATCCATTCACACGTGACTTAGACTATGAGGATGTCATCTTGTTCGGAGCAGATTTCCTTAAACTATTACATGCTAGCTTCATCAAATTTAGCACACATATCAAGCATGATCCACGGATGTGCCATTTAATGGATATACCCAGATATGAATTTTACTTTTTTTGCTGTATCCATTCACACGTGACTTAGACTATGAGGATGTCATCTTGTTCGGAGCAGATTTCCTTAAACTATTACATGCTAGTTTCATCAAATTTAGCACACATATCAAGCATGATCCACGGATGTGCCATTTAATGGATATACCCAGATATGAATTTTACTTTTTTCGCTGTATCCATTCACACGTGACTTAGACTATGAGGATGTCATCTTGTTCGGAGCAGATTTCCTTAAACTATTACATGCTAGCTTCATCAAATTTAGCACACATATCAAGCATGATCCACGGATGTGCCATTTAATGGATATACCCAGATATGAATTTTACTTTTTTTGCTGTATCCATTCACACGTGACTTAGACTATGAGGATGTCATCTTGTTCGGAGCAGATTTCCTTAAACTATTACATGCTAGTTTCATCAAACTTGGCACACATATCAAGCATGATCCACGGATGTGCCATTTAATGGATATACCCAGATATGAATTTTACTTTTTTTGCTGTATCCATTCACACGTGACTTAGACTATGAGGATGTCATCTTGTTCGGAGCAGATTTCCTTAAACTATTACATGCTAGTTTCATCAAATTTAGCACACATATCAAGCATGATCCACGGATGTGCCATTTAATGGATATACCCAGATATGAATTTTACTTTTTTCGCTGTATCCATTCACACGTGACTTAGACTATGAGGATGTCATCTTGTTCGGAGCAGATTTCCTTAAACTATTACATGCTAGTTTCATCAAATTTAGCACACATATCAAGCATGATCCACGGATGTGCCATTTAATGGATATACCCAGATATGAATTTTACTTTTTTTGCTGTATCCATTCACACGTGACTTAGACTATGAGGATGTCATCTTGTTCGGAGCAGATTTCCTTAAACTATTACATGCTAGTTTCATCAAACTTGGCACACATATCAAGCATGATCCACGGATGTGCCATTTAATGGATATACCCAGATATGAATTTTACTTTTTTTGCTGTATCCATTCACACGTGACTTAGACTATGAGGATGTCATCTTGTTCGGAGCAGATTTCCTTAAACTATTACATGCTAGTTTCATCAAACTTGGCACACATATCAAGCATGATCCACGGATGTGCCATTTAATGGATATACCCAGATATGAATTTTACTTTTTTTGCTGTATCCATTCACACGTGACTTAGACTATGAGGATGTCATCTTGTTCGGAGCAGATTTCCTTAAACTATTACATGCTAGTTTCATCAAATTTAGCACACATATCAAGCATGATCCACGGATGTGCCATTTAATGGATATACCCAGATATGAATTTTACTTTTTTTGCTGTATCCATTCACACGTGACTTAGACTATGAGGATGTCATCTTGTTCGGAGCAGATTTCCTTAAACTATTACATGCTAGTTTCATCAAACTTGGCACACATATCAAGCATGATCCACGGATGTGCCATTTAATGGATATACCCAGATATGAATTTTACTTTTTTTGCTGTATCCATTCACACGTGACTTAGACTATGAGGATGTCATCTTGTTCGGAGCAGATTTCCTTAAACTATTACATGCTAGTTTCATCAAATTTAGCACACATATCAAGCATGATCCACGGATGTGCCATTTAATGGATATACCCAGATATGAATTTTACTTTTTTTGCTGTATCCATTCACACGTGACTTAGACTATGAGGATGTCATCTTGTTCGGAGCAGATTTCCTTAAACTATTACATGCTAGTTTCATCAAATTTAGCACACATATCAAGCATGATCCACGGATGTGCCATTTGATGGATATACCCAGATATGAATTTTACTTTTTTTGCTGTATCCATTCACACGTGACTTAGACTATGAGGATGTCATCTTGTTCGGAGCAGATTTCCTTAAACTATTACATGCTAGTTTCATCAAACTTGGCACACATATCAAGCATGATCCACGGATGTGCCATTTAATGGATATACCCAGATATGAATTTTACTTTTTTTGCTGTATCCATTCACACGTGACTTAGACTATGAGGATGTCATCTTGTTCGGAGCAGATTTCCTTAAACTATTACATGCTAGTTTCATCAAATTTAGCACACATATCAAGCATGATCCACGGATGTGCCATTTAATGGATATACCCAGATATGAATTTTACTTTTTTTGCTGTATCCATTCACACGTGACTTAGACTATGAGGATGTCATCTTGTTCGGAGCAGATTTCCTTAAACTATTACATGCTAGTTTCATCAAATTTAGCACACATATCAAGCATGATCCACGGATGTGCCATTTAATGGATATACCCAGATATGAATTTTACTTTTTTCGCTGTATCCATTCACACGTGACTTAGACTATGAGGATGTCATCTTGTTCGGAGCAGATTTCCTTAAACTATTACATGCTAGTTTCATCAAATTTAGCACACATATCAAGCATGATCCACGGATGTGCCATTTAATGGATATACCCAGATATGAATTTTACTTTTTTCGCTGTATCCATTCACACGTGACTTAGACTATGAGGATGTCATCTTGTTCGGAGCAGATTTCCTTAAACTATTACATGCTAGTTTCATCAAACTTGGCACACATATCAAGCATGATCCACGGATGTGCCATTTAATGGATATACCCAGATATGAATTTTACTTTTTTTGCTGTATCCATTCACACGTGACTTAGACTATGAGGATGTCATCTTGTTCGGAGCAGATTTCCTTAAACTATTACATGCTAGCTTCATCAAACTTGGCACACATATCAAGCATGATCCACGGATGTGCCATTTAATGGATATACCCAGATATGAATTTTACTTTTTTTGCTGTATCCATTCACACGTGACTTAGACTATGAGGATGTCATCTTGTTCGGAGCAGATTTCCTTAAACTATTACATGCTAGTTTCATCAAATTTAGCACACATATCAAGCATGATCCACGGATGTGCCATTTGATGGATATACCCAGATATGAATTTTACTTTTTTTGCTGTATCCATTCACACGTGACTTAGACTATGAGGATGTCATCTTGTTCGGAGCAGATTTCCTTAAACTATTACATGCTAGTTTCATCAAATTTAGCACACATATCAAGCATGATCCACGGATGTGCCATTTAATGGATATACCCAGATATGAATTTTACTTTTTTTGCTGTATCCATTCACACGTGACTTAGACTATGAGGATGTCATCTTGTTCGGAGCAGATTTCCTTAAACTATTACATGCTAGTTTCATCAAATTTAGCACACATATCAAGCATGATCCACGGATGTGCCATTTAATGGATATACCCAGATATGAATTTTACTTTTTTCGCTGTATCCATTCACACGTGACTTAGACTATGAGGATGTCATCTTGTTCGGAGCAGATTTCCTTAAACTATTACATGCTAGTTTCATCAAACTTGGCACACATATCAAGCATGATCCACGGATGTGCCATTTAATGGATATACCCAGATATGAATTTTACTTTTTTTGCTGTATCCATTCACACGTGACTTAGACTATGAGGATGTCATCTTGTTCGGAGCAGATTTCCTTAAACTATTACATGCTAGTTTCATCAAATTTAGCACACATATCAAGCATGATCCACGGATGTGCCATTTAATGGATATACCCAGATATGAATTTTACTTTTTTTGCTGTATCCATTCACACGTGACTTAGACTATGAGGATGTCATCTTGTTCGGAGCAGATTTCCTTAAACTATTACATGCTAGCTTCATCAAACTTGGCACACATATCAAGCATGATCCACGGATGTGCCATTTAATGGATATACCCAGATATGAATTTTACTTTTTTTGCTGTATCCATTCACACGTGACTTAGACTATGAGGATGTCATCTTGTTCGGAGCAGATTTCCTTAAACTATTACATGCTAGTTTCATCAAATTTAGCACACATATCAAGCATGATCCACGGATGTGCCATTTAATGGATATACCCAGATATGAATTTTACTTTTTTCGCTGTATCCATTCACACGTGACTTAGACTATGAGGATGTCATCTTGTTCGGAGCAGATTTCCTTAAACTATTACATGCTAGTTTCATCAAACTTGGCACACATATCAAGCATGATCCACGGATGTGCCATTTAATGGATATACCCAGATATGAATTTTACTTTTTTTGCTGTATCCATTCACACGTGACTTAGACTATGAGGATGTCATCTTGTTCGGAGCAGATTTCCTTAAACTATTACATGCTAGCTTCATCAAACTTGGCACACATATCAAGCATGATCCACGGATGTGCCATTTAATGGATATACCCAGATATGAATTTTACTTTTTTTGCTGTATCCATTCACACGTGACTTAGACTATGAGGATGTCATCTTGTTCGGAGCAGATTTCCTTAAACTATTACATGCTAGTTTCATCAAACTTGGCACACATATCAAGCATGATCCACGGATGTGCCATTTAATGGATATACCCAGATATGAATTTTACTTTTTTTGCTGTATCCATTCACACGTGACTTAGACTATGAGGATGTCATCTTGTTCGGAGCAGATTTCCTTAAACTATTACATGCTAGCTTCATCAAACTTGGCACACATATCAAGCATGATCCACGGATGTGCCATTTAATGGATATACCCAGATATGAATTTTACTTTTTTTGCTGTATCCATTCACACGTGACTTAGACTATGAGGATGTCATCTTGTTCGGAGCAGATTTCCTTAAACTATTACATGCTAGTTTCATCAAATTTAGCACACATATCAAGCATGATCCACGGATGTGCCATTTAATGGATATACCCAGATATGAATTTTACTTTTTTTGCTGTATCCATTCACACGTGACTTAGACTATGAGGATGTCATCTTGTTCGGAGCAGATTTCCTTAAACTATTACATGCTAGTTTCATCAAACTTGGCACACATATCAAGCATGATCCACGGATGTGCCATTTAATGGATATACCCAGATATGAATTTTACTTTTTTTGCTGTATCCATTCACACGTGACTTAGACTATGAGGATGTCATCTTGTTCGGAGCAGATTTCCTTAAACTATTACATGCTAGTTTCATCAAATTTAGCACACATATCAAGCATGATCCACGGATGTGCCATTTAATGGATATACCCAGATATGAATTTTACTTTTTTTGCTGTATCCATTCACACGTGACTTAGACTATGAGGATGTCATCTTGTTCGGAGCAGATTTCCTTAAACTATTACATGCTAGTTTCATCAAATTTAGCACACATATCAAGCATGATCCACGGATGTGCCATTTAATGGATATACCCAGATATGAATTTTACTTTTTTTGCTGTATCCATTCACACGTGACTTAGACTATGAGGATGTCATCTTGTTCGGAGCAGATTTCCTTAAACTATTACATGCTAGCTTCATCAAATTTAGCACACATATCAAGCATGATCCACGGATGTGCCATTTAATGGATATACCCAGATATGAATTTTACTTTTTTTGCTGTATCCATTCACACGTGACTTAGACTATGAGGATGTCATCTTGTTCGGAGCAGATTTCCTTAAACTATTACATGCTAGCTTCATCAAACTTGGCACACATATCAAGCATGATCCACGGATGTGCCATTTAATGGATATACCCAGATATGAATTTTACTTTTTTTGCTGTATCCATTCACACGTGACTTAGACTATGAGGATGTCATCTTGTTCGGAGCAGATTTCCTTAAACTATTACATGCTAGCTTCATCAAATTTAGCACACATATCAAGCATGATCCACGGATGTGCCATTTAATGGATATACCCAGATATGAATTTTACTTTTTTTGCTGTATCCATTCACACGTGACTTAGACTATGAGGATGTCATCTTGTTCGGAGCAGATTTCCTTAAACTATTACATGCTAGCTTCATCAAACTTGGCACACATATCAAGCATGATCCACGGATGTGCCATTTAATGGATATACCCAGATATGAATTTTACTTTTTTTGCTGTATCCATTCACACGTGACTTAGACTATGAGGATGTCATCTTGTTCGGAGCAGATTTCCTTAAACTATTACATGCTAGTTTCATCAAACTTGGCACACATATCAAGCATGATCCACGGATGTGCCATTTAATGGATATACCCAGATATGAATTTTACTTTTTTTGCTGTATCCATTCACACGTGACTTAGACTATGAGGATGTCATCTTGTTCGGAGCAGATTTCCTTAAACTATTACATGCTAGTTTCATCAAACTTGGCACACATATCAAGCATGATCCACGGATGTGCCATTTAATGGATATACCCAGATATGAATTTTACTTTTTTTGCTGTATCCATTCACACGTGACTTAGACTATGAGGATGTCATCTTGTTCGGAGCAGATTTCCTTAAACTATTACATGCTAGTTTCATCAAATTTAGCACACATATCAAGCATGATCCACGGATGTGCCATTTAATGGATATACCCAGATATGAATTTTACTTTTTTTGCTGTATCCATTCACACGTGACTTAGACTATGAGGATGTCATCTTGTTCGGAGCAGATTTCCTTAAACTATTACATGCTAGTTTCATCAAATTTAGCACACATATCAAGCATGATCCACGGATGTGCCATTTAATGGATATACCCAGATATGAATTTTACTTTTTTCGCTGTATCCATTCACACGTGACTTAGACTATGAGGATGTCATCTTGTTCGGAGCAGATTTCCTTAAACTATTACATGCTAGTTTCATCAAACTTGGCACACATATCAAGCATGATCCACGGATGTGCCATTTAATGGATATACCCAGATATGAATTTTACTTTTTTTGCTGTATCCATTCACACGTGACTTAGACTATGAGGATGTCATCTTGTTCGGAGCAGATTTCCTTAAACTATTACATGCTAGCTTCATCAAACTTGGCACACATATCAAGCATGATCCACGGATGTGCCATTTAATGGATATACCCAGATATGAATTTTACTTTTTTTGCTGTATCCATTCACACGTGACTTAGACTATGAGGATGTCATCTTGTTCGGAGCAGATTTCCTTAAACTATTACATGCTAGTTTCATCAAATTTAGCACACATATCAAGCATGATCCACGGATGTGCCATTTAATGGATATACCCAGATATGAATTTTACTTTTTTCGCTGTATCCATTCACACGTGACTTAGACTATGAGGATGTCATCTTGTTCGGAGCAGATTTCCTTAAACTATTACATGCTAGTTTCATCAAACTTGGCACACATATCAAGCATGATCCACGGATGTGCCATTTAATGGATATACCCAGATATGAATTTTACTTTTTTTGCTGTATCCATTCACACGTGACTTAGACTATGAGGATGTCATCTTGTTCGGAGCAGATTTCCTTAAACTATTACATGCTAGCTTCATCAAACTTGGCACACATATCAAGCATGATCCACGGATGTGCCATTTAATGGATATACCCAGATATGAATTTTACTTTTTTTGCTGTATCCATTCACACGTGACTTAGACTATGAGGATGTCATCTTGTTCGGAGCAGATTTCCTTAAACTATTACATGCTAGTTTCATCAAATTTAGCACACATATCAAGCATGATCCACGGATGTGCCATTTAATGGATATACCCAGATATGAATTTTACTTTTTTCGCTGTATCCATTCACACGTGACTTAGACTATGAGGATGTCATCTTGTTCGGAGCAGATTTCCTTAAACTATTACATGCTAGTTTCATCAAACTTGGCACACATATCAAGCATGATCCACGGATGTGCCATTTAATGGATATACCCAGATATGAATTTTACTTTTTTTGCTGTATCCATTCACACGTGACTTAGACTATGAGGATGTCATCTTGTTCGGAGCAGATTTCCTTAAACTATTACATGCTAGCTTCATCAAACTTGGCACACATATCAAGCATGATCCACGGATGTGCCATTTAATGGATATACCCAGATATGAATTTTACTCTTTTTGCTGTATCCATTCACACGTGACTTAGACTATGAGGATGTCATCTTGTTCGGAGCAGATCTCCTAAACTTTTCATGCTAGTTTCATCAAACGAGAAATTAATCGAAGGAACGAAAAAATGATTGAAAAAACGAAAAAATACTCGAAATTTCAAGTTTTTGACTGAAACTTGAAACGACGAGAAAATACTCCAAACAACGTGAAATTAATCAAAGGGACGAAAAAATAATTGAAATAAAGAGAAAATGCTCGAATCTTTTTGAAAGAAACTTGAAGTAACGAGAGAATTGTCGAGATAACGAGAGATTATTCGAGGCAACGAAACAATATATGAAATAAAGGGGAAATGCTCGAAGCAACGAGTAAATAATCGAAGTAAAGAGAATTGTCTTTGAAAACATTATTTTATGCTGCAAAAGTGGCAGCACCAGGCTTTCGTAATAATGAAATGTTTAACACCCATGACGCCGGAGTATTGCTGTCACACATATATCATGGAATCATACATGCAGTGATAGAAACTTGTGAGAGTTGTGGCTCTAGTGGCGATTGAGCATTAAAAGTACTCACACTTTTTGTCTAGAACCGGCAATGTTTATTTCCCAAAATATCAGTGTCCCAAAGACAAAAATGTTGGCCATTTGCCACTGGTAGTTTCAATCACTGTATATATGGTCTTATACATATGGCAGTCTAAGGGTTAAGGTTAAGTTTGATTTAGAAGTATGCATTTATTGAATATGTATAGGTTGGTCTTTAAACATAAAACAATGACACAAAGGTCAAGGTGAGGTGAACATTCAGCTTAAATATTTAAACATCAGTTGAATGTCGTTATGAGATTATCTATTTATATATATTTATTTATTCATTCCCCTTGGTTAAATATCATGTTGCAGAATCATTACATCTCAAGGTCACATGCAAGGCAAAACACAAGTTTGCAGAATCCTATACCTTTCCATATAGCGCCCGTAGCGCACACCAGTGATTAGGTTCCCCTGCTTGCACAGAAAGGAAAGGCGACTCGTAAAAACACAAGTGATGTGTGCAAGGATTATCACTGTTGAAGTTCGAGAACAAGAGATTATATACCCACTGAGAGTAATTGCTACAAGGCTTTAATATATGCTGTACGTCTGAGCTCTAACCTTCAATGAACATGGACAAAGCAAGGACATTTCTGTACAATCAATAATCAAGAAGTGTGTGGATAGCTAGTCTTTAAGGACATTGACATTGCAGACCTAATAACCTCTCGTGGGAGCCAAACAATGGCATTCATTAGCTCTATGGCGAAAATTGAGATACAAACAGATCATGAAACTGAATTCCAAACCTATGTCACATACAGGTGAGTAGTGGGTGATCTTACAGTGGCATCTTACTGCAGTACATATGTAAGGTAAGTTATTAAAGACAGAAACACTTGTACAGCAAGACCAGTGTAAAACACAGAATCAGTGTCAGTCTTAATACTGTCTGCAGAAAAGGCATGAAAATTAATCTGAATAGATAGAGACATTCACGTAGGACGTGAGTGATGGTTACGGTGAATGTGTTGGGGAGTAATAAGTCCTCTGTGCCAACGTTAGACGAAAGTGATGACTATGGTGAATGTGTTGGGAAGCATTAAGTCCTCTGTGCCAACGTCAGACGTGAGTGATGGCTGTGGTGAATGTGTTGGGGAATATTAAGTCCTCTGTGCCAACGTTAGACAAAAGTCATGACTATGGTGAATGCGTTGGGGAGTAATAAGTCCTCTGTGCCAACGTATGACGTGAGTGATGGCTACGATGTATGTGCTGGGGAGCATTAAGTCCTCTGTGCCAACGTTAGACGTGAGTGATGGCTGTGGTGAATGTGTTACGGAATATTAAGTCCTCTGTGCCAAGGTAAGACGTGAGTGATGGCTACGATGTATGTGTTGGGGAGTATTAAGTCCTCTGTGCCAACGTAAGACGTGAGTGATGGCTGTGGTGAATGTTTTGGGAAGTATTAAGTCCTCTGTGCCAACGCTAAACGTGAGTGATGGCTACGGTCAATGTGTTGGGAAGTATTAAGTCCTCTGTACCAACGTTAGACAAAAGTGATGACTATGGTGAATGTGTTGGGAAGTATTAAGTCCTCTGTGCCAACGTTAGACGTGAGTGATGGCTACGATGTATGTGTTGGGGAGTATTAAGTCTTCTGTGCCAACGTTAAACGTGAATGATGGCTACGATGTATGTGTTGGGGAGCATTAAGTCCTCTGTGCCAACGTTAGACGTGAGTGATGGCTGTGGTGAATGTGTTGGTGAGTATTAAGTCCTCTGTGCCAACGTCAGACGCGAGTGATGGCTGTGGTGAATGTGTTGGGGAGTATTAAGTCCTCTGTGCCAACTTTAAACGTGAGTGATGGTTAGGATGAATGTGTTGGGGAGAATTAAGTCCTCTGTGCCAAAGTTAGACGTGAGTGATGGCTGCGGTGAATGTGTTGTGGAGTATTAAGTCCTCTGTGCCAACGTTAGACGAAAGTGATGACTATAGTAAATGTGTTGGGAAGCACTAAGTCCTCTGTGCCAACGTCAGACGTGAGTGATGGCTGTGGTGAATGTGTTGGGGAATATTAAGCCCTCTGTGCCAACGTTAGACAAAAGTGATCACTATGGTGAATGTGTTGGGAAGTATTAAGTCCTCTGTGCCAACGTTGGACGTGAGTGATGGCTACGATGTACGTGCTGGGGAGTATTAAGTCCACTGTGCCAACGTTGGACGTGAGTGATGGCTGTGGTGAATGTGTTGGGGAGTATTAAGTCCTCTGTGCCAACGTAAGACGTGAGTCATGGCTGTGGTGAATGTGTTGGGGAATATTAAGTCCTCTGTGCCAACGTTGGACGTGAGTGATGGTTAGGATGAATGTGTTGTGGAGTATTAAGTCCTCTGTGCCAACGTTAAACGTGAGTGATGGTTGTGGTGAATGTGTTGGGACGTATTAAGTCCTCTGTGCCAACGAAAGACGTGAGTGATGGTTACGGTGAATGTGTTGGGGAGTATTAAGTCCTCTGTGCCAACGCTAAACGTGAGTGATGGCTGCGGTGAATGTGTTGGGGAAGATTAAGTCCTCTGTGCCAACGTTGGACGTGAGTGATGGCTACGGTGAATGTGTTGGGGAGTATTAAGTCCTCTGTGCCAACGTTCGACGTGAGTGATGGCTACGGTGAATGTGTTGGGGAGTATTAAGTCCTCTGTGCCAACGGTAAACGTGCGTGATGGCTGTAATGAATGTGTTGGGGAGTATTAAGTCCTCTGTGCGAACGTTGGACGTGAGTGATGGCTACGGTGAATGTGTTGGGAAGTATTAAGTCCTCTGTGCCAACGTAAGACGTGAGTGATGGCTGTGGTGAATGTGTTGGTGAGTATTAAGTCCTCTGTGCCAACGTCAGACGCGAGTGATGGCTGTGGTGAATGTGTTGGGGAGTATTAAGTCCTCTGTGCCAACTTTAAACGTGAGTGATGGTTAGGATGAATGTGTTGGGGAGAATTAAGTCCTCTGTGCCAAAGTTAGACGTGAGTGATGGCTGCGGTGAATGTGTTGTGGAGTATTAAGTCCTCTGTGCCAACGTTAGACGAAAGTGATGACTATAGTGAATGTGTTGGGAAGCACTAAGTCCTCTGCGCCAACGTCAGACGTGAGTGATGGCTGTGGTGAATGTGTTGGGGAATATTAAGCCCTCTGTGCCAACGTTAGACAAAAGTGATCACTATGGTGAATGTGTTGGGAAGTATTAAGTCCTCTGTGCCAACGTTGGACGTGAGTGATGGCTACGATGTACGTGCTGGGGAGTATTAAGTCCACTGTGCCAACGTTGGACGTGAGTGATGGCTGTGGTGAATGTGTTGGGGAGTATTAAGTCCTCTGTGCCAACGTAAGACGTGAGTCATGGCTGTGGTGAATGTGTTGGGGAATATTAAGTCCTCTGTGCCAACGTAAGACGTGAGTGATGGCTGTGGTGAATGTTTTGGGAAGTATTAAGTCCTCTGTGCCAACGCTAAACGTGAGTGATGGCTACGGTCAATGTGTTGGGAAGTATTAAGTCCTCTGTACCAACGTTAGACAAAAGTGATGACTATGGTGAATGTGTTGGGAAGTATTAAGTCCTCTGTGCCAACGTTAGACGTGAGTGATGGCTACGATGTATGTGTTGGGGAGTATTAAGTCTTCTGTGCCAACGTTAAACGTGAATGATGGCTACGATGTATGTGTTGGGGAGCATTAAGTCCTCTGTGCCAACGTTAGACGTGAGTGATGGCTGTGGTGAATGTGTTGGTGAGTATTAAGTCCTCTGTGCCAACGTCAGACGCGAGTGATGGCTGTGGTGAATGTGTTGGGGAGTATTAAGTCCTCTGTGCCAACTTTAAACGTGAGTGATGGTTAGGATGAATGTGTTGGGGAGAATTAAGTCCTCTGTGCCAAAGTTAGACGTGAGTGATGGCTGCGGTGAATGTGTTGTGGAGTATTAAGTCCTCTGTGCCAACGTTAGACGAAAGTGATGACTATAGTGAATGTGTTGGGAAGCACTAAGTCCTCTGTGCCAACGTCAGACGTGAGTGATGGCTGTGGTGAATGTGTTGGGGAATATTAAGCCCTCTGTGCCAACGTTAGACAAAAGTGATCACTATGGTGAATGTGTTGGGAAGTATTAAGTCCTCTGTGCCAACGTTGGACGTGAGTGATGGCTACGATGTACGTGCTGGGGAGTATTAAGTCCACTGTGCCAACGTTGGACGTGAGTGATGGCTGTGGTGAATGTGTTGGGGAGTATTAAGTCCTCTGTGCCAACGTAAGACGTGAGTCATGGCTGTGGTGAATGTGTTGGGGAATATTAAGTCCTCTGTGCCAACGTTGGACGTGAGTGATGGTTAGGATGAATGTGTTGTGGAGTATTAAGTCCTCTGTGCCAACGTTAAACGTGAGTGATGGTTGTGGTGAATGTGTTGGGACGTATTAAGTCCTCTGTGCCAACGAAAGACGTGAGTGATGGTTACGGTGAATGTGTTGGGGAGTATTAAGTCCTCTGTGCCAACGCTAAACGTGAGTGATGGCTGCGGTGAATGTGTTGGGGAAGATTAAGTCCTCTGTGCCAACGTTGGACGTGAGTGATGGCTACGGTGAATGTGTTGGGGAGTATTAAGTCCTCTGTGCCAACGTTCGACGTGAGTGATGGCTACGGTGAATGTGTTGTGGAGTATTAAGTCCTCTGTGCCAACGGTAAACGTGCGTGATGGCTGTAATGAATGTGTTGGGGAGTATTAAGTCCTCTGTGCCAACGTTGGACGTGAGTGATGGCTACGGTGAATGTGTTGGGAAGTATTAAGTCCTCTGTGCCAACGTAAGACGTGAGTGATGGCTGTGGTGAATGTGTTGGTGAGTATTAAGTCCTCTGTGCCAACGTCAGACGCGAGTGATGGCTGTGGTGAATGTGTTGGGGAGTATTAAGTCCTCTGTGCCAACTTTAAACGTGAGTGATGGTTAGGATGAATGTGTTGGGGAGAATTAAGTCCTCTGTGCCAAAGTTAGACGTGAGTGATGGCTGCGGTGAATGTGTTGTGGAGTATTAAGTCCTCTGTGCCAACGTTAGACGAAAGTGATGACTATAGTGAATGTGTTGGGAAGCACTAAGTCCTCTGCGCCAACGTTGGACGTGAGTGATGGCTGTGGTGAATGTGTTGGGGAATATTAAGCCCTCTGTGCCAACGTTAGACAAAAGTGATCACTATGGTGAATGTGTTGGGAAGTATTAAGTCCTCTGTGCCAACGTTGGACGTGAGTGATGGCTACGATGTACGTGCTGGGGAGTATTAAGTCCACTGTGCCAACGTTGGACGTGAGTGATGGCTGTGGTGAATGTGTTGGGGAGTATTAAGTCCTCTGTGCCAACGCCAGACGTGAGTCATGGCTGTGGTGAATGTGTTGGGGAATATTAAGTCCTCTGTGCCAACGTTGGACGTGAGTGATGGCGACGGTGAATGTGTTGTGGAGTATTAAGTCCTCTGTGCCAACGCTAAACGTGCGTGATGGCTGTAATGAATGTGTTAGGGAGTATTAAGTCCTCTGTGCCAACGTTGGACGTGAGTGATGGCTGCGGTGAATGTGTTGGGAAGTATTAAGTCCTCTGTCCCAACGTTGGACGTGAGTGATGGCTACGGTGAATGTGTTGTGGAGTATTAAGTCCTCTGTGCCAACGTTAAACGTGAGTGATGGTTGTGGTGAATGTGTTGGGACGTATTAAGTCCTCTGTGCCAACGAAAGACGTGAGTGATGGTTGCGGTGAATGTGTTGGGGAGTATTAAGTCCTCTGTGCCAACGCTAAACGTGAGTGATGGCTGCGGTGAATGTGTTGGGGAAGATTAAGTCCTCTGTGCCAACGTAAGACGTGAGTGATGGCTACGGTGAATGTGTTGGGGAGTATTAAGTCCTCTGTGCCAACGTTCGACGTGAGTGATGGCTACGGTGAATGTGTTGTGGAGTATTAAGTCCTCTGTGGCAACGCTAAACGTGCGTGATGGCTGTAATGAATGTGTTAGGGAGTATTAAGTCCTCTGTGCCAACGTTGGACGTGAGTGATGGCTGCGGTGAATGTGTTGGGAAGTATTAAGTCCTCTGTCCCAACGTTGGACGTGAGTGATGGCTACGGTGAATGTGTTGGGAAGTATTAAGTCATCTGTGCCAACGTTAGAAGTGTGTGATGGTTAGGATGAATGTGTTGGGGACAATCAAGTCCTCTGTGTCAACGTAAAATCTGAGTGATGGCTACGATGTATGTGTTGGGGAGTATTAAGTCCTCTATGCCAACGTTTGACGTGAGTGATGGCTGCGGTGAATGTGTTGGTGAGGATTAAATCCTCTGTGCCAACGTCAGACGTGAGTGATGGCTGTTGTGAATGTGTTGAGGAATATTAAGTCCTCTGTGCCAACGTTAGACAACAGTGATGACTATGGTGAATGTGCTGGGAAGTAATAAGTCCTCTGTGCCAACGTTGGACGTGAGTGATGGCTACGATGTATGTGTTGGGGAGTATTAAGTGCTGTGTGCCAACGTTAAACGTGAGTGATGGCTGCAGTGAATGTGTTCTGGAGCATTAGGTCCTCTGTGCCAACGGTCGATGAAAGTGATGACTATGGTGAATGTGTTGGGAAGTATTAAGTCCTCTGTGCCAACGCTGGACGTTAGTGATGACTGTGGTGAATGTGTTGGGGAATAATAAGTCCTCTGTGCCAACGTTTGACGTAAGTGATGCTAAGGATGTATGTGCTGGGGAGTATTAAGTCCTCTGTGCCAACGTTAAACGTGAGTGATGGCTGTGGGGAATTTTTTTTTTGAATATTAAGTCCTCTGTGCCAACGTTAGACAAAAGTGATGGTTGCGGTGAATGTGTTGGGAAGTATCAAGAAATCTGTGCCAACGTTGGACGTGAGTGATGTTTAGGATTAAAGTGCTGGGGATTATTAAGTCCTCTGTGCCAACGTTTGACGTGAGTGATGGCTGCGGTGAATGTGTTGGGAGGTATTAAGTCCTCTGTGCCAACGAAAGACGTGCGTGATGGCTGCGGTGAATGTGTTGTGGAGTATTAAGTCCTCTGTGCCAACGTTGGACGTGAGTGATGGCTACGGTGAATGTGTTGGGGAGCACTAAGTCCTCTATGCCGACGTAGGACGTGAGTGATGGCTACGATGAATGTGTTGGGAAGTATTAAGTCTCTGTGCCAACGTTAGACGTGAGTGATGGCTACGGTGAATGTGTTGGGAAGTATTAAGTCTCTGTGCCAACGTCAGACGTGTGTGATGGTTACGATGAATGTGTTGGGAAGTATGAAGTCCTCTGTGCCAACGTTAGACGTGAGTGATGGTTACGGTGAATGTGTTGGGAAGTATTTAGTCCTCTGTGCCAACGTAAGACGTGAGTGATGGTTTGGATGAATGTGTTGGGGAGTATTAAGTCCTCTGTGCCAACGTTGAACGTGAGTGATGGTTGTGGTGAATGTGTTGGGGAATACTAGGTCCTCTGTGCCAACGTAGGACGTGAGTGATGGCTACGATGTATGTGTTCGGGAGTATTAAGTCCTCTGTGCCAACGTTGGACGTGAGTGATGGCTGTGGTAACTGTGTTGGGGAATATTAAGTCCTCTGTGCCAACGTTAGACAAAAGTGATGACTATGGTGAATGTGTTGGGAAGCATTAAGTCCTCTGTGCCAACGTTTGACGTGAGTGATGGCTACGATGTATGTTTTGGGGAGTACTAAGTCCTCTGTGCCAACGTAAGACGTGAGTGATGGCTGTGGTGAATGTGTTGGGGAATATAAAGTCCTCCATGCCAACGTTACACAAAAGTGATGACTATGGTGAATGTGTTGGGTATTACTACGTCATCTGTGCCAACGTATGACGTGAGTGATGGTTGCGGTGAATGTGTTGGGGAGTATTGAGTCCTCTGTGCCAACGTAAGACGTGAGTGATGGCTGTGGAGAATGTGTTGGGGAAAATCAAGTCCTCTGTGCCAACGTCGGACGTGAGTGATGGTTGCGTTGATTGTGTTGGGAAGTATTGAGTACTCTGTGCCAACGTCAGACGTGAGTGATGGTTAGGTTAAAAGTGCTAGGGAGTATCAAGTCCTCTGTGCCAACGTTGGACGTGAGTGATGGTTACGGTGAATGTGTTGGGAAGTATAAAGTCCTCTGTGCCAACGTCAGACGTGTGTGATGGCTGCGGTGAATGTGTTGTGGAGTTTTAAGTCCTCTGTGCCAACGTCAGACGTGAGTGATGGCTACGGTGAATGTGTTGGGGAGTATTAAGTCCTCTATGCCAACGTTAGACGTGAGTGATGGCTACGGTGAATGTGTTGGGAAGTATTAAGTCTCTGTGCCAACGTTTGACGTGAGTGATGGCTACGATGAATGTGTTGGGAAGTATTAAGTCCTCTGTGCCAACGTAAGATGTGAGTGATGGTTAGGATGAATGTGTTGCTGAGTATTAAGTCCTCTGTGCCAATGCTAAACGTGAGTGATGGCTGCGGTGAATGTGTTTCGGAATATTAAGTCCTCTGTGCCAACGTATGACGTGAGTGATGGCTACGGTGAATGTGTTGGGTAGTATTAAGTCCTCTGTGCCAACATCTGACGTGAGTGATGGCTGTGGTGAATGTGTTGTGGAGTATTAAGTCCTCTGTGCCAACGCTGAACGTGCGTGATGGCTGTGGTGAATGTGTTGGGGAGTAGTAAGTCCTCTGTGCCAACGTTGGACATGAGTGATGGCTACGGTGAATGTGTTGGGAAGTGTTAAGTCCTCTGTGCCAACGCTAGACGTGAGTGATGGTTACGGTGAATGTGTTGGGGAGTATTAAGTCCTCTGTGCCAACGTTGGATGTGAGTGATGGTTAGGATGAATGTGTTGGGGAGTATTAAGTCCTCTGTGCCAACGTAGGACGTGAGTGATGGCTATGGTGAATGTGTTAAGATGTTTTAAGTCATCTGTGCCAACGTTGAACGTGAGTGATGGTTGTGGTGAATGTGTTGGGAAGTATTGAGTCATCTGTGCCAACGTTTGACGTGTGTGATGTTTGGGATGAATGTGTTGGGGAGTATCAAGTAGTCTGTGCCAACGTTGAACGTGAGTGATGGTTGTGGTGAATGTGTTGGGGAATATTAAGTCCTCTGTGCGAACGTTAAACGTGAGTGATGGCTACGGTGAATGTGTTGGGATGTATTAAGTCATCTGTGCCAACGTTAGACGTGAGTGATGGTTGTGGTGAATGTGTTGGGGAATATTAAGTCTCTGTGCCAACGTATGACGTGAGTGATGGTTACGGTGAATGTGTTGGGCAGTACTAAGTCCTCTGTGTCAACGTAAAATGTGAGTGATGGCTACGATGTATGTGTTGGGGAGTATTAAGTCCTCTGTGCCAACGTGTGACGTGAGTGATGGCTATGGTGAATGTGTTGGGAAGAATTAAGACCTCTGTGCCAACGATGAACGTGAGTGATGGGAACGGTGAATGTGTTGGGAAGTATTAAGTCCTCTGTGCCAACGTTTGACGTGAGTGATGGTTAGGATGAATGTGTTGGGGAGTATTAAGTCCTCTGTGACAACGTAAAACGTGAGTGATGGCTACGGTGAATGTGTTGTTGAGTATTAAGTCCTCTGTACCAACAATAAACGTGCGTGATGGCTGTAATGATTGTGTTGGGGAGTATTAAGTCCTCTGTGCCAGCGCTAGACGTGAGTGATGGCTACGGTGAATGTGTTGGGAAGTTTTAAGTCCTCTGTCCCAACGTAAGACGTGAGTGATGGTTGCGGTGAATGTGTTGGGAAGTATTAAGTCCTCTGTGCCAACGTTGAACGTGAGTGATGGCTACGGTGAATGTGTTGTGGAGTAGTAAGTCCTCTGTGCCAAAGTTAGACGTGAGTGATGGTTGGGATGAATGTGTTGGGGAGTATTAAGTCCTCTGTCACAACGTACAACGTGAGTGATGGTTGTGGTGAATGTGTTGGGGAACACTAAGTCCTCTGTGCCAACGTATGACGTGAGTCATAATTACGGTGAATGTGTTGAGGAGTATTAAGTCCTCTGTGTCAATGTTGAACGTGAGTGATGGCTACTTTGTATGTGTTGGGGAGTATTAAGTCCTCTGTGCCAACGTTTGACGTGAGTGATGGCTGTGGTGAATGTGTGTGTGAGTATTAAGTCCTCTGTGCCAACGTCAGACATGAGTGTTGGCTGTGGTGAATGTGTTGGGGAATATTAAGAACTCTGTGCCAAAGTTAGACAAAAGTGATGACTATGTTGAATGTGTTGGGAAGTATTAAGTCCTCTGTGCCAACGTTAAACGTGAGTGATGGCTGCGGTGAATGTGTTGGGGAGTATTAAGTCCTCTGTGAAAAAATTAGACGAAAGTGATGACTATGGTGAATGTGTTGTGAAGCATTAAGTCCTCTGTGCCAACGTCAGACGTGAGTGATTTCTCTGATGAGTGTGTTGGGGAATATTAAGTCCTCTGTGCCAACGTTTGACGTGAGTGATGGCTACGATCTATGTGCTGGGGAGTATTAAGTCCTCTGTGCCAACGCTAAACGTGAGTGATGACTGCGGTGAATGTGTTGGGGAGTATTAAGTCCTCTGTCCCAACGTTGGACGTGAGTGATGGCTGTGGTGAATGTGTTTGGGAATGTTGAGTCATCTGTGCCAACGTATGACGTGAGTTATGGTTGCGGTGAATGTGTTGGGAAGTATTAAGTCCTCTGTGCCAACGTTAGACGTGAGTGATGGTTAGGATTAAAGTGCTGGGGAGAATTAAGTCCTCTGTGCCAACGTAAGACGTGAGTGATGGCTACGGTGAATGTGTTGGGAAGTATTAAGTCCTCTGTGACAACGTAAGACGTGCGTGATGGCTGCGGTGAATGTGTTGGGGAGTATTAAGTCCTCTGTGCCAACGTAAGACGTGAGTGATGGCTACGGTGAATGTGTTGGGAAGGATAAAGTCCTCTGTGCCATCGTTTGACGTGAGTGATGGTTGTGGTGAATGTGTTGTTGAGTATCAAGTCCTCTGTGCCAACGTAAGACGTGAGTGATGGGTAGGATGAATGTGTTGGGGAGTATTAAGTGCTCTGTGCCAACGTAAAACGTGAGTGATGGTTGTGGTGAATGTGTTGGGGAATATTAAGTCCTCTGCGTCAACGTTGAACGTGAGTGATGGTTGCGGTGAATGTGTTGGGGAGTACTAAGTCCTCTGTGTCAACGTAAAATGTGAGTGATGGCTACGATGTATGTGTTGGGGAGCACTAAGTCCTCTGTGCCAACGTCAGACGTGAGTGATGGCTGTGGTGAATGTGTTGGGGAATATTAAGTCCTCTGTGCCAACGTTTGACAAAAGTGATGACTATGGTGAATGTGTTGGGAAGTATTAAGTCCTCTGTGCCAACGTTGGACGTCAGTGATGGTTGTGGTGAATGTGTTGGGGAGTATTAAGTCCTCTGTGCCAACGCTAAACGTGAGTGATGGCTGCGGTGAATGTGTTGGGGAGTACTAGGTCCTCTGTGCCAACGTTCGACGAAAGTGATGACTCTGGTGAATGTGTTGGGAAGTATTAAGTAATCTGTGCCAACGTTTGACGTGAGTGATGGCTGTGGTGAATGTGTTGGGGAATGTTAAGTCCTCTGTGCCAACGTTAGACAAAAGTGATGACTATGGTGAATGTGTTGGGAAGTATTAAGTCCTCTGTGCCAACGTTAAACGTGAGTGATGGCTGCGGTGAATGTGTTGGGGAGTACTAGGTAATGTGTGCCAACGTTCGACGAAAGTGATGACTCTGGTGAATGTGTTGGGAAGTATTAAGTAATCTGTGCCAACGTTTGACGTGAGTGATGGCTGTGGTGAATGTGTTGGGGAATATTATGTCCTCTGTGCCAACGTTAGACAAAAGTGATGACTATGGTGAATGTGTTGGGAAGTATTAAGTACTCTGTGCCAACGTTAAACGTGAGTGATGGCTGCGGTGAATGTGTTGGGGAGTACTAGGTCCTCTGTGCCAACGTTCGACGAAAGTGATGGTTGCGGTGAATGTGTTGGGAAGTATTAAGTAATCTGTGCCAACGTTTGACGTGAGTGATGGCTGTGGTGAATGTGTTGGGGAATATTAAGTCCTCTGTGCCAACGTTCGACAAAAGTGATGACTATGGTGAATGTGTTGTGAAGCATTAAGTCCTCTGTGCCAACGTCAGACGTGAGTGATGGCTCTGACGAGTGTGTTGGGGAATATTAAGTCGTCTGTGCCAACGTTTGACGTGAGTGATGGCTACGATCTATGTGCTGGGGAGTATTAAGTCCTCTGTGCCAACGTTGGACGTGAGTGTTGGCTGCGGTGAATGTGTTGGGGAGTATTAAGTCCTCTGTGCCAACGTTTGACGTGAGTGATGGCTGTGGTAAATGTGTTGGGGAATATTAAGTCATCTGTGCCCACGTTTGACGTGAGTGATGGCTACGGTGAATGTGTTGGGAAGTATTAAGTCCTCTGTGCCAACGTTAGACGTGCGTGATGGCTGCGGTGAATGTGTTGGGGAGTATTAAGTCCTCTGTGCCAACGTTTGACGTGAGTGATGGCTACGGTGAATGTGTTGGGAAGTATAAAGTCCTCTGTGCCAACGTTTGACGTGAGTGATGGTTACGGTGAATGTGTTGTTAAGTATTAAGTCCTCTGTGCCAACGTTTGACGTGAGTGATGGTTTGGATGAATGTGTTGGGGAGTATTAAGTGCTCTGTGTCAACGTTGAACGTGAATGATGGTTGTGGTGAATGTGTTGGGGAATATTAAGTCCTCTGTGCCAACGAAAAATGTGAGTGATGGTTACGGTGAATGTGTTGGGCAGTACTAAGTCCTCTGTGTCAACGTAAAATGTGAGTGATGGTTGTGGTGAATGTGTTGGGGAGTATTAAGTGCTCTGTGCCAACGTTAAACGTGAGTGATGGCTGCGGTGAATGTGTTGGGGAACATTAAGTCCTCTGTGCTAACGTTTGACAAAAGTGATGACGATGGTGAATGTGTTTTGAAGTATTAAGTCCTCTGTGCCAACGTTTGACGTGAGTGATGGTTGTGGTGAATGTGTTGGGGAGTATTAAGTCCTCTGTGCCAACGTTAAACGTGAGTGATGGCTGCGGTGAATGTGTTGGGGAGTATTAGGTCCTCTGTGCCAACGTTCGACGAAAGTGATGACTATGGTGAATGTGTTGGGAAGTATTAAGTAATCTGTGCCAACGTTTGACGTGAGTGATGGCTGTGGTGAATGTGTTGGGGAATAATAAGTCCTCTGTGCCAACGCTAGACGTGAGTGATGGCTACAATGTATGTGCTGGGGAGTATTAAGTCCTCTGTGCCAACGCTAAACGTGAGTGATAGCTGCGGTGAATGTGTTGAGAAGTATTATGTCCTCTGTGCCAACGTTTGACGTGAGTGATGGCTGTTGGGAATTTTTTTTTTGAATAATAAGTCCTCTGTGCCAACGTTGGACAAAAGTGATGGTTGCAGTGAATGTGCTGGGAAGTACTAAGTCCTCTGTGCCAACGTAAGACGTACGTGATGGCTGCGGTGAATGTGTTGTGGAGTATTAAGTCCTCTGTGCCAACGTTGGACGTGAGTGATGGTTAGGAATAAAGTGCTGGGGATTATTAAGTCCTCTGTGCCAACGTAGAACCTGAGTGATGGCTACGGTGAATGTGTTGGGAAGTATTAAGTCCTCTGTGACAACGTTGAACGTGAGTGATGGTTGTGGTGAATGTGTTGGGAAGTATTAAGTCCTCTGTGCCAACGTTTGACGTGCGTGATGGCTGCGGTGAATGTGTTGTGGAGTATTAAGTCCTCTGTGCCAACGTAGGACGTGAGTGATGGCTACGGTAAATGTGTTGGGGAGAACTAAGTCCTCTATGACAACGTTTGACGTGAGTGATGGCTACGATGAATGTGTTTGGAAGTATTAAGTCTCTGTGCCAACGTTTGACGTGAGTGATGGTTGCGATGAATGTGTTGGGAAGAAATAAGTCTCTGTGCCAACGTAAGACGTCAGTGATGGCTACGATGAATGTGTTGGGAAGTATTAAGTCCTCTGTGACAACGTTGAACGTGAGTGATGGTTGTGGTGAATGTGTTGGGGAACATTAAGTCCTCTGTGCCAACGTAAGACGTGAGTGATGGTTACGGTGAATGTGTTCGGGAGTATTAAGTCCTCTGTGCCAACGTTTGACGTGAGTGATGGCTGTGGTAAATGTGTTGGGGAATATTAAGTCCTCTGTGCCAACGTTGGACAAAAGTGATGACTATGGTGAATGTGTTGGGAAGTATTAAGTCCTCTGTGCCAACGTTTGACGTGTGTGATGGCTACGATGTATGTGTTGGGGAGTATTAAGTCCTCTGTGCCAACGTCAGACGTGAGTGATGGCTGTGGTGAATGTGTTGGGGAACATTAAGTCCTCTATGCCAACGTTACACAAAAGTGATGAGTATGGTGAATGTGTTGGGAAGTATTAGGTCCTCTGTGCCAACGTTTGACGTGAGTGATGGTTGCGGTGAATGTGTTGGGGAGCATTAAGTCCTCTGTGCGAACGTATGACGTGAGTGATGGCTGTGGTGAATGTGTTGGGGAAAATCAAGTCCTCTGTGCCAACGTAGGACGTGAGTGATGGTTACTGTGAATGTGTTGAGGAGTATTAAGTCCTCTGTGTCAACGTAGGACGTGAGTGATGGCTACATTGTATGTGTTGGGGAGTATTAAGTCCTCTGTGACAACGTTAAACGTGAGTGATCGTTGTGGTGAATGTGTTGGGGAACATTAAGTCCTCTGTGCCAACGTTAGACGTGAGTGATGGCTACGATGAATGTGTTGGGAAGTATTAAGTCCTCTGTGCCAACGTTGGACGTGAGTGATGGTTACGGTGAATGTGTTGGGAAGTATTAAGTCCTCTGTGACAACGTTGAACGTGAGTGATGGTTGTGGTGAATGTATTTGGGAGCATTATGTCCTCTGTGTCAACGTAGGACGTGAGTGATGGCTCCGATGTATGTGTTCGGGAGTATTAAGTCCTCTGTGCCAACGTTTGACGTGAGTGATGGCTGTGGTAAATGTGTTGGGGAATATTAAGTCTTCTGTGCCAACGTTAGACAAAAGTGATGACTATGGTGAATGTGTTGGGAAGTCTTAAGTCCTCTGTGCCAACGTTTGACGTGAGTGATGGCTGTGGTGAATGTGTGTGTGAGTATTAAGTCCTCTGTGCCAACGTCAGACGTGAGTGTTGGCTGTGGTGAATGTGTTGGGGAATATTAAGAACTCTGTGCCAACGTCAGACGTGAGTGATGGGTAGGATGAATGTGTTGGGAAGTATTATGTCCTCTGTGCCAACGTTTGACGTGAGTGATGGCTGCGGTGAATGTGTTGCGGAGTATTAAGTCCTCTGAGCCAACGTTTGACGTGAGTGATGGCTACGAGCTATGTGCTGGGGAGTATTAGGTCCTCTGTGCCAACGCTAAACGTGGGTGATGGCTGCGGTGAATGTGTTGGGGAGTATTAAGTCCTCTGTGCCAACGTTGGACGTGAGTGATGGCTGTGGTGAATGTGTTGGGGAATATTGAGTCATCTGTGCCAACGTATGACGTGAGTTATAGTTGCGGTGAATGTGTTGGGAGGTATTAAGTCCTCTGTGCCAACGTTAGACGTGAGTGATGGTTAGGATTAAAGTGCTGGGGAGTATTAAGTCCTCAGTGCCAACGTAAGACGTGATTGATGGCTACGGTGAATGTGTTGGGAAGTATTAAGTCCTCTGTGCCAACGTCAGACGTGAGTGATGGCTGCGGTGAATGTGTTGGGGAGTATTAAGTCCTCTGTGCCAACGTAAGACGTGAGTGATGGCTACGGTGAATGTGTTGGGAAGGATAAAGTCCTCTGTGCCAACGTTTGACGTGAGTGATGGTTACGGTGAATGTGTTGTTGAGTATCAAGTCCTCTGTGCCAACGTCAGACGTGAGTGATGGGTAGGATGAATGTGTTGGGGAGTATTAAGTGCTCTGTGCCAACGTTTGACGTGAGTGATGGTTGTGGTGAATGTGTTGGGGAATATTAAGTCCTCTGTGTCAACGTTGAACGTGAGTGATGGTTGCGGTGAATGTGTTGGGGAGTACTAAGTCCTCTGTGTCAACGTAAAATGTGAGTGATGGCTACGATGTATGTGTTGGGGAGTATTAAGTCCTCTGTGCCAACGTCAGACGTGAGTGATGGCTGTGGTGAATGTGTTGGGGAATATTAAGTCCTCTGTGCCAACGTTTGACAAAAGTGATGACTATGGTGAATGTGTTGGGAAGTATTAAGTCCTCTGTGCCAACGTTGGACGTGAGTAATGGTTGTGGTGAATGTGTTGGGGACTATTAAGTCCTCTGTGCCAACGTTAAACGTGAGTGTTGGCTGCGGTGAATGTGTTGGGGAGCATTAAGTCCTCTGTGCGAACGTAAGACGTGAGTGATGGCTGTGGTGAATGTGTTGGGGAAAATCAAGTCCTCTGTGCCAACGTAGGACGTGAGTGATGGTTACTGTGAATGTGTTGAGGAGTATTAAGTCCTCTGTGTCAACGTAGGACGTGAGTGATGGCTACATTGTATGTGTTGGGGAGTATTAAGTCCTCTGTGACAACGTTAAACGTGAGTGATCGTTGTGGTGAATGTGTTGGGGAACATTAAGTCCTCTGTGCCAACGTTGGACGTGAATGATGGCTACGATGAATGTGTTGGAAAGTATTAAGTCCTCTGTGCCAACGTTTGACGTGAGTGATGGTTACGGTGAATGTGTTGGGAAGTATTAAGTCCTCTGTGACAACGTTGAACGTGAGTGATGGTTGTGGTGAATGTGTTTTGGAGCAATAAGTCCTCTGTGTCAACGTAGGACGTGAGTGATGGCTACGATGTATGTGTTCGGGAGTATTAAGTCCTCTGTGCCAACGTTTGACGTGAGTGATGGCTGTGGTAAATGTGTTGGGGAATATTAAGTCTTCTGTGCCAACGTTAGACAAAAGTGATGACTATGGTGAATGTGTTGGGAAGTATTAAGTCCTCTGTGCCAACGTTTGACGTGAGTGATGGCTGTGGTGAATGTGTGTGTGAGTATTAAGTCCTCTGTGCCAACGTCAGACGTGAGTGTTGGCTGTGGTGAATGTGTTGGGGAATATTAAGAACTCTGTGCCAACGTTAGACAAAAGTGATGACTATGGTGAATGTGTTGGGAAGTATTATGTCCTCTGTGCCAACGTTGGACGTGAGTGATGGCTGCGGTGAATGTGTTGGTGAGTATTAAGTCCTCTGTGCCAACGTTCGACGAAAGTGATGACTATGGTGAATGTGTTGTGAAGCATTAAGTCCTCTGTGCCAACGTCAGACGTGAGTGATGGCTCTGATGAGTGTGTTGGGGAATATTAAGTCCTCTGTGCCAACGTTTGACGTGAGTGATGGCTACGAGCTATGTGCTGGGGAGTATTAAGTCCTCTGTGCCAACGCTAAACGTGAGTGATGGCTGCGGTGAATGTGTTGGGGAGTATTAAGTCCTCTGTGCCAACGTTGGACGTGAGTGATGGCTGTGGTGAATGTGTTGGGGAATATTGAGTCATCTGTGCCAACGTATGACGTGAGTTATGGTTGCGGTGAATGTGTTGGGAAGTATTAAGTCCTCTGTGCCAACGTTAGACGTGAGTGATGGTTAGGATTAAAGTGCTGGGGAGTATTAAGTCCTCTGTGCCAACGTAAGACGTGAATGATGGCTACGGTGAATGTGTTGGGAAGTATTAAGTCCTCTGTGCCAACGTCAGACGTGAGTGATGGCTGCGGTGAATGTGTTGGGGAGTATTAAGTCCTCTGTGCCAACGTAAGACGTGAGTGATGGCTACGGTGAATGTGTTGGGAAGGATAAAGTCCTCTGTGCCAACGTCAGACGTGAGTGATGGTTACGGTGAATGTGTTGGGAAGGATAAAGTCCTCTGTGCCAACGTCAGACGTGAGTGATGGGTAGGATGAATGTGTTGGGGAGTATTAAGTGCTCTGTGCCAACGTCAAACGTGAGTGATGGTTGTGGTGAATGTGTTGGGGAATATTAAGTCCTTTGTGTCAACGTTGAACGTGAGTGATGGTTGCGGTGAATGTGTTGGGGAGTACTAAGTCCTCTGTGTCAACGTAAAATGTGAGTGATGGCTACGATGTATGTGTTGGGGAGTATTAAGTCCTCTGTGCCAACGTCAGACGTGAGTGATGGCTGTGGTGAATGTGTTGGGGAATATTAAGTCCTCTGTGCCAACGTTTGACAAAAGTGATGACTATGGTGAATGTGTTGGGAAGTATTAAATCCTCTGTGCCAACGTTGGACGTGAGTAATGGTTGTGGTGAATGTGTTGGGGACTATTAAGTCCTCTGTGCCAACGTTAAACGTGAGTGTTGGCTGCGGTGAATGTGTTGGGGAGTATTAGGTCCTCTGTGCCAACGTTCGACGAAAGTGATGACTCTGGTGAATGTGTTGGGAAGTATTAAGTAATCTGTGCCAACGTTTGACGTGAGTGATGGCTGTGGTGAATGTGTTGGGGAATATTAAGTCCTCTGTGCCAACGTTAGACAAAAGTGATGACTATGGTGAATGTGTTGGGAAGTATTAAGTCCTCTGTGCCAACGTCAGGCGTGAGTGATGGCTCTCACGAGTGTGTTGGGGAATGTTAAGTCGTCTGTGCCAACGTTTGACGTGAGTGATGGCTACGATGTATGTGTTGGGGAGTATTAAGTCCTCTGTGCCAACGCTAAACGTGAGTGTTGGCTGCGGTGAATGTGTTGGGGAGTATTAAGTCCTCTGTCCCAACGTTGGACGTGAGTGATGGCTGTGGTAAATGTGTTGGGGAATATAAAGTTATCTGTGCCAACGTTAGACGTGAGTGATGGTTACGGTGAATGTGTTGGGAAGTATTAAGTCCTTTGTGCCAACGTTAGACGTACGTGATGGTTAGGATGAATGTGTTGGGGAGTATTAAGTGCTCTGTGACAACGTTAAACGTGAGTGATGGTTGTGGTGAATGTGTTGGGGAATATTAAGTCCTCTGTGCCAACGTTTGACGTGAGTGATGGTTACGGTGAATGTGTTGTTAAGTATTAAGCCCTCTGTGCCAACGTTTGACGTGAGTGATGGTTAGGATGAATGTGTTGGGGAGTATTAAGTGCTCTGTGACAACGTTGAACGTGAGTGATGGTTGTGGTGAATGTGTTGGGGAATATTAAGTCCTCTGTGCCAACGTAAGATGTGAGTGATGGTTAGGGTGAATGTGTTGGGCAGCACTAAGTCCTCTGTGTCAACGTAAAATGTGAGTGATGGCTACGATGTATGTGTTGGGGAGTATTAAGTCCTCTGTGCCAACGTCAGACGTGAGTGATGGCTGTGGTGAATGTGTTGGGGAATATTAAGTCCTCTGTGCCAACGTTTGACAAAAGTGATGACGATGGTGAATGTGTTGGGAAGTATTATGTCCTCTGTGCCAACGTTAGACGTGAGTGATGGCTGCGGTGAATGTGTTGGGGAGTATTAAGTCCTCTGTGCCAACGTTCGACGAAAGTGATGACTATGGTGAATGTGTTGTGAAGCATTAAGTCCTCTGTGCCAACGTCAGACGTGAGTGATGGCTCTGATGAGTGTGTTGGGGAATATTAAGTCCTCTGTGCCAACGTTTGACGTGAGTGATGGCTACGAGCTATGTGCTGGGGAGTATTAAGTCCTCTGTGCCAACGCTAAACGTGAGTGATGGCTGCGGTGAATGTGTTGGGGAGTATTAAGTCCTCTGTGCCAACGTTGGACGTGAGTGATGGCTGTGGTGAATGTGTTGGGGAATATTGAGTCATCTGTGCCAACGTATGACGTGAGTTATGGTTGCGGTGAATGTGTTGGGAAGTATTAAGTCCTCTGTGCCAACGTTTGACGTGAGTGATGGTTAGGATTAAAGTGCTGGGGAGTATTAAGTCCTCTGTGCCAACGTAAGACGTGAATGATGGCTACGGTGAATGTGTTGGGAAGTATTAAGTCCTCTGTGCCAACGTCAGACGTGAGTGATGGCTGCGGTGAATGTGTTGGGGAGTGTTAAGTCCTCTGTGCCAACGTAAGACGTGAGTGATGGCTACGGTGAATGTGTTGGGAAGGATGAAGTCCTCTGTGCCAACGTTAGACGTGAGTGATGGTTACGGTGAATGTGTTGTTGAGTATCAAGTCCTCTGTGCCAACGTCAGACGTGAGTGATGGGTAGGATGAATGTGTTGGGGAGCATTAAGTGCTCTGTGCCAACGTTAAACGTGAGTGATGGTTGTGGTGAATGTGTTGGGGAATATTAAGTCCTCTGTGTCAACGTTGAACGTGAGTGATGGTTGCGGTGAATGTGTTGGGGAGTACTAAGTCCTCTGTGTCAACGTAAAATGTGAGTGATGGCTACGATGTATGTGTTGGGGAGTATTAAGTCCTCTGTGCCAACGTCAGACGTGAGTGATGGCTGTGGTGAATGTGTTGGGGAATATCAAGTCCTCTGTGCCAACGTTTGACAAAAGTGATGCCTATGGTGAATGTGTTGGGAAGTATTAAGTCCTCTGTGCCAACGTTGGACGTGAGTAATGGTTGTGGTGAATGTGTTGGGGAATATTAAGTCCTCTGTGCCAACGTTAGACAAAAGTGATGACTATGGTGAATGTGTTGGGAAGTGTTAAGTCCTCTGTGCCAACGTCAGGCGTGAGTGATGGCTCTGACGAGTGTGTTGGGGAATATTAAGTCGTCTGTGCCAACGTTTGACGTGAGTGATGGCTACGATGTATGTGTTGGGGAGTATTAAGTCCTCTGTGCTAACGCTAAACGTGAGTGTTGGCTGCGGTGAATGTGTTGGGGAGTATTAAGTCCTCTGTCCCAACTTTGGACGTGAGTGATGGCTGTGGTAAATGTGTTGGGGAATATTAAGTCATCTGTGCCAACGTTTGACGTGAGTGATGGTTACGGTGAATGTGTTGGGAAGTATTAAGTCCTTTGTGCCAATGTTAGACGTGCGTGATGGCTGCGGTGAATGTGTTGGGGAGTATTAAGTCCTCTGTGCCAACGTCAGACGTGAGTGATGGCTACGGTGAGTGTGTTGGGAAGTACAAAGTCCTCTGTGCCAACGTTATACGTGAGTGATGGCTACGGTGAATGTGTTGTTAAGTATTAAGTCCTCTGTGCCAACGTTTGACGTGAGTGATGGTTAGGATGAATGTGTTGGGGAGTATTAAGTGCTCTGTGACAACGTTAAACGTGAGTGATGGTTGTGGTGAATGTGTTGGGGAATATTAAGTCCTCTGTGCCAACGTAAGATGTGAGTGATGGTTACGGTGAATGTGTTGGGCAGTACTAAGTCCTCTGTGTCAACGTAAAATGTGAGTGATGGCTACGATGTATGTGTTGGGGAGTATTAAGTCCTCTGTGCCAACGTCAGACGTGAGTGATGGCTGTGGTGAATGTGTTGGGGAACATTAAGTCCTCTGTGCCAACGTTTGACAAAAGTGATGACGATGGTGAATGTGTTGGGAAGTATTAAGTCCTCTCTGCCAACGTTTGACGTGAGTGATGGTTGTGGTGAATGTGTTGGGGAGTATTAAGTCCTCTGTGCCAACGTTTGACGTGACTGATGGCTGCGGTGAATGTGTTGGGGAGTATTAGGTCCTCTGTGCCAACGTTCGACGAAAGTGATGACTATGGTGAATGTGTTGGGAAGTATTAAGTAATCTGTGCCAACGTTTGATGTGAGTGATGGCTGTGGTGAATGTGTTGGGGAATAATAAGTCCTCTGTGCCAACGTTTGACGTGAGTGATGGCTACAATGTACGTGCTGGGGAGTATTAAGTCCTCTGTGCCAACGTTAAACGTGAGTGATGGCTGCGGTGAATGTGTTGAGAAGTATTATGTCCTCTGTGCCAACGTTGGACGTGAGTGATGGCTGTTGGGAATTTTTGTTTTTGAATAATAAGTCCTCTGTGCCAACGTTGGACAAAAGTGATGGTTGCAGTGAATGTGTTGGGAAGTACTAAGTCCTCTGTGCCAACGTTTGACGTGCGTGATGGCTGCGGTGAATGTGTTGTGGAGTATTAAGTCCTCTGTGCCAACGATGGACGTGAGTGATGGTTAGGAATAAAGTGCTGGGGATTATTAAGTCCTCTGTCACAACGTAGAACCTGAGTGATGGTTGCGGTGAATGTGTTGGGAAGTATTAAGTCCTGTGTGCCAACGTAAGACGTGCGTGATGGCTGCGGTGAATGTGTTGTGGAGTATTAAGTCCTCTGTGCCAACGTTGGACGTGAGTGATGGCTGTGGTAAATGTGTTGGGGAGAACTAAGTCCTCCATGACAACGTTCGACGTGAGTGATGGCTACGATGAATGTTTTGGGAAGTATTAAGTCTCTGTGCCAACGTTTGACGTGAGTGATGGTTACGATGAGTGTGTTGGGAAGTATTAAGTCTCTGTGCCAACGTCAGACGTTAGTGATGGCTACGATGAATGTGTTGGGAAGTATTAAGTCCTCTGTGCCAACGTTAGACGTGAGTGATGGTTACGGTGAATGTGTTGGGATGTATTAAGTCCTCTGTGACAACGTTAAACGTGAGTGATGGTTGTGGTGAATGTGTTGGGGAATATTAAGTCCTCTGTGCCAACGTAAGACGTGAGTGATGGTTACGGTGAATGTGTTTGGGAGCATTAAGTCCTCTGTGTCAACGTAGGACGTGAGTGATGGCTACGATGTATGTGTTCGGGAGTATTAAGTCCTCTGTGCCAACGTTGGACGTGAGTGATGGCTGTGGTAAATGTGTTGGGGAATATTAAGTCCTCTGTGGCAACGTTAGACAAAAGTGATGACTATGGTGAATGTGTTGGGAAGTATTAAGTCCTCTGTGCCAACGTTTGACGTGTGTGATGGCTACGATGTATGTGTTGGGGAGTATTAAGTCCTCTGTGCCAACGTTGGACGTGAATGATGGCTGTGGTGAATGTGTTGGGGAACATTAAGTCCTCTATGCCAACGTTACACAAAAGTGATGACTATGGTGAATGTGTTGGGAAGTATTCGGTCCTCTGTGCCAACGTTGGACGTGAGTGATGGTTGCGGTGAATGTGTTGGGGAGCATTAAGTCCTCTGTGCCAACGTAAGACGTGAGTGATGGCTGTGGTGAATGTGTTGGCGAAAATCAAGTCCTCTGTGTCAACGTAGGACGTGAGTGATGGTTACGGTGAATGTGTTGAGGAGTATTAAGTCCTCTGTGCCAACGTTTGACGTGAGTGATGGCTGTGGTGAATGTGTGTGTGAGTATTAAGTCCTCTGTGCCAACGTCAGACGTGAGTGATGGCTGCGGTGAATGTGTTGGGGAGAATTAAGTCCTCTGTGCCAACGCTAGACGAAAGTGATGACTATGGTGAATGTGTTGTGAAGCATTAAGTCCTCTGTGCCAACGTTAGACGTGAGTGATGGCTCTGATGAGTGTGTTGGGGAATATTAAGTCCTCTGTGCCAACGTTTGACGTGAGTGATGGCTACGATCTATGTGCTGGGGAGTATTAAGTCCTCTGTGCCAACGCTAAACGTGAGTGATGGCTGCGGTGAATGTGTTGGGGAGTATTAAGTCCTCTGTCCCAACGTTGGACGTGAGTGATGGCTGTGGTGAATGTGTTGGGGAATATTGAGTCATCTGTGCCAACGTATGACGTGAGTTATGGTTGCGGTGAATGTGTTGGGAAGTATTAAGTCCTCTGTGCCAACGTTGGACGTGAGTGATGGTTAGGATTAAAGTGCTGGGGAGTATTAAGTCCTCTGTGCCAAAATAAGACGTGAGTGATGGTTACGGTGAATGTGTTGGGAAGTATTAAGTCCTCTGTGCCAACGTAAGACGTGAGTGATGGCTACGATGAATGTGTTGGGGAATATTAAGTCCTCTGTGTCAACGTTGAACGTGAGTGATGGTTACGGTGAATGTGTTGGGGAGTACTAAGTCCTCTGTGCCAACGTTAAACGTGAGTGATGGTTAGGATGAATGTGTTGGGGAGTATTAAGTGCTCTGTGCCAACGTTAAACGTGAGTGATGGTTGTGGTGAATGTGTTGGGGAATATTAAGTCCTCTGTGCCAACGTAAGATGTGAGTGATGGCTACGGTGAGTGTGTTGGGCAGTACTAAGTCCTCTGTGTCAACGTAAAATGTGAGTGATGGCTACGATGTATGTGTTGGGGAGTATTAAGTCCTCTGTGCCAACGTCAGACGTGAGTGATGGCTGTGGTGAATGTGTTTTTTGGAATATTAAGTCCTCTGTGCCAACGTTTGACAAAAGTGATGACGATGGTGAATGTGTTGGGAAGTATTAAGTCCTCTCTGCCAACGTTTGACGTGAGTGATGGTTGTGGTGAATGTGTTGGGGAGTATTAAGTCCTCTGTGCCAACGTTTGACGTGAGTGATGGCTGCGGTGAATGTGTTGGGGAGTATTAGGTCCTCTGTGCCAACGTTCGACGAAAGTGATGACTATGGTGAATGTGTTGGGAAGTATTAAGTAATCTGTGCCAACGTTTGACGTGAGTGATGGCTGTGGTGAATGTGTTGGGGAATAATAAGTCCTCTGTGCCAACGTTTGACGTGAGTGATGGCTACAATGTACGTGCTGGGGAGTATTAAGTCCTCTGTGCCAACGTTGAACGTGAGTGATGGCTGCGGTGAATGTGTTGAGAAGTATTTTGTCCTCTGTGCCAACGTTTGACGTGAGTGATGGCTGTTGGGAATTTTTGTTTTTGAATAATAAGTCCTCTGTGCCAACGTTGGACAAAAGTGATGGTTGCAGTGAATGTGTTGGGAAGTACTAAGTCCTCTGTGCCAACGTTTGACGTGCGTGATGGCTGCGGTGAATGTGTTGTGGAGTATTAAGTCCTCTGTGCCAACGTTGGACGTGAGTGATGGTTAGGAATAAAGTGCTGGGGATTATTAAGTCCTCTGTGCCAACGTAGAACCTGAGTGATGGTTGCGGTGAATGTGTTGGGAAGTATTGAGTCCTCTGTGCCAACGTAAGACGTGCGTGATGGCTGCGGTGAATGTGTTGGGGAGTATTAAGTCCTCTGTGCCAACGTTTGACGTGAGTGATGGCTACGGTAAATGTGTTGGGGAGAACTAAGTCCTCTATGACAACGTTCGACGTGAGTGATGGCTACGATGAATGTGTTGGGAAGTATTAAGTCTCTGTGCCATCGTTTGACGTGAGTGATGGTTGCGATGAATGTGTTGGGAAGTATTAAGTCTCTGTGCCAACGTCAGACGTTAGTGATGGCTACGATGAATGTGTTGGGAAGTATTAAGTCCTCTGTGCCAACGTTTGACGTGAGTGATGGTTACGGTGAATGTGTTGGGAAGTATTAAGTCCTCTGTGACAACGTTAAACGTGAGTGATGGTTGTGGTGAATGTGTTGGGGAATATTAAGTCCTCTGTGCCAACGTTCGACGTGAGTGATGGTTACGGTGAATGTGTTTGGGAGCATTAAGTCCTCTGTGTCAACGTCGGAGGTGAGTGATGGCTACGATGTATGTGTTCGGGAGTATTAAGTCCTCTGTGCCAACGTTGGACGTGAGTGATGGCTGTGGTGAATGTGTTGGGGAATATTAAGTCCTCTGTGGCAAAGTTAGACAAAAGTGATGACTATGGTGAATGTGTTGGGAAGTATTAAGTCCTCTGTGCCAACGTTTGACGTGTGTGATGGCTACGATGTATGTGTTGGGGAGTATTAAGTCCTCTGTGCCAACGTTGGACGTGAGTGATGGCTGTGGTGAATGTGTTGGGGAACATTAAGTCCTCTATGCCAACGTTACACAAAAGTGATGACTATGGTGAATGTGTTGGGAAGTATTAGGTCCTCTGTGCCAACGTTTGACGTAAGTGATGGTTGCGGTGAATGTGTTGGGGAGCATTAAGTCCTCTGTGCCAACGTCAGACGTGAGTGATGGCTGTGGTGAATGTGTTGGGGAGTATTAAGTCCTCTGTGCCAACGTTAGACGAAAGTGATGACTATGGTGAATGTGTTGTGAAGCATTAAGTCCTCTGTGCCAACGTTGGACGTGAGTGATGGCTCTGATGAGTGTGTTGGGGAACATTAAGTCCTCTGTGCCAACTTTTGACGTGAGTGATGGCTACGATCTATGTGCTGTGGAGTATTAAGTCCTCTGTGCCAACGCCAGACGTGAGTGATGGCTGCGGTGAATGTGTTGGGGAGTATTAAGTCCTCTGTGCCAACGTTGGACGTGAGTGATGGCTGTGGTGAATGTGTTGGGGAATATTGAGTCATCTGTGCCAACGTATGATGTGAGTTATGGTTGCGGTGAATGTGTTGGGAAGTATTAAGTCCTCTGTGCCAACGTTTGACGTGAGTGATGGTTAGGATTAAAGTGCTGGGGAGTATTAAGTCCTCTGTGCCAAAATGAGACGTGAGTGATGGCTACGGTGAATGTGTTGGGAAGTATTCAGTCCTCTGTGCCAACGTAAGACGTGAGTGATGGCTACGATGAATGTGTTGGGGAATATTAAGTCCTCTGTGTCAACGTTGAACGTGAGTGATGGTTACGGTGAATGTGTTGGGGAGTACTAAGTCCTCTGTGTCAACGTAAAATGTGAGTGATGGCTACGATGTATGTGTTGTGGAGTATTAAGTCCTCTGTGCCAACGTCAGACGTGAGTGATGGTTGTGGTGAATGTGTTGGGGAATATTAAGTCCTCTGTGCCAACGTTTGACAAAAGTGATGACTATGGTGAATGTGTTGGGAAGTATTAAGTCCTCTGTGCCAACGTCAGACGTGAGTGATGGCTCTGATGAGTGTGTTGGGGAATATTAAGTCCTCTGTGGCAGCGTTTGACGTGAGTGATGGCTACGATCTATGTGCTGGGGAGTATTAAGTCCTCTGTGCCAACGCTAAACGTGAGTGATGGCTGCGGTGAATGTGTTGGGGAGTATTAAGTCCTCTGTCCCAACGTTGGACGTGAGTGATGGCTGTGGTGAATGTATTTGGGAATGTTGAGTCATCTGTGCGAACGTATGACGTGAGTTATGGTTGCGGTGAATGTGTTGGGAAGAATTAAGTCCTCTGTGCCAACGTTTGACGTGAGTGATGGTTAGGATTAAAGTGCTGGGGAGTATTAAGTCCTCTGTGCCAACGTAAGACGTGAGTGATGGTTACGGTGAATGTGTTGGGAAGTATTAAGTCCTGTGTGCCAACGTAAGACGTGCGTGATGGCTGCGGTGAATGTGTTGTGGAGTATTAAGTCCTCTGTGCCAACGTTAGACGTGAGTGATGGCTGTGGTAAATGTGTTGGGGAGAACTAAGTCCTCCATGACAACGTTAGACGTGAGTGATGGAAACGATGAATGTGTTGGGAAGTATTAAGTCTCTGTGCCAACGTTTGACGTGAGTGATGGTTACGATGAATGTGTTGGGAAGTATTAAGTCTCTGTGCCAACGTCAGACGTTAGTGATGGCTACGATGAATGTGTTGGGAAGTACTAAGTCCTCTGTGCCAACGTTTGACGTGAGTGATGGTTACGGTGAATGTGTTGGGATGTATTAAGTCCTCTGTGACAACGTTAAACGTGAGTGATGGTTGTGGTGAATGTGTTGGGGAATATTAAGTCCTCTGTGCCAACGTTCGACGTGAGTGATGGTTACGGTGAATGTGTTTGGGAGCATTAAGTCCTCTGTGTCAACGTAGGACGTGAGTGATGGCTACGATGTATGTGTTCGGGAGTATTAAGTCCTCTGTGCCAACGTTGGACGTGAGTGATGGCTGTGGTAAATGTGTTGGGGAATATTAAGTCCTCTGTGGCAACGTTAGACAAAAGTGATGACTATGGTGAATGTGTTGGGAAGTATTAAGTCCTCTGTGCCAACGTTTGACGTGTGTGATGGCTGCGATGTATGTGTTGGGGAGTATTAAGTCCTCTGTGCCAACGTTGGACGTGAATGATGGCTGTGGTGAATGTGTTGGGGAGCATTAAGTCCTCTGTGCCAACGTTTGACGTGAGTGATGGCTGTGGTGAATGTGTTGGGGAAAATCAAGTCCTCTGTGTCAACGTAGGACGTGAGTGATGGTTACGGTGAATGTGTTGAGGAGTATTAAGTCCTCTGTGCCAACGTTTGACGTGAGTGATGGCTGTGGTGAATGTGTGTGTGAGTATTAAGTCCTCTGTGCCAACGTCAGACGTGAGTGATGGCTGCGGTGAATGTGTTGGGGAGTATTAAGTCCTCTGTGCCAACGCTAGACGAAAGTGATGACTATGGTGAATGTGTTGTGAAGCATTAAGTCCTCTGTGCCAACGTTGGACGTGAGTGATGGCTCTGATGAGTGTGTTGGGGAATATTAAGTCCTCTGTGCCAACGTTTGACGTGAGTGATGGCTACGATCTATGTGCTGGGGAGTATTAAGTCCTCTGTGCCAACGCTAAACGTGAGTGATGGCTGCGGTGAATGTGTTGGGGAGTATTAAGTCCTCTGTCCCAACGTTGGACGTGAGTGATGGCTGTGGTGAATGTGTTGGGGAATATTGAGTCATCTGTGCCAACGTATGACGTGAGTTATGGTTGCGGTGAATGTGTTGGGAAGTATTAAGTCCTCTGTGCCAACGTTGGACGTGAGTGATGGTTAGGATTAAAGTGCTGGGGAGTATTAAGTCCTCTGTGCCAAAATAAGACGTGAGTGATGGTTACGGTGAATGTGTTGGGAAGTATTAAGTCCTCTGTGCCAACGTAGGACGTGAGTGATGGCTACGATGAATGTGTTGGGGAATATTAAGTCCTCTGTGCCAACGTTCGACGAAAGTGATGACTATGGTGAATGTGTTGGGAAGTATTAAGTAATCTGTGCCAACGTTTGACGTGAGTGATGGCTGTGGTGAATGTGTTGGGGAATAATAAGTCCTCTGTGCCAACGTTTGACGTGAGTGATGGCTACAATGTACGTTCTGGGGAGTATTAAGTCCTCTGTGCCAACGTTGAACGTGAGTGATGGCTGCGGTGAATGTGTTGAGAAGTATTTTGTCCTCTGTGCCAACGTTTGACGTGAGTGATGGCTGTTGGGAATTTTTGTTTTTGAATAATAAGTCCTCTGTGCCAACGTTGGACAAAAGTGATGGTTGCAGTGAATGTGTTGGGAAGTACTAAGTCCTCTGTGCCAACGTTTGACGTGCGTGATGGCTGCGGTGAATGTGTTGTGGAGTATTAAGTCCTCTGTGCCAACGTTGGACGTGAGTGATGGTTAGGAATAAAGTGCTGGGGATTATTAAGTCCTCTGTGCCAACGTAGAACCTGAGTGATGGTTGCGGTGAATGTGTTGGGAAGTATTGAGTCCTCTGTGCCAACGTAAGACGTGCGTGATGGCTGCGGTGAATGTGTTGGGGAGTATTAAGTCCTCTGTGCCAACGTTTGACGTATGTGATGGCTACGGTAAATGTGTTGGGGAGAACTAAGTCCTCTATGACAACGTTCGACGTGAGTGATGGCTACGATGAATGTGTTGGGAAGTATTAAGTCTCTGTGCCAACGTTTGACGTGAGTGATGGTTGCGATGAATGTGTTGGGAAGTATTAAGTCTCTGTGCCAACGTCAGACGTTAGTGATGGCTACGATGAATGTGTTGGGAAGTATTAAGTCCTCTGTGCCAACGTTTGACGTGAGTGATGGTTACGGTGAATGTGTTGGGAAGTATTAAGTCCTCTGTGACAACGTTAAACGTGAGTGATGGTTGTGGTGAATGTGTTGGGGAATATTAAGTCCTCTGTGCCAACGTTCGACGTGAGTGATGGTTACGGTGAATGTGTTTGGGAGCATTAAGTCCTCTGTGTCAACGTCGGAGGTGAGTGATGGCTACGATGTATGTGTTCGGGAGTATTAAGTCCTCTGTGCCAACGTTGGACGTGAGTGATGGCTGTGGTGAATGTGTTGGGGAATATTAAGTCCTCTGTGGCAAAGTTAGACAAAAGTGATGACTATGGTGAATGTGTTGGGAAGTATTAAGTCCTCTGTGCCAACGTTTGACGTGTGTGATGGCTACGATGTATGTGTTGGGGAGTATTAAGTCCTCTGTGCCAACGTTGGACGTGAGTGATGGCTGTGGTGAATGTGTTGGGGAACATTAAGTCCTCTATGCCAACGTTACACAAAAGTGATGACTATGGTGAATGTGTTGGGAAGTATTAGGTCCTCTGTGCCAACGTTTGACGTGAGTGATGGTTGCGGTGAATGTGTTGGGGAGCATTAAGTCCTCTGTGCCAACGTAAGACGTGAGTCATGGCTGTGGTGAATGTGTTGGGGAGTATTAAGTCCTCTGTGCCAACGTTAGACGAAAGTGATGACTATGGTGAATGTGTTGTGAAGCATTAAGTCCTCTGTGCCAACGTTGGACGTGAGTGATGGCTCTGATGAGTGTGTTGGGGAACATTAAGTCCTCTGTGCCAACTTTTGACGTGAGTGATGGCTACGATCTATGTGCTGTGGAGTATTAAGTCCTCTGTGCCAACGCCAGACGTGAGTGATGGCTGCGGTGAATGTGTTGGGGAGTATTAAGTCCTCTGTGCCAACGTTGGACGTGAGTGATGGCTGTGGTGAATGTGTTGGGGAATATTGAGTCATCTGTGCCAACGTATGATGTGAGTTATGGTTGCGGTGAATGTGTTGGGAAGTATTAAGTCCTCTGTGCCAACGTTTGACGTGAGTGATGGTTAGGATTAAAGTGCTGGGGAGTATTAAGTCCTCTGTGCCAAAATGAGACGTGAGTGATGGCTACGGTGAATGTGTTGGGAAGTATTCAGTCCTCTGTGCCAACGTAAGACGTGAGTGATGGCTACGATGAATGTGTTGGGGAATATTAAGTCCTCTGTGTCAACGTTGAACGTGAGTGATGGTTACGGTGAATGTGTTGGGGAGTACTAAGTCCTCTGTGTCAACGTAAAATGTGAGTGATGGCTACGATGTATGTGTTGTGGAGTATTAAGTCCTCTGTGCCAACGTCAGACGTGAGTGATGGTTGTGGTGAATGTGTTGGGGAATATTAAGTCCTCTGTGCCAACGTTTGACAAAAGTGATGACTATGGTGAATGTGTTGGGAAGTATTAAGTCCTCTGTGCCAACGTCAGACGTGAGTGATGGCTCTGATGAGTGTGTTGGGGAATATTAAGTCCTCTGTGGCAGCGTTTGACGTGAGTGATGGCTACGATCTATGTGCTGGGGAGTATTAAGTCCTCTGTGCCAACGCTAAACGTGAGTGATGGCTGCGGTGAATGTGTTGGGGAGTATTAAGTCCTCTGTCCCAACGTTGGACGTGAGTGATGGCTGTGGTGAATGTATTTGGGAATGTTGAGTCATCTGTGCGAACGTATGACGTGAGTTATGGTTGCGGTGAATGTGTTGGGAAGTATTAAGTCCTCTGTGCCAACGTTTGACGTGAGTGATGGTTAGGATTAAAGTGCTGGGGAGTATTAAGTCCTCTGTGCCAACGTAAGACGTGAGTGATGGTTACGGTGAATGTGTTGGGAAGTATTAAGTCCTGTGTGCCAACGTAAGACGTGCGTGATGGCTGCGGTGAATGTGTTGTGGAGTATTAAGTCCTCTGTGCCAACGTTAGACGTGAGTGATGGCTGTGGTAAATGTGTTGGGGAGAACTAAGTCCTCCATGACAACGTTAGACGTGAGTGATGGAAACGATGAATGTGTTGGGAAGTATTAAGTCTCTGTGCCAACGTTTGACGTGAGTGATGGTTACGATGAATGTGTTGGGAAGTATTAAGTCTCTGTGCCAACGTCAGACGTTAGTGATGGCTACGATGAATGTGTTGGGAAGTACTAAGTCCTCTGTGCCAACGTTTGACGTGAGTGATGGTTACGGTGAATGTGTTGGGATGTATTAAGTCCTCTGTGACAACGTTAAACGTGAGTGATGGTTGTGGTGAATGTGTTGGGGAATATTAAGTCCTCTGTGCCAACGTAAGACGTGAGTGATGGTTACGGTGAATGTGTTTGGGAGCATTAAGTCCTCTGTGTCAACGTAGGACGTGAGTGATGGCTACGATGTATGTGTTGGGGAGTATTAAGTCCTCTGTGCCAACGTTGGACGTGAGTGATGGCTGTGGTAAATGTGTTGGGGAATATTAAGTCCTCTGTGGCAACGTTAGACAAAAGTGATGACTATGGTGAATGTGTTGGGAAGTATTAAGTCCTCTGTGCCAACGTTTGACGTGTGTGATGGCTGCGATGTATGTGTTGGGGAGTATTAAGTCCTCTGTGCCAACGTTGGACGTGAATGATGGCTGTGGTGAATGTGTTGGGGAACATTAAGTCCTCTATGCCAACGTTACACAAAAGTTATGACTATGGTGAATGTGTTGGGAAGTATTCGGTCCTCTGTGCCAACGTTGGACGTGAGTGATGGTTGCGGTGAATGTGTTGGGGAGCATTAAGTCCTCTGTGCCAACGTTTGACGTGAGTGATGGCTGTGGTGAATGTGTTGGGGAAAATCAAGTCCTCTGTGTCAACGTAGGACGTGAGTGATGGTTACGGTGAATGTGTTGAGGAGTATTAAGTCCTCTGTGCCAACGTTTGACGTGAGTGATGGCTGTGGTGAATGTGTGTGTGAGTATTAAGTCCTCTGTGCCAACGTCAGACGTGAGTGATGGCTGCGGTGAATGTGTTGGGGAGTATTAAGTCCTCTGTGCCAACGCTAGACGAAAGTGATGACTATGGTGAATGTGTTGTGAAGCATTAAGTCCTCTGTGCCAACGTTGGACGTGAGTGATGGCTCTGATGAGTGTGTTGGGGAATATTAAGTCCTCTGTGCCAACGTTTGACGTGAGTGATGGCTACGATCTATGTGCTGGGGAGTATTAAGTCCTCTGTGCCAACGCTAAACGTGAGTGATGGCTGCGGTGAATGTGTTGGGGAGTATTAAGTCCTCTGTCCCAACGTTAAACGTGAGTGATGGCTGTGGTGAATGTGTTGGGGAATATTGAGTCATCTGTGCCAACGTATGACGTGAGTTATGGTTGCGGTGAATGTGTTGGGAAGTATTAAGTCCTCTGTGCCAACGTTGGACGTGAGTGATGGTTAGGATTAAAGTGCTGGGGAGTATTAAGTCCTCTGTGCCAAAATAAGACGTGAGTGATGGTTACGGTGAATGTGTTGGGAAGTATTAAGTCCTCTGTGCCAACGTAAGACGTGAGTGATGGCTACGATGAATGTGTTGGGGAATATTAAGTCCTCTGTGTCAACGTTGAACGTGAGTGATGGTTACGGTGAATGTGTTGGGGAGTACTGAGTCCTCTGTGCCAACGTTAAACGTGAGTGATGGTTAGGATGAATGTGTTGGGGAGTATTAAGTGCTCTGTGCCAACGTTAAACGTGAGTGATGGTTGTGGTGAATGTGTTGGGGAATATTAAGTCCTCTGTGCCAACGTAAGATGTGAGTGATGGCTACGGTGAATGTGTTGGGCAGTACTAAGTCCTCTGTGTCAACGTAAAATGTGAGTGATGGCTACGATGTATGTGTTGGGGAGCATTAAGTCCTCTGTGCCAACGTCAGACGTGAGTGATGGCTGTGGTGAATGTGTTGGGGAATATTAAGTCCTCTGTGCCAACGTTTGACAAAAGTGATGACGATGGTGAATGTGTTGGGAAGTATTAAGTCCTCTCTGCCAACGTTTGACGTGAGTGATGGTTGTGGTGAATGTGTTGTGGAGTATTAAGTCCTCTGTGCCAACGTTTGACGTGAGTGATGGCTGCGGTGAATGTGTTGGGGAGTATTAGGTCCTCTGTGCCAACGTTCGACGAAAGTGATGACTATGGTGAATGTGTTGGGAAGTATTAAGTAATCTGTGCCAACGTTTGACGTGAGTGATGGCTGTGGTGAATGTGTTGGGGAATAATAAGTCCTCTGTGCCAACGTTTGACGTGAGTGATGGCTACAGTGTACGTGCTGGGGAGTATTAAGTCCTCTGTGCCAACGTTGAACGTGAGTGATGGCTGCGGTGAATGTGTTGAGAAGTATTTTGTCCTCTGTGCCAACGTTTGACGTGAGTGATGGCTGTTGGGAATTTTTGTTTTTGAATAATAAGTCCTCTGTGCCAACGTTGGACAAAAGTGATGGTTGCAGTGAATGTGTTGGGAAGTACTAAGTCCTCTGTGCCAACGTTTGACGTGCGTGATGGCTGCGGTGAATGTGTTGTGGAGTATTAAGTCCTCTGTGCCAACGTTGGACGTGAGTGATGGTTAGGAATAAAGTGCTGGGGATTATTAAGTCCTCTGTGCCAACGTAGAACCTGAGTGATGGTTGCGGTGAATGTGTTGGGAAGTATTGAGTCCTCTGTGCCAACGTAAGACGTGCGTGATGGCTGCGGTGAATGTGTTGGGGAGTATTAAGTCCTCTGTGCCAACGTTTGACGTGAGTGATGGCTACGGTAAATGTGTTGGGGAGAACTAAGTCCTCTATGACAACGTTCGACGTGAGTGATGGCTACGATGAATGTGTTGGGAAGTATTAAGTCTCTGTGCCAACGTTTGACGTGAGTGATGGTTGCGATGAATGTGTTGGGAAGTATTAAGTCTCTGTGCCAACGTCAGACGTTAGTGATGGCTACGATGAATGTGTTGGGAAGTATTAAGTCCTCTGTGCCAACGTTTGACGTGAGTGATGGTTACGGTGAATGTGTTGGGAAGTATTAAGTCCTCTGTGACAACGTTAAACGTGAGTGATGGTTGTGGTGAATGTGTTGGGGAATATTAAGTCCTCTGTGCCAACGTAAGACGTGAGTGATGGTTACGGTGAATGTGTTTGGGAGCATTAAGTCCTCTGTGTCAACGTCGGACGTGAGTGATGGCTACGATGTATGTGTTCGGGAGTATTAAGTCCTCTGTGCGAACGTTGGACGTGAGTGATGGCTGTGGTAAATGTGTTGGGGAATATTAAGTCCTCTGTGGCAAAGTTAGACAAAAGTGATGACTATGGTGAATGTGTTGGGAAGTATTAAGTCCTCTGTGCCAACGTTTGACGTGTGTGATGGCTACGATGTATGTGTTGGGGAGTATTAAGTCCTCTGTGCCAACGTTGGACGTGAGTGATGGCTGTGGTGAATGTGTTGGGGAACATTAAGTCCTCTATGCCAACGTTACACAAAAGTGATGACTATGGTGAATGTGTTGGGAAGTATTAGGTCCTCTGTGCCAACGTTTGACGTGAGTGATGGTTGCGGTGAATGTGTTGGGGAGCATTAAGTCCTCTGTGCCAACGTAAGACGTGAGTGATGGCTGTGGTGAATGTGTTGGGGAAAATCAAGTCCTCTGTGCCAACGTAGGACGTGAGTGATGGCTACGGTAAATGTGTTGGGGAGAACTAAGTCCTCTATGACAACGTTCGACGTGAGTGATGGCTACGATGAATGTGTTGGGAAGTATTAAGTCTCTGTGCCAACGTTTGACGTGAGTGATGGTTGCGATGAATGTGTTGGGAAGTATTAAGTCTCTGTGCCAACGTCAGACGTTAGTGATGGCTACGATGAATGTGTTGGGAAGTATTAAGTCCTCTGTGCCAACGTTTGACGTGAGTGATGGTTACGGTGAATGTGTTGGGAAGTACTAAGTCCTCTGTGACAACGTTAAACGTGAGTGATGGTTGTGGTGAATGTGTTGGGGAATATTAAGTCCTCTGTGCCAACGTAAGACGTGAGTGATGGTTACGGTGAATGTGTTTGGGAGCATTAAGTCCTCTGTGTCAACGTCGGACGTGAGTGATGGCTACGATGTATGTGTTCGGGAGTATTAAGTCCTCTGTGCCAACGTTGGACGTGAGTGATGGCTGTGGTAAATGTGTTGGGGAATATTAAGTCCTCTGTGGCAAAGGTAGACAAAAGTGATGACTATGGTGAATGTGTTGGGAAGTATTAAGTCCTCTGTGCCAACGTTTGACGTGTGTGATGGCTACGATGTATGTGTTGGGGAGTATTAAGTCCTCTGTGCCAACGTTGGACGTGAGTGATGGCTGTGGTGAATGTGTTGGGGAACATTAAGTCCTCTATGCCAACGTTACACAAAAGTGATGACTATGGTGAATGTGTTGGGAAGTATTAGGTCCTCTGTGCCAACGTTTGACGTGAGTGATGGTTGCGGTGAATGTGTTGGGGAGCATTAAGTCCTCTGTGCCAACGTAAGACGTGAGTGATGGCTGTGGTGAATGTGTTGGGGAAAATCAAGTCCTCTGTGCCAACGTAGGACGTGAGTGATGGTTACGGTGAATGTGTTGAGGAGTATTAAGTCCTCTGTGCCAACGTTTGACGTGAGTGATGGCTGTGGTGAATGTGTGTGTGAGTACTAAGTCCTCTGTGCCAACGTCAGACGTGAGTGATGGCTGCGGTGAATGTGTTGGGGAGTATTAAGTCCTCTGTGCCAAAGTTAGACGAAAGTGATGACTATGGTGAATGTGTTGTGAAGCATTAAGTCCTCTGTGCCAACGTTGGACGTGAGTGATGGCTCTGATGAGTGTGTTGGGGAACATTAAGTCCTCTGTGCCAACTTTTGACGTGAGTGATGGCTACGATCTATGTGCTGTGGAGTATTAAGTCCTCTGTGCCAACGCCAGACGTGAGTGATGGCTGCGGTGAATGTGTTGGGGAGTATTAAGTCCTCTGTGCCAACGTTGGACGTGAGTGATGGCTGTGGTGAGTGTGTTGGGGAATATTGAGTCATCTGTGCCAACGTATGATGTGAGTTATGGTTGCGGTGAATGTGTTGGGAAGTATTAAGTCCTCTGTGCCAACGTTAGACGTGAGTGATGGTTAGGATTAAAGTGCTGGGGAGTATTAAGTCCTCTGTGCCAAAATAAGACGTGAGTGATGGCTACGGTGAATGTGTTGGGAAGTATTAAGTCCTCTGTGCCAACGTAAGACGTGAGTGATGGCTACGATGAATGTGTTGGGGAATATTAAGTCCTCTGTGTCAACGTTGAACGTGAGTGATGGTTACGGTGAATGTGTTGGGGAGTACTAAGTCCTCTGTGTCAACGTAAAATGTGAGTGATGGCTACGATGTATGTGTTGTGGAGTATTAAGTCCTCTGTGCCAACGTCAGACGTGAGTGATGGTTGTGGTGAATGTGTTGGGGAATATTAAGTCCTCTGTGCCAACGTTTGACAAAAGTGATGACTATGGTGAATGTGTTGGGAAGTATTAAGTCCTCTGTGCCAACGTCAGACGTGAGTGATGGCTCTGATGAGTGTGTTGGGGAATATTAAGTCCTCTGTGGCAGCGTTTGACGTGAGTGATGGCTACGATCTATGTGCTGGGGAGTATTAAGTCCTCTGTGCCAACGCTAAACGTGAGTGATGGCTGCGGTGAATGTGTTGGGGAGTATTAAGTCCTCTGTCCCAACGTTGGACGTGAGTGATGGCTGTGGTGAATGTGTTTGGGAATGTTGAGTCATTTGTGCGAACGTATGACGTGAGTTATGGTTGCGGTGAATGTGTTGGGAAGTATTAAGTCCTCTGTGCCAACGTTTGACGTGAGTGATGGTTAGGATTAAAGTGCTGGGGAGTATTAAGTCCTCTGTGCCAACGTAAGACGTGAGTGATGGTTACGGTGAATGTGTTGGGAAGTATTAAGTCCTCTGTGCCAACGTAAGACGTGCGTGATGGCTGCGGTGAATGCGTTGGGGAGTATTAAGTCCTCTGTGCCAACGTAGGACGTGAGTGATGGCTACGGTGAATGTGTTGGGAAGGATAAAGTCCTCTGTGCCAACGTTTGACGTGTGTGATGGTTGCGGTGAATGTGTTGTTGAGTATCAAGTCCTCTGTGCCAACGTTTGACGTGAGTGATGGGTAGGAGGAATGTGTTGGGGAGTATTAAGTGCTCTGTGCCAACGTTTAACGTGAGTGATGGTTGTGGTGAATGTGTTGGGGAACATTAAGTCCTCTGTGCCAACGTTGAACGTGAGTGATGGTTACGGTGAATGTGTTCGGGAGTACTAAGTCCTCTGTGTCAACGTAAAATGTGAGTGATGGCTACGATGTATGTGTTGGGGAGCATAAAGTCCTCTGTGCCAACGTCAGACGTGAGTGATGGCTGTGGTGAATGTGTTGGGGAATATTAAGTCCTCTGTGCCAACGTTTGACAAAAGTGATGACTATGGTGAATGTGTTGGGAAGTATTAAGTCCTCTGTGCCAACGTTGGACGTGAGTGATGGTTGTGGTGAATGTGTTGGGGAGTATTAAGTCATCTGTGCCAACGTTAAACGTGAGTGATGGCTGCGGTGAATGTGTTGGGGAGTATTAGGTCCTCTGTGCCAACGTTCGACGAAAGTGATGACTCTGGTGAATGTGTTGGGAAGTATTAAGTAATCTGTTCCAACGTTTGACGTGAGTGATGGCTGTGGTGAATGTGTTGGGGAATATTAAGTCCTCTGTGCCAACGTTAGACAAAAGTGATGACTATGGTGAATGTGTTGGGAAGTATTAACTCCTCTGTGCCAACGTCAGACGTGAGTGATGGCTGCGGTGAATGTGTTGGGGAGTATTAAGTCCTCTGTGCCAACGTTGGACCAAAGTGATGACTATGGTGAATGTGTTGTGAAGCATTAAGTCCTCTGTGCCAACGTCAGGCGTGAGTGATGGCTCTGACGAGTGCGTTGGGGACTATTAAGTCGTCTGTGCCAACGTTTGACGTGAGTGATGGCCACGATCTATTTGCTGGGGAGTGTTAAGTCCTCTGTGCCAACGCTAAACGTGAGTGTTGGCTGCGGTGAATGTGTTGGGGAGTATTAAGTCCTCTGTCCCAACGTAAGACGTGAGTGATGGCTGTGGTAAATGTGTTGGGGAATATTAAGTCATCTGTGCCAACGTATGACGTGAGTGATGGCTACGGTGAATGTGTTGGGAAGTATTAAGTCCTCTGTGCCAACGTCAGACGTGCGTGATGGTTGCGGTGAATGTGTTGGGGAGTATTAAGTCCTCTGTGCCAACGTAAGACGTGAGTGATGGCTACGGTGAATGTGTTGGGAAGTATTAAGTCCTCTGTGCCAACGTTTGACGTGAGTTATGGTTACGGTGAAGGTGTTGTTAAGTATTAAGTCCTCTGTGCCAACGTTTGACGTGAGTGATGGTTAGGATGAATGTGTTGGGGAGTATTAAGTGCTTTGTGCCAACGTTGAACGTGAGTGATGGTTGTGGTGAATGTGTTGGGGAATATTAAGTCCTCTGTGCCAACGTAAGATGTGAGTGATGTTTACGGTGAATGTGTTGGGCAGTACTAAGTCCTCTGTGTCAACGTAAAATGTGAGTGATGGCTACGATGTATGTGTTGGGGAGTATTAAGTCCTCTGTGCCAACGTCAGACGTGAGTGATGGCTGTGGTGAATGTGTTGGGGAACACTAAGTCCTCTGTGCCAACGTTTGACAAAAGTGATGACGATGGTGAATGTGTTGGGAAGTGTTAAGTCCTCTGTGCCAACGTAAGACGTGAGTGATGGTTGTGTTGAATGTGTTGGGGAGTATTAAGTCCTCTGTGCCAACGTTAGACGAAAGTGATGACTATGGTGAATGTGTTGTGAAGCATTAAGTCCTCTGTGCCAACGTTGGACGTGAGTGATGGCTCTGATGAGTGTGTTGGGGAACATTAAGTCCTCTGTGCCAACTTTTGACGTGAGTGATGGCTATGATCTATGTGCTGTGGAGTATTAAGTCCTCTGTGCCAACGCCAGACGTGAGTGATGGCTGCGGTGAATGTGTTGGGGAGTATTAAGTCCTCTGTGCCAACGTTGGACGTGAGTGATGGCTGTGGTGAGTGTGTTGGGGAATATTGAGTCATCTGTGCCAACGTATGATGTGAGTTATGGTTGCGGTGAATGTGTTGGGAAGTATTAAGTCCTCTGTGCCAACGTTAGACGTGAGTGATGGTTAGGATTAAAGTGCTGGGGAGTATTAAGTCCTCTGTGCCAAAATAAGACGTGAGTGATGGCTACGGTGAATGTGTTGGGAAGTATTAAGTCCTCTGTGCCAACGTAAGACGTGAGTGATGGCTACGATGAATGTGTTGGGGAATATTAAGTCCTCTGTGTCAACGTTGAACGTGAGTGATGGTTACGGTGAATGTGTTGGGGAGTACTAAGTCCTCTGTGTCAACGTAAAATGTGAGTGATGGCTACGATGTATGTGTTGTGGAGTATTAAGTCCTCTGTGCCAACGTCAGACGTGAGTGATGGTTGTGGTGAATGTGTTGGGGAATATTAAGTCCTCTGTGCCAACGTTTGACAAAAGTGATGACTATGGTGAATGTGTTGGGAAGTATTAAGTCCTCTGTGCCAACGTCAGACGTGAGTGATGGCTCTGATGAGTGTGTTGGGGAATATTAAGTCCTCTGTGGCAGCGTTTGACGTGAGTGATGGCTACGATCTATGTGCTGGGGAGTATTAAGTCCTCTGTGCCAACGCTAAACGTGAGTGATGGCTGCGGTGAATGTGTTGGGGAGTATTAAGTCCTCTGTCCCAACGTTGGACGTGAGTGATGGCTGTGGTGAATGTGTTTGGGAATGTTGAGTCATTTGTGCGAACGTATGACGTGAGTTATGGTTGCGGTGAATGTGTTGGGAAGTATTAAGTCCTCTGTGCCAACGTTTGACGTGAGTGATGGTTAGGATTAAAGTGCTGGGGAGTATTAAGTCCTCTGTGCCAACGTAAGACGTGAGTGATGGTTACGGTGAATGTGTTGGGAAGTATTAAGTCCTCTGTGCCAACGTAAGACGTGCGTGATGGCTGCGGTGAATGCGTTGGGGAGTATTAAGTCCTCTGTGCCAACGTAGGACGTGAGTGATGGCTACGGTGAATGTGTTGGGAAGGATAAAGTCCTCTGTGCCAACGTTTGACGTGTGTGATGGTTGCGGTGAATGTGTTGTTGAGTATCAAGTCCTCTGTGCCAACGTTTGACGTGAGTGATGGGTAGGATGAATGTGTTGGGGAGTATTAAGTGCTCTGTGCCAACGTTTAACGTGAGTGATGGTTGTGGTGAATGTGTTGGGGAATATTAAGTCCTCTGTGCCAACGTTGAACGTGAGTGATGGTTACGGTGAATGTGTTCGGGAGTACTAAGTCCTCTGTGTCAACGTAAAATGTGAGTGATGGCTACGATGTATGTGTTGGGGAGCATAAAGTCCTCTGTGCCAACGTCAGACGTGAGTGATGGCTGTGGTGAATGTGTTGGGGAATATTAAGTCCTCTGTGCCAACGTTTGACAAAAGTGATGACTATGGTGAATGTGTTGGGAAGTATTAAGTCCTCTGTGCCAACGTTGGACGTGAGTGATGGTTGTGGTGAATGTGTTGGGGAGTATTAAGTCATCTGTGCCAACGTTAAACGTGAGTGATGGCTGCGGTGAATGTGTTGGGGAGTATTAGGTCCTCTGTGCCAACGTTCGACGAAAGTGATGACTCTGGTGAATGTGTTGGGAAGTATTAAGTAATCTGTTCCAACGTTTGACGTGAGTGATGGCTGTGGTGAATGTGTTGGGGAATATTAAGTCCTCTGTGCCAACGTTAGACAAAAGTGATGACTATGGTGAATGTGTTGGGAAGTATTAACTCCTCTGTGCCAACGTCAGACGTGAGTGATGGCTGCGGTGAATGTGTTGGGGAGTATTAAGTCCTCTGTGCCAACGTTGGACCAAAGTGATGACTATGGTGAATGTGTTGTGAAGCATTAAGTCCTCTGTGCCAACGTCAGGCGTGAGTGATGGCTCTGACGAGTGCGTTGGGGACTATTAAGTCGTCTGTGCCAACGTTTGACGTGAGTGATGGCCACGATCTATTTGCTGGGGAGTGTTAAGTCCTCTGTGCCAACGCTAAACGTGAGTGTTGGCTGCGGTGAATGTGTTGGGGAGTACTAAGTCCTCTGTCCCAACGTTTGACGTGAGTGATGGCTGTGGTAAATGTGTTGGGGAATATTAAGTCATCTGTGCCAACGTATGACGTGAGTGATGGCTACGGTGAATGTGTTGGGAAGTATTAAGTCCTCTGTGCCAACGTCAGACGTGCGTGATGGTTGCGGTGAATGTGTTGGGGAGTATTAAGTCCTCTGTGCCAACGTAAGACGTGAGTGATGGCTACGGTGAATGTGTTGGGAAGTATTAAGTCCTCTGTGCCAACGTTTGACGTGAGTTATGGTTACGGTGAAGGTGTTGTTAAGTATTAAGTCCTCTGTGCCAACGTTTGACGTGAGTGATGGTTAGGATGAATGTGTTGGGGAGTATTAAGTGCTTTGTGCCAACGTTGAACGTGAGTGATGGTTGTGGTGAATGTGTTGGGGAATATTAAGTCCTCTGTGCCAACGTAAGATGTGAGTGATGTTTACGGTGAATGTGTTGGGCAGTACTAAGTCCTCTGTGTCAACGTAAAATGTGAGTGATGGCTACGATGTATGTGTTGGGGAGTATTAAGTCCTCTGTGCCAACGTCAGACGTGAGTGATGGCTGTGGTGAATGTGTTGGGGAACACTAAGTCCTCTGTGCCAACGTTTGACAAAAGTGATGACGATGGTGAATGTGTTGGGAAGTGTTAAGTCCTCTGTGCCAACGTAAGACGTGAGTGATGGTTGTGTTGAATGTGTTGGGGAGTGTTAAGTCCTCTGTGCCAACGTTGAACGTGAGTGATGGCTGCGGTGAATGTGTTGGGGAGTATTAGGTCCTCTGTGCCAACGTTCGACGAAAGTGATGACTATGGTGAATGTGTTGGGAAGTATTAAGTAATCTGTGCCAACGTTTGACGTGAGTGATGGCTGTGGTGAATGTGTTGGGGAATAATAAGTCCTCTGTGCCAACGTTAAACGTGAGTGATGGCTACAATGTATGTGCTGGGGAGTATTAAGTCCTCTGTGCCAACGTTAAACGTGAGTGATGGCTGCGGTGAATGTGTTGAGAAGTATTATGTCCTCTGTGTCAACGTTTGACGTGAGTGATGGCTGTTGGGAATTTTTTTTTTTTGAATAATACGTCCTCTGTGCCAACGTTGGACAAAAGTGATGGTTGCAGTGAATGTGTTGGGAAGTACTAAGTCCTCTGTGCCAAGGTAGGACGTGCGTGATGGCTGCGGTGAATGTGTTGTGGAGTATTTAGTCCTCTGTGCCAACGTTGGACGTGAGTGATGGTTAGGAATAAAGTGCTGCGGATTATTAAGTCCTCTGTGCCAACGTAGAACCTGAGTGATGGTTGCGGTGAATGTGTTGGGAAGTATTAAGTCCTCTGTGCCAACGAAAGACGTGCGTGATGGCTGCGGTGAATGTGTTGGGGAGTATTAAGTCTTCTGTGCCAACGTTGGACGTGAGTGATGGCTACGGTAAATGTGGTGGGGAGAACTAAGTCCTCTATGACAACTTTAGACGTGAGTGATGGCTACGATGAATGTGTTGGGAAGTATTAAGTCCTCTGTGCCAACGTTGGACGTGAGTGATGGTTACGGTGAATGTGTTGGGAAGTATTAAGTCCTCTGTGACAACGTAAGACGTGAGTGATGGTTGTGGTGAATGTGTTGGGGAATATTAAGTCCTCTGTGACAACGTAAGACGTGAGTGATGGTTACGGTGAATGTGTTTGGGAGCATTAAGTCCTCTGTGTCAACGTAGGACGTGAGTGATGGCTACGATGTATGTGTTCGGGAGTATTAAGTCCTCTGTGCCAACGTTTGACGTGAGTGATGGCTGTGGTAAATGTGTTGGGGAATATTAAGTCCTCTGTGCCAACGTTAGACAAAAGTGATGACTATGGTGAATGTGTTGGGAAGTATTAAGTCCTCTGTGCCAACGTAGGACGTGAGTGATGGTTGTGGTGAATGTGTTGGGGAACATTAAGTCCTCTGTGCCAACGTTTGACGTGAGTGATGGCTACGATCTATGTGCTGGGGAGTATTAAGTCCTCTGTGCCAACGCTAAACGTGAGTGATGGCTGCGGTGAATGTGTTGGGGAGTATTAAGTCCTCTGTGCCAACGTTGGACGTGAGTGATGGCTGTGGTGAATGTGTTGGGGAAAATTGAGTCATCTGTGCCAACGTATGACGTGAGTTATGGTTGCGGTGAATGTGTTGGGAAGTATTAAGTCCTCTGTGCCAACGTTAGACGTGAGTGATGGTTAGGATTAAAGTGCTGGGGAGTATTAAGTCCTCTGTGCCAACGTAAGACGTGAGTGATGGTTACGGTGAATGTGTTGGGAAGTATTAAGTCCTCTGTGCCAACGTAAGACGTGAGTGATGGCTACGGTGAATGTGTTGGGGAGTATTAAGTCCTCTGTGCCAACGTAAGACGTGAGTGATGGCTACGGTGAATGTGTTGGGAAGGATAAAGTCCTCTGTGCCAACGTTGGACGTGAGTGATGGTTGCGGTGAATGTGTTGTTGAGTATCAAGTCCTCTGTGCCAACGTAAGACGTGAGTGATGGGTAGGATGAATGTGTTGGGGAGTATTAAGTGCTCTGTGCCAACGTTAAACGTGAGTGATGGTTGTGGTGAATGTGTTGGGGAGTATTAAGTCCTCTGTGTCAACGTTGAACGTGAGTGATGGTTACGGTGAATGTGTTCGGGAGCACTAAGTCCTCTGTGTCAACGTAAAATGTGAGTGATGGCTACGATGTTTGTGTTAGTGAGTATTAAGTCCTCTGTGCCAACGTCAGACGTGAGTGATGGCTGTGGTGAATGTGTTGGGGAATATTAAGTCCTCTGTGCCAACGTTTGACAAAAGTGATGACTATGGTGAATGTGTTGGGAAGTGTCAAGTCCTCTGTGCCAACGTTGGACGTGAGTGATGGTTGTGGTGAATGTGTTGGGGAGTATTAAATCCTCTGTGCCAACGTTAAACGTGAGTGATGGCTGCGGTGAATGTGTTGGGGAGTATTAACTCCTCTGTCCCAACGTAAGACGTGAGTGATGGCTACGATCTATTTGCTGGGGAGTATTAAGTCCTCTGTGCCAACGTTAAACGTGAGTGATGGTTGTGGTGAATGTGTTGGGGAATATTAAGTCCTCTGTGCCAACGTAAGATGTGAGTGATGTTTACGGTGAATGTGTTGGGCAGTACTAAGTCCTCTGTGTCAACGTTAAATGTGAGTGATGGCTACGATGTATGTGTTGGGGAGTATTAAGTCCTCTGTGCCAACGTCAGACGTGAGTGATGGCTGTGGTGAATGTGTTGGGGAATATTAAGTCCTCTGTGCCAACGTTTGACAAAAGTGATGACGATGGTGAATGTGTTGGGAAGTGTTAAGTCCTCTGTGCCAACGTAAGACGTGAGTGACGGTTGTGTTGAATGTGTTGGGGAGTATTAAGTCCTCTGTGCCAACGTTGAACGTGAGTGATGGCTGCGGTGAATGTGTTGGGGAGTATTAGGTCCTCTGTGCCAACGTTCGACGAAAGTGATGACTATGGTGAATGTGTTGGGAAGTATTAAGTAATCTGTGCCAACGTTTGACGTGAGTGATGGCTGTGGTGAATGTGTTGGGGAATAATAAGTTCCTATGTGCCAACGTTAGACGTGAGTGATGGCTACAATGCATGTGCTGGGGAGTATTAAGTCCTCTGTGCAAACGTTAAACGTGAGTGATGGCTGCGGTGAATGTGTTGAGAAGTATTATGTCCTCTGTGTCAACGTTTGACGTGAGTGATGGCTGTTGGGAATTTTTTTTTTTGAATAATACGTCCTCTGTGCCAACGTTGGACAAAAGTGATGGTTGCAGTGAATGTGTTGGGAAGTACTAAGTCCTCTGTGCCAAGGTAAGACGTGCGTGATTGCTGCGGTGAATGTGTTGTGGAGTATTTAGTCCTCTGTGCCAACGTTGGACGTGAGTGATGGTTGGGAATAAAGTGCTGGGGATTATTAAGTCCTCTGTGCCAACGTAGAACCTGAGTGATGGTTGCGGTGAATGTGTTGGGAAGTATTAAGTCCTCTGTGCCAACGAAAGACGTGCGTGATGGCTGCGGTGAATGTGTTGGGGAGTATTAAGTCTTCTGTGCCAACGTTGGACGTGAGTGATGGCTACGGTAAATGTGGTGGGGAGAACTAAGTCCTCTATGACAACTTTAGACGTGAGTGATGGCTACGATGAATGTGTTGGGAAGTATTAAGTCCTCTGTGCCAACGTTGGACGTGAGTGATGGTTACGGTGAATGTGTTGGGAAGTACTAAGTCCTCTGTGACAACGTTAAACGTGAGTGATGGTTGTGGTGAATGTGTTGGGGAATATTAAGTCCTCTGTGACAACGTAAGACGTGAGTGATGGTTACGGTGAATGTGTTTGGGAGCATTAAGTCCTCTGTGTCAACGTAGGACGTGAGTGATGGCTACGATGTATGTGTTCGGGAGTATTAAGTCCTCTGTGCCAACGTTAGACAAAAGTGATGGCTATGGTGAATGTGTTGGAAAGTATTAAGTCCTCTGTGCCAACGTAGGACGTGAGTGATGGTTGTGGTGAATGTGTTGGGGAACATTAAGTCCTCTGTGCCAACGTTTGACGTGAGTGATGGCTACGATCTATGTGCTGGGGAGTATTAAGTCCTCTGTGCCAACGCTAAACGTGAGTGATGGCTGCGGTGAATGTGTTGGGGAGTATTAAGTCCTCTGTGCCAACGTAGGACGTGAGTGATGGCTGTGGTGAATGTGTTGGGGAATATTGAGTCATCTGTGCGAACGTATGACGTGAGTTATGGTTGCGGTGAATGTGTTGGGAAGTATTAAGTCCTCTGTGCCAACGTTAGACGTGAGTGATGGTTAGGATTAAAGTGCTGGGGAGTATTAAGTCCTCTGTGCCAACGTAAGACGTGAGTGATGGTTACGGTGAATGTGTTGGGAAGTATTAAGTCCTCTGTGCCAACGTAAGACGTGAGTGATGGCTACGGTGAATGTGTTGGGGAGTATTAAGTCCTCTGTGCCACCGTTGGACGTGAGTGATGGCTACGGTGAATGTGTTGGGAAGGATAAAGTCCTCTGTGCCAACGTTGGACGTGAGTGATGGTTACGGTGAATGTGTTGTTGAGTATCAAGTCCTCTGTGCCAACGTAAGACGTGAGTGATGGGTAGGATGAATGTGTTGGGGAGTATTAAGTGCTCTGTGCCAACGTTGAACGTGAGTGATGGTTGTGGTGAATGTGTTGGGGAGTATTAAGTCCTCTGTGTCAACGTTGAACGTGAGTGATGGTTACGGTGAATGTGTTCGGGAGCACTAAGTCCTCTGTGTCAACGTAAAATGTGAGTGATGGCTACGATGTATGTGTTAGTGAGTGTTAAGTCCTCTGTGCCAACGTCAGACGTGAGTGATGGCTGTGGTGAATGTGTTGGGGAATATTAAGTCCTCTGTGCCAACGTTTGACAAAAGTGATGACTATGGTGAATGTGTTGGGAAGTGTCAAGTCCTCTGTGCCAACGTTGGACGTGAGTGATGGTTGTGGTGAATGTGTTGGGGAGTATTAAATCCTCTGTGCCAACGTTAAACGTGAGTGATGGCTGCGGTGAATGTGTTGGGGAGTATTAGGTCCTCTGTGCCAACGTTCGACGAAAGTGATGACTATGGTGAATGTGTTGGGAAGTATTAAGTCCTCTGTGCCAACGTTGGACGTGAGTGATGGTTACGGTGAATGTGTTGGGAAGTATTAAGTCCTCTGTGACAACGTTTAACGTGAGTGATGGTTGTGGTGAATGTGTTGGGGAATATTAAGTCCTCTGTGACAACGTAAGACGTGAGTGATGGTTACGGTGAATGTGTTGGGGAGTATTAAGTCCTCTGTGTCAACGTTGAACGTGAGTGATGGTTACGGTGAATGTGTTCGGGAGCACTAAGTCCTCTGTGTCAACGTAAAATGTGAGTGATGGCTACGATGTATGTGTTGGGGAGTATTAAGTCCTCTGTGCCAACGTCAGACGTGAGTGATGGCTGTGGTGAATGTGTTGGGGAATATTAAGTCCTCTGTGCCAACGTTTGACAAAAGTGATGACTATGGTGAATGTGTTGGGAAGTATTAAGTCCTCTGTGCCAACGTTGGACGTGAGTGATGGTTGTGGTGAATGTGTTGGGGAGTATTAAATCCTCTGTGCCAACGTTAAACGTGAGTGATGGCTGCGGTGAATGTGTTGGGGAGTATTAGGTCCTCTGTGCCAACGTCAGGCGTGAGTGATGGCTCTGACGAGTGTGTTGGGGAATATTAAGTCGTCTGTGCCAACGTTGGACGTGAGTGATGGCTACGATCTATGTGCTGGGGAGTATTAAGTCCTCTGTGCCAACGCTAAACGTGAGTGTTGGCTGCGGTGAATGTGTTGGGGAGTACTAAGTCCTCTGTCCCAACGTTTGACGTGAGTGATGGCTGTGGTAAATGTGTTGGGGAATATTAAGTCATCTGTGACAATGTTAGACGTGAGTGATGGTTACGGTGAATGTGTTGGGAAGTATTAAGTCCTCTGTGCCAACGTTGGACGTGCGTGATGGCTGCGGTGAATGTGTTGGGGAGTATTAAGTCCTCTGTGCCAACGTCAGACGTGAGTGATGGCTACGGTGAATGTGTTGGGAAGTATAAAGTCCTCTGTGCCAACGTTTGACGTGAGTGATGGTTACGGTGAATGTGTTGGGAAGTATTAAGTCCTCTGTGACAACGTTAAACGTGAGTGATGGTTGTGGTGAATGTGTTGGGGAATATTAAGTCCTCTGTGCCAACGTAAGACGTGAGTGATGGTTACGGTGAATGTGTTTGGGAGCATTAAGTCCTCTGTGTCAACGTAGGACGTGAGTGATGGCTACGATGTATGTGTTCGGGAGTATTAAGTCCTTTGTGCCAACGTTTGACGTGAGTGATGGCTGTGGTAAATGTGTTGGGGAATATTAAGTCCTCTGTGCCAACGTTTGACAAAAGTGATGACGATGGTGAATGTGTTGGGAAGTATTAAGTCCTCTGTGCCAACGTTTGACGTGTGTGATGGCTACGATGTATGTGTTGGGGAGTATTAAGTCCTCCGTGCCAACGTTAGACGTGAGTGATGGCTGTGGTGAATGTGTTGGGGAACATTAAGTCCTCTATGCCAACGTTACACAAAAGTGATGACTATGGTGATTGTGTTGGGAAGTATTAAGTCCTCTGTGCCAACGTCAGACGTGAGTGATGGTTGCGGTGAATGTGTTGGGGAGCATTAAGTCCTCTGTGCCAACGTAAGACGTGAGTGATGGCTGTGGTGAATGTCTTGGGGAAAATCAAGTCCTCTGTGCCAACGTAGGACGTGAGTGATGGTTGCGTTGGATGTGTTGGGAAGTGTTAAGTCCTCTGTGCCCACTTAGGACGTGAGTGATGGTTAGGTTTAAAGTGCTGAGGAGCATTAAGTCCTCTGTGCCAACGTTAGACATGAGTTGTGGTTACGGTGAATGTGTTGGGAAGTATAAAGTCCTCTGTGCCAACGTGAGACGTGTGTGATGGCTGCGGTGAATGTGTTGTGGGGTATTAAGTCCTCTGTGCCAACGTCAGACGTGAGTGATGGCTACGGTGAATGTTTTGGGGAGAATTGAGTCCTCTATGCCAACGTTGGACGTGAGTGATGGCTACGATGAATGTGTTGGGAAGTATTAAGTCCTCTGTGCCAGCGTAGGACGTGAGTGATAGTTAGGGTGAATGTGTAGGGGAGTACTAAGTCCTCTGTGCCAACGTTAAACGTGAGTGATGGCTGCGGAGAATGTGTTTGGGAATATTAAGTCCTCTGTGCCAACTTTAGACGTGTGTGATGGTTACGGTGAATGTGTTGGGGAGTATTAAGTCCTCTGTGCCAACGTTAGACGTGAGTGATGGCTACGGTGAATGTGTTGGGGAGTATTAAGTCCTCTGTGCCAACGTTAAACGTACGTGGTGGCTCTGGTGAATGTGTTGGGACGTATTAAGTCCTCTGTGCCAACGTTGGACATGAGTGATGACCACGGTGAATGTGTTGGGAAGTATTAAGTCCTCTGTGCCAACGCTAGACGTGAGTGATGGCTACGGTGAATGTGTTGGGAAGTATTAAGTCATCTGTGCCAACGTATGATGTGAGTGATGGCTAGGATGAATGTGTTGGGAAGTACTAAGTCCTCTGTGCCAAAGTATGACGTGAGTGATGGTTGTGGTGAATGTGTTGGGGAGTATTAAGTCCTCTATGACAAGGTAAGACGTGAGTGATGGCTACGATGAATGTGTTGGGGAGAACTAAGTCCTCTGTGCCAACGTTAGACAAAAGTGATGACTATGGTGCATGTGTTGGGGAGTACTAAGTCCTCTATGACAACGTTAGACGTGAGTGATGGCTACGATGAATGTGTTGGGAAGCATTAAATCTCTGTGCCAACGTTTGACGTGAGTGATGGGTACGATGAATGTGTTGGGAAGTATGAAGTCCTCTGTGCCAACGTCAAACGTGAGTGATGGTTACGATGAATTTGTTGGGAAGTATTAAGTCCTCTGTGCCAACGTTTGACGTGAGTGATGGAAACGGTGAATGTGTTGGGAAGTATTAAGTCCTCTGTGACAACGTTAGACGTGAGTGATGGTTGTGGTGAATGTGTTGGGGAATATTAAGTCCTCTGTGCCAACGTAAGACGTGAGTGATGGTTACGGTGAATGTGTTTGGGAGCATTAAGTCCTCTGTGTCAACGTAGGACGTGAGTGATGGCTACGATGTATGTGTTCGGGAGTATTAAGTCCTTTGTGCCAACGTTTGACGTGAGTGATGGCTGTGGTAAATGTGTTGGGGAATATTAAGTCCTCTGTGCCAACGTTTGACAAAAGTGATGACGATGGTGAATGTGTTGGGAAGTATTAAGTCCTCTGTGCCAACGTTTGACGTGTGTGATGGCTACGATGTATGTGTTGGGGAGTATTAAGTCCTCCGTGCCAACGTTAGACGTGAGTGATGGCTGTGGTGAATGTGTTGGGGAACATTAAGTCCTCTATGCCAACGTTACACAAAAGTGATGACTATGGTGATTGTGTTGGGAAGTATTAAGTCCTCTGTGCCAACGTCAGACGTGAGTGATGGTTGCGGTGAATGTGTTGGGGAGCATTAAGTCCTCTGTGCCAACGTAAGACGTGAGTGATGGCTGTGGTGAATGTCTTGGGGAAAATCAAGTCCTCTGTGCCAACGTAGGACGTGAGTGATGGTTGCGTTGGATGTGTTGGGAAGTGTTAAGTCCTCTGTGCCCACTTAGGACGTGAGTGATGGTTAGGTTTAAAGTGCTGAGGAGCATTAAGTCCTCTGTGCCAACGTTAGACATGAGTTGTGGTTACGGTGAATGTGTTGGGAAGTATAAAGTCCTCTGTGCCAACGTGAGACGTGTGTGATGGCTGCGGTGAATGTGTTGTGGGGTATTAAGTCCTCTGTGCCAACGTCAGACGTGAGTGATGGCTACGGTGAATGTTTTGGGGAGAATTGAGTCCTCTATGCCAACGTTGGACGTGAGTGATGGCTACGATGAATGTGTTGGGAAGTATTAAGTCCTCTGTGCCAGCGTAGGACGTGAGTGATAGTTAGGGTGAATGTGTAGGGGAGTACTAAGTCCTCTGTGCCAACGTTAAACGTGAGTGATGGCTGCGGAGAATGTGTTTGGGAATATTAAGTCCTCTGTGCCAACTTTAGACGTGTGTGATGGTTACGGTGAATGTGTTGGGGAGTATTAAGTCCTCTGTGCCAACGTTAGACGTGAGTGATGGCTACGGTGAATGTGTTGGGGAGTATTAAGTCCTCTGTGCCAACGTTAAACGTACGTGGTGGCTCTGGTGAATGTGTTGGGACGTATTAAGTCCTCTGTGCCAACGTTGGACATGAGTGATGACCACGGTGAATGTGTTGGGAAGTATTAAGTCCTCTGTGCCAACGCTAGACGTGAGTGATGGCTACGGTGAATGTGTTGGGAAGTATTAAGTCATCTGTGCCAACGTATGATGTGAGTGATGGCTAGGATGAATGTGTTGGGAAGTACTAAGTCCTCTGTGCCAAAGTATGACGTGAGTGATGGTTGTGGTGAATGTGTTGGGGAGTATTAAGTCCTCTATGACAAGGTAAGACGTGAGTGATGGCTACGATGAATGTGTTGGGGAGAACTAAGTCCTCTGTGCCAACGTTAGACAAAAGTGATGACTATGGTGCATGTGTTGGGGAGTACTAAGTCCTCTATGACAACGTTAGACGTGAGTGATGGCTACGATGAATGTGTTGGGAAGCATTAAATCTCTGTGCCAACGTTTGACGTGAGTGATGGGTACGATGAATGTGTTGGGAAGTATGAAGTCCTCTGTGCCAACGTCAAACGTGAGTGATGGTTACGATGAATTTGTTGGGAAGTATTAAGTCCTCTGTGCCAACGTTTGACGTGAGTGATGGAAACGGTGAATGTGTTGGGAAGTATTAAGTCCTCTGTGACAACGTTAGACGTGAGTGATGGCAACGGTGAATGTGTTGGGGAGTATTAAGTCCTCTGTGCCAACGTTAAACGTGAGTGATGGTTGTGGTGAATGTGTTTGGGAATATTAAGTCCTCTGTGCCAACGCTAGACGTGAGTGATGGTTACGGTGAATGTGTTGGGGAGTATTGAGTCCTCTGTGTCAACGTAGGACGTGAGTGATGGCAACGATGTATGTGTTCGGGAGTATTAAGTCCTCTGTGGCAACGTTTGACGTGAGTGATGGCTGTGGTAAATGTGTTGGGGAATAATAAGTCCTCTGTGCCAACGTTAGACAAAAGTATTGACTATGGTGAATGTGTTGGGAAGTATTCAGTCCTCTGTGCCAACGTTTGACGTGAGTGATGGCTACGATGTATGTTTTGGGGAGTATTAAGTCCTCTGTGCCAACGTAAGACGTGAGTGATGGCTGTGGTGAATGTGTTGGGGAACATAAAGTCCTCTATACCAACGTTACACAAAAGTGACGACAATGGTGAATGTGTTGGGAAGTATTACGTCATCTGTGCCAACGTTGGACGTGAGTGATGCTTGCGGTGAATGTGTTGGGGAGTATTAAGTCCTCTGTGCCAACGTTAGACGTGAGTGATGGCTGTGGTGAATGTGTTGGAGAAAATCAAGTCCTCTGTGCCAACGTATTACGTGAGTGATGGCTACGGTGAATGTGTTGGGAAGTATAAAGTCCTCAGTGCCAACGTAAGACGTGTGTGATGGCTGCGGTGAATGTGTTGTGGAGTATTATGTCCTCTGTGCCAACGTCAGACGTGAGTGATGGCTACGGTGAATGTGTTGGGGAGTATTAACTCCTCTGTGCCGACGTAAGACGTGAGTGATGGCTACGATGAATGTGTTGGGAAGTATTAAGTCTCTGTTCCAACGTTGGACGTGAGTGATGGCTACGATGAATGTGTTGGGAAGTATTAAGTCCTCTGTGCCAACGCTAGACGTGAGTGATGGCTACGGTGAATGTGTTGGGAAGTATTAAGTCATCTGTGCCAACGTTGGATGTGAGTGATGGTTAGGATGAATGTGTTGGGGAGTATTAAGTCCTCTGTTCCAACGTCAGACGTGAGTGATGGTTGTTGTGAATGTGTTGGGGAATATTAAGTCCTCTGTGCCAACGTATGACGTGAATGATGGCTACGGTGAATGTGTTTGGGAGCATTAAGTCCTCTGTGCCAACGTTTGACGTGAGTGATGGCTATGATGTATGTGTTGGGGATTATTTAGTCCTCTGTGCCAACGTTAAACGTGAGTGATGGCTGCAGTGAATGTAATGGGGAGTATTATGTCCTCTGTGCCAACGTAATACGAAAGTGATGACTATGGTGAATGTGTTGGGAAGCATTAAGTCCTCTGTTCCAACGTATGACGTGAGTGATGGCTGTGGTGAATGTGTTGGGGAACCTTACGTCCTCTGTGCGAACGTATGACGTGAGTGATGGTTAGGATGAATGTGTTGGGGAGTATTAAGTCCTCTGTGCCAACGTTAGACGTGAGTGATGGCTACGATGTATGTGTTGGGGAGCATTAAGTCCTCTGTCCCAACGTAAGACGTGAGTGATGGCTACGATGTATGTGTTGGGGAGTATTTAGTCCTCTGTGCCAACGTTGAACGTGAGTGATGGCTGCAGTGAATGTGTTGGGGAGTATTAAGTCCTCTGTGCCAACGTAAGACGAAAGTGATGACTATGGTGAATGTGTTGGGAAGCATTAAGTCGTCTGTGCCAACGTAAGACGTGAGTGATGGCTGTGGTGAATGTGTTGGGGAAAATTAAGTCCTCTGTGCCAACGTAAGACAAAAGTGATGGTTGCGGTGAATGTGTTCGGAAGTATTAAGTACTCTGTGCCAACGTATGACGTGAGTGATGGTTAGGATTAAAGTCCTGGGGAGTATTAAGTCCTCTGTACCAACGTAGGACCTGAGTGATGGTTTCGGTGAATGTGTTGGGAAGTATTAAGTCCTCTGTGCCAACGTAAGACGTGAGTGATGGCTGCGGTGAATGTGTTGGGAAGCACTAGGTCCTCTGTGCCAACGTCAGACGTGAGTGATTGCTGTGGTGAATGTGTTGGGGAACATTTAGTCCTCTATGCCAACGGTTGACAAAAGTGATGACTATGGTGAATGTGTTGGGAAGTATTACCTAATCTGTGCCAACGTATGACGTGAGTGATGGTTACGGTGAATGTGTAGGGGAATATTAAGTCCTCTGTGCCAACGTAGGACGTGAGTGATGGTTGCGTTGCATCTGTTCGAAAGTATTAAGTCCTCTGTGCCAACGTAAGACGTGAGTGATGGTTAGGTTTAAAGTGCTGGGGAGTATTAAGTCCTCTGTGCCAACGTTAAACGTGAGTGATGGTTACGGTGAATGTGTTGGGAAGTATTAAGTCCTCTGTGCCAACGTTGGACGTGTGATATGGCTGCGGTGAATGTGTTGTGGAGTATTAAGTCCTCTGTGCCAACGTATGACGTGAGTGATGGCTACGGTGAATGTGTTGGGGAGTATTAAGTCCTCTATGCCAACGATGGACGTGAGTGATGGCTACGATGAATGTGTTGGGAAGTATTAAGTCTCTGTGCCAACGTTGGACGTGAGTGATGGTTACGATGAATGTGTTGGGAAGTGTTAAGTCCTCTGTGCCAACGTTGGACGTGAGTGATGGTTACGGTGAATGTTTTGGGAAGTATTAAGTCCTCTGTGCCAACGATAAACGTGAGTGATGGCTGAGGTGAATGTGTTTAGGAACATTAAGTCCTCTGTGCCAACGATAGACGTGAGTGATGGCTACGGTGAATGTGTTGAGGAGTATTAAGTCCTCTGTGCCAACGTTTGACGTGAGTCATGGCTACGGTGAATGTGTTGGGGAGTATTAAGTCATCTGTGCCAACGTTGGATGTGAGTGATGGTTAGGATGAATGTGTTGGGGAGCATTAAGTCCTCTGTGCCAACGTTAGACGTGAGTGATGGTTGTGGTGAATGTGTTGGGGAATGTTAAGTCCTCTGTGCCAACGTATGACGTGAGTGATGTTACGTTGAATGTGTTGGGGAGTATTAAGTCCTCTGTGCCAACGTTAGAGGTGAGTGATGGCTGCGGTGAATGTGTTGGGGAGTATTAAGTCGTCTGTGCCAACGTTGGACGAAAGTGATGACTATGGTGAATGTGTTGGGAAGTATTAAGTCCTCTGTGCCAAAGTTTGACGTGAGTGATGGCTGTGGTGAATGTGTTGGTGAATATGAAGTCCTCTGTGCCAACGTATGACGTGAGTGATGGTTAGGATGAATGTGTTGGGAAGTATTAAGTCCTCTGTGCCAACGTTGGACGTGGGTGATGGCTACGATGTATGTGTTGGGGAGTATTAAGTCCTCTGTGCCAACGTCAGACGTGAGTGATGGCTGCGGTGAATATCTTGGGAAGAATTAAGTCCTCTGTGCCAACGTAGGACGTGAGTAGTGGCTGTGGTGAATGTGTTGGGAAATATTAAGTCCTCTGTGCCAACGTAAGACAAAAGTGATGGTTGCGGTGAATGTGTTGGGAAGTATTAAGTACTCTGTGCCAACGTTGGACGTGAGTGATGGTTTGGATTAAAGTCCTCGGGAGTATTAAGTCCTTTGTGCCAACGTAAGACCTGAGTGATGGTTGCGGTGAATGTGTTGTTAAGTATTAAGTCCTCTGTGCCAACGTAGGACGTGCGTGATGGCTGCGGTGAATGTGTTGGGGAATTTTAATTCCTCTGTGCCAACGTTCGAAAAAAGTGATGACTATGGTGAATGTGTTGGGAAGTATTAAGTCCTCTGTGCCAATGTTTGACGTGAGTGATGGCTACGATGTATGTGTTTTGGAGTATTAAGTCCTCTGTGCCTACGTCAGACGTGAGTGATGGCTGTGGTGAATGTGTTGGGGAACATCACGTCCTCTGTTCCAACGTAGGACGTGAGTGATGGTTGCGTTGAATGTGTTGGGAAGTATTAAGTCCTCTGTGCCAACGTTGGACGTGAGTGATGCTTAGGTTTAAAGTCCTGGGGAGAATTAAGTCCTCTGTGCCAACGTAGGACGTGAGTGATGTTTGCGGTGAATGTGCTGGGAAGTATTAAGTCCTCTGTGCCAACGCTAAACGTGCGTGATGGCTGTGGTGAATGTGTTGGGGAGTATTAAGTCCTCTGTGCCAACGTTTGACATGAGTGATGGATACGGTGAATGTGTTGGGAAGTGTTAAGTCCTCTGTGCCAACGCTAGACGTGAGTGATGGTTACGGTGAATGTGTTGGGAAGTGCTAAGTCATCTGTGCCAACTTTGGATGTGAGTGATGGTTAGGATGAATGTGTTGGGGAGCATTAAGTCCTCTGTGCCAACGTTAAACGTGAGTGATGGTTGTGGTGAATGTGTTGGGGAATATAAAGTCCTCTGTGGCAACGTATGACGTGAGTGATGGTTACGTTGAATGTGTTGGGGAGTATTAAGTCCTCTGTGCCAACGTTTGAGGTGAGTGATGGCTACGATGTATGTGTTGGGGAGTATTGAGTCCTCTGAGCCAACGTTGAACGTGAGTGATGGCTGCGGTGAATGTGTTGGGGAGTATTAAGTCGTCTGTGCCAACGTTAGACGAAAGTGATGACTATGGTGAATGTGTTAAGAAGCATTAAGTCCTCTGTGCCAACGTAAGACGTGAGTGATGGCTGTGTCGAATGTGTTGGTGAATATTAAGTCCTCTGTGCCAACGTATGACGTGAGTGGTGGTTAGGATGAATGTGTTGGGGAGTATTAAGTCCTCTGTGCCAACGTTTGACGTGGGTGATGGCTACGATGTATGTGTTGGGGAGTATTAAGTCCTCTGTGCCAACGTCAGACGTGAGTGATGGCTGCGGTGAATATCTTGGGAAGAATTAAGTCCTCTGTGCCAACGTAGGACGTGAGTAATGGCTGTGATGAATGTGTTGGGGAATATTAAGTCCTCTGTGTCAACGTAGGACCTGAGTGATGGTTGCGGTGAATGTGTTGGGAAGTATTAAGTCCTCTGTGCCAACGTAGGACATGCGTGATGGCTGCGGTGAATGTGTTGGGGAATTTTATTTCCTCTGTGCCAACGTTCGACAAAAGTGATGACTATGGTGAATGTGTTGGGAAGTATTAAGTCCTCTGTGCCAATGTTTGACGTGAGTGATGGCTACGATGTATGTGTTGGGGAGTATTAAGTCCTCTGTGCCAACGTCAGACGTGAGTGATGGCTGTGGTGAATGTGTTGGGGAACATCAAGTCCTCTGTGCCAACGTAGGACGTGAGTGATGGTTGCGTTGAATGTGTTGGGAAGTATTAAGTACTCTGTGCCAACGTCAGACGTGAGTGATGCTTAGGTTTAAAGTGCTGGGGAGTATTAAGTCCTCTGTGCCAACGTAGGACGTGAGTGATGGTTGCGGTGAATGTGCTGGGAGGTATTAAGTCCTCTGTGCCAACGTAAGACGTGTGTGATGGCTGCGGTGAATGTGTTGGGGAGTATTAAGTCCTCTGTGCCAACGTTTGACGTGAGTGATGGCTACGGTGAATTTGTTGGGGAGTATTAAGTCCTGTGTGTGAACGTTAGACGTGAGTGATGGTTACGATGAATGTGTTTGGAAGTATAAAGTCTCTGTGCCAACGTTTGACGTGAGTGATGGCTACGATGAATGTGTTTGGAAGTATTAAGTCCTCTGTGCCAACGTAAGACGTGAGTGATGGTTACGGTGAATGTGTTGGGGAGTGTTAAGTCCTCTGTGCCAACGCTAAACGTGAGTGATGGCTGCAGTGAATGTGTTTGGGAATATTAAGTCCTCTGTGCCAACGTGAGACGTCTGTGATGGCTACGGTGAATGTGTTGGCGAGTGTTAAGCCCTCTGTGCCATCGCTAGACGTGAGTGATGGCTACGGTGCATGTGTTGGGGAGTATTACGTCCTCTGTGCCAACGCTAGACGTGCGTGATGGCTGTGGTGAATGTGTTGGGGAGTGTTACGTCCTCTGTGCCAACGTTGGACATGAGTGATGGCTACGGTGAATGTGTTGGGACGTATTAAGTCCTCTGTGCCAACGCTTGACGTGAGTGATGGATTCGGTGAATGTGTTGGGAAGTATTAAGTCATCTGTGCCAACGTTGGATGTGAGTGATGGTTAGGATGAATGTGTTGGGGAGTATTAAGTCCTCTGTGCCAACGTTAAACGTGAGTGATGGTTGTGGTGAATGTGTTGGGGTAATTTAAGTCCTCTGTGCCAACGTATGACGTGAGTGATGGTTACAGTGAATGTGTTGGGGAGTATTAAGTCCTCTGTGCCAACGTTCGACGTGAGTGATGGCTACGATGTATGTGCTGGGGAGTATTAAGTCCTCTGTGCCAACGTTGAACGTGAGTGATGGCTGCAGTGAATGTGTTGGGGAGTATTAAGTCCTCTGTGCCAACGTAAGAAGAAAGTGATGACTTTGGTGAATGTGTTGGGAAGCATTAAGTCATCTGTGCCAACGTTGGACGTGTGTGATGGCTGTGGTGAATGTGTTGGGGAATATTAAGTCCTCTGTGCCAACGTATGACGTGAGTGATGGTTACAATGAATGTGTTGGGGAGTATTAAGTCCTCTGTGCCATCGTTTGACGTGAGTGATGGCTACGATGGAAGTGTTGGGGAGTATTAAGTCCTCTGTGCCAACGTAAGACGTGAGTGATGGCTGTGGTGAATGTTTTGGGAAGTATTAAGTCCTCTGTGCCAACGTAGGACGTGAGTGATGGTAGTGGTGAATGTGTTGGGGAATATTAAGTCCTCTGTGCCAACGTAAGACAAAAGTGATGGTTGAGGTGAATGTTTTGGGAAGCATGAAGTCCTCTGTGCCAACGTAAGACGTGAGTGATGGCTGCGGTGAATGTGTTGGGAATATCTAGGTCCTCTGTGCCAACGTCAGACGTGAGTGATGGCTGTGGTGAATGTGTTGGGGAACATAAAGTCCTCTATGCCAACGTTAGACAAAAGTGACGACTATGATGAATGTGTTGTGAAGTATTACGTCATCTGTGCCAACGTCAGACGTGAGTGATTCCTGTGGTGAATGTTTTGGGGAATATTAAGTCCTCTGTGACAACGTAGGACGTGAGTGATGGTTGCGTTGAATGTGTTCAAAAGTATTAAGTACTCTGTGAAAACGAAACACGTGAGTGATGGTTAGGTTCAAAGTGCTGGGGAGTATTAAGTCCTCTGTGCCAACGTTAGACGTGAGTGATGGCTACGGTGAATGTGTTGGGGAACATTAAGTCCTCTGTGCCAACGTTTGACGTGTGTGATGGCTGCTGTGAATGTGTTGGGGAGTATTAAGTCCTCTCTGCCAACGTTTGAAGTGAGTGATGGCTAAGGTGAATGTGTTGGGGAGTATTAAGTCCTCTCTGCCAACGTTGGACGTGAGTGATGGCTACGATGAATGTGTTGGGAAGTGTTACGTCCTCTGTGCCAAGGTTGGAAGTGAGTGATGGTTACGGTGAATGTGTTGTCGAGTACTAAGTCCTGTGTGCCAACGTCAGACGTGAGTGATGGCTGCGGTGAATGTGTTTGGGAAAATCAAGTCCTCTGTGCCAACGTTGGACGTGAGTGATGGCTACGGTGAATGTGTTGAGGAGTATTAAGTCCTCTGTGCCAACGCTAAACGTGAGTGATGGCTGCGGTGAATGTGTTTAGGAATATTAAGTCCTCTGTGCCAACGTTGGACGTGAGTGATGGCTACGGTGAGTGTGTTGGGGAGTATTAAGTCCTGTGTGCCAACGTTGGACGTGAGTGATGACTTCGGTGAATATGTTGCGGAGTATTACGTCCTCTGTGCCAACGCTAAACGTGCGTGATGGCTGTGGTGAATGTGTTGGGGAGCATTAAGTCCTCTGTGCCAACGTCAGACGTGAGTGATGGCTGTGGTGAATGTGTTGGGAAGTATTAAGTCTCTGTGCCAACGTCAGACGTGAGTTATGGTTACGGTGAATGTGTTGGGAAGTACTAAGTCCTCTGTGCCAACGTAAGACGTGAGTGATGGTTACGGTGAATGTGTTGGGAAGGATTAAGTCATATGTGCCAAGGTTAGACGTGAGTGATGGTTAGGATGAATGTGTTGGGAAGTATTAAGTCTCTGTGCCAATGTTAGACGTGAGTGATGGCTAGGATTAAAGTCCAGGGGAGTATTAAGTACTCTGTGCCAACGTTGGACGTGAGTGATGGTTGCGGTGAATGTGTTGGGAAGTATTAATTCCTCTGTGCCAACGTAGGACGTGCGTGATGGCTGAGGTGAATGTGTTGTGGAGTATTACGTCCTCTGTGCCAAAGCTAGACGTGCGTGATGGCTGTGGTGAATGTGTTGGGGAGTATTAAGTCCTCTGTGCCAACGTTAGACATAAGTGATGGCAATGGTGAATGTGTTGGGAAGCATTAAGTCCTCTGTGCCAACGTTGGACGTGAGTGATGACTATGGTGAATGTGTTGGGAAGTGTTAAGTTATCTGTGCCAACGTTGGATGTGAGTGATGGCTGTGGTGAATGTGTTGGGGAATATTAAGTCCTCTGTGCCAACGTTGGACGTGAGTGATGGTTGTGGTGAATGTGTTGGGGAGTATTAAGTCCTCTGTGCCAACGTAAGACGTGAGTGATGGCTACGATGTATGTGTTGGGGAGTATTAAGTCCTCTGTGCCAACGTAAGACGTGAGTGATGGCTGCGGTGAATATGTTGGGAAGAATTAAGTCCTCTGTGCCAACGTCAGACGTGAGTAATGGCTGTGGTGAATGTGTTGGGAAGTATTAATTCCTCTGTGCCAACGTAGGACGTGCGTGATGGCTGAGGTGAGTGTGTTGTGGAGTACTAAGTCCTCTGTGCCAACGTTAGACGTGATTGATGGCTACGGTGAATGTGTTGGGGAGTATTAAGTCCTCTATGCCAACGTTGGACATGAGTGATGGCTACGGTGAATATGTTGCGGAGTATTACGTCCTCTGTGCCAACGCTAAACGTGCGTGATGGCTGTGGTGAATGTGTTGGGGAGCATTAAGTCATCTGTGCCAACGTGAGACGTGAGTAATGGCTGTGGTTAATGTGTTGGTGAGTATGAAGTCCTCTGTGCCAACGTCAGACGTGAGTGATGGCTGTGGTGAATGTGTTGGGAAGTATTAAGTCTCTGTGCCAACGTTGGACGTGAGTTATGGTTACGATGAATGTGTTGGGAAGTACTAAGTCCTCTGTGCCAACGTAAGACGTGAGTGATGGTTACGGTGAACGTGTTGGGAAGGATTAAGTCATATGTGCCAAGGTTAGACGTGAGTGATGGTTAGGATGAATGTGTTGGGAAGTATTAAGTCTCTGTGCCAATGTTAGACGTGAGTGATGGCTAGGATTAAAGTCCAGGGGAGTGTTAAGTACTCTGTGCCAACGTTGGACGTGAGTGATTGTTGCGGTGAATGTGTTGGGAAGTATTAATTCCTCTGTGCCAACGTAGGACGTGCGTGATGGCTGAGGTGAATGTGTTGTGGAGTATTAAGTCCTCTGTGCCAACGTTAGACGTGATTGATGGCTACGGTGAATGTGTTGGGGAGTATTAAGTCCTCTATGCCAACGTTGGACATGAGTGATGGCTCCGATGAATGTGTGGGAAAGTATTAAGTCCCCTGTGCCAACGTTGGACGTGAGTGATGGTTACGGTGAATGTGTTGGGAAGTATTAAGTCCTCTGTGCCAACGTTGGACGTGAGTGATGGCTACGGTGAATGTGTTGGGAAGTGTTAAGTCATCTGTGCCAACGTAGGACGTGAGTGATGGTTAGGATGAATGTGTTGGGCAGTATTAAGTCCTCTGTGCCAATGTTAAACGTGAGTGATGGTAGTGGTGAATGTGGTGGGGAATATTAAGTCCTCTGTGCCAACGTCAGACGTGAGTGATGGTTATGGTGAATCTGTTGGGGAGTATTAAGTCCTCTGTGCCAACGTACGACGTGAGTGATTGCTACGGTGAATGTGTTGGGAAGTATTAAGTCCTCTGTGGCAGCGCTGGACGTGAGTGATGGTTGTGGTGAATGTGTTGTGTTATATTAATTCCTCTGTGCCAACGTTTGACGTGAGTGATGGTTGTGGTGGATGTGATGGGGAGTATTAAGTCCTCTGTGCCAACGTGAAAGGTGAGTGATGGTTGTGGTGAATGTGTTGGGGAATATTAAGTCCTCTGTGCCAACGTCAGACGTGAGTGATGGTTGTGGTGAATGTGTTGGGGAATATTAAGTCCTCTGTGGAAACGTAAGACGTGTGTGATGGTTGCGGTGAATGTGTTGGGAAGTATTACGTACTCTGTGCCAACGTAAGACGTGAGTGATGGTTAGGATTAAAGTGCTGGGGAGTATTAAGTCCTCTGTGGCAACGGAAGACGTGAGTGATGGTTGCGGTGAATGTGTTGGGAAGTATTAAGTCCTCTGTGCCAACGTTGGATGTGAGTGATGGCTGCGGTGAATGTGTTGTGGAGTATTAAGTCCTCTGTGCCAACGTATGACGTGAGTGATGGCTTCGGTGAATGTGTTGGGGAGTATTAAGTCCTTTATGCCAACGTAAGACGTGAGTGATGGCTACGATGAATGTGTTGGGAAGTATTAAGTCTCTGTGCCAACGTTAGACGTGAGTTATGGTTACGATGAATGTGTTGGGAAGTATTAAGTCCTCTGTGCCAACGTATGACGTGAGTGATGGTTACTGTGAATGTGTTGGGGAGTATTAAGTCGTCTGTGCCAACGTTGGACGTGAGTGATGGCTGCAGTGAATGTGTTGTGGAATATTAAGTCCTCTGTGCCAACGTAAGACGTGAGTGTTCGCTACGGTGAATGTGTTGGGGAGCATTAAGTCCTCTGTGCCAACGTTGGACGTGAGTGATGGTTGGGATGAAAGTGTTGGGCAGTATTTAGTCTTCTATGCCAATGTTAAACGTGAGTGATGGTAGTGGTGAATGTGTTGGGGAATATTAAGTCCTCTGTGCCAACGTAAGACGTGAGTGATGGTTACGGTGAATGTGTTGGGAAGTATTAAGTCATCTGTGCCAACGTTGGACGTGAGTGATGGTTAGGATGAATGCGTTGGGGAGTATTAAGTGCTCTGTGCCAACGTTGAACGTGAGTGATGGCTACGGTGAATGTGTTGGGAAGTATTAAGTCATCTGTGCCAACGTTGGACGTGAGTCATGGTTAGGATGAATGTGTTGGGCAGCATTAAGTCCTCTGTGCCAGCGTTTGACGTGAGTGATGGTTGTGGTGGATGTGATGGGGAGTATTAAGTCCTCTGTGCCAACGTTAAAGGTGAGTGATGGTTGTGGTGAATGTGTTGGGGAATATTAAGTCCTCTGTGCCAACGCTAAACGTGAGTGATGGCTGCGGTGAATGTGTTGGGGAGTATTAAGTCCTCTGTGCCAACGTTGGACGTGAGTGATGGCTGTGGTGAATGTGTTGGGGAACATTAAGTCCTCTGTGCCAACGTAAGACGTGAGTGATGGTTGCGGTGAATGTGTTGGGAAGAATTAAGTACTCTGTGGCAACGTTGAACCTGAGTGATGGTTGTGGTGAATGTGTTCGGTTATATTAAGTCCTCTGTGCCGACGTAAGACGGGAGTGATGGTTGTGGTGGATGTGCTGGGGAGTATTAAGTCCTCTGTGCCAACGTAAGACGTGAGTGATGGCTGCTGTGAATATGTTGTGAAGTATTAAATCCTCTGTGCCAACGTATGACGTGAGTGATGGCTGTGGTGAATGTGTTGGGAAACATTGAGTCCTCTGTGCCAACGTAGGACGTGAGTGATGGTTGCGGTGAATGTGTTGGGAAGAATTAAGTACTCTGTGGCAACGTTGAACGTGAGTGATGGCTGTGGTGAATGTGTTGGGGAACATTAAGTCCTCTGTGCCAACGTTGGACGTGAGTGATGGCTGCGGTGAATGTGTTGGGGAGTATTAAGTCCTCTGTGCCAACGTAGGACGTGAGTGATGGTTGCGGTGAATGTGTTGGGAAGAATTAAGTACTCTGTGGCAACGTTGAACGTGAGTGATGGGTGTGGTGAATGTGTTGGGTTATATTAACTCCTCTGTGCCGACGTTAGACGTGAGTGATGGTTGTGGTGGATGTCATGGGGAGTATTAAGTTCTCTGTGCCAACGTTTAAGGTGAGTGATGGTTGTGGTGGATGTGCTGGGGAGTATTAAGTCCTCTGTGCCAACGTCAGACGTGAGTGATGGTTGCGGTGTATGTGTTGGGAAGTATTAAGTCCTCTGTGCCAACGTAAGACGTGAGTGATGGCTGCTGTGAATGTGTTGTGAAGTATTAAATCCTCTGTGCCAACGTTTGACGTGAGTGATGGTTGTGGTGAATGTGTTGGGGAGTATTAAGTCCTCTGTGCCAACGTTGGACGTGAGTGATGGCTGTGGTGAATGTGTTGGGGAACATTAAGTCCTCTGTGCCAACGTCAGACGTGAGTGATGGTTGCGGTGAATGTGTTGGGAAGAAATAAGTACTCTGTGGCAACGTTGAACGTGAGTGATGGTTGTGGTGAATGTGTTGGGTTATATTAACTCCTCTGTGCCGACGTATGGCGTGAGTGATGGTTGTGGTGGATGTGATGGGGAGTATTAAGTTCTCTGTGCCAACGTTGAACGTGAGTGATGGCTGTGGTGAATGTGTTGGGGAACATTAAGTTGTCTGTGCCAACGTAGGACGTGAGTGATGGTTGCGGTGAATGTGTTGGGAAGAATTAAGTACTCTGTGGCAACGTTGAACGTGAGTGATGGTTGTGGTGAATGTGTTGGGTTATATTAACTCCTCTGTGCCGACGTAAGACGTGAGTGATGGTTGTGGTGGATGTGATGGGGAGTATTAAGTTCTCTGTGCCAACGTTGAAGGTGAGTGATGGTTGTGGTGGATGTGCTGGGGAGTATTAAGTCCTCTGTGCCAACGTAAGACGTGAGTGATGGTTGCGGTGAATGTGTTGGGAAGTATTAAGTCCTCTGTGCCAACGTAAGACGTGAGTGATGGCTGCTGTGAATTTGTTGTGAAGTATTAAATCCTCTGTGCCAACGTTGGACGTGAGTGATGGCTACGGTGAATGTGTTGGGGAGTATTAAGTCCTTTGTCCCAACGTAAAACGTGAGTGATGGCTAAGATGAATGCGTTGGGAAGTATTATGTCTCTTTGCCAACGTTGGACGAGAGTTATGTTTACGATGAATGTGTTGGGAAGTATTAAGTCCTCTGTGCCAACGTTAGACGTGAGTGATGGTTACTGTGAATGTGTTGGGGAGTATTAAGTCCTCTGTGCCAACGCTAAACGTGAGTGATGGCTGCAGTGAATGTGTTGTGGAATATTAAGTCCTCTGTGCCAACGTATGACGTGAGTGATGGCTACGGTGAATATGTTGCGGAGTATTACGTCCTCTGTGCCAACGCTAAACGTGCGTGATGGCTGTGGTGAATGTGTTGGGGAGCATTAAGTCATCTGTGCCAACGTGAGACGTGAGTAATGGCTGTGGTTAATGTGTTGGTGAGTATGAAGTCCTCTGTGCCAACGTCAGACGTGAGTGATGGCTGTGGTGAATGTGTTGGGAAGTATTAAGTCTCTGTGCCAACGTCAGACGTGAGTTATGGTTACGATGAATGTGTTGGGAAGTACTAAGTTCTCTGTGCCAACGTAAGACGTGAGTGATGGTTACGGTGAATGTGTTGGGAAGGATTAAGTCATATATGCCAAGGTTAGACGTGAGTGATGGTTAGGATGAATGTGTTGGGAAGTATTAAGTCTCTGTGCCAACGTAAGGCGGGAGTGATGGATACGATGAATGTGTTGGGAAGTATTAAGTCCTCTGTGCCAACGTTGGAGGTGAGTGATGGTTGTGGTGAATGTGTTGGGGAACATTAAGTCGTGTGTGCCAACGTTAGAAGTGAGTGATGGCTACGGTGAATGTGTTGGGAAGTATTAAGTCTCTGTGCCAACGTAAGGCGGGAGTGATGGATACGATGAATGTGTTGGGAAGTATTAAGTCCTCTGTGCCAACGTTGGACGAAAGTGATGGTTGCGGTGAATGTGTTGGGGAGCATTAAGTCCTATGTGCCAACGTTGATCGTGAGTGATGGTTACGGTGAATGTGTTGGGAAGTATTAAGTACTCTGTGCCAACGTTGGACGTGAGTGATGGTTAGGATAAAAGTGCTGGGGAGTATTAAGTTCTCTGTGCCAACGTTAGACATGAGTGATGGTTACTGTGATTGTGTTGGGAAGTATTAAGTCCTCTGTGCCAACGTATGACGTGAGTGATGGCTACGGTGAATGTGTTGTGGAGTATGAACACCTGTGTGCCAACGTCAGACGTGTGTGATGCTTGCGGTGAATGTGTTGGGACGTACTACGGCCTCAATGCCAACGTAAGACGGGAGTGATGGCTACGATGAATGTGTTGGGAAGTATTAAGTACTCTGTGCCAACGTCAGACGTGAGTGATGGTTGCGGTGAATGTGTTGGGAAGTATTAAGTCATCTGTGCCAACGTTAGACGTGAGTGATGGTTACGGTGAATGTGTTGGGAAGTATTAAGTCTCTGTGCCAACGTCAGACGTGAGTGATGGCTACGGTGAATGTGTTGCGAAGTATTAAGTCCTCCGTGCCAACGTTGGACGTAAGTTATGGCTATGGTGAATGTGGTGGGAAGTTTTAAGTCCTCTGTGCAAACGTTAGACGTGAGTGATGGCTACGGTGAATGTGTTGGGAAGTATTAAGTCCTCTGTGCCAACGTTGGACGTGAGTGATGGTTTGGATGAATGTGTTGGGGAGCATTAAGTCTTCTGTGCCAACGTTGAACGTGAGTGATGGTTGTGGGGAATGTGTTGGGAAGTATTAAGTAATCTGTGCCAACGTTTGACGTAAGTTATAGCTACGGTGAATGTGTTGGGAAGTATTAAGACCTCTGTGCCAACGTAAGACGGGATTGATGGCTACGATGAATGTGTTGGGAAGTATTAAGTCCTCTGTGCCAACGTTTGACGAAAGTGATGGTTACGGGGAGGGTGTTGGTGAGTATTAAGTTCTCTGTGCCAACGTTGGACGTGAGTGATGGCTACGGTGAATGTGTTGGGGAGTATTAAGTCTCTGTGCCAACGTAAGACGTGAGTGATGGCTACGGTGAATGTGTTGGGGAGTATTAAGTCCTCTATGCCAACGTAAGACGTGAGTGATGGCTACGATGAATGTGTTGGGAAGTATTAAGTCTCTGTGCCAACGTTTGACGTGAGTGATGGTTACGAAGAATGTGTTGGGGAGTATTAAGTCCTCTGTGCCAACGTAGGACGTGAGTGATGGCTGCGGTGAATGTGTTGTGGAGTATTAAGTCCTCTGTGCCAACTCTAAACGTGAGTGATGGTTAGGATGAATGAGTTGTGGAGTATTAAGTCCTCTGTGCCAAAGTTAGACGTGAGTGATGGTTGTGGTGGATGTGCTGGGGAGTATTAAGTCCTCTGTGCCAACGTTTGACGTGAGTGATGGTTGCGGTGAATGTGTTGGGAAGTATTAAGTCCTCTGTGCCAACGTAAGACGTGAGTGATGGCTGCTGTGAATATGTTGTGAAGTATTAAATCCTCTGTGCCAACGTATGACGTGAGTGATGCCTGTGGTGAATGTGTTGGGAAACATTAAGTCCTCTGTGCCAACGTAAGACGTGAGTGATGGTTGCGGTGAATGTGTTGGGAAGAATTAAGTACTCTGTGGCAACGTTGAACGTGAGTGATGGCTGTGGTGAATGTGTTGGGGAACATTAAGTCCTCTGTGCCAACGTTGGACGTGAGTGATGGTTGTGGTGGATGTGATGGGGAGTATTAAGTTCTCTGTGCCAACGTTTAAGGTGAGTGATGGTTGTGGTGGATGTGCTGGGGAGTATTAAGTCCTCTGTGCCAACGTCAGACGTGAGTGATGGTTGCGGTGTATGTGTTGGGAAGTATTAAGTCCTCTGTGCCAACGTAAGACGTGAGTGATGGCTGCTGTGAATGTGTTGTGAAGTATTAAATCCTCTGTGCCAACGTTTGACGTGAGTGATGGTTGTGGTGAGTGTGTTGGGGAGTATTAAGTCCTCTGTGGCAACGTTGAACGTGAGTGATGGTTGTGGTGAATGTGTTGGGTTATATTAACTCCTCTGTGCCGACGTAAGACGTGAGTGATGGTTGTGGTGGATGTGATGGGGAGTATTAAGTTCTCTGTGCCAACGTTGAAGGTGAGTGATGGTTGTGATGGATGTGCTGGGGAGTATTAAGTCCTCTGTGCCAACGTAGGACGTGAGTGATGGTTGCGGTGAATGTGTTGGGAAGTATTAAGTCCTCTGTGCCAACGTAAGACGTGAGTGATGGCTGCTGTGAATTTGTTGTGAAGTATTAAATCCTCTGTGCCAACGTTGGACGTGAGTGATGGCTACGGTGAATGTGTTGGGGAGTATTAAGTCCTTTATCCCAACGTAAAACGTGAGTGATGGCTAAGATGAATGCGTTGGGAAGTATTATGTCTCTTTGCCAACGTTGGACGAGAGTTATGTTTACGATGAATGTGTTGGAAAGTATTAAGTCCTCTGTGCCAACGTTAGACGTGAGTGATGGTTCCTGTGAATGTGTTGGGGAGTATTAAGT